>NC_083112.1:31485252-32161422 GCF_949774975.1 Lagenorhynchus albirostris
CACCCCACTACAATTAACAATTTCATTTCTTTTTATGGCTGAGTAATATTCCATTATACATAAGTGCCACATCTTTTTTATCCCTTCATCTGTTGATGGACACTTAGGTTGCTTCCATGTCCTGGCTATTGTAAATAATGCTGCAATGAACATTTTGGTAAATGACTCTTTTTGAATTATGGTTTACTCAGATAGATGCCCAGTAGTGGGATTACTGGTCCGTATGGCACTTCTATATTTAGATTTTTGAGGAGGCTCCATACTGTTCTCCATAGTGGCTGTATCAATTTACATTTCCACCAACAGTGCAAGAGGGTGTCCATTACTCCACATCTTCTCAGCATTTACGGTTTGTAGATATTTAGATTATGGCCATTCTGACTGGTGTGAGGTGAAACCTCATGGTGGTTTTGATTTGCATTTCTCTCTCATGATTATTGATGTTGAGCATCCTTTCTTGTGTTTGTTGGCAATCTGAATATCTTCTTTGGAGAAATGTCTATTTAGGTCTTCTGCCCATTTTTGGTTTGGGTTGTTTGTTTTTTTTGATATTGAGCTGCATGAACTGTTTGTATATTTTGGAGATTAATCCTTTGTCAGTTGCTTCATTTGAAAATATTTTCTCGCATTCTGAGGATTGCCTTTTCATCTTATTTATGGTTTCCTTTGCTGTGCAAAAGATTTTAAATTTCATTAGGTTCTATTTATTTATTTTTGCTTTTATTTCCATTTCTCTATGAGGTGGGTCAAAAAGGATCTTGCTGAGATTTATGTCATAGAGTGTTCTGCCGATGTTTTCCTCTAGGAGTTTCATAGTGTCTGGCCTTATATTTAGGTCTTTAATCCATTTTGTGTTTGTTTTTGTGTATGGTGTTAGGGAGTATGCTAATTTCATTCTTTAACATGTAGTTGTCCAGTTTTCCCAGCACCACTTATTGAAGAGGCTGTCTTTTCTCCATTGTATATTCTTGCCTCCTTTATCAAAGATAAGGTGACCATAGGTCAATGGTTATATCTCTGGGCTTTCTATCCTGTTCCATTGATCTATATTTCTGTTTTTATGCCAGTACCATACTGTCGTGATTACTGTAGCTTTGTAGTATAGTCTGAAGTCAGGAAGCCTGATTCCTCCAGTCCATTTTTCTTTCTCACCATTGCTTTCACTATTCAGGGTCTTTTGTGTTTCCATACAAATTGTAAAACTTTTTGTTCTAGTTCTGTGAAAAATGCCATTGGTAATTTGATAGGGATTGCATTGAATCTGTGGATTCCTTCGGGAGTATAGTCATTATCACAATATGGATTCTTCCAATCCAAAAACATCATATATCTCTCCATCTCTTTGTACCATCTTTAATTTCTTTAATCAGTGTCTTATAGTTTTCTGAATACAGCTCTTTGTCTCCTTAGGTAGTTTTATTCAGATATTTTATTCTTTTTGTTGAAATGGTAAATGGTAATCCTTAATTTCTCTTTCAGATTTTTTCTCATTAGTGTATAGGAATGCAAGAGATTTCTGTGCATTAATTTTGTATCCTGCTACTTTACTAAACTCATTGATTAACTCCAGTAGTTTTCTGGTAGCATTTTTAGGATTCTTTATGTATAGTATCATGTCGTCTGCAAACAATGACACTTTTACTTCTTCTTTTCCAATTTGGATTCTTTTATTTCTTTTTCTTCTCTGATTTTCTAGCTAAAACTTCCAAAACTATGTTGAATAATAGTGGTGATAGCAGGAAATCTTGTCTTCTTCCTGCACATAGAGGAAATTGTTTCAGGTTTTTACCACTGAGAATGATGTTGGCTGTGGGTTTGTCCAACATGGCCTTTACTATGTTGAAGTAAGTTCCCTCTATGACCACTTTCTAGAGCTTTTTTATCATAAACAGATGTGGAATTTGGTTGAAAGAAGTTTCTGCATCTACTGAGATTATCATATGTTTTTTATCCTTTAATTTGTTAATATGGTGTATCACATTGATTGATTTGCATGTATTGAAGAATCCTTGCATTTCTGGGATAAACCCCATTTAATTGTGGTGTATGATCTTTTTAGTGTGCTGTTGGATTCTGTTTGCTAGTATTTTGTTGAGGATTGTTGCACCTATGTTCATCAGTGATATTGGCCTGTAGTTTTCTTTTTTTGTGACATCTTTGTCTGGTTTTGGTATCAGGGTGATGGTGAGGATAAATGTTAGCTCTTCTCTAAATGTTTGATAGAATTCACCTGGGGAAGCCATTTGGTCCTGGGTTTTTGTTTGTTGGAAGATTTTTAATCACAGTTTCAATTTCAGTGCTTGTGATTGTTCTGTTCATATTTTCTATTTCTTCCTGGTTCAGTATTTGAAGGTTGTGCTTTTCTAAGAATTTGTCAATTTCTTCCAGGTTGTTCATTTTATTGGCGTAGAGTTGCTTTTAGTAGTTCCTCATGATCAGTTGTATTTCGGCTGTGTCAGTCGTTACTTCTCCTTTTTCATTTCTAATTCTGTTGATTGGAGTTTCCTCCCTTTTTTTTCTTGATGAGTCTAGCTAATGATTTATCAATTTTGTTTATCTTCTTAATGAACCAGCTTTTAGTTTCATTGATCTTTGCTATTGTTTCCTTCATTTTTTTTTCCATTTATTTCTGATCTGATCTGTGTGATTTCTTTCCTTTTGCTAACTTTGGGTTTTTTTTTCTTCTTTCTCTAATTGCTTTAGGTGTAAGGTTAGGTTGTTTATTTGAGATTTTTCTTGTTTCCTGAGGTAAGACTGTATTACTATGAACTTCCCTCTTAGAACTGCTTTTGCTGTATCCCATAGGTTTTGGGTTGTCATGTTTTCATTGTCATTTGTTTCTAGGTATTTTTTGATTTCCTCTTTGATTTTTTCAGTGATCTCTTGGTTATTTAGTAGAGTATTGTTTCACCTCCATGTGTTTGTATTTTTTAGAGTTCTTTTCTTGTAATTGATATCTAGTCTCATAGCGTTGTGGTCTGAAAAAATACTTGATACGATTTCAAATTTCTTGAATTTATCAAGGCTTGATTTGTGCCCCAAGATAAGATCTCCCCTGGAGATTGTTCCCTGAGCACTTGAGGAGAAAGTGTATTCTATTATTTTGGATGGAAAGTCCTATAAATATCTATTACGTCCATGTGGTCTAATGTGTCATTTAAATCTGTGTTTCCTTATTTATTTTTTGGATGATTTGTCCATTGTTGTAAGTGGGGTGTTAAAGTACCCCATTATTATTGTGTTACTGTCAATTTCCCCTTTTATTACTGTTAGCATTTGCCTTATGTAGTGAGGTGCTCCTATGTTGGGTGCATAAATATTTACAATTGCTATATCTTCTTCTCGTATTTATCCCTTGATCGTTATGTAGTGTCTTTCTTTGTGTCTTGTACAAGTCTTTATTTTAAAGTTATTCTGATGTTGATTCCTCCTTGAGTATTTTTAATTTCAGTTATTGTGTTGTTCATCATTATTTGTTTGTACTTCTTTTCTTCTAGGTCCTTGTTAAATGTTTATTTTATTTTCTCCTTTCTGTTTCTGAGATTTTGTATCACCTTTACTATATCATTACTCTGAATTCTTTTTCATGTAGACTGCCTATTTCCTCTTCATTTGTTTGGTCTGGTGGGTTTTTACTTTGCTCTTTGATCTGCTGTGGGTTTCTCTGTCTTCCCATTTTGCTTAGCTTACTGTGTTTGTGGTCTCATTTTTGAGCCTGCAAGTTCGTAGTTCCTGTTATGTTTGTTGTCTACCCCCAGTGGGTAAGGCTGGTTCAGTGGCTTATGTAGGCTTCCTGGTGGAGGGCACTGATGCCTGTGTTCTGCTGGGTGGGGCAGGATCTTGCCCTTCTGGTGTGCCAGGCCACATCCAGTGGTGTGTTTTGGGGTATCTGTGAGCTTTGTATGACTTTAGACAGCCTCTCTGTTAATGGTTCAGGTTGTGCTCCCGTCTTGCTAGTTGTTTGGCATGGGGCATCAAGCACTGGAGCTTGCTGGTCGTTGAGTGGAGCTGGGTTTTAGTGTTGAGATGGAGATCTCTGGGAGAGCTCTTGCCAATTGATAATATGTGGGGCTGGGAGGTGTCTGATGGTACAATGTCCTGGACTCGGCTCTACCCCCACAGAGACTCAGGTCTGACACTTGGCCGGAGCACCAAGTCCTGCCAACCACATAGCTTGGAAGAAAAACAAGAAGAAAATCAAGAAAAGAACAGATCAAACTGCAAACCAGATGGTAAAAGCAAAACTAAACAAAGAAAATCACACAAAGAAACATGCAGATACTCAATCAGAAAAAGAGAAAATGGGAAAAAATGTTTTAATAAATTTTAAAAATTAAAATATAAAAGAAAATTTAAAAATTTAAAAAAGGAAGAGAGCAATCAAACTAATAAACAAATCCCCCAATGATAACAAGCACTAAAAACTAAATGAAGATAAACTTAAAGCCAGAAACAAATCAGATGCAGAAAGCAAACCCCAAGTCTACAGTTGCTCCCAAAGTCCACCACCTGAATTTTGGGAACATTCATTGTCTATTCAGGTATTCCACAGATGCAGGGTTTATCAAGTTGATTGTGGGGATTCAATCAGCTGCTCCTGAGGCTGCATAGAGAAATTTCCCTTTCTCTTCTTTGTTCTCCCAGCTCGTGGGGTTTAGCTTTGGTTTTGGTTCTACCTCTGCATGTAGGTCACCCTCAGGCATCTGTTCCCCACCCAGACAGGATGGGATTAAATTAGCAGCTGATAAGGTTTCTCTTACTCACTCAGGCTGGAGAGAGGGAGGGGTGCTATAGTCATAATTGGAATGCAGGACGAGCCTGCAGTGGCAGAGGCCAGCATGTCATTGCAACAGACTGAGGCATGCTGTGTGTTCTCCTGGCGAAGTTGTCCCTGGGTCATGGTACCCTGGCAGTGGCATGCTGCACAGGATCCCAGAGGGGTGTGGGCAGTGAACTGCACTTGCACACAGGATTCTTGGTGGTAGCAGTGGCAGCGTTAACAATTCATGCCCGTCTCTGGGGTCCGAGCTGATAGCCGCAGCTCATGCCCATCTCTGAAGCTCACTTAGGATGTGCTCTGCCTTCTGTTGGCACAAAGAGCTTGAATCCCCTCTCCTCATACTTCCCAAAACAATGGTCTCTTGTTTCTTCAGCAGTTCCAGACTTTTTCCCTGACTCCCTCCCAGCTAGCTGTGGCACACTAGCCCCCTTCAGGCTGTCCTCACACAGCCAACCCCAGTCCTCTCCCTGGGTTCTGACCTCTGGAGCCCGAGCCTCAGCTTCAATCCCCTACCCACTTCAGTAGGTGAGCAGGCAAGAGTCTCAGGTTGGTGAGTTTTGGTTGGCACTGATCCTCTGTGCGGGAATCTCTCCACTTTGCCCTTTGCACTGCTGTTGCTGCATTCTCCTCCATGGCTCTGAAGCTTCTGCCCTGCCCACCCTCTGTCCCCACCAGTGAAGGGGCTCCCTAGTGTGTGGAAACCTTTCCTCCTTCACAGCTCCCTCCCACTGGTGCAGGTCCCATCTCTATTCTTTTATCTCTGTTTTTTTCTTTTTTCTTTTGCCCTACCCAGGTACGTGGGGATTTTCTTGCCTTTTGGGAAGTCCGAGGTCTTCTTCCAGCGTTCAGTAGGTGTTCTGTAGCAGTTGTTCCACATGTAGATGTATTTTTGATGTATTTTGATGTATTTCTGCCATCTTGAAGGTCTTCTGTATGATAGCAACTCCTTTTATCTGTATCTCCAGCCCAGATCACTCTTTTGAGCCTTGTATGTCCAACCTTGCAGGACACCTCCAGTGAGATAGCCTGTGCACAGTAAAGCCAATCTATGGACACCAGGTTGTGGTGAAGGAAAGTGCAGATAATGCTCAAAAAGCCCTCTTTGTTTTGTTTTTATTTTTGCTTTTATCATTTCATCCAATACTCTGAGGGAAAGTTATTTTTACATTCACAGACATTTAACAGAGTTGAATATACTCTATATGTTATTTTCCAGATATAGTAAATGCTGAGGTCTGCTTTTTTATTTCTTTCTTTTCTTCCTTTCTTTCTTTTTTTCTTTCTTTCTTTCTTTCTTGCAAAAACAGCTTTCATCTTAGGAATTTGGTTATGTTACATTCTTAGCATAAAGCAAAGAATTCTGAAGGATCTACTCATCCTTGATTTTAATACCAGTAGAAAAATGTTTTTTTCAAAGTTGATAATATATATTCACTTATTGAAATAGAGTTATTTTCCAGGAACGCTCTCCCTCTCTCTATTTTCCTTTGGAACAACATGCATATTTTTAAATACCAGCTGTAGAATCGTAGGGTATGAGAGCTAGAAAACATCCTGACACTTTGCTACTCCAACCACGTCTTATAATATAACTGTAGATAGTCTGTGACCATGAAAAGAATTTTTCTATGCACTGTACTAGTAATAGGGCTGTATAGGGAGCAAGCAAACAAATGTTATCAAGTGAAATTAAATTTTTAACATAATGTTTAGCAGTTTTACACTCTATTATATCATCCCTGTCCTAAAAGCACCTTTCTTTCTTAGACCCTTACTAACCAAATTGTTGCAGATCATTATTTCTCTGATTTTCTATAGTTCCTGCTCTAGGACACAGAATGAGACAAGTCAATACTAGCATGGCAAGAGGTATGCAAAATAAGGGGTAAAAGCAAGGAGAAAATCTTCTCAAAGGATTATTTCAGTTGAATTTTGGAAATATTGAATATCAAATAAACTGTTACATAGAAGGAGGCAACCACTGATCTACCAAAACACAAGTGAGAACTATCTTTAGATATTTTGAAACAGCAGAATTGGAATTAGTGAATTTCAGACTCTGGGGCAGATAGGGAAATGTGAGGGATGATGCTGAGGGGAGGAGGAACCCTGCTGGCCTCCATCACTGAAAAATTTAAGCTCTTCTATCTCCCTGTCGTCACCATGACAGACACAAGGGGAAGTTCTCTCCCCCTCACCTCCACCGTGTGAACTCTATTGAGGCTGAAGTCCACCCTTATGCAACTGCTTTTTCCCCCTTAAGATTGCCTTTGATCTGCCTATTTTGGAAAAAAGTGGTGAAGAATGCGATGGGGGGAAGTAACGGGAGAGAGACACTAATGTGGAGGTGGAGAGAGAATATGACATTATTTCTGGCACCAATTCATTTAGAGTCATCAGGACATCCTCAGCTGTATTTTCTCCATTCTTTGTGGAGTTTTTCATGTGTTTCTTTGTGTCTTACTCCTTAATTTGATTCCACTGATTTTTCTCCACTCAGCCATTACTATACATCAGATTGATGACACCTGACCAGATTCTTGACAGAAATTACTAGTGGAGCCGTTATATATACCTCAAACAAAAAGGAAAAAATACATTTATTTGTGTGGCAAGGATTTCCTTACTGCTATTCATGAAGCTATCTTTAGAAAATTTTGGCAACTGACTTGCCAATAAGGGTGTCATAAAATCTTTCATTAACTGGCTCCCCCACTAATTCTCTGCTATTGATGATGTATGTTGACTCCTTGAGTCTGGTAGTAGCTACATTGGTGGGTGTTTAATTGTTTGTTTTGGTTTATGTTTCATATTCCCACTATCATCAGCTCTTTTCTCATCTGTCTTACCCACTGTCCCTAGTTTTCTCTCTCTCTCTTCCTTTCAGCCTTCCAGCTAAGTATCTTATTCTATGCATCAGACGGCAAATTATTTTTTCTATTTCTTTAGCTAAATAGTTTGATTCTCATCTCCACTCTATATCTGGGAAGACATTAGAAATGTGCCTGCGTTGGCAGAATGGATAGAAAACCATCTCTGCACTAGATGACAGACTACACTAGATGTCAGTTTTCAACCTTGGTCACTTATCAACTCATTAACAGATCTCTGATGTGGCACTTTAAAGAATCTATCAGGAGACAGACCTGGAAAATGCAAACAGGAAACACTGTACAATTACTGGTTCTACCCAAGTATATCCTTGGCACACCACTTTTATATCCCTTTAGTGGGAATAGTTAGAATTCACAAATAGTGACTTAACATTTTAATGCACTTCTGTTTACTTACAGTTTTTTGTGCCAAAATGCACTTGGGGGACAAGACAAAGAACCAATTACTTACTGTACTAATGGAAAAAGCTTTGACTCTAAATAGGATTTACAGTATTAAAATTAAAGATTAGCTATCAAGATGCTATAGAGAATATGAAAATAGATATAGCCCTCTTTCAGAAACATGCAAATCTAAACACCTGCTGACTTCAGAACCATGGCTACAATTTGCCACAGGTTTAGTGCCCATGTCCCCTCACCACAGATCCAGCGCCGCTGTAGACTGTCAGTATTAACGCTGACGGCCCACCACCAACCACTTTGCCTTTCATCACCTAAAGCTCTCAGCCAGAAAGTGGTGACAGAGGCGGCCTGCATTGTATGTCAACAGATTATCAGGATGGTTAGTAATATTCCCTTGCTAGGAGCCTTTTTAAATCCCTGCACTGGCAATCTTAAAGCTCTGTTGATTTTTGTTACTTGCTGATAAGGCTTTTAATGGCCAAAGCCTGATATATTTTTAGATCTTTTGTCACCACTGGTCGCCTGTCACTCACTGAGGTTGAAATCAGCAGGCTATTAGTTTGCCTGATGTATAATCTCAAATCCCATGGAACAAGAGTTTGCAGCAAGTAGGCTCCCTGATTCGGAAATTTACTTTTGATTTTTATTCATAGAGCACTGTCATTTCTGCCTTTAAAACTAAAGTGAAAACATATCTGTCTAGAGCTGTGCTTACAACTCTCTTAAGGAAAACATGTTTTAAAGCATCCTGCTATGTTTCATTAAAATGATATATATATGTCTATTTGCTTAACACATCAAAATATAGCTCAAATATTTTTAAATTACTGGATGATTCTTTTTTCCTTCTAAGAGAGATAATTAGAATCTCTTTTTAATTTAGAGTGTAGCACTTTTTTTAAACTAGAGGGTAACGAATCATCAAATGAGAGAACTAAATTAAATATAGGGAGAAAAAACCTTCAGCATACCAAGAAACATTGGTCCAATGTCCTTTAAAAGATACGTTATGGAAACAATCCCTTGTTTGCCACTGAAGTGTTCTTTAACTGGAGGGTTGTGTTAATGGAAATAAATATGTCTGCAGTCTCCCATTTGTAACTGTGGCTCCCCGTGCTTAAGCAGGAGAATATAACAAGAGGAGAAGGGAGCAGGAAAGAGGGCTTTGAAAAGATTTCACTGGAGTAGTTTACCCGGGAAGGAACAATTGTAAACATCCAGATGGAGTAAAGGAAACGTACAGGAAGCAGTCAACCAGGCAAAGTAAATACATGGTGAGTTTGACATAGGAGATGAACACGTGGCACATCTCAGTTTCCTTGAGAGTGAAAAAGAGATATCCTATTAAGGATGTAACTTTTGTTTAAAAAGTACTTTTTTAACTTTTAAATTACAAAATATTAAATTGAAAAAACCAGATAGAGTGACATACTCTCTATGGTCTGCTTTAGGAAGATGTTTTAAGGCCAGGTTTGCCCCAGGATAGCAGGTGGCATAATGGGCAGGACACGGGTGAAATGAAAAGGGTCATTGTGCTGAAATGCAATGAACAAAACCCATGTGGAGGGACTTCCCTGGTGGCGTAGTGGTTAAGAATCCACCTGCCAATGCAGGGGACACAGGTTCAAGCCCTGGTCCAGGAAGATCCCACATGCTGTGAAGCACCTAAGCCCATGAGCCACAACTACTGAGCCTGCGTTCTAGAGCCTACGAGCCACAACTACTGAAGCCCACGTGCTCTAGGGCCTGTGCTTCACAGCGAGAAGCCACCGCAATGAGAAGCATGAACACCACAATGAAGAGTATCCCCTGCTCGCCACAACTATAGAAAGCCTGCATGCAGCAATGAAGGCCCAGTGCAGCCAAAAATAAATAAATAAAATAAATTAATTTAAAAAACAAATACCCATGCGGAGAATTATATCTTAACGCAAGGCATGATGAGGTTTTAGGATAAACAACTCAGTGGGATGAAAGAGCCCTTTAAATAAAAAGTGCAAACAGGATTTGAAGACATTGAGTATGAAATGTGATGAGGATTATACACTAAAACTTCCTGGAAAAATAAGCCAGTTATAGCCTACAACACACGATCCCATCCAACTGTACATTTTCTTCCTGTTGTAAAAATATACATGCCCTTTCACTAAACCTTAGTTACTTCCTTCTACAGAACCTGCTTGTTTCCCAATGCACAGCTACCTCACTTTCAAGAGCTAATGCTTATCCATTTCATCAAAAGCTGAAGAGACACAAATGGAGGCATATGTTGTATCAGCTCCAACACCTAGGAAGGTGCAGGGCAAAGGAAGTCTTCAGCCAAGGAGTGAATTACTAAATGAATGAAAGCAAGGCAGTTACAGTGGTGGGTAGGCAATGGCAGAACCCAACCCATCCAATATACTCGCCAGGCATCCTGTTCTCTCCACTTAGTTCACTCCGATTTTCAAAGGAAGAAAATAATATGTAAGTTTGGGATGCTGCATAAACAGCATATTTTCTCCCCTCAGCATTTGTCTCTGAAACTCAGCACTACGAATTTCCTACTGGCTGATTTTTCCCTAAGCAGCTCTACCATGGCTCTGTCATTTCCACAATAGCAAAATTGCACTTATTAATGACAATTTTGATATTGCCAAAGCTAAAATTCATTTTTTTGGTGTTGCTTCTCTCTGACCTTCCCTCAGTTTTTGACAAAGTAGATTATGATTATACAGAAAACCTCCTTTTCTGCAGCCATATACCATTTATACTTCCTCAGTGTTTCCTTTGTTATTATTATTAGAAGGGCAATAGTTACAAAGGAAATACTGAGGAAGTGGAGGGAGGTAGGAGACAAAATATATTATGATAAACGTGTTATTTTAATGTATTTATATATATCTGCCTTGTAAATAATCCAGTGTGTGTATAATGGCCATTTTATGTCTATACACTCTAAAATATATAACAAATCAGACACATAGACATGCCATTGAAATACTGAAAATCTAATTATAAGACAAAGTATATAACATGAAATAACTTGAGAACCATCACAAAGAAGATATTATGAGGTTCAAATGTGTAACACACAAATGGTGTGTTTCAGTATTTAAATGGTATAATATCAGGACATCTTGAAGACAGGTTTATCTGTAAAGGTATTCCAGATGAGATAAAACTTGAACCATATTTTTCCAGAAAATGATGTAAATAGATTAAGATAAGCAAGGAATTTCTGTCGATAAGAAGGTTTTGTGTAAACGAAGTCACTAGTTTACTAGAAATTTAGAGGTAGAAGCAGATTGATCTAACATTTCTCTAAGCCCATTAAATATTTCTGAATATGATTTTTCAGCATATTAAATTTAACCAGATTGAATATTTTGAGTCCCATTCCACTGAACAACTTTAAATGAAGGATTTGCTTTTTAATGAGGCATTTGCATTTAATCATAAATTTGGAATGCAACATTTTTAACTGTTATTTCTATTCAAATAAGTTCTTTCAGGGCTTTATGCTTATTCTTTAGTAAAGACACAGATTCCTCAAAATATATTTCAAAAGTAAAAGATGAGAGAATTATTTATAGAGAAACCTGGGAAATGTAGTACTTACAATAGCAAATCTATAGTTGTGTAATAAAAATTTACAAAATTTTATCACTAAACCATGCACAACAGCTCCAGAAGACTATGTTTAAAAGAAAGACAGAAACAAATCTTAGAAAAGTGATTCACAAGACTGCAGTTATTGATAGAGAAAAGCTGAAGTACTGAGTAACGGATGAGTCAGAAGCAAATTTAGGAGTAGTACATCAAAGAATGTTTTAAAAATTCATCATTTGGGGGAACTATAATCTACTCTAGCTATAATAAGTAAAAAGAGAAAAAGAAGAAAATGTATCTCTTTAGAATTAAACTTTAACAAAATCCTCAATAATTTTTAAAACTACCTGCCTCTTCTTTAATCACAGCTTTATGGAGATGAAATTTACCTATCATAAGATTCACCCTTTTGAATTGTGCAAGTCAGTATTTTTTTGTATATTCAGTAATGCAATCAGCACTAATATTAGAACATTATCATCATCCCACAAAGAAACTCCATACCCATTAGCAGTCACTCTCCATTTTCTCCCAATTCCTCAACCTGCCTTCCTTAGGCAACCCCTAATCTACTTGCAACCTCTATGGATTTCAATATTTTATACATTTCATATAAGTGGAGTTATGCAATACATGGTCTTTTGTGACTGGCTTTTCTTTTTTCATTCAGCATGTTTTCAAGGTTCATGCATATTGTATTATAGCATATAGCAATAATTCATTTTTGTAATTGTCAAATAATATTCCATTGTATGGCCACCACAAATTGCTTATCGGTTGATCAGTTGATGGGCATTTGAGTTGTTTCCACTTTTTGACTATTAGGATGCTGTTATAAACATTTGTGTACAACTTTTAGTGTGGATATATTTTCATTTCTCTTGTGTACATACCTAGGAGTGGAATTGCCTTGCCTCTTCTTGGGTGATAAGAAAATAAACAAGTATCATGACTTATATTTTAACTAAAAACAAAAGACAAAACAAAAAGAAACTTTAGATGTAGTTTGTGACTAATACAATGCTCTCCAGTGTTCTAGTTCTGTAATATTGTACAATTAAAATTGATAGTCTGAATTATAATTTTCAGTCACTCTAGGGGCATGACATTGTCAGAAAGATATCGGATTATTTGGTTACCACATTAAACTTAGTCAAATAGAAAACTGGAACAACATTTTTAAAAAAAATTTGCAACAATAAGTTTGAAAGCAAAAAGTAATTGAAATTAACCCAATTAAAATATAATCAGTTAAATGGGCTTTTTTTCTTTAAAATGGTTCAATGAAAAATTTATTTAATGATGAAATTATTCAAATAATTAAGTAAATTTAGATTGACATAATAGCATTCGTGTCAATGGTACTTGTGCTGTAACAGCAGTATATAACCCTGAGTAAATACAATCTAATGATTCCAGTGGGCTTAAAGCAAGATATATGAGGGGAAATGTGTTTCACATTGCTGTGGATGTTCTCAAATCAAAATGTGTCAAAATACAATATTTTCAAGTGATGTGTAGGATCAAATATGCAACGATTATTCATTCTGTTTTCACGATACCTAAAAAAAGAAATCATTCTATCCATTTTAAATTCAATATTATGCAGGGTTTATTTTTGTACTTTTTTAAAAAACAAAAATTGTGTATATTTAAGGTTATCCATCTCCTTGTATACTTACCTTTCGTTTTGTTTTGTTTGGTTTTGATTTGTGCTGAGAACATCTGAGATCTACTGTCTTAGCAAATTTTCATTGTACAGTATAGTATTATTAACTACAGGTACCATGCTGTTAATTAGAGCTCTAGAACTTATTTATCCTACATAATTGAAACTTTGTACCTCTTGACCAACTTCTCCCCATCCCCACACCTCCCTGCCCCTGGTGGTGATTGTAGCAAGAAAATAACTCATAAGTTAAAACTATAAATTTTTGTGGTGAATAATAAAGATTTATTTTGAAGGGTCCTGCTAGTTTTGTCTCTGACAAAAAGTTTAGTAGGATTCCTTGTTTGGTTTTATTAGCCTGGTTGTGAAGCAAGATCACTGGTTGACTGCTTCCTGTCTGCAGAAGACACTTTGAGGGTTTATTTAGGGCTTCCACTCAGAGAAACCAAAAATTCAAATGACTTACCTGTTAACATGCAAAGAAACTTATACCTCTCACCTTTAAACTTTACCTCTTTCATTCTTTTCGTCAGTGATTCTCAACCTTGCTATCCCACTGAAATCATCTAGGAAGTTATAAAGATATAATTTCTGAGTCTCATCAGTAAAGATTCTCATTTAATTGGTCTGAGATGTGTCCTAGGCATTAGGATTTTCAAAACTTACTAGCATGATGCTAATGTACAACCCATGGTTGAAAACCACTGCCTTTGCTAAACCCAGACGTATACTAAGTTCCTCTATCTTCAAAGCTAAATTCTGTGAACAAAGTCGCCAATGAAATTGTAATACAAAGCCATAACCTTGAAAAGGGTCTTCAACACTGTCTAACTGTGGTTCTCTAACTCTCTGATTGACTTACTCATGTTCTATCAAAACATGTTTTTAAAATTTGATGAAAACTTTAAGGCCCAGTATATGTCAATTCATGTTTTGACTTTATTCCTAGAGAAAATGAAGCCATTAAAACTTAATCTTCCAGCTAACAAATGTTAAATCCTATAATATCACACCCATCTTGTTTTCCTTTCTTCCTGTAATAATGGACAAGTTGTTCCTCCTTCTATGTGAGGAATTCCTTTCACCTGTGCTTTCAATGTATCCATGCAATCCCATGGATCTATGTTTCTTCATCCCATGACATCCTATCCTGGCTTCTAGAGAATAGGTTATGTGTTCCCTTGGTGTAGTCAACCACAACTTGTCCATAGATCCTTCCCCAGTATTTTAATAAGCCTTATTCAACCCCTCCCTTCTAGTAACTTTCTGTATCTCTCTTCCTCATCTCATTAAATCCAGTGGTGGTTTTACTGGTATGTTACTTAACTCTCAACAGTGTTGAATATTTACCTTTTTTGAAAAATTCCCTTCTCTTGACTTCTATGACACAGTATTCTCTTGTTTAACTTCCTACCTCTCCGGTCTCTCTCTTCTTGTCTTTGTCTGGGCCCATGCTCTTCTAGCAAACCTGTGTTTATTGGCGTTACCCAAAACCCAAACTCTAGCCTATACTCTTATGACTCTATTCTCTCCTTATGCCCACAACTTCAGTTTCTACCTATGTACATGTGATTCCAATATTTATATCGAGATCGACCAGACATTTCTATGAACACATTTTCTATTTTCACCTTTGAATCTCTAACATTTCAAGAGCTGGAAAAGGTCTAGATTTTACTTTGGTTGCAAGCTAACAACTTAGTTTGCTACAGCTTTCTGAACGCTGAGAGAAGACACAGGACTGATGGATCAGAGATTAAAGGTTTTATTACTCACAACAGAAGCAGTTGCCAGAGGGTCAGCAAATTTGGCTCAGTTTCTCTAGGCTCAATTCCTGGAGAGGACAAAAAGGAGCAGATGACACCTACATAAACAGTGAATTGTGTTAAAGGAGAGAAACTCAAGGCCAAGAACCCAGCTCTGTTTGCGCAAGCAGCAGACACGTCTACCTTGCCTGGGATTGAGCGTGACCAGATAGGCACATTTTGATCACTGTGACCTATTTAGTGGCCTATATGACAAGCATAAGCCTTGTAATCTGGAGCACTCAGCAAGAATGGGCAGACATGCTCAGGGCTCATGGAGGATGGTCTCCCCAACACAAGGTACCTTAAATTCTCTACAACCTGGAACATTGGACTTTGCTCAGTTTTATCAAACACATGTTTTTCTCTTCCACTGTAGGAGCTTTGCGAGGTGGAATTCCTCCTATGCCAGGCATTCTGTTCCCACTGTGGCAAAATGAAATGAATTCAAAGTAATTATTATTTGTCTGAAGAAGGTGGTAATAAAATGGAAAAGTGCTTGCATTTTTCTCTTCTATGAAAATACCAAACGTCTAGAAATTTTAGTCACCAGATTAAACACTCATCTTAACAATATATTATGCTGTTTGGTGTCATGTTGACATCCTATTGATGGTGTTTATGACATTTTATACCTTTGTTTTGTTTTTTGGTGTAAATTTTTTTAAGTAAGAAACTTAAAAATAAATTAATAAACTGAAAAAGTGAGCTGAGAGCAAAAAGAAGGCAAAATCGTAATGCAGTAGGGGGAAAGTAAATTTTATCTACAACTCCTATTGAAAAGGAGCTGAGATAAAAATTGGCTCTCCATTTAAATTCAAGCCATAACATTTACCCTTTATATTTTGTGCCCCAACATTATGAAAATAACCTAGTCAATTGTTCCAGAGAGGTGTCACTCTATTGCTTTCACTCTTACCCAAATCGTTCATGCAAGTTTCTCATACTGTTTTATAAACACATCCCCAATGAATGGCCTAAAAACAGTGTGAGGAACATCCTGCCATTTTCTCCTTTCTAAAGAAAATCATTCTGCTTCTGAATGTCCTCTGTAGTATCTCACAGGATAACTATACTTTACCCCAGGCTAAGCTGTGGAAATGGATCTCAAGCTTTTCCAACCTACTGTGACTCCTTCTACCCCCTGCCTTAAATATGGACCCCTGCATGGGATGGTAAAACTGCACTGAGGCAAGAAAAGGATGTGAAATTAGTATACTTAGAAAGATGCAAGTCAAAGCAGCTTAAAGGAAACCCCTCTAATAATTCTTTTAAAGCCATAAAAACTGAATCAACAGTTCTCATTTAAAATGTGACTACCCACCATCTTGCCAATGTCTTAATATCTTGTTTGCTGACAATTTGCTTAGTAGTATTCTAGAAAGTTTATTTAATGGTATAATTTCTTTCATTTTCACTCACAGGTTTGTGATTTTTCACTGAGCTCTAAGAATTTCAGTAAATGATATATTTTGCCAGTGTAAAATGTCCTTTTAATTTAATATTTGCTGTCATTTGTACATTTAAAAATAGATCCCCTACTTTTATATTTGTACTTCAACCACTTTTGCTTGCTCCCATTTTACATTTTCCTCTAGACTGAAATTGATATTGCCATCCCCCAGAGCATAACATGGCTTTACTAGCATTAAGACATAATTAAGAGACTGAATTCAGTGTTTCCTGGCTTTCTAATATTGGCTTTTTAAAATATAAATGTAGTTATGAGGCTCTGCCCCTGAGGGGAAATACCAGTGACAACCCAATCAGTTTTGGGCAGTTAAGTTTCAAATAACAGTGGGGTTTCTGTAGTGGTTCTGGGAAATTTCTCTACTGCCAGTCAAGAATCTTCCTTTAGTTGCAGCTTTTTGTCAAATCCATCTAGGGACAGAAAGTTCATTGACAATAGAAGATGTGATTCATCCATATGATGCCAGATCCTTGTACAAACAGCAAGGAATTTGATAAGCGCTTCGTAATGGTTGAATTCTAATATTTGAATATTTTAATGTATACTTAACTAGAATCATATATACACACTTCTTACCTAATGCTTGGCATTTAAAATAGAATGTGTTAATGATAAGGATCCAAGTTTTAGGGAAAAGATTAATAAAAATAAAGGAGTGACTTGAATTTAGAAGGGGAGAATTTAGTAATTCAAGTTTCACAGCTGAGGTGATGTTAAAGATGATGCAGTAATGAGACTTCATCATCATAAGGTCCTAGCATCCTTGCTCACAAAGCTCATACTCACTGGTAACAACTATGCTCACTTTAGAAATGAAGAGAAAAGGAAGAGAGCCTGAGGTTTACAGCATCCATTAAAGTGATATCAATTACCCTACAACAACATGAGGGCCAGGATGACTCATAGCAAAGAGATTTTTTTTTAATTAGTGAATATTTCCTGTATTGTTACAACCCAACTTTTAAAGCCACATCTTGCTATATGCATGTAGCCAGGATTCATGAATGCAGCACTAGTAGTACTCTAATCAAGATAAAACTTCTGCTCCTGGGAGCCCCCAAGTGTCTGCACTAGTATATACCTCCCCAATTATAATAATTTAGTGTGTTGGCAGGGTCCATGAGCACTTCATTGTACTTTTTTCTCTTCCTTCCCACTTGCTGCACTTAACCCATGAGGGGAACAATGTTCAATACTATCTATAAGTAACCATTTACTCATCATTTTATGAGAGAGGGAGAAAACAAAATGATATGTCCAAAGTCTCCATACGTATACAACTTGAGACAAATGTTTTTCTATACTATGAGAGAATGAACCAGTGACAGCATTTTAAAAGTGATATAGTTTAGAGGAAAAAATAGATAAACTTTATTTTGTATTAAATAGGGCTTTTGCTCCTATTTTACTTTGACATCTTCTAAACTTGGTTTCCAATATCACCAAAATTTTACTTTTTTAAAAAATCATTTTAGATTTTTTTTTAAAATCTATGGACTCAAGGAAGTTAGGAAAAACACAAGTTTTTTCAATACTTGCTGACCAGTAAATATCAGCAAAATATTGTTATGCAATTTTGACTCTTTCCTGGAATTTTTTTTTAATCATAAATAATAATTCTACACCTTAACAAAGTCAAATTAATTGTGCTGTGAAGTCAAATTGATGGCATAGCAAAAAAACCCCAAAAAACAAAACACCTGAAGAACTGATCCAAACAAGTATAAATTAAGTGTATTTACTGAGATTCAACATTTATCTGTGTACACTTACATGTTTTGAATATATTTACTATATAATTTTCCTCTATAACAATCTATATCTAATCCATCTTTCTCCAAAATGAAGAATAAATACATTAAATCTTCTGCAGGAGCACTGTGCCTTTCATATCATAAGTCACTAAATATATTTGACTATATGTTTTATTTATCAGACTCTTAATCTACATATTTTCTTAACTACTGAAGATGAATCATGAATTATACTGGCTGTATTATATATTTATATTCTATAGTATTTAGCAATTTATGTAATTCAATTTCCCCACAGCTATGATAGCCATGATTTTAACAAAATAATTCTTTGTAATACTGTTTTATACTCTGTATTGTTAACTGTAACTCAAAGCAATTCCACTACATCCCAAAGGTTTATATAGACCTTTGAGAATCAGCTAACTTTGGTATGTTCTTCTGGACCTTTCTCCTATGAATCTATGAGGTTGGACTGGGGACAGATTCAAATCAGAGCCATCAAGCTGGACTCAGAATAGTGAGTCCCTCCAGTTTCAGAAATTTCCTAGGGTACATGCATCATGCCTGGGATCCTCTTTCCTTAGATACATTCTCCCCAAAGAGACTGTTCAGTCCCTCTTGATAAAGAAACGTTTTTTGATAATCATCTCTACCAAGCCCATCTACTTTTGGTACTAGATAATTAAGCTAAGTTTTGCTGTGAAACTTTGAGAAAATCATTTCAAATTTCTGAGCTTCATTTTAAAATGAAATAGTAATATTACATGATTTTATATACCTTCCCATTGTATTCAAATAAATATATATTTTATACTATATAGAAGTTTACATCAAGCATGAACACTATATTTATTTAACAAATGTTCTTTTATTATCACCATGTGCCTAGGAATGTTCTCGTCTCTGGGTACCTAGAGGGAAAGAAGCCCCTAAATTGTAGAGCTTATATTCAACTCTAGTCAGCATATTCTTGCACCCAAAACAATTCTTTTATTTTTCCCAGACTCTCCCTGATTAGGCATTCGGTCACTATAGTCTGTGCACAAAAATCTCTGCTCACTGTAACCAGTATTTCTTAATAGTCCTTCTTGAGTAGAAAAGCTAACTTCAGTCCTCACTTTGAAGTACCTAAGCAAAATAAGAATATATAAAAATAAACAGTAAATGTTTATGAAGCAATCACCATCAGTATAAAAAGAAGCCATGCCCAATCTGTTTGAATTCCAGAGTAGCAGGTTTAAGTTATCATTCAGCAACAACCAAAATCTCATATGTCAAAACATCAGTAAATAAAATCCCTAGATACATATCAACATGGATATACAGAGCTACATTATAGTGGAATGACACTCAGATCCATTTTATACATATTTTTAATATTTCAAAGAAGAATATAAGAATGTTATTAGCCTAGTAAATTGTAAGTGATAGAGCAGCCGTCTTATTCCCACTTAACATACTTTATATATCTTCTGCTCACTGACAGCTTCCACTTTGGAATGGCTGCTTATGAATTATTTGGAAGCATCAGGGCTGTCTCATCCAAAGATGCTCTTCTACCTTTTCTTCCCTAGTGATGTAGCATGTGTCTACCTCCTGGACCTCTTTGGAATATTATAATTTTTCCTATATTTTCCCCTATTATTTCTTTCATTCATGTGAGAGTGGAAGAACAAGTGAGCAAGGAAAGTTTATGTTTCTTGAGGGGCAAAGGACACTTCATAGATCATGATGTAAAGTTGATAGTCTAGAGACACTAAACCAGAAACCTCCCCAAAGTTGTTAGTGGTAACTTCCATGGCTTATTAGATAGTTATTGGGTGTCAATGGAAAATTGAGACATAAAACATATGCTTAAAAAGAATAGAGATTATTTTACTGTTTAAAGGTAACATATAAACACACACACACACATATATATAATCTAAAGAAATTTGAAGAACTTATGCACAAAAAAGTGATTTGGCTCTAAAACCCATTTTTTAGAATACTCAATGAAAATAATTCTATTATTCTGTAGGGAAAAAAAAAGAAAGTGAAGGTAGATAGTGTGGTAATATGGAAGAGTACTTATATGCCAGGTACTTTACATGTAGTATTTATTTTATTCCTCAATATATATTTATAGCATATATGCTATATGATGTTTATATGTTAAGAAATGAAAATCTAAATGGAAATGTATCTCATTAAACATCCTATAGTTAATATGCGGTAAAGACTGCAGACTACCTCCTTGCCTCCACATTACCACCTCTGTAAGACAAGTTCTACCTTTTCTGTGTGACAGAATCCACGCCAGCTCAGAGCAGTGAAAAAGAAAGATGCACAATAGTCAAATCCTACACATAAACTTTGAAAAAAAAATCCTTCATATGAAATATGAGAGAGAGAAAATGTCATATTTCCCTTCAGAGAAAGGGCTGTTGGTCTCAGGCTGCAAAAGAGGACCTGAAGTACAGGGTCAAAGGTGTTAATTCAGCCAGCAGTTTGGTGAGGCAGATATGCAGGCAACTTATTGACACTATGTTAAGAAAGCCACTTTTCATATTTGGGAGTTTTCCAAAAGACATGAAACATTATCTCCTTAATCATATCTACACCCTGGAATTGATCACTTCTGCAATTGTTTTAAACATTAGCTAGTTGAAACCATTTCAGAAGCTATAGCTTTTACTTGGAAAAAAAGTGCCAAACCTCAGAATGTAATAGGTGTAAAATCCTCACCAGCGACAAGTGAAAGAAACACACCCTAAATCCCGAGTTGAAGATCTTCGAGTAGGAATATCATCCCAGTGTTTTCAGAAAATGAGCTCCAAGACCACCCACAACTGAATTCTTAAACCACGTAAGCAAGGAAAATGAGACACTTAAAGCTAGCAGCTGGCTCCCAAGTAGCAGTAATAGTAAATTTATAAATCAGAGGCAAGACAGCTGCTTATTATTCTAAAAGTTCTACAAATGCACCTCTGTGAACACATTCCTTTTGAAATCTTAGCAGATTTTTTCCTGTTGTATTTTTTTAAAATGTAATTGTAAAGGAGAGTTTTGAAATATTTTGAGCATTTAATTAATTATAAGTGGTACCCATGCTTTGTTCAAAATTATACTTAAATTGTATTTTACAATGAATGTTTCAATATGTCAAGTGGTGCCCATTGGTTCCTTTTTCCAGCAAATCTTCATGAGAGTATGTTTTAATGACCCTGCTCATAAAAAAGGCTCCTCTGTGTCTGATAGAGTATTATTACCCTGAATGAAGAGATTCCTGAAGTAGTTAAGCTGTCCACATTTGTGCTAAGTGCCTATTAAAACTGCTTTAGTCTTTGGGAACTACCTTTTGTTGTTGCTATTGCTGTTATTGTTGTTATAGTGGTGGTTTTAATTGTTCACTGATAAAACAAGTTCTTACCAATGAAAAGACATGAAGAAAGAAACAGAACTGGAGTGGAGGATAGACATGCTTTTTTTGTAAGTTTTGCTGTCACTTCTCCCACTATTTTCTTCTTATTTATTGAAATGGCTCTGTAGCTCAACAAGGAGAAAACAAAAGGAATGAAAATTCATTTAGGTACTCTCTTTTATTTATGTTAACATTTCATCATATGCTGTTTAACAATTTACTAAATGTTTATTATGCACAGTGTTGCATTCTCAAGAGGATAAATAAGTTTCTGTCAGCACTTCTTCTATGAAATCCTATGTTGCTTGTGGATTTTAAAAATTCATAATAAACATTTCCTTCAGGATGAAGCCAAGACAGGAAATGCTTTGACACTGTTGATAAGTGAGCTTGTAACTAAAGAAATGGAAAATAAACATGTGCATAAATATTCACTTTGTGTATATGTGGAGAGGGGAGCAGAGAGAGAGAAGGGGAGAGACAGAGAGAGAATGAGAAGGTGATTAATTCCTGGATCTTCTGATATTCTGTGTGGCTTCAGTGTTAACATTCCCACAGTTATGTCACTAGTTATATTCACAAAATAGAAATGGAAAACCAGACAATGGACCAGACAATGCCCAAGGTCTTGTCAGTTCCAAATTTTTATTACCCTAATATATTAAGAACAAAATAGAATGGAAGATAAATGTCAAATAAATATCAAAAGGTGGAGAATGACAGTCTCTAGTCCTCTCATAATAAATATCCTACATCATTTGACTTACGTGAGAGGATACAGATACATATATGCATACGTACATACATACATTTGTAATTCACTAGTTCTAAGCAATACACTGAAAAGTAACAGAATTTGGTTGGAAGGGGCCTGAAATCCTTGTCTGCACATCTTAGTTATCAAAGTTGTTTTTAAAAGGAATGAGAAGATTGATTGATTATTATTTGTCAAACACTCTTATAAGCTCTTATCTATTAAATTACTTAATCTTTTAAACAGTATTATAAGGTAAGCTATTATGATAATATTCTGATTTTTCAGATTGAGAAAAATTAGAAAGGGCAGTTAGTAACTTACCAAGGTCACACTAATCCTAAGTGGCAGAGATGGGTTTCCCAACCAAGTAGTCAGTTTCCAAGCTTAGATGGTACACTGATTGAACTCCACCTCTCAAAGAAGAGATTGTGACATGGATCTCGCACTAACCAAATGCAGAAGATCTTAATATATGACCAAAGTGAAATGAAGAACAAGATATTTTTCTGTCTATACAAAATACTTTCCAAATATGGAAACTTCAGAAAAAGATAAGGCAGAAAATAAACATTTTCTGTAAGTCCATTGTCCAGATGTAATAGTTAATATCTTGGTGAATATTCTTATAGTTACTTTTGGTTTTACAAAGCTCTGCTTTATCAATAGACCGAGCATTTCCTAATGTCATTAAATCTTCATTCAGAGCATGCTTTTGAATAGCCAATTAATTGTATCACAATTTATTTAATAATTGCTATATATTGTAGATATAGGCATAGCAGGTTTACTCAGTCTTACTCAGGAGCTTAATGAGATCTTTAATACTAAATTCATTAATCTGTTTATATTAGTTTTCTCTACTATATGACACATTTTCAGAATTTTCATGGCTAAAAATGACACACATTTATTATGACAGTATCTACTGGTCAGAGACCAGACACAGCTTAAGTGAGTCCTTTGCTCTGGGTCTCACAAGACTGCTGTTAATATGTCCACAAGGCTGCTTTCTTTCTTTCTTTCTTTTTTTTTTTTTAATTGGGGTATAGTTGCTTTACAATGTTGTGTTAGTTTCTGCTGTACAACAAAGTGAATCAGCTATACATATACATATATCCCCTCCCTCATGGACCTCCCTCACACCCCCCCATCCCACCCATCTAGGTCACCACAGAGCACCGAACTGAGCTCCCTGCTCTATATAGTAGGTTGCCACTAGCTAACTGTTTTACACATGGTAGTGTATATACGTATATACAGTGGAATATTACTCAGACATAAAAAGGAACAAAATTGGGTCACTTGTAGAGACCTGGATGGACCTAGAGTCTGTTATACAGAGTGAAGTAAGTCAGAAAGAGAAAAACAAATACCGTACATTAAGGCATATATGTGGAATCTAGAAAAATCGCACAGATGAACCTATTTGCAGGGTAGGAATAGAGAGGCAGACATAGAGAACGGACGTGTGGACACAGTAGGAGAAGGGAGGAGTGGGATGAATTGGGAGATTGGGAAGGCTGCTTTCTCATCTAGAGGCTCCACTGGGAGAGATTTGCTTTGAATGTCCCTCAAGTTGTTGGCAGAATTCATCTCCTTACTGCTGTAGAACAGAGCTCTTGAATGTCTTGCTGACTGTGGACCAGAGACTACCTACCCTCAGCCACAAGGGGTCATCAGTCCCTCCTTGCTACGTGACTCTTGCCATAAACAGTTCACAAGTCATTTGCTTCTTCAAGGCCAGAAAGAGAGTGAGAGAGAGAGCTGAAAAGAACAGCCTTATATAATGTTACATAATCATGGAGTAACTTCTGTAACTTTTGCCATATCCTATTGGTTGGAAACAAGTCTCAGGTCCCATCTACACCCAAGGGAGTGCGTGGATTACTCAAAGGCATGAACATCAAGAAGTGGGGACCCTGGTTCCCCACACTTGTATTCACTCCTCACCAGAGCTTCCTTGGTATATAGAGCTGTCCAAGAAAAAGCATCTTAAGGACAAATCACTGCTGCAAGCAAGTGCCTCTGTCTCAGCGACCTTTAATTTGAGACTCAAACAACTGTTAATGGCCTTGTTCAGGATGTCCCAATATGTGTGGCATGTCTTTCTGGACAGGCAACTCAGCGGCCCCCTCAGTCCTCCTCCGCTTCTCTGACCCTGAGGAATACAAGGTTTCACAGTGCCTTCAGGGCTCTCCAGGTCAGTTTCATGTAGAACATATAACTTACGTCAGATAACACGAAATATATTTTCAAAATCTGGTGGCAATCCATCCATTTCTTTTGTGTGTCTTTGCAGCAAGTACCCAGATTACAAATCTATATTGTTAATAGAGATTATGTGATCAACATTACCTTTTTTCCCCTCAAAGGCCAAATGTCTCCATACTAAAATATCTATTAAATAGACCATCTCTTTATTATTCATTTATTCATTCATTTGTTTATTTAATGAATGTTCTTGAGTTGCCTCGGCAGAAGCTGAGAGTATAATGGAGGACAAGATATGATTTCTGCTGCAAAAAGGTGAGAATCTATTGGGGGAAAATAGACAAGAACAGCTAGACAAAAAACTGGAATAATAATTAACCACTTGATGTTGATAAGAGATATGAAGTAAACTAACAGGATGTGTGTCAGAGAATAAGGTGAGTCTGATCTCATTAGTGCAGCCCAAACAAAGAGGCTTAGGTTGTATTTGTCTGGGTGCCACCCCAAAGGCTTTTCAATCCAGATGTTCAAAGAGCTTAATCAAAACTGGCTGGGCAAAGGCCATAGCCTTTCTTCATGTTCCCTAAGCAACACATGGGCACGCATTGTTTTAAAACACAAAGTTATTCTGGATTCAGTAGTCACGTAGGAAAAAAGAGATCATATGACTGTTCTTATTGCCACTCCTCTCCTTTAGAGACAGGCTTCTCTTATATGCCGAGACCTACAAAAAACAGTGTGAGTTTAGATAAGCTCTTCAGATCATTACTGACCTGCTTGACCTCAGCTTGGGCTGTACCACTGTCCACTCTGGAGAAGGTCTATAAGCACAGAGCGAGGCCACAATCATTATTTCCAAATCAGTAAATATGCACCCATCCATCCCAATCATTTCACCCACTTGTCTTGGTGAAGGAACTTCAGGCTTTCTTTAGTGGGTTCTTTAAAATCTGAAGTGCTTAGAGAGGGGAAGGATAAATTAGGGGTTTGGAATTAACATATACACACTACTATATATAAAATAGATAATCAACAAGGACCTACTGAGCAGGAACCCTACTCAATATTCTGTAATAACCTATATGGGAAAAGAATCTGAAAAAGAATGGGTATATGTATATGAATAACTGAATCACTTTGCTGTACAGCTGAAACTAGCACATTGTAAATCAGCTATTCTCCAATATAAAATAAAAATTAAATTAAAAAAAGAAAAATCTAATGCTTAATTTGGGACAAAATTTAAGTGATATGGACAAGCAACAAAAGAAATTATCTGGGCAAATCATCCCTTACCAGAAATCCCATATCTTTATTTCTGTGCATTCGAGAAATTCATGAGTTTTTGATCCCCACACCCTTCCCAACACACACATTTTAAACCTGGTACGTGATATTCCAAGGCATAACTGAACAATTGTAACTTAACGATTCAGTAATATTGCTCAAGATATGATCACAGAAAAATCTTTAATAATTCCATTTGATAGTGGAAGCATATGTAGAATCAAAATAACATAAGCAGTGAGGAATATGTAGAGATCAAGTGTTTTCTAAGAGACTTGTCCCATTACAAATCCACACATTAATTTGGAAAGAAAAGCTATCTTTACATTATTCAGGCTTTGCATTCAGAAACTTGATATAGCTCTCTGTTTACCTAAATACTTTATCTTTCTCAGTAAAGTTTTATAAACTTCTCCCTATTGGTCCTATTCATTTTCTTGTTAGGATTATTTTTAACTAATATATAAGTTTTTTTCGTTGCTATTGAGTATAAGCAATGGTTCCTATTTATTTTATCTTCTAATGGTCCCCTTTATCTTCTAATGGTCATTTATTTTACCTTCTAATGGTCACCTCTTCTAATGGTCACTTTCTAATGGTTGATAGCAATTGACTTTTGCACATTTATCTTATATATGACCATTACTAACCATACAATTTTGACAGTCTCTTAAATGGAAACAACATTCACAAAAGTGTCAAAGGGCATTAACACTAGTTTAGATCTCCAGTTGTACCAACTAGTTATTTCAGAGGATTTTTAATTTTTGAGTAGTTTATTTAAAGTTTTAGTATTATTTTGAGTTTTAGAGCATCTAAAGTTTTAAAGCATTCCTCAATTTCAACATGGAGAAGAATACAGAGATAATTTTTGATTCACCATAAGAATACATTTTGTATATGTCCCCTGAGACTTTAAACATCTTTTTTTCTTTGCTCCCTCTATTTGGTCTTATGTTGCATGGTATATTTCTTTATCAATGTAAAGTTTCAGGGCTATAGAGATAAACAATTTAAAAATTTAAAAACTACAGTTCCACCCACATATCTTTGGTTGTAAACACCAAAACTGAGGTGCCCCTTTTGGTCCATCCCCTTAGATTTCTTCTCTCCACTTTCCTCACTTCCTAGCTGCATCACTCTAATTTAGTTACAAAATATTATTTTAAAAATATTTATATAAAATTATATCTACAACAATTATTTAAACTTGACAAAATGTTTAATTGACAGTAATATATATTACAAGCCCTTTTATATTATGATTCTTTATTTTGAGCTTTTAGTTTTGTTTCCTCTTAAAATCCAGAAGGCATTGTGCTGTATAATTTTGAGTCTTTGAATAGATGAGAATATTCTTTGCACAAGAAATGAGAGTGTAGAACATACAACCATTTGCCTGCAATAAATAAAAGACTCTAGCAGTATACCGTTAATAAATATGTTCATGTATTTGCAAACCTACATTCAGGATTGTACAGTATGTAGTATATTTTAAATGATTAGGCTTAATTAAGCTAGGTATAACTATCTAATAATAGACAGAAGTCCTGGAAAAATTTTTTTCAAAGACTAAATGCTGTATAAAATCTATAAAAGTCTAGGAATGTCCTCGACTAGAGATTTTTATGAGGAACAAATGAAACATTTAACTGACTCCAGTCTTCCCCTCACGTTCTTTTGAGTAAAACACCTGTGGTTTCATCTGCTAAATCTTTGCTCAGGGTGATAGGTGAATACAGACTTTCTTCTTTTTGTACTTAAACATCTTCAGAAACTTAAAGAACATTTGTACCCTAAGTTAGGTCATATACAAGTAAAGACTCTCCTGCCATGTAGCCCCACCCACCGCCCAGGTACATAATGCCATACTTTGATTTCCATCTGACTTTGTTCCCTTGGCTTTAGTATATGGTTCTGCCTCTGTGATTTAGGCCACCCTGGAACTTGTCACTAGCAAAGACTCTTTATAACTGTGATTCCCACTTCTCTCAACAATTACACCCTGCAAGAGGTCAAAATGAATATTCCAGGGGCCTTACACATGCTGCCTGCTACATCGTCAGTCATGTGCATCCCAGATGTTACACTTCGGCAGAGCAGCACTTCTTTGGGGAATATTCAGGGCTGCTATTTTTCACTTTCTTAGCAACGAGGCAAACGAGGGAGGAAGTATCTTTCCTTTCATTTAACCTCTAGGTCTGTTTTGCTTACTTTGCAATTGGAACAAGAGAAAGCATCTTAGAAAATGTATCTTTGATAGTATGACTAGTCTCTAGATAAAGCACTCGTCATATTGTTCAAAAATGCAGTTTGTAGAAACAGGGAGCTTCTGTGGGAGAAATGAAGTAGGGAAGGTCTTTCTTTCTCAAGGGATACTTTCTTTTGTATTTTCTCACCAGTCTCTCTCTTCTCCATGTTACTTGAGATGAATCCAGTGTGGATTTCCACTTTGAAGGAGCCCTCCTTTATTGAAGGTAGAATGAAGAGTAAGGACCCATGATATGGGCAGTTTAAGTGAGTTTCGCTCTAAAGATTGGATTAGAATTGCCAGATTAAATACAGGATGTCTAGTTAAATTTGAATTTCAAATAAACTATAAATATTATTTAACTGTAAGTATGTTCTAAATATTGCAAGATACATACTTATACTTAAAAATCATTTTTTAATCTGAAATTCAGTTTTTTTCTGTAATTGTTTCTATATTTTTATTTTCTAACACTGCCAACCTTAGATTGGACTAAAGGGCAAGAGTGATATGTTGCTCATCTGAGTTCATAACAGTAGGACAGGAAATGGTATAGAGACTTAAAACCAATTTCCAATCCCGGTTAGAGACTGCATACTTGCATTTAGGGATGTATACCTAAATGCCCATGGGGCCTGGAGAGGTGGAAAAAGGAGGGGTGATTTACAGCAGGCTTGTTGAGGTTTGGGAGATGAGAATCCAGATGAAACGTCAATACTAAAAATGATACTAATAGTCCCCTCCTTGCCCCGATTTCGCTTTAGGTAATCAATCTTGTCAATGGGAGGGATTAAGAATAAAAGTATCTGTTATTACACAATCCCCACCAGCCTCAAAGTATGACCTGTAATGTGTATTAACATAAGTTTGGTAGAATTATGAAGTGGTTTTTAGTTTTAAAGAGAACACCGTGAAAGAAAATAGAAACAGTTTGTTCTTTACAGGACACAAAGTTGTAGCAGTCTATCTCCTCTTTTTGAATGTCTTCCATCTCACTCTCTTTAACTAGACAGTCTTATATCTCTCAGGTCTCAGATCATCCACTGTAGATAGCCTTCTACTTATCACCTCCCTCTTCCATTTTTGTGTCTCTCTCTCACTAGACTGAGAGCTCTTTGAGGACAAGGACCATTTCTTATTCACCTTTATGTCTTAGAACCTAGCAACCAGTGGAGCTCAAGAATTATTTGTTGGGCTTCCCTGGTGGAGCAGTGGTTGAGAATCTGCCTGCCAATGCAGGGAATACGGGTTCGAGCCCTGGTCTGGGAGGATCCCACATGCCACGGAGCAACTAGGCCCGTGAGCCACGACTACTGAGCCTGCGTGTCTGGAGCCTGTGCTCCGCAACAAGAGAGGCCGCGATAGTGAGAGGCCCGGGCACCGCAATGAAGAGTGGCCCCTGCTTGCTGCAACTAGAGAAAGCCCTCGCACAGAGATGAAGACCCAACACAGCCAAAAATAAATAAATTAATTAATTAAAAAGCAAGTTTTAAAAAAAGAATTATTTGTTGAGTGAATAAAGAAGTAAAATCTGCAATAAAATTGTGTGAAAACAAGAACCACTCAACAGATTTTGAAGTAAGGAGAGTCATGAAATAATTCCAAAATGCACAATTACAAATCTTTAAATCAATATCAGAAAATCGCTAAACTAAGATAAGATTTAAGAAGAATTAAGTCATAAGACACTTCAAGTGTTTGAGCTGCATGCTAGAAAAAGTGGTATATTTAAGCTGAGGAATGTACTTCAGCTTCAATGTGGACATTTCACTTAACTGCCATCTTGTTAAGTCCTCTTCTTGGGAACATAATACATTAAACACCGTAGATATTTATCAAATAAGCTTCTTCAACTTAGGAATAAAATAAAGCAATTAAACTATATCCCACTGCATGATTTAAGTTTAATTTAAATTTGAATGATTATTTATAGTTCGTGGCAATTTAAAGTACCACTATGTTTTAGAAAATCAGTTTAAAAATCTTTAAAATATTCATACCATTTAACTCAAAAATTCCACTTACAAATTAATTCAAGTATGAAAGCTATTTTATCTACAAAGAAACGTCAATTCATTATATATTGCAACAAATCACAGGAAATAACCTAGGTAACCAGCAAGCAGAAAATGGTTAAATAAGTTTTAACACCTACGTTCAATTGGAAATTATTTAGCTATTTACAATATTGTTTAGGGACTTCCCTGGTGGCACAGTGGTTAAGAATCTGCCTGCCAATGCAGGGGTCATGGGTTCGAGTCCTGGTCCGGGAAGATCCCCCATGCCGTGGAGCAACTAAGCCCGTGTGCCACAACTTCAGAGCCTGCGCTCTAGAGCCCATGAGCCACAGCTACTGAAACCCGAGTGCCTAGAGCCTGTGGTCCAAAACAAGAGAAACCACTGCAATGAGAAGCCCGTGCACCTCAATGAAGAGTAAACCCCGCTTGCCGCAACTAGAGAACAGGCAACTAGAGAAAGCCCGCACGCAGCAACAAAGATCCAATGCAGTCTAACATAAATAAATGAATAAATTAAAAATATTGTTTAGAAAAACATGTTACACATGAAGCTATTTATAATGTTACATAATTAAAATAAAATATAACCAAAATGTAATTTATACAAAAAAATAACAGGAAAAGTAATTACAGGAAGTAGAACAAAATAACATTTTTAAAAATGGTGATTCAATGTTCTTTAAGTTCCAGTCATTTTTCTAAGTATTTTAAATATGTCAATTCATTTAAGCCCTTTACCAACCCCATGAATTAGGTACCATTATTATTGCCATCTTACAAATGAGGATGTAAGTCACAAGGATGTTAAATAAGTTGCTTAAATCACACAGCCAATCAGTAGAAGAGGCAATATTCAAACCCAGGCAGCCTAGAGCCAGAGACAACACTCAATGGCATAGCTATAATTATGTATCTAGGTTGGCATTTATCACTTTTTTTCCATTTTATCTATGTTGTGTCACATTTCATGGGAAATAATTATATATAGAAGTCTATTATCCAATACTGAATAACAATATCTAACTTTTAAACGAATGAAATTCAATAAATCAGAACTTCAAGACATTAAGATGGACAGTGCTCTTTCATCTGAACTTGAACTTCCCTGTTCTCTCTTATGGAGCAGTCTTTGGTACCCAGATGTCTAAATGGTGAGCAATGAGGTCCAAAATTGATGCTGAATTTTCTCTATGGCAGATAGCATACCAGGGTATCATTTAATTGCAGTACCAGGAGGGTAACTGAAAAACATGAGATCACGCTGAAGCCATTAGTCTCGAGGCATAGGTGGAGACTGGCCAAGTGAAAAGGAAGTAGGTGTCTAAGTTAGATGGCAAGGGACACAATTAATAGTTCCCTAGATTTGCACAGGAGCCTCCTGAGGCTCATGTAACCACTTCCCAGGTGTGCAGCCTGATACCTGAGAGAGCAAGATGAGCTAAGGAACCCCAGCTAGTAGTTGGAAACAAGGTTGCTACCCTAGGGAGGAGAGGGATATGGCAATGCTCCCACACCTCCCTGAAGAGCACAGCTCCATTTCCCTTGGTCTTTGCAAGGTGCACTATAGACATGCCCTGGAAATGCATCCGTTCTACTGTCATTTCCATCCTAGTGTGGCACTTCAGTGACCCTGTTTCAAGCCATACTAAGTTCAAAATCCTCACACTGAAACACAATCTAGGACCACTTTATTCCAGAATCTGTGTGTTCCAATGATTGAAACCACAAATGTGAGCACTCCCCTATATAATCCACCTTTCTTTTCGTTATTGTTGTCTACTGTACTTTGGCATCATCCAATCAAAATTATAACAGATGGCTAAGGTTTATCCTCCTTTACAAGATGAGCAGACCTCACAATCTCATTCTAGACAACAATGACTTTAAAGTGTCCAATCAGGTGAGTTATCAAGACACCTAGCTTTCTAGTCTCATTCATATGTTTCAGAAGCAGGCCTAACTCCATTCTCCTATTTTTTAAGTATTATTGGGTATTATCAAGGAGAAAGGATATCTGAACTAAGGTGTTAAAAGTAAAACAGCACAATTCAGTGTATATATTCAACACCTAGGCTAAGTGCTATCACAGTATCAACATGCTAGAAGGAAGTATCCCTCTTGGAAATAATTGCAATATCATGTCTTCTTACCACCAAGTTTCCTTCACTTGATATTTTCTTAACACAAATAATGTGTATACATTGCCAAACACTTTAATCTTATTTTCTCTTGGTAACAGCTTGAAACAATGAAAAACAACTATGATTTATTTTACTAAATAAATGACTTATCAAGCGCTATAGGACCAGTATTGAGATCACTCTCACAGGCCATTACAATTTCAAATATTATGTTTCCTCACCCCCACCTGTTAGATGGGTATATTGCAATACATGGCTACTATATATGTATATCTCCAAGAATTTTGTTTCATGTGATGAAACAGATTTTAGGGTTGTTGTGTTTTATATACCTAAACAGATTTTAGGGTTGTAAACCATCTTTGTCAAGTGCCTTATTGCTATAGAAATTAAACCTTAGCTGACACTATTTGCTCACAGTAATGCCCTATACAAACACAAATGCAGGTCGGGTGTTCTAAATGACATTAGTACTAAATCTTGATAACTGCCACAACATAATCCTGCTGTCTATTGAGTGAACTGTATGTCAACACTGGGTACACTTGGCTAAATTCTCAATGCGTGGCAATTATGGATGTGACCAAACTAAGCTTTTCTGGAACGTTTCAATCTTTATAAGCTTAGCATCTGTATCTGAGTTTATTCTATGCCAGAAGTTGACTGTAGCATCCATGAAAGGAAGTACTGCTACAGATACTCACAATATTAATTCTACATCTTTCTTAATGACACTTCCCGATTAATGTTTAATACAGTGTGCTAACACAGCCTTCACTGGGAAAGGAGGGCATCATAATGCTTGAATTCTAGCCACACAGTGGCTACTAATAGTCACAAGCCCTATATAACCCATTTAACTTTTCTGGAGTTAGTTTCTCATGTCTAAGCTATATTGTAGCTCTCAAATCCCACGGGCCCTTATATCTCTTCTAAAGCAAACTCTGGGTTTTTATTTTTCATCCAACAAATAATTTTTAACCCCCATTCCTATGCAAGCAATGCAAGATGTACAGTTTTGTTTTTTTTTTTTTTTTTATTTATTTTATTATTTTTTTTATTTTTTTACATCTTTATTGGGGTATAATTGCTTTACAATGGTGTGTTAGTTTCTGTTTTATAACAAAGTGAATCAGTCATACATAAACATATGTTCCCATATGTCTTCCCTGTTGCGTCTCCCTCCCTCCCACCCTCCCCATCCCACCCCTCCAGGCTGTCACAAAGCACCGAGCCAATATCCCTGTGCCATGCAGCTGCTTCCCACTAGCTATCTACCTTACTGCGTTTGTTAGTGTGTATATGCCCATGACTCTCTCTCGCCCTGTCACAGCTCACCCTTCCCCCTCCCCATAACCTCAAGTCCGTTCTCTAAGAGGTCTGCATATTTATTCCTGCTTTACCCCTAGGTTTTTCATGACATTTTTTTTCTTATATTCCATATATATATGTGTTAGCATACGGTATTTGTCTCTCTCTTTCTGACTTACTTCACTCTGTATGACAGACTCTAGGTCTATCCACCTCATTACAAATAGCTCAATTTCGTTTCTTTTTATGGCTGAGTAATATTCCATTGTATATATGTGCCACATCTTCTTTATACATTCATCAGATGACGGGCATTTAGGTTGTTTCCATCTCTGGGCTATTGTAAATAGAGCTGCAATGAACATTTTGGTACATGTCTCTTTTTGAATTATGGTTTTCTCAGGGTATATGCCCAGTAGTGGGATTGCTGGGTCATATGGTAGTTCTATTTGTAGCTTTTTAAGGAACCTCCATACTGTTCTCCACAGTGGCTGTATCAATTTACATTCCCACCAACAGTGTAAGAGGGTTCCCTTTTCTCCACACCCTCTCCAGCATTTATTGTTTCTAGATTTTTTGATGATGGCCATTCTGACTGGTGTGAGATGATATCTCATTGTAGTTTTGATTTGCATTTCTCTAATGATTAGTGATGTTGAGCATTCTTTCATGTGTTTGTTGGCAGTCTGTATATCTTCTTTGGAGAAATGTCTATTTAGGTCTTCTGCCCATTTTTGGATTGGGTTGTTTGTTTTCTTGTTATTGAGCTGCATGAGCTGCTTGTAAATTTTGGAGATTAATCCTTTGTCGGTTGCTTCATTTGCAAATATTTTCTCCCATTCTGAGGGTTGTCTTTTGGTCTTGTTTATGGTTTCCTTTGCTGTGCAAAAGCTTTGAAGTTTCATTAGGTCCCATTTGTTTATTTTTGTTTTTATTCCCATTACTCTAGGAGGTGGGTCAGAAAGGATCTTGCTTTGATTTATGTCATAGAGTGTTCTGCCTATGTTTTCCTCTAAGAGTTTGATAGTTTCTGGCCTTACATTTAGGTCTTTAATCCATTTTGAGCTTATTTTTGTGTATGGTGTTAGGGAGTGATCTAATCTCATACTTTTACATGTACCTGTCCAGTTTTCCCAGCACCACTTATTGAAGAGGCTTCCTTTCTCCATTGTACATTACTGCCACCTTTATCAAAGATAAGGTGTCCATATGTGCATGGGTTTATCTCTGGGCTTTCTATCCTGTTCCATTGATCTATCTTTCTGTTTTTGTGCCAGTACCATACTGTCTTGATGACTGTAGCTTTGTAGTATAGTCTGAAGTCAGGGAGCCTGATTCCTCCAGTTCCTTCTTTCGTTCTCAAAATTGCTTTGGCTATTCGGGGTCTTTTGTGTTTCCATACAAATTGCAAAATTTTTTGTTCTAGTTCTGTGAAAAATGCCAGTGGTAGTTTGATAGGGATTGCATTGAATCTATAGATTGCTTTGGGTAGTAGAGTCATTTTCACAATGTTGATTCTTCCAATCCAAGAACATGGTATATCTCTCCATCTATTTATATCATCTTTAATTTCTTTCATCAGTGTCTTATAATTTTCTGCATACAGGTCTTTTGTCTCCTTAGGTAGGTTTATTCCTAGATATTTTATTCTTTTTGTTGCAATGGTAAATGGGAGTGTTTTCTTGATTTCACTTTCAGATTTTTCATCATTAGTGTATAGGAATGCCAGAGATTTCTGTGCATTAATTTTGTATCCTGCCACTTTACCAAATTCATTGATTAGCTCTAGTAGTTTTCTGGTAGCATCTTTAGGGTTCTCTATGTATAGGATCATGTCATCTGCAAACAGTGACAGCTTTACTTCTTCTTTTCCAATTTGGATTCCTTTTATTTCCTTTTCTTCTCTGATTGCTGTGGCTAAAACTTCCAAAACAATGTTGAATAATAGTGGTGAGAGTGGGCAACCTTGTCTTGTTCCTGATCTTAGTGGAAATGCTTTCAGTTTTTCACCATTGAGGATGATGTTTGCTGTGGGCTTGTCATATATGGCCTTTATTATGTTGAGGAAAGTTCCCTCTATGCCTACTTTCTGCAGGGTTTTTATCATAAATGGGTGTTGAATTTTGTCAAAAGCTTTCTCTGCATCTATTGAGATGATCATATGGTTTTTCTCCTTCAATTTGTTAATATGGTTTATCACATTGATAGATTTGCGTATATTGAAGAATCCTTGCATTCCTGGAATAAACCCCACTTGATCATGGTGTATGATCCTTTTAATGTGCTGTTGGATTCTGTTTGCTAGTATTTTGTTGAGGATTTTTGCATCTATGTTCATCAGTGATATTGGCCTATAGTTTTCTTTCTTTGTGACATCCTTGTCTGGTTTTGGTATCAAGGTGATGGTGGCCTCGTAGAAGGAGTTAGGGAGTGGTCCTCCCTCTGCTATATTTTGGAAGAGTTTGAGAAGGATAGGTGTTAGCTCTTCTCTGTATGTTTGATAGAATTCGCCTGTGAAGCCATCTGGTCCTGGGCTTTTCTTTGTTGGAAGATTTTTAATCACAGTTTCAATTTCAGTGCTTGTGATTGGTCTGTTCATATTTTCTATTTCTTCCTGATTCAGTCTTGGCAGCTTGTGCATTTCTAAGAATTTGTCCATTTCTTCCAGATTGTCCATTTTATTGGCATAGAGTTGCTTGTAGTAATTTCTCATGATCTCTTTTATCTCTGCAGTGTCAGTTGTTACCTCTCCTTTTTCATTTCTAATTCTATTGATTTGAGTCTTCTCCCTTTTTTTCTTGATGAGGCTGGCTAGTGGTTTATCTATTTTGTTTATCTTCTCAAAGAACCAGCTTTTAGTTTTATTGATCTTTGCTATTGTTTCCTTCATTTCTTTTTCATTTATTTCTGATCTGATTTTTATGATTTCTTTCCTTCTGCTAGCTTTGGGGTTTTTTTGTTCTTCTTTCTCTAATTGCTTGAGGTGCAAGGTTAGGTTGTTTATTCGAGATGATTCCTGCTTCTTAAGGTGGGCTTGTATTGCTATAAACTTCCCCCTTAGAACTGCTTTTGCTGCATCCCACAGGTTTTGGGTCGTTGTATCTCCATTGTCATTTGTTTCTAGGTATTTTTTGATTTCCTCTTTGATTTCTTCAGTGATCTCTTCATTATTAAGTAGTGTATTGTTTAGCCTCCATGTGTTTGTATTTTTTACAGATCTTTTCCTGTAATTGATATCTAGTCTCATGGCGTTGTGGTCAGAAAAGATACTTGATACAATTTCAATTTTCTTAAATTTACCAAGGCTTGATTTGTGACCTAAGATATGATCTATCCTGGAGAATGTTCCATGAGCACTTGAGAAAAATGTGTATTCTGTTGTTTTTGGATGGAGTGTCCTATAAATATCAATTAAGTCCATCTTGTTTAATGTATCATTTAAAGCTTGTGTTTCCTTATTTATTTTCATTTTGGATGATCTGTCCATGGGTGAAAGTGGGGTGTTTAAGTCCCCTACTATGAATGTGTTACTGTCGATTTCCCCTTTTATGGCTGTTAGTATTTGCCTAATGTATTGAGGTGCTCCTATGTTGGGTGCATAAATATTTACAATTGTTATATCTTCTTCTTGGATCGATCCCTTGATCATTATGTAGTGTCCTTCTTTGTCTCTTTTAATAGTCCTTATTTTAAAGTCTATTTTGTCTGATATGAGAATTGCTACTCCAGCTTTCTTTTGGCTTCCATTTGCATGGAATATCTTTTTCCATCCCCTTACTTTCAGTCTGTATGTGTCTCTAGGTCTGAAGTGGGTCTCTTGTAGACAGCATATATAAGGGTCTTGTTTTTGTATCCATTCAGCTAATCTGTGTCTTTTGGTGGGAGCATTTAGTCCATTTACATTTAAGGTAATTATCGATATGTATGTTCCTATTCCCATTTTCTAAATTGTTTTGGGTTCGTTATTATAGGTCTTTTCCTTCTCTTGTGTTTCTTGCCTAGAGAAGATCCTTTAGCATTTGTTGTAAAGCTGGTTTGGTGGTGCTGAACTCTCTCAGCTTTTGCTTGTCTGTAAAGGTTTTAATTTCTCCATCAAATCTGAATGAGATCCTTGCTGGGTAGAGTAGTCTTGGCTGCAGGTTTTTCTCCTTCATCACTTTCAGTATGTCCTGCCACTCCCTTCTGGCTTGTAGGGTTTCTGCTGAGAGATCAGCTGTTAACCTTATGGGGATTCCCTTATGTGTTATTTGTTGTTTTTCCCTTGCTGCTTTTAATATGCTTTCTTTGTATTTAATTTTTGACAGTTTGATTAATATGTGTCTTGGCGTATTTCTCCTTGTATTTATCTTGTATGGGACTCTCTGTGCTTCCTGGACTTGATTAACTATTTCCTTTCCCATATTAGGGAAGTTTTCAACTATAATCTCTTCAAATATTTTCTCAGTCCCTTTCTTTTTCTCTTCTTCTTCTGGAACCCCTATAATTCGAATGTTGGTGCGTTTAATGTTGTCCCAGAGGTCTCTGAGACTGTCCTCAGTTCTTTTCATTCTTTTTTCTTTATTCTGCTCTGCAGTAGTTATTTCCACTATTTTATCTTCCAGGTCACTTATCCGTTCTTCTGCCTCAGTTATTCTGCTATTGATCCCATCTAGAGTACTTTTAATTTCATTTATTGTGTTGTTCATCGTTGCTTGTTTCATCTTTAGTTCTTCTAGGTCCTTGTTAACTGATTCTTGCATTTTGTCCAATCTGTTGTCCATTCTATCTCCAAGATTTCGGATCAACCTTACTATCATTATTCTGAATTCTCTTTCAGGTAGACTGCCTATTTCCTCTTCATTTGTTAGGTCTGGTGCATTTTTATCTTGCTCCTTTATCTGCTGTGTGTTTTTCTGTCTTCTCATTTTGTTTATCTTACTGTGTTTGGGGTCTCCTTTTTGCAGGCTGCAGGTTCGTAGTTCCCGTTGTTTTTGGTGACTGTCTCCAGTGGCTAAGGTTGGTTCAGTGGGTTTTGTAGGCTTCCTGGTGGAGGGGGCTAGTGCCTGTGTTGTGGTGGATGAGGCTGGATCTTGTCTCTCTAGTGGGCAGGTTCACGTCTGGTGGTGTGTTTGGGGGCGTCTGTGGCCTTATTATGATTTTAGGTAGCCTCTCTGCTAATGGGTGGGGTTGTGTTCCTGTTTTGCTAGTTGTTTGGCATAGGTTTTCCAGCACTGTGGCTTGCTGGTCGTTGAGTGAAGCTGGGTGCTGGTGTTAAGATGAAGGCCTCTGGGAGATTTTCGCCGTTTGATATTATGTGGAGCTGGGAGGTCTCTTGTTGATCAGTGTCCTGAAGTTGGCTGTCCTACCTCAGAGGCAGAGCCCTGCCTCCTGGCTGGAGCACCAAAAGCTTTTCATCCACAGGCTCAGGATAAAAGGGAGAAAAAGTAGAGGGAATTAGTAGAAGTATGAGGAAAGAAAGAAGGAAAGGAGGGTAGGAAGGAAGGAAGAAAGAAAGAAAGAAGCAAAGAAGGCAAGAAGGCAAGAAGGAAAGAAAGGAGGGAGGGAGGGAGGGAGGAAGGAAGGAAGGAGGGAAAGAAGGAAAAAAGACAGAAAGAAAGAAGATACAGTAAAAATAAAATAAAGTATAATAAAGTTATTGAATTAAAAACTTATTTAGAAAAAAAAAAAAAGGGACGGAAAGAACCTTAGGACAAATGTTGGAAGCAAAGCTATACAGACAAAATCTTACACAGAAGCATACACATACACCCTCACTAAAAGAGGTAAATGGGGAAAAATCCTAAATCTTGCTGTCAGAGACCACCTCCTCAATTTGGGATGATTCGTTGTCTAAAGGAGGGAAGGAAGGACGGAAAGAAAGAAAGAAAGAACGAAGGTAAAGTATAATAAGGTTATTAAAATTAATTATTAAGAAAAAAAATTAAAAAAAAAAACATGGACGGATAGAACCCTAGGACAAATGGTGGAAGCAAGACTATAGAGACAAGATCTCACACAGAAGCATACACATACACATTCACAAAAAGAGGAAAGGGGAAAAAATCATAGATCTTGCTCCTAAAGTCCACTTCCTTAATTTGGGATGATTGATTGTCTATTCAGGTATTCCACAGATGCAGGGTACATCAAGTTGATTGTGGAGCTTTAATCCGCTGCTTCTGAGGCTGCTGGGAGAGATTTCCCTTTCTCTTCTTTGTTCTCACAGCTCCCAGGGCTAAGCTTTGGATTTGGCCCTGCCACTGCGTGTAGATCGCTGGAGGGCGTCTGTTTTTTGCTCAGACAGGATGGGGTTAAAAGAGCCGCTGATTGGGGGCTCTGGCGCACTCAGGCCGGCGGGGACGGAGGGGCACAGAGTGCGGGGCGGGCCTGCGGTGGCAAAGGCCGGCGTGACTTTGCACCAGCCTGAGGCGCGCTGTGCGCCCTCCCGGGGAAGTTGTCCCTGGATCCCAGGAACCCGGCAGTGGCGGGCTGCACAGGCTCCGCGGAAGAGGGGTGTGGAGAGTGACCTGTGCTCGCACACAGGCCCCTCGGTGGCGGCAGCAGCAGCCTTAACGTCTCCCGCCCGCCTCTGGGGTCCGCGCTTTTAGCCGCGGCTTGCGCCTGTCTCTGAATTCCGCGCTTTCAGCCGCGGCTCGCGCCCGTCTCTGGATTCCGCGCTTTCAGCCGCGGCTCGCGCCCGTCTCTGGATTCCGCGCTTTCAGCCGCGGCTCGCGCCCGTCTCTGGATTCTGCGCTTTCAGCCGCGGCTCGCGCCCGTCTCTGGGGTTCGCGCTTTTAGCCGCGGCTCGCGCCCGTCTCTGGAGCTCCTTTAAGCAGCGTTCTTAAACCCCTCTCCTCACGCCCCAGGAAACAAAGAGGGAAGGAAAAGTCTCCTGCCTCTTCTGCAGGTGCAGGCTTTTCCCCGGACTCCCTCCCGGCTAGCTGTGGTGCACTAACCCCTTCAGGCTATGTTCAAGCCGCCAACCCCAGTCCTCTCCCTGCGCTCCGGCCTCAGCTCACAGCCCCGCCCGCCCCGGCGGGTGAGCAGACAAGCCTCTCGGGCTGGTGAGTGCCGGTCGGCACCGATCCTCTGTGCGGGAATATCCTCGCTTTGCCCTCCGCACCCCAGTGGCTGTGCTCTCCTCCGCAGCTTCGAAGCTCCCCCCTCCGCCTCCCGCAGTCTCCGCCCGCGAAGGGGCTTCCTAGAGTGTGGAAACTTTTCCTCCTTCACCGCTCCCTCCCACTGGTGCAGGTGCCGTCCCTATTCTTTTGTCTCTGTTTTTTCTTTTGCCCTACCCAGGTACGTGGGGAGTTTCTTGCCTTTTGGGAGGTCTGAGGTCTTCTGCCAGCCTTCAGTAGGTGTTCTGTAGGAGTTGTTCCACGTGTAGATGTATTTCTGGTGTATCTGTGGGGAGGAAGGTGATCTCCGCGTCTTACTCTTCCGCCATCTTCCCGAATGCAAGATGTACAGTTTTACACATATTTCTTTCACAGAGATTACACATGCATATGCCAAGACATACACAAAATGCAAGAAATTAAAGAGGACTGTGATTAGTACCATAGGAAAGGTATATAAAAAATGCTCTGGAGTTTCAAGGAAAGAGCAGCAGACTATTTCCTACAGTCAACAAATATTAATAAAGGTCTACCAGATGACAGACAATGTGCTCTAGCCTTGGATTTCATGGATAAAATGTAGGCCTGCTTCTAATACTTGTTTGGCCCAGAGCAAGAATATATAAATAGAGACCTCAATATCACATGCCTGAATATTTAGAAATTGGACTAACAAACTATTAAATAAAGTATGTTTCATCATCCTACCTTGATGAGCATAATTTCACAATGACCTGGAAGATTGGATTCATATTAGAATTCTCAAACTTCCTTGCCTCTGGCTTTCATCCCTTACTACTCCATCTTCTTCCCTTATTTTTCTATCTCTGGTTCTACTTCATTCGTTTTGGGTCCTCATCTGTCCTTGTGAGAATACTCCAGCCTGTGTATCCAAGATCTTTCAATGAAAGCCAAAGCTCCCACTGAAAAGCTGAAGAGGGTTTTAATAGATAGCATAAAAAACATTCTAGGTAGAAAAAAATAATTATTAAAACCTTTGCTGGAAGGAAGTTTCCAGGCTTGGTTGCAGAATGTTGAATTGTTCAGTTTTGCTAGAGTTTCAACAAAAGGAAAATATTAATGCTAAACCCATAAAAATAAGCCTAGATGATAATGTCAAGGGCTGAAAAGTTTGGACTTTATTTGGTAAGCAAAGAAGAGAGATTTGAAGGTTATTGAGCAGGGGTGACATAATCAAAGCTGTACTATAGGAAGATTAATTTGGCAGCCAAATGCAGAATGATTAGATTAGAAACAAGACTGGAGGCAGGGAGAAGAGTTATAGCAATAGTTTAGGTAAGCAGTAATAAGACTGTTAACTAGGGCTAGGGTAATGTACAGGAAGAAAGGGCAGTGTGAGGCAGTAGGAAGAAGGAATTGACAGCCCCTGATGAATCATTGGTAATGGGAGGAAGAAGAGAGGTAAATCAAAGAACACTCAGAGGTCTTGAGCTTCTGTGACTAAAAGTGAATATTGGAAATCATCTGCAAAAAATCAGAAGGAGGAGCTAAATTGTAAGGTGAAAATGATGAGCGGCATCCGTGTATGTTGTGTTAGCAAAACTGGCAAACCTCCCCTCATGTGAAAATGCCATTGCAAACTTGGAAATGAAGGACTTGGGTTTGAAGAATCATCAGGAAATCACACAAAGAGGTAACTAAGTTTTAATAAATAAAAATAAAATTATGATACAAAAGATAAACTCTATTAAAATACAATATAGATTATAAAGCATTGTTTCTTAATAGAAAATGTCTAAAAATATTGTAGAAAAACACAGAAAAGAGAAAAAAAGCAAAAGATTTGAAAAGTCAATTTCCAAAAGAAAGAAAAATAACTCTACTAAAATATGAAAAAATTCTTTATCCTTTTTTTTTTACTAAAATTGCAAATCAAAATCTAAGCTAACATCTTGATTTGAAATTAGCAAAGATTTCAGCATATAATAATACCCATGTACATGAAGGAACGGAGATCATGAAACTTTATATAATTTTAGAGGAAGCATAAATTGATGCATATTTTCCACAATTTGTCAATCTGTATTGATTCTTAAGTATTTATGGCCTTTATCTCATAATTCAATTTAAAGAAATTTAACCAGAATGTGATTTAGAAAACAATTGCACATAATCTACATAGCTAATGTTTAGAATGGTATTTTTTTAATTTAAAATTTCAATTTCCTATTTTCTGATAGTAAAACAATCATTGAATTTCCCTTTCTTTCCTTGGCTATCACAATATGAAATAAAATATAATCAAAAGATAAATTTCAATCTTTGTGAAGCCAGAAGATATCTGTAACCCTAAACATAATAAAGGTCAAAGAAGAATGCAGAAAGTTGCTGAAAAAGGATATCAAGGTTTCAGATCTCAGACAAAACCAGCAAAGTGTAGTTTTCCATAGTAGATGGCATATATTTTTGGAAGAAATCCAGCAATTTGTTATTTACAAAATAAGTACAAGCTGGTGGCAGGAAGCTTCCTGGACCTAGATGGCAACAAGTTGATGCCAGAGAGATTAACTTGTATGAGGCATTTCAATGGCAAAACAATTTTGCCGTTGAAAAATTGTTTTCAATTTTTCAGGAAGCAGTCTTTCAGCAAGGCAGAGCAAAAGAAAGAAATTCTACATTGTTGGCAACTCTACAGCTTCTGATCTCCTTGGACCAGTAGAAGATAAGAGCCAAAAATTTTACTTACATGTAATGCACCTACAAAGAAAACTTCATTATGAACCAGAATACCTGGTAGTGTGAAACATGGCTCTACCTTGACCCCCATGTGATCCTCCTGCAAATACTGGTCCAACAATTTATTTCAATCAAATATGTAAAATTTTAAAAAGAAACAGCCCCAGAATCTGGCTAAGCTGTTTAGTGGGATGCTTTTCCTGTATAAGGCCAGTCTGTAAAGATTGGGAGAGGTCTCTGCTTTGTCTAATGTGCAGACACCAACATACAGATCCAAGGAAATGAAGAATCAGACAAAGATGTTCCAAAGGAACAAGATAAATCTCAAGAAACTGAATCTAATAAAATGGAGTTATAACATTTACCAGACAGAAAATTCAAAATAATTGTCATAAAGATGCTCACTGATGTCAAGAGAATAATTTATAAACAAAGTGAGATTTCAACAAAGAGATAGAAAGTATAAAAAAGGATCAAACAGAAATCACAATGCTAAAGAATGCAATAACTAAATTGAAAATTTCACTAGAGTAGTTCAACAGCAGACTAAATCAGGTAGAAGAAAGGACTGGTAAACTTAAGGACAAGCCACTGGAAAAAAATTCAAAGGAGTAAAAATTTTAAAAGAAAAAAAAAGAGTAAAGAAAGCTTAAGGAACTTATGAGACAACATTAAACAGAAATGTATACATTATCAGAGCCTCAGAAGGAAGAGAGAAACAGAAAAAAAAACAGAAAGATTATTCAAAAACATAATAGCTGAAAATTTTCCAAATCTGAGTAAGAAAATGGACAAAAAGATTGAAATCATATCAATATCTTTATTGAATACAATGGAGTGAAACTAGAAATCAATATCAGAAGGAAAATTGAATTCACAAATACACAGAAATTAAACAACACACTTTTGAACAATCATTGGGTCAAAGAAGAAATCAAAAGAGAAATCAGAAAATATCTCAAAATAAATAAAAATTAAAACACATTATACCAAAATTTATGGAATATAGTAAAAGCAATATTAAAAAGGAAGTTTATTACAATAAATGTTTATTTAAAAAATAAGGAACATCATGAACAACTAAACTTTACATCTCAAGGAGCTCATGAAGAACAAAGTAAACCTAAAGTTAGTATAAGGAATGGAATGACAAAGATTAGAGCAGAAATAAGCAAGATAGAAAATTAAAATGAAAAACTCAATAAAACTGAGGGTTTTTTTGAAAATATAAACAAAATCACAAAACCCTTAACTAAAATAATTAAGAAAAAAAGACAAATAAATAAAATCAGAAATAAAAGAGATGTCATTACAATCGATTCCACAGAAATAAAAGGTTAATAAGATACTACTATAAACAATTATTCACCAGCAATCTATAACCTAGAAGAAATGTACAAATTCTGAGAAAAATACAATCAACCAATGTTAAATCATGAAGAAATAGAAAGTCTAAACCGACCTACAGCTAGTATAGAGATTGAGTGAGGAATCAACCCTCCCCTACCCACCCTCAACAATGATAAGTCCAGGACCAACTGGCTTCACTAGTGGATTCTATAAAACATTTAAAGAAGAATTAAAGCCAATTGTTCTCAAAATCTTCCAAAAAATTAAATAGGAGGGAACTTTTCCAAATGCATTTTATGAAGTCAGCATTACTTTGTTTCCAAAGCCAAAGACATAACAAGAAAAGAAAACTACAGGCCAGTTTCTCTGATGAATATAGATGCAAAAATCCTTAACAAAATACTAGCAAACCAAATCCAACAGCACATTATAATTATCATATATCATGACCAAGTGGGATTTATCCCTGAGATGCAAGGATGATTCAACATATGAAAATCAATTAATGTGATACCCAATATTAACAGAATAAAGAATTAAAATCACATCATCATCTCAATAAATGGAGAAAAAACATTTGACAAAAATCAACACCTGTTGATAAAAGAACATATAGAAGAAATGTACCACAACCTAATAAAGGCTATGTATGAAAAGTTAAAAATTAGCATCATAGTCAATGGGGAAAAACTGAAAGCTTTCCCTCTAAGATCTGGACCAAGGAAAGGATGCCCACTATCACCACTTATCTTCAACATAGTACTGGGAGTCCCATTCAGAGCAATTAGGCAAGTAAAGGAAATAAAATGCTTTCCACTTTCCAAACTGGAAAGGACGAAGTAAAATCTCCCCTTTTAGCAGATGATATGATCTTATATAGGGAAAACATCAAAGACTCCATTAAAAGACTGTTAAAACTAATAAAAAAAATTTAGTATAGATGTAGGGTACAAAAATTAACATACAAAATCAATTGTAATTTCTATTAGCAATTAACTATCTGCAAATGAAATTAGAAAAACAATCTCATTTACAATAGTATCAAAAGGAATTAAATACTTAGGAATAAAGTTAACTAAGGAGAAGAAAGACTTGTATACTGAAAAATACATAACATTGATGAAAGAAAATTTAAAAGACACAAACAAATGAAAAGACATCCCATATGTTGTACTTAATAATACTGTTAAAATGTTCAGTGTCTAAAGTAATCTACAGATGCAGTGTAATCCCTATCAAATCTTAATGATTTTTTTTTACAGAAATAGAAAAAAGCAACTCATATAGAACCACAAAAGACCACAATCAGCCAAATCTATCCTAAGAAAAAAGAACAAAACTAGGGGTATCACACTTCCTGATTTCAAAATATGTTATACAAAGCTACCATAATCAAAATAATCTGGTGCCTGCATAAAATTAGACCAGAGACCAACGGAACAAAATGGAGAGCTCAGAAATAAGCTCATAAATATATGGTCAACTGATTTTCAACAGGTGTCAAGAAGGCACAATTGAGGAAGCACAGTCTCTTCAACAAATGGTTTCAGGAAAACTGAATATCCATATGCAAAAGAACAAAATTGAACCTTTATCTTATACCAAATACAAAAATCAACTCAAAATGGATTAAAGACTTAAATATAAGATTTGGAAGTATAAAACTTATAGAAAAACTTCATGAAATTGGTTTAGCAATGATTCTTGGACATGACACCAAAAGCATGAGTAAAAAAAAGCAAAAATGCATCAAACAAAATAGTTCTGCCCAGCAAAGAAAACAATCAACCATGTGAAAACGTAGTCTATGGAATGGGAGAAAAAATTCACAAACCATATATCTGATAAGGGTTAATATCCAAACTATTTAAAGAACTCCTACAACTCAATGGCAAAAAAAGTAATTCAACTTAAAAATGAACAAAAGACTTGAATAGGCCTATCTCCAAAGAAGACATACAAATGTTCCAAAAAGCATGTGAAAGTTGTTCAATATCATTAATTCTCAGAGAAATGCAAGTCACACCACAGTGAGATATCACTTCATACCTGTTAGGATGGCTAATATCAAAAAAAAAAAACAAAAGTCAACATGTGTTGCTGAGGATGTAGAGAAATTTGAACCCTTGCACACTGTACACGGGAATGCAAAATAATGCAGCTTCTATGGAAAACAGTAAAAGGGTTTCTCAAAAAATTAAAAGTAGAACTACTGTATAATCCAGCAAGCACACGTCTGGATATTTATCTAAAAGAACTGAAGTCAAGATCTCAAAGTGATACTAGCACTTCCATGTTCATGACAGCACTATTCATGACAGCACTATCTAAAAGAGCCAAGATGTGAAAGCAACCTAAGTGCCCATCCACAGATGAAAGGATAATGAAAATGTGGTATATGCATACAGTGGAATACTACACAGCTTTTAAAAAGAAGGAAATTCTGTAATATGAGACAAGATGCATAAACCTTGAGGACATTATGCTGAGTGGAATAAGCCAGTCACAGAAAGACTGATACTTCCTGATTCCATTTGTGTGTGATATCTAAAATAGTCAAAATCACAGATTCAAAGAGTGGAATGATGGTTGCTAGGGACTAGGGAGAGGGTGAAATGGGGAGTTACTAATCAAGGAACACAAAGTTTCAGTTTAGCAAGAGCTGCTATACAACATTGTACCTATAGTCAACAATAATGTACACTTAAAATTTTGTTAGGCAGGATGATCTCATGTTCAGTTTTCTTAACCACAATAAAATGAAATTTTAAAAAATAAATAAAGAAAAAATGGTTCTGGATCCCAGTGTGGCTCTTTCAGCATCAACTCTAGAGAGATGCTCACAACTCCCTATACCTTACTGTATTTATTTTCTATTGCTGTATAAAAAATCACCACAAACTCTGTGACTTAAAACAATATCCACTTATTATCTTACAGTCTTAAGTCCAGGTAAACCCAGCTAGTTTCTCTGCATAGCGCTGAAATCAAAATGTTGACTGGGCTAGATTCTTATATGAAGTCTCAGGGGAAGAATTCACTTTCAAAATCATCCAGATTGTCGGCAGAACTTATTTTCTTGCAGCTATCATTCTGAGGTCCCCTTTCCTTGCTGGCTGTCAACCAGAGTCCACCCTCTTGTCCTAGGGGCTGCCCAGATTCCTTGACAATGGCCCTCCTCACCTTCAAGCTAGTAACATAACATCAAATCCCATCCATGCTTTGAATCTCTCCGACTTCCTCTTTTGCCACCAGACAGAGAAAATTCTCTGCTTTTAAGGGCTTCTGTGATTAGATTAGGCCCATCTGGATAAACTCCCTTTTAAAGGTCAACCATTCTATTGTTATAGGTTGAAATATGTTTCCCAAAAAATATATGTTGAAGTCCTAACCCCGAGTGCCTCACAATGTGAAATTACTTGGAAATATGAGCCTTAAAAGGTTATCAAGTTTAAAATGAAGTTAAGGTGGGCCCTAATGCAATGTAAAAAGGGGGAATTTGGATACAGTGACAGATGCTTACAGAGGGAAGATGGTGTAAAGCCACACAAAAAGAACTCCATGTGAAGACAGAAGCAAAAATCGAACTGAGGAAGCCACAAGCCAAGGGATGCCAATGATTTCCCACCAGCACCACCACAACTACCACCAGAAGCTGCGAAGAGTCAGGAAGACTCAGTCAGAGAGAGTATGCTCCAGCTGACATCTTGATTTCAGACATCCAGGTTCCAGAACTGTGAGACAATAAATTTCTGTTGTTCAAAAGGAAAAGAAAGGAAAGGAGAGGAGAGGAGAGGAAAAGACACAGTCAGGATTGCAGTGAGGACTTGGGAAAAGAGAGGTAATAAAAGTCAAAATTATCAAAGACTCAAAAGACAGTGATAGCTGAAAAAGAACACAGAACAAATGTAATTTTAAAACATTTTAAAATAACTTTTAAGAATATTATTTTAAAATTTCTAGAAATAAAAGATGACCCAAATATATAGACTGGAGCATTGCATCATGTCTCAGAAAAAGCTGATCTGGGATCATCAATACTGAACCACATGCTGGTAAAAATTTCTGGACTTCAAAAAAAGAAAGAGAAAAAATTACTAACATTTAACTTCAAAAAGAGTGAAAACTTGAATAGTTGTATAACCATTTAAGAAAGTAGAAAGGTCTTTGCTTTATAAAGAAACTGGCCCAAGTAGGGTTACAAATGAGTTTTACTAAACTTAAAATGAACAGCTAACTCCTATATCTATGAAAACACTCAGAACAGAAAACTAGAAAGATTCCAAGTCTGTCATAAGAAACTAACATCAATCCAATTCTAAAAGCTGTTAAACTTAGCACCCAAAAATAAAAAGTAGACTAATACACATTTACAAACTAAAATAAAATATTAATAAATTAAATGTTATTAAATGTTAAATGAATTTAAAGAATAATACACCACAATCAACATAGTAACCCTCAATACATGGAAGGTTACAGTAGGAAATCTATAAATAAAAATTTTGACATTCTTCAATGTCAAATGTTAACAGCTCCATGAAGAATAATAAACAAATAAAGAGAAAAAGACACAACAAATTCTGATTCTAAAAACAAAGGAAAGTATGTAGGATCAGATAAAGTTTATCTATAGAAATTTATAAGGAAAACATTATAACCTGAAAAAAATAAGAAATAATCATATTAAAATTGTGATTATCAAAAAAAAAATTGTGATTATCATACCATCATTCACTATTTTAAGAGCAGTTTTAGAAAGCACAATAAAACTTGAAAAATAAATTATCAATATGCTTATTAAAAAGAAAGGAGCCTAATGATATCACTTATATGTGGAATCTAAACAAGGCTACAAATGAACTTATCTACAAAACAAAAATAGTTACAGATGTAGAAAATAAATTTATGGTTACCAGGAAGTAAGGCAGGCGAGGGATAAATTGGAAGATTGGGATTGACACATACATACTACTATATATAAAATAGATAACTAATAAGGACCTACTGTATAACACAGGGAACTCTACTCAATACTCTGTAATGACCTATATGGGAAAAGAATCTAAAAAAGAGTGGATATATGTATATGTATAACAGAGTCACCTTGCTGTACACCTGAAACTAACACAACATTGTAAATCAACTATACCCCAATAAAAATTTTAAAAGAAAAGGAATCTAACTTTCACTATTTACAATGAGCTCAGATAGATTAAAAGGCCGACAAACTCATAAAAGCATAAATAGATTTACAAAAACTTTGTGAACTGCAAATTAAAATAACATAAAAATTGGAATAGAAAAATTTTTCAAAGGTAGAAAAGAAAAAATATTTTCTGAAATAAAGGAGAAATTTAATATGCACATCAAGGGAACAGCATCTCTTGGAAATATGTATGCCTAACAACTAGTATTATGACATGACCTAGCAATGTTATTGGATTTAATATATTAAATAAGGAAGTCACCTATAGGAGGAAACAACTAAAGTAAAAATGAAACAATAATCAAGTAGACAAAAAAGGACATAGAAGACTTAATAATATAAAAAGTAACATACATATTTGTGTATGAATGTATATATATATATATATATATATATATATATATATATATATATTCCCTATTCTAAAAACAGGGTAATGTATGATCATTTCAAAGACACAAAAATTTAATTAAACTAAAAAATTGAATTGTAAATTTTGAAATATAGCTACTTCCTCTAGTTTTCAAAATCTGAGCATCTAAAAAAATTAAGCCTATCCCTTAATTTTAAAAAAAAAGACCTACAGATGCTCTGAGGTACATTCTCCCTAGCTGCAGCAAGCTCAGTAAAACTACTTTTTTTTTTGGACCACAGGTGTATTTCTGGTGGTCTTTGGCTGTGGATTTTAATACCTGCCTCAAAGAAGTTGTTAAAAAGACTTATGTGCATCCTTAATATGGAATAGCCTGCAATTTTATTAACATGGACAGATCTCCAAGACATATTTTTACATGAAAAGGCAAGTTTTAGAGCTGTATGGAAACTATGTCCAATTCATATTTTAAAAATAATTACATGTGGGCTTCTCTGGTGGCGCAGTGGTTGAGAGTCCACCTTCCGATGCAGAGGACATGGGTTCGTGTCCCGGTCCGGGAAGATCTCACATGCCGTGGAGAGGCTGAGCCCGTGAGCCATGGCCACTGGGCCTGTGTGTCCGGAGTCTGTGCTCCACAACGGGAGAGGCCACAACAGTGATGAGGCCCGCGTACCGCAAAAAAAAATGATAATAATTACATGTGTAAAAGAATTCACGCAATTAAATACATTGGAAATGTACTCAAATTTGAATATCAAATTTTCCAGGGGAGGAGAGAAGAGTAGAAAGATTTGAATAAAACTTAGATGTTTTACTCCATATATTTCTGGAATATTTGGATATTTCAATAAAAGTATTTTCGGGCTTCCCTGGTGGCGTAGTGGTTGAGAGTCCGCCTGCCGATGCAGGGGACACGGGTTTGTACCCCAGTCCAAGAAGTTCCCACGTGCCGCGGAACGGCTAGGCCCGTGAGCCATGGCCGCTGAGCCTGCGTATCCGGAGCCTGTGCTCCGCAATGGGAGAAGCCACAATAGTGAGAGGCCCGCGTACCGCAAAAAAAAAAAAAAAAAAAAGTATTTTCATTTATTCAGTGTTTAAAAATCAAAATGCATTTTTGAAAGGATTATCTGACAAAGACTGAAGTTAGACATCTCCAAGAGCCAACTACTTTAATAATTATGCAATTTTTCCTGGTTATTTATTTTTTTCAAAAGCAGAGTAAGAAATAGTCTATAAGTTCAGAAGGAAAGGGGAGATACTGAAAGTATTTACCTCATCTACTAACTGATGGCTGGAAGAATACCTGCCTTTAGTTTAAACTTACGATTTCATTAAAATGTATAACGCTTTAAAGTATATAGCACTTTAAGTAATTGTTAATTATATTTAAAGGTGAACAATTTAGGATTCCTTCCTCAGAAAGACACTGGGGAAATTTGAAATAGAGAGGGAGAACATCGAAAGAAAAGGAGGGAGAGTTGCAAGTCCCCAAACACCAAATATAAGCTCAGGTACTTGAAAAAATATCTAGGGTGTGGGGCTTCCCTGGTGGCGCAGTGGTTGAGAGTCCGCCTGCCGATGCAGGGGACACAGGCTCGTGCCCCGATCCGGGAGGATCCCACATGCCGCAGAGCAGCTGGGCCCGTGAGCCATGGCCACTGATCCTGTGCGTCCGGAGCCTGTGCTCCGCAACCGGGGAGGCCACAACAGTGAAAGGCCCGCGTATCGCAAAAAAAAAAAAAACACAAAAAAACCAAAAAAAAAAAAAAAACCTAGGATGTGATTTTAAGTTAACACAAAGGACAGGTCTTCTTCATTAAAATATCAAGCGAAAGAATATGAATGCAGTTAAAGGCAGAAAAGGGTGTTGAACTCATTAACTACTTTTAAATATTTTAAAATATAAAAAATAAGAAGTTGGATTTGCATGCTTAAGTCAAAAAAGGAAGACATAAGGAAGAATAGTGATATAAACACTAATGTTGTAATAGACTTCAATAGGACCCTGATGTCCAGGTCCAATGTTTCACTGCCACTTAATACATTCTTAATTTCTGATGAATATCTTCCAAACAATTTAGACTCTAAATTTGACAAGTAAATAAAGACTGGAAATTTAAAATACCCCAGGAGCAACTGACCCAAGCATCTCATTCTCCATGACAAAATAATTTTATAAAGATAGGATGTTAAATGTAAATCCAACACAAACTAGACCAAGACTTGAGGACACAGGGAGGGGGAAGGGAAAGCTGGAATGAAGTGAGAGAGTGACATGGACTTATATATACTACAAAATGTAAAATAGATAGCTAGTGGGAAGCAGCTGCACAGCACAGGGAGATCAGCTCAGTGCTTGTGACCACCTAGAGGGGTGGGATACGGAGGGTGGGAGGGAGACGCAAGAGGAAGGAGATATGTGGATATATGTATAGCTGATTCACTTTGTTATAAATCAGAAACTAACACACCATTGGAAAGCAATTATACTTCAATAAAGATGTTAAAAAAAACTGCTCTAAAAAACTAGACCAAGAAATAATTATGTGCAAGTTTTCTCTTAATATAAAATGAGAAATCCTGTCCATCCTAGACGATCCAAACAAAATCATGATAGTCATAATGCAGTGTTACAGGGTCTTACATATGATTCACCTAAGTTTCGCCCTATTGATATATTTTCATTTTCTTAGGGAAGTGGGATATTCTTTTCTAAAGGAGTAGATTTTATTAACTTCTTGGGGAGAGGGGGTGTGTCTAATAAAAACAGAATTCTCACTAATCTAACTCACTCTTACTTTTTAAAAGAATATATTTGGAGAAATATTAATATATTCTGCTTGGCAAGGAAGGTGAACAGGAAATTTAAACACCAAATAGCAAAGGTAACCAGATAACCTTTCAGGTCCCTTTCAACCCAGGCAGTCTATGATTCCAAACCAAACCAGGCTGCGGTCAAAATGCAGACATTGAATCAAAATCATCTGCTAGTATCAGACATCCCTTATAAGCTTAAAGTCCGGTCATTAGGTGAGCTTAGTTACTGTTATGTCATTACTTCTAAGCTATCCCAGCAGACAGTGAGGATATATGTGCTAAGTCATACATATACACATAATGTCTATAATTTTTTCTCAATCTATGTATATCCATATATCTATATACAGATTTAGATATAGCTATATAAAATGTGTGTATGTATATAGTATATGTAGTTCATACTGATAAATCCAAATCCAATCCAAAACCACAGGTTCTTCTTGTCTTCACTTTTTCATTTTTGTAACTTCCCTCTCACTGACAAACCTGACTTCCATCATTGTCAAAATAATTGCTCATTTCCCCAAGCCTAGGATACATCAAGAGCAGTTTCAGTATTATTATTAATCCATACACCTGCAAAATACAAACCTGCTAACTAGAGTTCAGGATTTATTATAATCCTCTTATTTTTTTGGAGAGGGGGGAACATACATTAAGAAAAATGCATGTCTTATATCTATAACTTAGCTAGTTTTGACAAATAAACACTCCTATTTAATTGTCATACTCTCATAAGATATAGAACATGTCCATTACCCTCAAAATTTCCTTAGCATTCTTCTTATACAATCCTCCCCTCTTACTAGGTGACATAAATTCGTTTTTTCTGCTATGGAAATTCATATAAATGGAATCATACATTATGTACTACTTTGTGTCTAGCACTTTTTGCTCATAATAATATCTATGAGATTCATGCATGTATTGTACTTAATCAGTAGTTTAATTTTCTTCCTGGGTAGTATTTCTCTATATATAAATATACCACAATTTCTTTTACCCATTATCCTGTTGATAAACATTTTAGATATTTCAAGTTTTTACTATTACGAATAAAGTTTCTATGAACATTCTTGAACAATATCTTTGTGGTTATTTATTGTCATTTCCATTAGATAAATACAGTCATTTCTGCTATAATGTCACATACATGTTCTTAAAAATTACCATGCTATGAAAAATTGTGCAATAATAAAAGACAGGGCTTATGGGGAAAATGAGATTTGGGGCATGACACTCAATACTGTTGTCAGTAAAACATAACAACAACAACAAAAAAAAACCCTTATGAAAACAGTTAAACTCTTATACACATTTAATGACTAAGAGTACAAAAACTACAAGTATGGATCTCATTTCTCATGAAAAAGAAGATGGCTTGTAGAAGTGGGAATTCAAAGGGTTGCAGTTTGAGAGTTATTTTAAGGGTTATCGGAAATAAGAAGAAAAGCTGTAATACCAGATGTGGATGGGTGTGGCTCATAACACAGGGATGAATCGTGAAGTAACTTGTAGATGTTTGATATATGTACATATGTGTATTTGATTTACGTGCATATATTTCTATACAGCTCACTAAGAAAACACTAAGCCGAACTTAGTGTTTTCTGCACTTTCATTGACAAAATTATAAATAAACAAGTAAAATATGTGTATTGTGCTCAGATTGCTCCGTAATATATCAATGGCATTGAATAAAATTTGCATTTTTAAAATAAGCATTATAGCAGAACTGACTGTACCTAGAAACACATTTGCTGAGTCCTAAGGTATGTATATATTTAACTTTATAAGAAACTGCCAAATTGTTTCCCATATCGTTTGCACTGTTTTAGACTCCCACTAGCATTGATTTCATTGATTTCTGCTATTATTATTTTATTCTTTCTATTTATTTTAAGTTTAATTTGCTCTCTTCTTTCTAGCTTCTTAAGTTGGAAATTTAGATAATTCATTTTAAACTTAATTAAATGTCATCAATTTCCTTGTAAATACTGCTTTAGTAACTCCTCACATATTGTGATATATTGCATTTTCTTTATCATTCAGTTTGAAATATTTTCTAATTTTCTTTTCAGTTTTTTATTCATGCATTATTTATGTTATTTATAAGTATGTTTTTTAATCACCAACATTAAAACAGTTTCCAATACCTTATAATTGATTTATATTTTGTTTTTGGTCATATATGTGTAAGATTTCAATCTTTTTAAATATACTGAGGTTCTTTTTAGAGCCCCAAATATGGTCTATCTTAATAAAAGTTCCTTTCATACTGAATAAGTGTGTGTATTATAAATATTTAGGAGGTCAAGTACTGTAAATATAAATAAGGTCAAGGTGGTTGAAGGCTTGTTCACATCTATACCATTACTGACTTTTTGTCTGGTTTTTCTAACAGTTACTCTCTGTTTGTCAGATTGGGTAATGTATTTTGATCCATCTGCAAGTTCACTGATCCTGTATTCTGCTATCTCCAATTTACAAGGTCATTTTGTGAATCTTTCATTATCAGTTTGGCAATTCTAAGTTCTAGGCTTTCCATCTGGTTCTCTTTTATAAGCTCCATTTCTCTGTTGAAATTCTCCATCTATTTTATCATTATGAATATATTTTTCCTAGTTCTTGAACATATTTATAATAGATGTTTTAAAATTCTTTCCTGCTAACTGCAATATTTTTGTCATTCATGATCAAATTCTATTCACTGATTTTATCTTGAGTATAAATGGCATTTTCTCATTTCTTCCCATGTCTAGGAATGTTTGATTATACACTGAATATTGTGATAATACAAAAGTGTTTCTTTTCTATCAATTGGTTAAATTGAATGTACTCAAACTTTGAATTCTCTCTGTCTTGCAGGGATCAGCAGCTGAAATTTTTGCCCATTTCTTTCAGCCTTCTGGTTGTTGCTTTTTGTCAGAAAGTTGGAGTGTTCCTTGAGGGTTTGAGTGGATAAGGTGGAGGTTATAGGCACATTTTGGAACTGATCTTTCTGTGGGTCTCTTATTGCCAGCATTTTTCTCCTTACTTTTCAGCTGCCCTGAAAGCTCTAAACTTCTAAAAGACACGAAGTTTGAAGTTTTTTGCTTCATTTCTAACTTCCATCAGATGAAAATTTATGTAATTTGAAATTTTACCCATCTAATTCCCTTGTCTTAAGTTTAAATTCTCTCCCAATTTCTGCCTGTTTCAATCACTCTCATTGCTTTAGAATACTTGTTCTTAATTTGTTCAGAGCTTATAATTGTTGTCTTCAAGAGTCTTAGTCAGGAGATTAATTCAAGATGGCAGAGTGGAAGGATGTGTGCTCACTCCCTCTTGAGAGAGCACCAGAATCACAAGTAACTGCTGAACAATCATCAACAGGAAGACAATGTAATTCACCAAAAAAAATACCTCACATTCAAAGACAAAGGAGAAGTCACAAAGAGATCATAGGAGGTGCACAATCATGATAAAATTAAATCCCATAACTGCTGAGTGGGTGACTCACAAACTGGAGAACACTTATACCACAGAAGTCCACCCACTGGAGTGAAGGTTCTGAGCCCCATGTCAGGCTTCCCAACTTGGGGATCCAGCAATAGTAGCAGGAATTCCAGAGAATCAGACTTTGAAGGTTAGCAGGATTTGATTGCAGGACTTTGATAGGACTGGGGGAAACAGAGACTCCACTCTTGGAGGGCACACACAAAGTAGTGTGTACATTGGGACCCAGGGGAAGGAGCAATGACCCCATAGGAGACTGAACCAGACCTACCTGCTAGTGTTGGAGGGTCTCCTGCAGAGGTGGGGGGTGGCTGTGTCTTACCGTGAAGACAAGGACACTGTCAGCAGAAGTTCTGGGAAGTATTCCTTGGTGTGGGCCCTTCTAGACACTGCCATTAACCCCACCAAAGAGCCAGGTAATCTCCAGTGTTGGGTTGCCTCAGACAAAACAATGAACAGGGAGGGAACGCAGCCCCACCCATCAGCAGACAAGCAGATTAAAGTTTTACTGAGCTCTGCCCACCAGAGAAACACCCAGCTCTACCAACCACCCTCCCATCAGGAAACTGGCACAAGCTTCTTAGATAGCCTCAGCCACCAGAGGACAGACAGAAGAAGAAAGAAGAACTACAATCCTGCAGCCTGTGGAACAAAACCCACATTCACAGAAAGATAGACAAGATGAAAAGGCAGAGGGCTATGTACCAGATGAAGGAACAACATAAAACACCAGAAAAACAATTAAATGAAGTGGAGATAGGCAACCTTCCAGAAAAAGAATTCAGAATAATGATAGTGAAGATGATCAAGAACCTCGGAAAAAGAATGGAGACAAAGATCAAGAAGATGCAAGAAATGCTTTAAAAAGACTGAGAAGAATTAAAGAACAAACAAACAGAAATGAAAAATACAATAACAAATAAAAAATACATTAGAAGGAATCAATAGCAGAATAACTGAGGGAGAAGAACGGATAGTGATCTGGAAGACAGAATGGTGGAATTCACTGCTGTGGAACAGAATAAAGAAAACAGAATGAAAAGAAATGAAGACAGCCTAAGAGATTTCTGGGACAACATTAAATGCAACAACATTCACATTATAGGGGTCTCAGAGGAGAAGAGAGAGAGAAAGGACCCAAGAAAATATTTGAAGAAATTATAATCGAAAACTTCCCTAACAAGGGAAAGGAAATAGCCACCCAAGTCCAGGAAGAACTGAGAGTCCCAGGCAGGATAAACCTAAGGAGAAACACACTGAGACACATAGTAATCAAATTGACAAAAATTGAAGACAAAGAAAAATTATTGAAAGCAACAAGGGAAAAATGACAAATAACATACAAGGGAACTCCCATAAGGTTAACAGCTGATTTCTCAGCAGAAACTCTACCAGCCAGAAGGGAGTGGAATGATATACTTAAGGTGATGAAACGGAAACCTACAACCAAGATTACTCTACCCCTCAGGGATCTCATTCAGATTCAACGAAGAAATCAAAAGCTTTACTGACAAGCAAAAGCTAAGAGAGTTCAGCACCACCAAACTAGCTCTACAATAAATGCTAAAGGAACTTCTCTAAGTGGGAAACACAAGAGAAGAAAAGGACCTACAAAAACAAACCCATAGGGGCTTCCCTGGTGGCACAGTGGTTGATGGTCTGCCTGCTGCCTGCTGATGCAGGGGACACGGGTTCATGCCCCAGTCTGGGAAGATCCCACAAGCCGCAGAGGAGATGGACCTGTGAGCCATGGCCACTGAGCCTGCACATCTGGAGCCTGTGCTCTGCAACAGGAGAGGCCACAACAGTGAGAGGCCCGCTACGGCAAAAACAAAAACAAAAACAAAAACAAAAACAAAACCTTAACAATTAAGAAAATGGTAATAGGAACATACATATCAATAATTACCTTAAACGTGAATGGATTAAATGCTCCAAGCAAAAGACACAGGCTCACTGAATACATACAAAAACAGGACCGATACATATGCTGTCTACAAGACACGCACTTCAGACCTAGGGACACATATAGAATGAAAGTGAGGGGATGGAAAATGATATTCCATGCAAATGGAAATCAAAAGAAAGCTGGAGTAGCAATACTCATATCAGATAAAATAGACTTTAAAATAAAGAATGTTAAAAGAGACAAGGAAAGACACTACATAATGATCAAGGGATCAATCAAAGAAGAAGATATAACAATTATAAATATATATTCACCCAACGTTGGAGCACCTCAATACTTAAGGCAGGTGATAACAGCTATAAAAGAGGAAATTGTCAGTAACACAATAACAGTGGGGGACTTTAACACCTCACTTACACAAATGGACAGATAAACCAAACAGAAAATTAATAAGGAAATAAAAGCTTTAAATGAAACAATAGACCAGATAGATTTAATTGATATTTATAGGACATTCCATCCAAAAACCGCAGATTACACTTTCTTCTCAAGTGCACATGGAACATTATCCAGGATAGATCTCATCTTGGGTCACAAATCAAGCCTCAGTAAATTTAAGAAAATTGGAATCATGTCAAGCATCTTTTCTGACCACAATGCTATAGTATTGGAAATCAATTACAGGGAAAAAAACATAAAAAAACAAAAACACATGGAGGCTAAACAATATGTTACTAAATGACCAAGAGATCACTGAAGAAATCAAATAGGAAATAAAAAAAAATACCTAGAGACAAATTACAATGAAAACACTATGATCCAAAACCTATGGGATGCAGCAAAAGCAGTTCTGAGACAGAAGTTTATAGCAATGCAAGCCTACCTCAGAAACAAAAACCTCAAATAAACAATCTAATCTTACACCTCAAGGAACTAGAGAAAGAAGAGCAAACAAACCCCAAAGTTAGTAGAAGGAAAGAAATCATAAAGGCCAGAGCAGAAATAAATGAAATAGAAACAAAGAAAACAATAGCAAAGATCAGCTGGTTCTTTGAGAAGATAAACAAAATTGATAAGCCATTAGCTAGACTCATCAAGAAAAAGAGGGATAGGACTTAAGCCAATAAAATTAGAAATGAAAAAGGAGAAGTTACAACAGACACTGCAGAAATACAAAGCATCCTAAGAGACTACTACAAGAAACTCTATGCCAATAAAATGGACAACCTGGAAGAAATGGACAAATACTTAGAAAGGTATACCCTTCCAAGTCTGAACCAGGAAGTAATAGAAAATATGAACAGACCAATCACAAGTAACGAAATTGAAACTGTGATTAAAACTCTTCCAACAAACAAAAGTCCAGAGTCACATGGCTTCACAGGTGAATTCTATCAAACATTTAGAGAAGGGCTAACACCCATGTTTCTCAAACTCGTCCAAAAAATTGCAGAGGAAGGAACACTCCCAAACTCATTCTATGAGGTCACCATCACCCATACAAAAACCAGACAAAGATACTACAAAAAAAGGAAACTACAGACCAACATCACTGATGAATATAGATGCAAAAACCCTCAACAAAATACTAGCAAACAGAATCCAGCAACACATTAAAAGGATCATAGACCATGATCAAGTGGGGTTTATCCCAGGGATGCAAGGATTCTTCAATATACACAAATCAATCACTGTGATACACCCTACTAACAAACTGAAGAATAAAAACCATATGATCGTCTCAATAGATGCAGAACAAGCTTTTGACAAATTTCAACACTGATTTATGATAAAAACTCCCCAGAAAGTGGGCATGAAGGCAAACTACCTGAAAATAATGAAGCCCATATATGAGAAACCCATGGCAAACATCATTCTCAATGGTGAAAAACTGAAAGCAATTCCTCTAAGATTTGGAACAAGACAAGGATGTCCACTCTCACCACTATTATTTAATGTAGTTTTGGAAGTCCTAGCCAAGGCAATCAGAGAAGAAAAAGAAATAAAAGGAATACAAATTGGAAAAGAAGAAGTAAAACTGTCAGTGTTTACAGATGACATGATATTATACACAGAGAATCCTAACAATGACACCAAAAAACTACTAGAGCTAATCAATGAATTTGCAGGATACAAAAGTAATGCACAGAAATCTCTTGCATTCCTATACACGAATGATGAAAAATATGAAAGAGAAATTAAGGAAACATTCCCATTTACCATTGCAACAAAAAGAATAAAATACCTAGGAATAAACCTACCTAGGGAAACAAAAGACCTGTATGCAGAAAACTTTAAGACACTGATGAAAGAAATTAAAGATGATACAAACAGCTGGAAAGATAAACCATGTTCTTGGATTGGAAGAATCAATATTGTGAAAATAACTATACTACTCAAAGCAATCTATAGATTCAATGCAATCCCTATCAAATTACCAATGACATTTTTTACAGAACTAGAACAAAATTCTTAAAATTTGTATGGAGACACAAAAGACCCCGAATAGCAAAATCAGTCTTGAGGGAAAAAAAAGGAAGTGGAGGAATCAGACTCCCTGACTTCAGACTATACTACAAAGCTACAGTAATCAAGACAATATGGTACTGGCACAAAAACAGAAATATTAATCAATGGAACAGGATAGAAAGCCCAGAGATAAACCCACACACCTATGGTCAACTAATCTATGACAAAGGAGGCAAGGATATTCAAAAGAGAAAAGACAGTCTCTTCAATAAGTGATGCTGGGAAAACTGGACAGCTACATGTAAAAGAATGAAATTAGAACACTCCCTAACACCATACACAAAAATAAACTCAAAATGGATTAAAGATCTAAATGTAATACTGGATGCTATAAAACTCTTAGAGGAAAACATAGGAAGAACACTCTTTGACATAAATTACAGAAAGATCTTTTTGGATCCACCTCCTAGAGTAATGGAAATAAAAACAAAAATAAACAAATGGGACGTAATGAAACTTAAAAGCTTTTGCAAAGCAAAGGAAACTACAAACTGCATGATAAGACAACCCTCAGAATGGGAGAAAATATTTGCAAAAGAATCAATGGACAAAGGATTAATCTCCAAAATATATAAACAGCTCAGGCAGCTCAATATTAGAGAAACAAACAACCCAATCCAAAAATGGGCAGAAGACCTAAAAAGACATTTCTCCAAAGAAGACATACAGATGGCCAAGAAGCACACGAAAAGCTACTCAAAGTCACTAATTATTAGAGAAATGAAAATCAAAACAACAATGAGGTATCACCTCACACCAGTTGGAATGGGCATCATCAGAAAATCTACAAACAACAAATGCTGGAGAGGGTGTGGAGAAAAGGGAACCCTCTTGCACTGTTGGTGGGAATGTAAATTGATCAAGCCACTATGGAGAACAGTATGGAAGTTCTTTAAAAAACGAAAAATAGAATCACCATATGACCCAGCAATCCCACTGCTGGGCATATACCCAGAGAAAAACATAATTCAAAAAGACACATGCATCCCAATGTTCATTGCAACACTGTTTACGATAGCCATGGAAGCAACCTAAATGCCCATCGACAGATGAGTGGATAAAGAAGTTGTGGTACAAATATACAATGGAATATTACTCAGCTATAAAAAGGAACGAAATTGGGTCTTTTGTAGAGATGTGGATGGATCTAGAGACTTTCATACAGAGTGAAGTATGTCAGAAAGAGAAAAACAAATATTGTATATTAATGCCTATATGTGGAACCTAGAAAAGTGGTATAGTTGAACCAGTTTGCAGGGTAGAAATAGACAGATGTAGAGAACAAACGTGTGGACACCACGGTAGGGGGGAAAGTGGCGGGTGTGCCAGTGGTGGTGGGATGAATTTGGAGATTGGGATTGACATATATACACTAATATGTATAAAACGGATAACTAATAAGAACCTGCTGTATAAAAAAATAACTAAAATAAAATTTAAACATTCAATACAAAAAAAAAAAGAAAGAGCCTTAGTCAGATCCAATTTAGTCTACTATTCTTAGTATGAAGTCTTATCACTGGTTAAATTTTAACTTATTTATTAATTTAGTCCAACATATACTATGCTCCCACTATGTTTCAGATATCCTTCTGTGCACCAAGGATGCAAAGAATATAAGACTATAACCTAGATCTTTATAGGCAGGAAGTCATAGTATAGAACAATTATTCTGACACAATGCAATAAGATAAATTAAGGGAGTATTATAGGAGCACAAATGGAGAACTCATAGGTATATCTCTATCTCTTATCTTTCTTCAAGTTCGGTAACACTTTTCCACTTGAGATAATTCTAAGTCATGAAATTTGAGTATTTTATTTATGCCATGATGACTAGGGAGTCCCCTAGAATTGACTTGATCAGGATAGACTCTCAAAAATATTTAAATACATTAATGTGAGAAATTGTTATGATTGAAGTTTTGTTGGTTGGTTGGTTAGTTGGTTGATTTAATAACTAGCCATGTTAGTGGTCTGGTGGGTAAACATCATGTAACTTATTTTAGAGCACACTGCTATTTATAAAAGCAAAAAAAAAAAAGAAACTACTTAAACATTCAAAAAATTTAGGCCCAATAAAAAATCTTAGACGAATATTTAGGAGACTCTACTTACAAGATTGAAAAGATCTTTCCAAACTAAGAAATAAAATATAGATATTATAAAAATGTTTTTATGCAAAATATATTAAACGCTAGAAATGTAACAATTTACAAAAAATTGCAATGCAAATGACAGATGAAAGACTAACTCTCTGGAATGCATAAAGAAATTTTGCAAAATGATAACAAAGAGCTTAACAACCTACAACATACAAATGAAAATAATATGAGCATACAATTCAGCAAAGAGCAAATCCAAATTGCTGATAAACATGTGAAAACATGCTCCGTGTTTATAGGTGTCAGGAAAGTATGAATTAAGTAAAAAAGACAGCCACTTAATGCTGAGTCAGAATGTAAAATGTACTCTCATACATTGTTGCAGCAATTTTGGAAAGTAACCCTGCAATATCTGCTAAAATTCAAAATGCACATGCCCTTCATTCCAACAATCCAGTTCCTGGGATTTGTCTCATATAACCAAAAGCACCAGAAGGTAAGGATAGATACACAGAGGGGCTTATCACAGTACAGTTTTATAAAAGAAAAGATAAAGGAATTTTGAGGTTCATTTTTGTAAACTCAGAACATTCCCTAATGCTATCAAAGTCAGTGGTTTAGTCACGACGTTCTGGATTCAAAGGCTTAGTCAGCTGATGCACTACATAAAGTTAACCCAATACGTAAAGCAGATGACATCAGATAACTCACTGCATAGACTGAAGCCAATTAGGGGAGGAGCAAGGCAGTAATATTATACAACTTGGAGTGGTCTGTGAGGAGCTCTATTTGAAATTCAGTACTCTATTTTATCACCCCCTAAATCGGCCTAACTGATTTCCTCTGTACTGTCGTGTCCTTATATCTTACTTAAACTCCTCTTAGACAGGTGCTGAGTTCCTCTCCCCATCCAGGACCTATCACAGTGCTTGCTTCTATATATGATATTAATAAATGTGGGTTATTTGTTGAGCTAAGGGACTTTATAGTCTGTGTTATTGTCTGAGATGCTCAGCTGAAAAAATATATTTGATGTCCTTTAAAACGATATGAGTGACAATTGTAATCAATTTTGGTGTGAGCTTCTCAAATGCCATGATGGATTCAGTTAGGTATCTGAATATGGACAACTTCTTACAAGTTTACATTATAAACAGGAAAACATGTCATGAGTCTTTGTGACATTATAAAAGAATATTACTTAATGAAGTTCTGTGATAACATTTTTCTAATCTCAGAAAGTTTTTATTTTTCAAATTGTCTAATTTTTTTTGTTTTTCCCCATTATTAGGTCAATGAAGAATAACAATATTAAAAGTTGCAGTTCTTTGAAAAGCCTTCACAAAAAAAAGCATTAAATAAAAAAGATTTTAGCCAAACATACTGACAAGATTATAGTAGCTCACATAATCTAACTTGCATTTACTCTGTAATTACCTAGGAAAAGGTTCAGAAGTATAATTCATTCATGTCGCAGCATAACAAACAAAAAGATATGTGATGAAACCATGAACTAGGTTATAAAATTAGTCATTGGTATTGTTCTTTCTGATGCCACCAACACCATCCAAAGCAAAGGCAGAATGCCACTTACAGCTTCATTCTTTGGGTGCCCTGTCCAGTAGTACTTTCTCCCTCACCTGCTCTGTGAAACAATTGTTCTTCTCTTCCTAATAGCATAAAGAATGCATGTGAATTCATTGCAAACCTTAGAGAGCCTTAGTACACAAAAATATCTGAAATTTTAGTAACATCATTGCAATACTCTGCAGTGCAAGACAAAAATTTGGGAAAAAAGAGAAAACAAAATTAATTAACTTCTGACGTTATACCTTAGAATAATTAATGATTGAGTTCAAATTAAACCATCACCCATAAAGGTTCTCATTCTTCCCTGATTATATTATCACATATTAAATTTTAGCTACTAATTCTGGAAAATATAAAGAGGGTTCAGGGAATATCTTTTTGCTGGCTTTCATGTTTAAATGAGACTGTGTTCAAAACATTTAATGAAAAAACCCTACTCAATAAATATAGTTTTCAAATATTTCAAACATTCAGAAATGCCACACAAGACAATAATTTTGACTCTGAACCTGTTCCTTCACTTGTGAAATAATATCCATACCATAGATTATTACAAATAGTGAATACAATTTTACATGTAAAATATCTAACTCAGCATTTAAACCATAGTAAGTAATCACCAAATTTTGATTCCCTTTACATAGTTCAGGTGGTCTGTTTGAATACTATATTGAATATAGTAATAAAAATAGAAAATTATAAAAATAATATTACAAATATAAATCTGCACAGGTTGGACATAGAAATATTTATAAAAATAACTTCCTTAACCACTGAAACTTGGAAGTACCTCATATAGGAATACACAAGAAGTATAAAATCTATATTGCTCCCCATGGGTAATCTATTTTCTGCTCAGACCTCAAGTAGTAGATATCCTTCCAATTAAAAGTGAGGAATAATGCCATCATTCTTATTTTACAAGGATAGAATGGACAGGACAGAAAACAAAGGCAACTGGCTAGAAAACCCAGCATCTAGATGGTAACATTGATTTTTTTTTACAAATATGTATCCCAGCTCTGTCCTTCTCTATCAGAATATCTAATAATGGGAGGGAAAAGGAGGAAAGAGATAAGGAAGTTATAGTTTTTGCTTTTTGTGTTAAAAATTTCTAGAGCTTCAGCAAAAAAATCCAAATATGCTTGATAAGATAAACTAATGAAAGATACTTTGGGGAATTTTTATGGCATTCCTAAGCTATTTACTTTTATATTGTATTATATTATGGGTTCATAACTTTCTTGAAATATGGACTTATAAAAAAATATAACATAATATGGACTTATAAAAAAATATAATAAAAGCTACGAACCCTCTCCCTTTAAAGGAAAAGAATATCATATAGATCCAGTGAGTTCATAGACCTTCTAAAGCCCATCCATAGACTCTTTCTTATTCCCTAGTCTTTGGTTTATGAATTCTTTATGTATAGGAATTAGCTAAAACATTGATGTAGTCATCATGGGATTAAAAGTTTTATTTCAAATGCCCCTAATTCTCATACTTGGACCCGCTGAGATCCATGAAGTACAGATTTTTTTATGTCATTTTTCATTTAAAAAATTACATTGTCGCCTCCAAATAAGTATAGTGCATTTTAAATAAATTCTTGTTGATTGAGTAAGTGGATAAATTAACACTTACATTATTCTATTTACATTGACTCAAGGTTCAAATAATTTTGTTGTTCTTTGGATTATAACAAAAACAATTTTAAAATTACTATCCAAATCAGCACTTTGAAAGGAATAGCAACAGAATACTGTGATCTTTATCAAATTTGTCTTTTGTAACCTTTGAGTGAACGCGTAAGAAACAACCAGATATTTCCTATAAATAGTGATACAAGGAAATGACATTTCTCATAGACAGTGGTAGAGCGAGCATAATGTGGCATAAACAGAGGAAGAGCATCTGATTTTCACAGTACCGGAAGAAGAATGAGTCCAGGCAAAAACAAACTAAAAGTATCGTCCTGGCTCTGTTCGGTATGGTACTCAACAATTCTTTAGTGAAAAGAAACTACAAGTTTATACCAACTCCCCCATATACATAGAGGTAGACATAAGCATAGACACAGACTTACACATATACTTGTACACACACACACAAATATGCACACATGCATACACACATATGACTATGCCATAGTCTATCAAAAGTCACTCTTCAATTCTCTTGGGAACTTTTTTTAAAAGAGAGAACTAACTGGAGGATGTAAGAAGTATGAGATAAAGTGAATGGTGGAGGAAAAGAAGAGGTTATTTTAATAAGACTCTGAAAAAATAAAATAAAATGTGAGGGAAAGTAGGACTTAGATGTGAACTTCTGCTCTTGTTAAAAATGATGCAACAATAGCCATGTGTATAAGGAATGATAGCATCTGGACAGAGAGGGTCTCTAAGCAATGCTGAAATAGATAACCCTGCACACAGGAAGGACTGGTAAAATCTGTATTTGAAATATGCAATATATTAAAGTATTACCAAAGCTGAATCCAGAGCATGATCCCTAGAACAATCACCTCACTACAGCTGAAACCGGACACGTCTTCAACCTTCGTTCGTTTAAGGACAGCAGCAGTGCAGATCCACCACAGTACTTCTTGATGCTTAGGTGTGTCTGAGCTCAGGTGCATCTGAGTCATTGAATCAAGATCCTAAGTCTTCATCCCAGTTGCCACAGAGGCAGAAAAGATGAGGACTGCCTTCTGATGCAGGGAATTAAAAAATATAGAGAGAGTGTGATTAAAAGATGCTAAGTGACAAAATATGACAAATACCCACTATTGAGCTCAACTCACAGAACACTGCTCTCACAAGCCTTAGTTCTGCCCAGGTTTGTGATTCTCTAAAAGGTGTTATGTGGGAACAAAAACAAGTCACTCTAGAAAGAATAATTCCTTAGTGATAGGACTTCACAACTCTTTTCTCAGCAGCAACCTTATTTTGCCATGCTACAGTGGCTCTTTCCTTTAAACATGCTTATTTCTCTCTCTTCAATTAATTAGCACATAAATTAGTAAATAATCCTTCATTTGACTAATCTACCTTTCCACTGTTCTCTATTTCTCTTTCACCAATTGTAACTGTTTTTTTGTTTTTTGCGGTACGCGGGCCTTTCGCTCTTGTGGCCTCTCCCGTTGCGGAGCACAGGCTCTGGACACGCAGGCTCAGCGGCCATGGCTCACGGGCCCAGCCGCTCCGCGGCATGTGGGATCTTCCCGGACCGGGGCACGAACACGTGTCCCCTGCGTCGGCAGGTGGCCTCTCAGCCACTGCGCCACCAGGGAAGCCCTGTAATATTTTTTTTTTTTTTAATTCTACTGTCGCTGTTTTTAGTCCCTCTTTCTAGGAGCTCCTTGTCTCCTATCTCCACCATTTTGTAGTAGCTACACTCCTGAAAATCACAACCAGTTCTTCATTAAGTCCTATGGTCTTTTGGGCCCACACCCTCCTTGACTTCTCTGAAGCACAGGGCATCATAAATCTTCTGGAAGCTCTTTCTGCATTGCTATTCCAGAACTCTTCCTACTTTCCTTCGCTTGATCTGTCATCTGTTTTTGCATTCTTTATTACTTCATCTCTGGTGTCAGCTCCTAAAATTCTGTCTTCACACCTCACTTTTCTCTATATTGTCTTCTTCAATGAGGTCACCCCACTCACTATTTCACATTCACTTGTTCATCTACTCCCTCATTAATTCAACACATATTAATTGATTGACTACTAAACAGCAGGCACTCTGCTAGGACCTGGTGATCAAAAAAGGGAATAAGACACAGGCCCTGCCCTCAAAGAACTCAGTGTCTTTTAGGAAAGAGCACGTAACAGAGACATCTGTTATGAAATAGAGCAGAAAGTGCATAGATAAAGCCGTACACTGCTTTGGCATCATCTAAGAGATGGGAGGGGAATGTAGACAAAGGCAGGCTCAAACTCCCTAGAAGATATGACAGTATCACTTTCCTAAGGATGTCTTACCCTTGAGTGTCTGCATCTCTGCCATTGTGCAACTTAGGTCCACCTTTCTTCCTTCTTGCTGGATACCTGCCCCGCAATGCCTTTGAAGAAATCATGTTTAAAACCAAACTTTTCATTCTCATACTGACATTAATTTCCCTTCATTTTCTAATTCATGGTGATAGATCAATGTTTACTTATCCAGACCAGCTCCAAACCTCTGAGTCCTTGTGAACTTGTCCCTCTGCCTCCCTCTTGACATCTGCTTTTTCACCAAATTCTATTGATTCCTTTTTTAAAACAAGTGTAGTACCAGGTAGTAGTTAGCAACATAGGCTGGGTTCAAATAAGAAGAATAAAAGTCGCTTAACTCTGCAGCTGTATGCAGATTATTTTTGTGTCTCAGTTTCTTCCTCTTTAAAATGGGGATAATGGTTCCTACAACACAGCGTTGTTGTAAAAAATAAATGAGATGATATCCTGGAACATATCAAGTATTGATCACACATCGCCTATCGTTACTCTTATTTCTATGTTGTCCATTTCTTACTTTTTCATTCCCAGTGTCTTAATCCTGGCTCTGAATTTAAATCATTCACATCTGTGTAAGCATCTTATTGAATGAACTGAACTTCAGACAAGCTCACAAAGTCATTTGATTCTTTTGTCTCAATGTCTCTTCAAACTCACTCTGTAGAGTAATTCTGTCCTTGTCCTTTGATACATTTCAGTCAGATTGACTAGGTTTCAGGTACCTTGACTCACAAGAACACTTCATTCTGGTACTAATAACTCCAGTTCAGTGTAATAATCAAAATTCTAAGCTCTTATCTAATCTGGAGCTTCTCCCACAACCAGATTGATAGCACTTCAATCTCTAAACCTATACCAGGTGTAGGTGAGGTTTGGTGGACTTCATCGTTCTGTAGTCGGCCAGCTCTTGCCTCCACCCGGAAGTTGCCCCTACCAGGGTTAGGCCCAAGGGAAGAAAGAGTTAGGGGCTAGAAATTTGGTGATCTATGTTTGGATCCTCTGGCTTTTAAGAGGGCATTCAAAACTGATACTTTCTCTCTGGGTCTTTCAGCTCTTCTGCAGTAACTTTGATATAAGTGGTTTCCCGGGGAAGCCCACCATAATGCTCTCGTTCACTCCTTGGGCCTCAGGCGGCACCACTGCTCTGATTGGTTACTACCTCCTTCTCACCTGGACCTCAGGCACTCTCAAGGCCTCAGGCCAACACCCTCCCAGAGGTCCACCTGACTTCAAGGAAAGTGCCTGCAACCCTTCCCCACACCACTACTTTGGGCTCACTTCCAAAGCATACCTGACTCAATCTCTGTCTCTCTGTCTCTGCCTCTCTCTGTCTCTCTCTTTCTCTCTCTCTAGCCATTTCCTCCCTCCTCCCTCCACCCTCACTCTCAAAACTATGCCATCTTACATTGATAGTCACAATCTCTCATCTTAAGATTTCTCAGATATGTATAAAAACATTCCCTTAGATTCCTCAAACCCCAGAAGATAAATATCAAGCTCTTCAAAATGTCCCCTGAAGCTCTTCATGTTGGGTTTAAGGGGAACAGAAGCATCTCAGACGAAAGAGGAAGTGCTCTGAGTTTTGACAATGCCTCCCAAGGAATCCTAACCTCTGTTGCCATCCGACAAGGCCCTAGACCTGCTTTATCCATCCCTGGGAGAGGGGATGAGCCTCACAAGGCAGTCTGGGGAGAGTTCCTTGACAAGTGCTATAAGCAAGTCATACAGGCAGTTGACATCCTTTTTCTCAGTCTTAGGACTTCATGCAAAAAATCAAACAGAAAGAGCTCCATTTTCACATCCTGGTAACCTGCATTAGTCTATACTATACTTTTCTCTCTGCCTACAGTTTTGTCCCCATCAACCAGGTGGATCTCCCTCAAGCACTGCTTTATAAATCCCCCCCAGATTCAACACTGCCATTGAATCCCACCACCCCCTTCTACTCCTATTTTGGCTTCAGACCTTTTCATGCTTGGCTCACCTATAATACTTAAAAATAGGATCCTTTCCCAAATGGCTCTTGAATCATTAAACTTTTTAATAACTAAAAGAGAAAAATCTATTAACAATTAATTAGACTAAATGAAAAGGGACTCTCTCTGCCTAGGTGAAAGCAAATGGTTCATGTTTAAAGACTTACTAAAGTACTTCAAACTGTAAGACAGGAAATCAAAAAAGGTGGAAATATTTTCTTCCAACTGTGACCAGAAATGATTAAGAACTTCTCTCCAGATTAGAAGGGCAAAAAATGAACAGCACTCAGCCCTGAATAAATTAATACATACGTATATATTATCTTAGTCATAAAGAGAATCTATTGTAGCACATGTGTAGATTAGAAAACTAGAATAATACGTAAGTTAGACTAGCTACATTCTTATTTTTAAAAACTTTATCATTTTTTTCAATACCAAAAAATATTTTTTAGACACCAACTCTTTGTATGTTACACTTATTGAAAAGCACCATGCAAATGATACATTTTAAATATTGTCCATATGGAGAATGTTTTCCTAATAAAGAATAATACACTAAATTATTCAGGAAAACTGATGAATTGAGAAGCATTTTAATCAATTAATAGATTTCAAATTAGATAAAATGGTAAGAGTTTCCTTTTTAATTCAGTCTGTGTCTTTCTAAATTATTTAATAGGAGGAGACTGACAAAAGGGAAAAATACAGAGGAAAAAAAGGGGGGAAAAAAGATGTCCTATATGCCTGGTTCTAATAAAACCTAAAAATGCAAAAGTCTGAAGTTATCTAGAAACAGATGAATTGCAATTCTTATTTTTGATGAGTCATAATGTTCAAGAGGAGGAGTAACTGAATATAGAATGAGGTTTTTCTAATTTCTTGATATTATCCTAGAGGTCTTTTAATATATTACTTATATCTTTTTTTCCACTTGAAGAAAGAAATGATATGACCTCTAAGAGGCACATTTTCAATAAATTCCATATAACAGCAGGAGAGAATGCAGATTGAAAATGCAGTTCCAGCAACTTGCATTTTAAAAAGCTTTTAAATCCTGTCTCATGCATTGGTCTTTCAACAAAGATGAATGCGCAAGACACCTCATAGTCTACTCTACTTGGTAAGGCAGTGATAATGTTAAATCAATGGCACAATGATCAAAAATGAGAACAGGATCAATATTCTGATCAATTGAATTGCTTTAGATATTAAAAAGTAATTATTCCAGAACTAGTCTGCATTGGCAAAAATAAAAGTATGTCTGCCTTGTCTAAGCATTTCCACTTTAAATATTGACAAACTCAGTTCACAAATAAAATAACACATTTTAAGGAATTGTATTGAGCACAAAGTTAGCCAAAAATGTGTCTGGTACAGATAAAAATACAATTATATTCTTCCATACATACCTCTGAAAGGGGAGATTTCCCCCCCAAGATCAAGTTTAATAATAAATTTCTAATTTATCATTTCATTTTTTAATAAAAAACATGCATTTGAGTAGGAAAAAAGAAAGTAGGCTGAGGTCATACCCTCAGAGCCAGACATAAATCAGAGCTGCTAGGCAGCCATCATAATGCATTGATTTATAGCTGCACAGTAGGTAGAATTAGAATTGGTCCCTGACCTTAAGGAATTTACATTCTAGTTAGAAAGCCAAATTTAAACATATGAAACAGTGTGAGAAGACTTACGAGCAAAATAATGTAATGAAAGTTAACTTTTATTGGCAGCTTACAATGAGCCAGATACGTTTGTAAGCACTTTGTATGTTGCAGTGGATTCTGTTGGTGTGCTGCCCAGAACTGCGTCAGTGACATGGTGCTCCCAACACCCAGCTGCGATATGCGTTGGCTGCAAATTGCTCAAAGCTCACTATTTTCCAGAAAAGGGCCCTCCTTAGAAAGAAAGCCAATGAGCCTAGGAGTTTATGCACTGTGCCCTCCCTGGACCGAGCTGCAGCCAATGACTGACACAGAAAGATCACCTTCGCCCAAGGTAGGGCCAACTCTGTGATGTCATTTGTGGTTCATGGTTCCCAGTGGGATAAGGCTGACATTAGTCTCCTGCTGAGAACCTGTCTTTGCTTAGTTTTCTCCCCTGCCTCTTCCTCCTCCCTCTCTCTCCTTTCTTTGAGATCGCTCTCTCTCTACAAATTATTTGCACAGTAAGCTCTGCCTGCAGCTCTGTTTCTCAAAACTCAGACCTAAGACACATAAAGGCTAAGACTCATTCAACCTTATAGAGAAATTACTACTATTATACCCATTTCACAAATGAGAAAACTAATGCACAGAGAGATCAAGAGCATGGATAAGGTCACCTAGCTCATAAATGGTAAATCTTGGCTTCGATCTCAGGCACTGTTGGCTCAAGAGATCATGCTCTAAACCTCGACATTCCGTGCTGTGAATGTTTGCCAGGTGAAGGCATTCCTATGGGTGGCAGAAAGAATGCAGGATTTAGAATAAGGAGACTGATTTTAACATAAGTGCTTTAACCTCCTGGCCTTATGATTTTTGAGTTTGTAACTTGATTTTACAGTACATATTTGTAAAATAGGAAGAGTAATATGAAGCTATTGGGAGGACAAGATGAGATCAAGCGTGTGAAGTACCTGGCCTAGAGTAGGCCTTTAAGAATGGTAGGAAAATTTTAAACTTGAGAATACCAACATTGCTTTGAAAGCATGCAGCACTTTTCACCTTATAAAATGTTTTATTTAATATCCCCTTAGTTGTCACCATAGCCTCGTGACAAAAATATTATTGGATATATTTTATTGATTATAAAAAATTGAAGCTTGGGAAACTCTCAGACTTATTTGACAGAACCAGGACTCAAATTTAAGATATCTGAGAACAATTCCAGTATCTTTATCTTTATACCACAACTCCTTAAAATAATAAATTATAATTTCAGGATACTCTAGTGATTACTAGCAAATCTTATTTTATACCTCTCTTGCCTTCTGAAGGAAATACCAGCATTTTGAAAATGGTGAGTGGCATTATGTCCACAGGAATTAATAAAGGGGACAAAAAAATGTAAGTGAGGTCAGGGAGACAGTTTCAGGAGACACTCTGTGAAGGACAGGACATTTGAGCTCAATTTTTATTTCTTCAACAGGGAAATATTTGTTGAGTACATTTTGTATTTCAAGCACTTTTCTTTGTAAAGACAAAGATAGATGGTGGTAAAGAAACACCATAACCAGAAGCAGGGTCAGAAAGAAAAGGGCATCTTCAAGAAATAGGAGTAATATATCTCAAGAATCTGAGAAAGAATCATGGACCATAAAACTGGAAAGTTCATCTGGGACAGATCCCTGGGGACAGGGCAAGTCCGAGTTAGGATTTGGAGGTTGGAGGAGAGCTATTGAAAGCCATTGAGAGCTACTGAGCATTGTGGGTAGTTGTGACATGATATGAGCTTTATTTGAGGATCTAAATCAGTGAGATGATGCATCTGAGAATGTAGAAGATGGAAAGAAGAAGACATATTGAAACCCTAGCAAGGAATTAAAGGAAGGAGATGTGAAACTTTCAAATGTCAAAGTAACAGAATTTGTTGATTGACCAGCTGCAAGGGGATGAGAAAGAGGAGAAAGTCCAAGATAATTTTGCAAACATTTCATTTTCACAACATAAGGATTAAGAAAAGGTCTAACCCAAGACCTTGTCCTCTTTTGAATTCTACCTCCCCCGGTTAATTGCCAGCTAAATAAACATGTGCAAGTTCCTTTTGCTGCTTCTGTGACTGCATCTGTATTATGGGGTGAATAATTGTGCCTACCTCTTCAGATTGATGCAAACAGTAAATGAATCCTAACAGATGCACCTGCTGCAAAGGGGTGCTCAGAAAATATTCCATTATTATGACACACTTTGACACAAAGAAAAACACAGGAAGACATGATTTACCAGAGGAAGCAAGACTTTGGCATGAAAGGCTGCTACTGTCAGAAGATTTGGATTTGTTTCCCAGCATTGCCTTTTAGTTTTAGAATTTTTTCCCTACCATTCCTTTGCTTGATTTTTTATGATTGCCCAAAAGGAAGAGAGACTAGTCTTTTTAAATCCCTAAATTAAAATGCCATATAAGTAAATCACCATCAATAAGATCAATTAAATTATCCATTTATACACTAGTCTAACAGACACATATACCCACAACCTCAGAACCTCACACATTGAAGCTTTTACCCAATTACAGCCTCATTTCCTTGTGGCCAAAAGCAACGTGAGTTAACTAATTTTGTCTGAGACCAGCTCGGTGCTTTGTGACCACCTGGAGGGGTGGGATAGGGAGGGTGGGAGGGAGGGAGATGCAAGAGGGAAGAGATATGGGAACATATGTAAATGTATAACTGATTCACTTTGTTATGAAGCAGAAACTAACACACCATTGTAAAGCAATTATACTCCAATAAAGCTGTAAAAAAAATTAAAAGTGTGACATTTAATGTTATTAATGAAAAATTTAGAGTAATTGACACAATCCAAGGGAATCAGGACTATCTGAATAACAAACTATGTAAAGTTAAAAAAAAACACATTTTTTTGTGACAAGCAATTGTTCCTTTCTAATGACATGATGAGATCAGTAGGACACTGGTCTTCTGAAACTGTACTAGTTTTCATTATCTGTAGCTGATTCTCAGTAAGACCTTTAAGAAAATGAGCCATCCTTTCTGAAACTCATAATTAAATACCATGGAATAAGTCTCTACACACCCATCCCAATTTATATATTCTATTAGCTGACCTATTATTGATCCTTCATTTTTTAAATACTTTCATTTTTAGAGAAGTTTTAGGTTCACAGCAAAACTGAACAACAGAAGGACAGAGATTTCCCATGCACCCTCTGCCTCCACACATGCATAGCCTTCCTTGTTATCAACACCCCCTCCCCAGTAGTACATTTGTAACAACTAATGAACTTATACTGTTACATGTTTATCACCGGAAGTTCATAGGTTACATTAGAATTCACTCTTTTATTATATATACATGTATATATATTTTTAATCTATTTGTTTATTTATTTGGCTGCATTGGGTCCTAGTTGAGGCATGTGGGATCTTTCGTTGTGGTGCGTGGGCTTCTCTCTTGTTGTGGCACGCGGGTTCCAGAGCATGCAGGCTCAGTAGTTGCTGTGCATGGGCTTAGTTGCCCCACGGCATGTGGGATCTTAGTTCCCTGACCAGGGATCAAACCCACATCCTCTGCACTGGAGGACAGATTCTTAACCACTGGACCACTAGGGAAGTACCTAGAATTTACTCTTGATGTTGTACATTCTATGGGTTTGGACAGATTTAATATGACATGTATCTACCATTATAGTACCCATAGAGTAGTCTCACCTAAAAATACTCTGTCCTCCTGAGCCTTCATTTTTTCTATTTACCTTTTAGTCAGGGTTACTGCAGCTGTCTCAGGGAGACTACTCCCTGAATCCATAGAAATAGTTTTACAAATAATATACTTAAGATAAGGCTAAAGATTGATCAAATAAAACCTGTATCCTATTTTTTGAGCTTTGTGCAAGGTAAAAAATACATATTCTGCATTTTCTCTTATTTAATATAAATTAATTAAATTTAACCTAAATATAGTGAGCCTCATGTATGTACTTATAACAAAATCTTTTCAATATTGTAGGAGAATTGTGCTTAGGAAGCAAACCCCAAATCTTACCTGAGGCTTCATGTTTTATACAAGATGCCAAAGAAATTTTCAAGCAGATATTCAGTACTAACTAAAAATGAGACACTGAAAAAGCAAATGCAAAACTGTAATACATAATATTGTGAAATCTTATCCGATACTTACAATATCACCTTCACCCCAAAGTTGTGACAAGCAAAAATGTCTCCAGACATTGCCAAATGTTCACTGAAGGATAGAATTGCCCTTGGTTTAGAACCACTGAAGATACATAAGACAAGATTAACTTTTTCAATATCCCTCCTAGTTTAGGGAGGAAAAGGTGACCCAGTTTTAATCAATGAGATGTAAGGAAAATATGATGACAAAATGCTGGAAATGAATGTCTTCCCTCAGGAAAGCCCCCTTTTTTTTTTCTGTCTTGGTCACTGCTTTGCTTAGAGCTGAGGCTGCCATGTTTTAAGCATGAGAAGAAAGTCAAAACATATCTGGCATGCTGATCAAGAGCCCCAGTGCTCTGAAGCTCTTGCTCAAAGCCAGCATCTACCTATGTGCAGACTTCTAGCCATGAGAGAACAACAGTCCTCTATTACATTGCACACTTTTGTTAGGTGATGTCTTTCATGCAACTGAAGATATTCTCACTGCATGTCTGTAAACAAGCATCTTATTGTCTTTGAAACTCCATTTTCACAATTTTTAAATGTGAGTAATGTTGGCAACTTGCAGGAATTGTTGAGTGGATTAAAAATAATAATAATAACGTGCATAGAGCAGGTGTGTCTGGCACATAAATTCCAGGAAGTGGTAGTTGGCATTAATAATGGTTCAGGAAATGGTAGCTATTGTCATTTGACATGGCATCATTTGACAAATAATAATGTCCTTTTAATTCTTCCTCATTTCTTCTCAATAATATTCCAAATTAGAGATCCTAGGACACTAGACTGAACAAAGTCCTAAAATGGCAATTCTTAATTGGAATTCAAAGATAGCCTTCTTGAAGATGAACTTCCTGAAACAGTAATCAAAAAATATAGGGACCTCTCTGGCGGTCCGGTTGTTAAGACTCTGAGCTCCCAGTGCAGGGGACACGGGTTGAATCCCTGGTCAGGGAACTAAGATCCCACATACCACACGGCACGGCCAAATAAAATAAAATTATTTAAAAAAAAATTTTTAATGTAAATATCCTACATTCTTGAACTCAGGACAGAGTCCATTGCTTTAATCAGTCTTTCAAGGGTCTCAAAAGAGGTTGACTCAAAAACGATTGATCATCAGCACTGAGGATCTTCTTGGCTTGGTAGTATTACTGTAGGTAGTTAATGTAAATTCTCTGCTTTTGAGGAAAAATGCTTCAAGAAGTTTAGTGGGAAAAGAAAATATACCTATTACAAACTTACAACTTGGGTGGCCTGATAGGAAGGAGGAGGCAGGCTTTACAAACACAGGAGTGACGTTAGCTTTTGAAATAATACAGAAAACGTCTCTTCAAGAAATTGCCCTCAAATACTGAGTGCCACAGAAAAGCCTCTTTCTTTAATGGATCTCAATTCTTATTAAAAGATAAAACTGGGAGGTGAATGCAAGACTCTCCTCCTGAAAAGAGTGTAATTGACCCTCCTTGGAAAATACAATAAGAATATTTAATTCTATAAAATAAGAACAAACCTAATTTGGATTGAATTTGCCAGGAAAAAGTCATGCTTTCCTGACTAATGCACTCATTTTTCTGCTCTGTTATACATCTAAGGATTTAAGATAATTGACCACAAATTTAGATAGCCTTCAAAAATTTTATAAATAACTCATCTTAAAAGTAAACCTTCCTTTGAAGAATTAATCATTTTTACTTTTATAAATCTGGTTTTGGGAAAAATACACTTTTCTTCAGAAGAAGTTATGGAAAGAAATGAACACAATTAGAGAGTGAGAGAGAAGACTAGAGATGGGACAGGATGATGAAGAAAAAAGCCAGTGATCAACCATACGAAATGAGTTTAATCACATGGAACACCTGTGAATTAGTTGTCCTGTTGCAACAAATGAAGACTTGATAGGATTAATTTACCTTATAGGGATAAGAAAGTTACTTCTAAAAAATACCTTACATGAGAATGTGAAATTAAATAAACTTGATTTATACATGAAATTAAATACATTCACTGATATATTATTACAAAGTGCCAATTCAAAAAGGTAAGTGGAATAGCAGAAACTTTCATGTTCTTTTTTGGGATTTAATACAGTTATCTGGCATGTACCTTTGCTACACATTGCATTGCCTCCAACAATGCAACAGCCTGTTGCCACACCATCTCCCTAAATGAGACTTGTAAAAATCCCCATAATATCACTGACGGTCATAGTCAAGTAGCAGAGATTCTAACTTTTTTTAGATCTGCAAGCAGAGATACCTCAGGAATATTAACAAACTCAGCCCTTCAACAACAATTATCCTTATTAAATAAAATCTGTATCAGCTGAATCTTTAGTACAGAAGAAATTAGAACTGCTATGGCAAATCTGCAGTGTAAATCCATGGCAGTAACTGATGTTTGCAAGAGAATATTAATCAAGAAAAGTTTTAACTTTATCAACTCCACTAATGAAAAGACATTTTCTGTTACATATCACACAAAGCCTGATGGGGTGAAGGAGTGCAAGCCTTAAGCCTCTAGATTTTAGCTGATGTATTACTTCTCCAAATTCACAATGCTTTTGAAGTGCCTCAGATCTTAAACCAAGGAACTTGTACTACAAAGAAGAGAGTCACAGTGAAATTAACTTTTTCCTATCCTAGTAGATGGTATTATTTTTTTTTTGTCTTAACACCTTCACATGAGAGATGTGTAATCCTGAGGGAGACAGACATTCTATATAAAGACCTGAATGGCTAATTTAGTGAGCAAACAAATTGTGACACATATCTTCTGCTCCTTTAACCCATCATCAGCAACTCTAATCAAGCTAGTCTGTTCCTAAGCTAGGACATTGCAGTTGCAACTTTTTTCATGCAGTTGTATTATTTTCTTTAAATAATGCCTGAAAGACAGCAGAACAAGCATACTGTCAAAATTCAGTTTCCAAGCAAATCAAATCTCAAGATAATATATCCTCTCCTCTTCCTCTACTACTGTTGCATGTTTCTCTCTCTTTTTCTTAAATTGAAGTATAGTTGATTTACAATGTTGTGTTAGTTTCAGGTGTACAGCAAAGTGATTCAGTTATACATAGATATGCTTTTTCATACTCTTTTCCATTATCATTTATTACAAGATATTGAATATATTTCCCTGCACTATACAGTAAGTCTTTGTTTTTTATCTGTTTTATATACAGCAATGTGTATATCTGCTAATACCAAACTCCTAGTTTATCCGTCTCATACCCCCTTTCCTCTTTGGTATCCAGAAGTTTGTTTTCTATGTTTGTGAGTCTGGCATATTTCTCTTAATCTCAGTAAGTACCAGATCTTCATCTGTGAAATGGCAATCCTAAAACTGCCCACCTCCTAGGCTTAGTGTGTTTATTAATTGAGATGGTGTATATAAATCCATCAGGATGCAGTGCCTGACATACATCAAGTGCACAATGCACATTAGTTTTTATTATTGTTTTCTTCTTGAGCAGAATTTTTGAGGGGAAAAATGATTATCTTTGCAATTTCCCACTGTGATCACAGTTTTTATTTACATGTTTTGAAAAATAAACTAATCAGTGGGAAGAAGAAATAAATTTTATCTACATGTGTTTACTGAGATATGTTTTGTCTGTGCTAAAGTTCACAGAAGGATAATTCACAAAGTATTGATGTGCTTCTCATTGCTTATAATGCCCTGGAAGGCAAAGCAGGTGTGATATCAACTGGGGCAAAACTTTCTTACCACATCCTTATCTCCATCACTCCCAACCACTGGTTAGGGTAGAATTTGGAAAGTGGTTGGTGAATGCAAGTTCTGATGTTTGAAGGAGCCCTCTGGAAAGCCTTCAGAAACAATACCAGTTTGATAAAGTAATGAAGTGCATTACTTCATTATGGAAGGAAGATGACAGGGTGGTCAGTGGGGGGATAGGAGAGTACATGGAGGAGCCCAGGATACAAGTGTTCAATACATATTTAACTAACACTTATTATGTTCCAACTATTGTTCCAGGCACAAGATTATGGGAGAGAGGGTAGTCAAATGTACACCAAATGCAACCCTTATCCTTGAGAAGATCCAAACTGACTGGCGTGTAAAAATAAATGCATGTATTTGTAATTAAGATCTTAATGTTAAAGCACAATGTGCAGATAACAAAGGGTTCTTGTCAAATGTATTAAGAGGTATGAAATATAGAAAGAAGCAAGTCACATTTCCTGGGAGAGAGGAAAAGAGTGATGTTTGAGCAAAATGTTAAAGGTTAGGTATTGCTTTATTTAGTAAACAAGGAGGGAAGGAAGATTTCAGTGAGAGGATGCAAGATGGACTTGATGGATCTGGACATGGTATATATAAGAGAGATTGAAATTCAAGTTAGAAAGCCAAGGTTGGGCCCCAAATTTTGACACTTTCTATCTCATGTCAAGGTATCAGGCCTTCATCTGGTGAGCAGTGGGGAAGGATTATACATATTTTAGCAAAGAAGTGACATGGTTGTACATTTGTTTTAGAAAAGTACTCAAGCAGCTGTGGGGAAGAATGAAAAGGACACCACTTGAGACAGGAGACCACCTAGAATCGGACCAAAGTGGTCTAACAGAGGAAGATGCTGGCTTGAGCTGAGAAGGAGACATACCTGAAAGCTACATAAGATGGAAAAAAGGAAGAAGAAAAAATGGGTTCAATGGAGATTCAGAGTCAGCTCAAATTAATGATGAGAGCAAAGCCAGATTGGCCAGTTAGACATACTGACATTTGAATGAGACACACAAAATAATTCACTGAGGCTTTTCCAAAAGAAGAATATCTTCTCTTTGATGAAGTGGCTTAAAAACACATACTGCCTACTCCCTTTGTTTCTGATTCATTCTTTCAGCACTTGCTAACTGCATACTGTTACGTAAAGCTGACAGAGCCATTACTTACCAATATTTCCTATCTTTCATCTTGTGCCAAGCACTGTACAAAGAGTTTCATAAATATTAATGACTGGGCCACAAGGTGCCCAGACATTTGGTCAAACAGTATTCTGCGTGTTTCTGGATAAGATTAACATATGAATCAGAAGACTGAGTAAAGCAGATTACCCTCTTTAAAGTGAGTGGCTCTCATCCAATCAACAGAAGACCTGAAAAGAACAACAATGCTGAGTAAGAGGGAATCTCTCCTGCCTAATTGCTGGAGCTGGGACATCAGTCTTCTGCCCTCAAACTGGAACTTACACCCTCAGTATCCCTGGTTCTCAGGCCTTTGATCACAAATGAAACTATACTGTTGGCTCTTCTGTGTCTCCGACTTGTTGACTGCGGATCTTGAGACTTTTCAGCTTGCATGATTATGTGAGGCGATTCCCTTATAATAACTGTCTTGGTTCTGTTTCTCTGAAGAACCATTAACTAATAAAATGTATTAATTTACTCCTTGTAAAAGTCTTTTAAGGAAAGTCCAGTCATCGTGATTTTAAGATGGAGAAAGTGAAACACAGAAGGACATACAAGATAAAGCCTAAAGTCAAACACGGGCACCCCACCCATAGCTTCAGAGCCTTTGCTCTTAACCTTTATACAGCACTACACCACCTGTCCTCAAGGATATACATCCAAGGGCAGAGGGCATTAGTTTTGGAAGACAATTACACAAATAATTACTTAAAGTTGTGACAAGAGCCACAAGAGGAAACTCTAGGGTAATATAAGGCCATATAAGATTCTGCCTGTTCTGGGGTTCAGGGAATGCCCCTTGAGAAAGTCCTGCTTTAGGAAAAACTGAAAGATGCACAGGACACAAGGCAAAGGCAACAGCATGTTTGAAGACCCCAGAAGAGAGGGCCAGAGTGGGTGATGTTAGGTGGGAAAGGATGGGGGTGTAAGAGGAATCTAGATAAGTAGCCAAGAGGCAGGTGATTCTTGATAAGGAGTTTTAATTTCTTGCTAATATCAATGAGAGGTTATTGAGGGAACCTAAGAGGCCATGGATTGTAATAGAACTATTGGCATTTGAAAAAGCCCTCAGCTTTAGTGAGACCTGGGTCAAAGTGGGGTAAATGATGAAGAAAGGACACATTAGGGGGCACTGCTGTAGTTTAAATGATCTTAAATACAGTAAAATGTGAAAGACTAGGAAAATGATCACATGCTTGAATGCCTTGCAATTTAAAATTCCATTAAAAATTCCTAAATTGTAACTCTACATTTCAATGTTTATCTCCCCAAGAAAAAGAAAGTTTGTGGGCTGGCACTAGCCCATGGAGCACACTTGGATTAGTAGAGTAGGAAGACAGCAGTAGAAATGAGAGAAGTGGAGGGGTTTGAGACCGATTTACATAGTAAAATGGATAGTACTTGATGAATTATCAGATTGGAGGGTTTGCATTGAGGTAGAGGGAACTAGCAAGGTTGAAAATTAGATTTTTGACGTGAGCTGTTGAATGAATCATGGACTTCTCCACTTAAAGTGGAAACATTGGGGGGAAGGTAGAAGGTGGAGAGAAAAGAGAATGTACCCAGATCAGAGGTGTTGATTTTTCAGTGACTGAAGATTTTGAGTGAGCAGTAGATAAGGAAGATATGGGTTTGGAACTTCAAACATGACATTAATGAAAAATATTAATAATAATAAATAATAAATGTTGGTAATAATCATTTATAAATAACACATTAATAAAATAATAATACCTCTGTTTGTATGACAATTTCTTAAGAAATTTAGACAGTTAATTTTTACTATGGTATAGGTACTATTTTTAGTCCACTTTAGAGATGAGAAGAGTGAAGTACAGAGAAGATGAGTACAGTTGACCCTTGAACTCAGGGGTTTGAACTGCACAAGCCCACTTATATGGGGACTTTCTTCAATAGTAAGTACCACAGTACTACACAGTTTGTGATTGGTGGAAACCACAGATATGTGCAGATATGGAGGGCCAATTATAAGTTATACTTGGACTTCCAACTGCATGGAGGGTCAGTACCCCTATCCTCCATATTGTTCAAGGGTCAATAGTAATTTTTTCAGAGTCTCACAGCTGAAAAGTGGATGCCCTGGGGTATAAAAAGAGCAATCTGAGCCCTACACACTATTTTTCATCCAGAATAAACAGCTAGATAAAAAACATAAGTTTAAGGTATGAGACTGGGTCCTAACAGGGCTCTGTCTAAGCTTATGGGCAAATCATGAGCTATAACATTTTGTTGTTCAGCTTTGGGGTTTCCAGTCTTTAGGAATGAAGGCTAGTCAGGATCAGTAGGCCAGAGTCATAACACTTACTATCCCTTTTCATGGAGCAGATGACTATAAACTTCAGACATGAAATTTTGAAAGACGGAAATCAGAGATTAAAACATTTCATTTTTTTATTGAACTGTAGTTGATTATGATGTTGTGTTAATTTCTGCTTTACAGCAAAGTGACTCAGTTATACATATATATACATCCTTTTTTACATTCTTTTCCATTATGGTTTATCTCAGGATACTGAATATAGTTCCCTGTGCTATACAGTAGGACCTTGTTGTTTATCCATTCTGTATGTAATAGTTTGCATAAAAACATTTCATTTTAATTACTTGGCATCAGTTCCCTTCTCATGTACTATCTCATAAACATGTAAGTAACAATGCAGCACTGTGGACGAAAAATATTGTTAGACCTAGATTCAACTTAACTTTGACATTTTAATATACAACACTGGTGGCTCACTCTTATTTATTAAGTAATACTGAGAATTTATAGCAATTGTCAATGGAAACTAGGTAGCAGTTAGGGTGCGGGCTGTCAGAATTAATGCTCAGGCAATAGAAGGTAAGCCAGGCTAAGGAGAGGGAAGATGTGCCAAGGCCCCAGGTAGGTTACGGGTCAAAACCAAAGGACAAAGTTAGGCAGCCTTGACTTTGGGTTTAGACCAGTATGGGTTTGAATCCAGAAGATCAACCTGAAATCTGTCCAAGGGACAGGAGGCCAGATGGGTGCACATAACCTGTAGCTGAGAAGAATTCACAATGATCTATAACAATCCAACCAAAAACAGCATCTGGAAGTCCAAATGGCAGACAGTTATCCTAGAGAAAAAAAACAAAAAGGATGGGGTATGTCAGGGAGTGATTTCTAATCACTTTAGAAAGACAGTGGTGAGCAACACAGGCTTTATATCCAAAAGGCTTGTGATGACTACTATAGGTCACTTTTTACCTATTTAACCTTGGACAATTTACTCAAGTTCCCTAAACTTCACTTTCTGCTTCCCAGAGTTGGTAGACAACCAAGAAAACAATGTACATAAAGTGTTATGCACAATATGTGGGATGTTCTAATAATCAAGAAATGTCACTTCAGGCTGATGAACATGATGATTATGATGATATTCAGACAGGATGAAGTAAGCCCCCCTGCTTGTGAATCATAATGCATTGATAAAAGTTAATATATAGATATTAGAAGGTCCTTTTTTTCTTCAGTCTCTTTAACCAGGATTTTCTTTTTACCTTTGGATAATAAAAATGAAAATAGTCTTTGGTAAAATAAGACTGCCTTTTTTCAGATCAGTCCAGCTGTCCCTACAAAATTATTTAGTCAAGACTGACCAGGGAAGAATATGTCAGAATTTTCCACCCTACTGTTGGGTAAGATGTAGCATAAATGACACTGAACTATCTAAGGTCTGGAAGCCCATGTGCTTTGAATAAACCCTGAGTCTCCATGTCTCCATACTTTTCCCAAAGCTGTAGCCTTTTCCTAAATCCTCTGTGTTAGGCCAGTAAATATGCCTGGCTGACTATCTTATTTTCTGTTGATATTTCAGTACCTAAAGCTAACCCTAAGCTCCCAGCCCTAATTTGCTGTGGATTGCCATTAATCACCTACCCACTTTGATTGCAAGGTAAGCTGGGGGTATGGCAATAATTAACTTATATGGAATAAAGTGTGGAACCTGACCAAAAAATATGAGAAAACAAGGTAAGTTGCAGGCAAGAGGAGCTGAATTTTACAACTGACACTGAGAGACAGTGTCAAAATAGAGCTCCAGGGAATGCAAAGTGGGGGAAATTCTTTCAGGGTTTTGAGCAGACAATAGGACTGGGACCCAGCAGCCTGACTCAGCAAGTTGTCTGGGAATTGAAAATGAACCCTGAAAGGTGATGGAAAAGTTGGAATGCTCATTGCTTTCAAAAATAATTTGTGGAAATTTCAGCCAATTTGTGGAAACAGTCTGACACTTCTCAGCTAATTTAAGGTATAAGAGAGATTAATTCTGAATCCTTCTTGGCCTATACATGGAGCTTCAGATTTACTAGTGTGTTAATTTCCATGTGGAGACAATAAAAGGGGAGCAAAACCTGGATATTTCTGGATATACATTTGAAGTATTAAAATTTGGAAAAGACAGGGTCAAGGGCAATTCTTGCTAGCTCCAAACATCTTGTACACACTCACACAAATACAGTCACACACTCATTCACATACTCATAGTATCTTTCACTCTCTCTCTCACACACACCTACACAGACACATACACACACACCCTTTCTAGATGTTTATGATGATTCAGATCAAGTGTGAGGCTATTAGATCCTGTCCCCGGCTTTCCCTTCAGCTGTCAGCCTCAAAGATAAATCATCTTACCATAAATTCTATCAGAATAATCTTTCAAGTTATTAGAATTGTGACTGAAAAAATCGTGATAGAGTACATCACTGTTTATCAAAACAGTTGACAAAGATTCTCATGTAGAATGGGAATTAAGGAGAGCTGTAGTTATAAAAGTTCTTTGAAAGAAGAAAGGCCAATGAATTAGTAACTGGTTTAATACCATATTCAAAGAATAATTACAAAGAACATCATTCAGCTTGAGAATCTGAATGAAACTAAAGTATAATCTGTGATGTTTATTAAAAGCCTTATAGCTGTGGACAACTTCACTGTTCGAACTCTTTATTTCCTTAACTCTATAATGGGTATAAAAACAACAGCAACAGTAACAGTAACCTTCTTTATATGGTGGTTATGGTTAAATGAAAGTTTATTAAAAGTTCGTAGCATAATGATCTATCTTTCTTGGCTCAATTTTTTAAAAATCTGTTGAGTTTTGCTTCTCAAAGATAAAACGTATCACCTTGAAAAGATGTCCATTTGATGGAGATGAATAGAAAAGAGTCAAATATCAGATGGGTGATTGGATGAAAAAACATTAAGATCTATCACCTTATGAATCTACAATTCACCCCCAAATTATTGCACAGTTGTAGTTAGAGGGATCTTTCAGCAGATAGCAGGTGTCATGTCACTGGGGCTGAAGAGACTAGGAGTGTTCCACAATGGAACAGTTAGAAAGTCTTCTGCTCAAGTAGCAAACTCCTCCACTCAAACTGGCTCAGTTAATAAGAAAATATAATTATTTCAGCCATAACAGTCCCAACATAGATAGGAATAGTTGATTTAGTGCTTTAGAGATAGTATCCAGGAAATTTATCTCTTCTTCCATCAGCTGGGTCACTTTCATCCTAAAGTGAGTTTTCCTCATGGTCCTAAAATGGCTGCCAGCAACAACTGAGGAAGCATGCTTTCTGTTTCATAAGTTTTTCCCTCTCAACTGGCCTTCCCTTCAATACAATTGGGTCATTTAAAGATATAAGCTCAAACTCACCTCCAGAAGGTTAACAGTCACCTGGGGATTTCCAGGCACTGATTGGCTACACCAGTTAAAATGCACTCTTGTATTAGTAAATGGAATCAGCCTTGCAGGAATCATGTGACTATGAAAAGTAGAGGTCAAGACCTGAGGCAAACAGATGTTTTTAGAAAGGAATAAGAAATCAGTGACTTCTAGCTAGGCAACAGGGCTCATTGTAGGTGATAATTTCAGAAATAAGACACTGGGTAAGAAAGAATCAATGCATACCCTAAGACTAAGTAATTTTTGGAATAAGAGCAAAATAAGGAAAGAATTTGGTCAAGTTTAGAAGGATACAGGATATAGAAGCAGGTGGACAGTATCCAGATGCTTATATAATTATTTTCAGCACTGAGGCTCTTCATGTAAGAGTAAAAAGATAAAGAAATAATGTAACTTAAATAGTGACAGGCACATATTAGGCACTTAATATTTTTTTCAGTACATATTATATAATTGAAATAGGAAACATTTTTTTCTGAGTACTCACTTTGTGACCATGTTAAGTATTCTGTATACATTATTTCATCAATAGAAATTTTTGACTGACTGAATAATGAGTGAAGCAATGTATTAGTGAGACAATACGTATACAGAGGAAATACTACCAATCATACCTCATTCAAGTTTCGCCTTTCTATAAAGTTGGTTTAGAGAGGTTGTTAAAGATAAACTGGAACATGAACTTGGTTATTGAGTAGCCAACAAAACTTGTGATAGAAACACAACGCTGAAACCCAGATAGAGAGTTAGAGAGATCAGTGGTAATTTGTGGATATAGACTATAATAATACTCTAGAATATTTTACAACGCCCCCACAAAAGGGAAACTTTCAGATCAGTTTGCATGATAGTTAAAACAAAAGGACAAGAATATCCAGTCAAAAGAAAAGTTTCATTTAAATACATAAGTATTTTTCTCATTGGAAAAGTCAACAAGATTTTATTATGAGACCTTAACAGTTCTTAATAACTGGGTCCTTTTTGTGATTTGGGCTTGAATCTATAATAAATACCATATAATACACTTGTATACTTATACCAACTTTGGTAAAAAGCAGAATATCAAAGGAAGGCATATGAATATTATATCCACAACCTCTGTTCTTCTGGCTCTGCGGCCCTCTTGCTTTTTCTTGCCAAATTCTATCTGTTATCTGTCAATGTCCACTGGCACTCTGACAAAGTGCTGGGTCTGCATAACCCACAGCAAGCAGTACAACAGCTCCCAGAGCAGATTTCTGACAGATTTTCTTCCCCTGCAGTAATAAGGTTTGTACTACATTTTGTGCAGAGGGACATAACTTAGTTAATATTTCTAGAGCATTTTGAAGATGAAAAGAGACATATACATAGTAAGTTTTACTATTAATTTCTGTTGCTGTAAGGATCAAGATAAGCACAGAAACACATTAAGCTCAACTCATAGAAGCATTAACATGTTGTGGAATTGGTCAGGATGCCTGACAATGACAAAACATTGCATTTGACATTTGATGAAACGAACAAATCAATGTTCTGGAAAAAACTAGACACTTATCATAGTCGTAATTTGCATTTTTAACAGGAGTTCCAACTACTTCTGTTTTCTAGTTGAGGTTGGAAACCCACATTATTAGCTAATAGCTACATTCCTAAAAGAGTTTCTTCATTCTGACAGCAGGTAATGCTTTCACTTTTAAACAAAATGTTAGTTACAGTTACCTTATCTCTGAGATTTAGATTAAATTGGTTCAAACTGTAGGAAATCCAAATTTGTAAAATTTGGGGGATTTATGTTTCTTCTTTTCACCTTTGATTAACTTCTAGCTTTTGAAAAAACCTCCCTATTTCTATCCTCACATGCCACAGTGTTTGCTGATATTAGATCAGGAAATTCCACCTATAGTCTTCTGTACAACCCTAGTCTTTGATTGCTACAATAGCCCCCAGTCTTGCTCTGGCAGTGCACTAACTTCTTGCTTTTAACTATTTTAAATTCAGACAAAAGACTTAGCTTAGGCCTTTGAGGATATTCTGTCTGTTCAGTTGAATTCTATGTTTTCACCTTGTCTACTTTTACTGTTTCATCTCATTTTCCTTTAAAGTACTATCTGTCAATGTATCTTTGTTTTATTTATTTTCATGCACCTTTTTATTCTTTCCTTTTCAAACGTGAAACAGGATGTGCCAGCATAAGATGAGAAGTCAGATTCATTGCTAGCATTTGCCAGAACAGTACAATCAACCCCAATCAAAACTGGGCTCCTTTTTGTACAATAGTGTCATCTCATTTTCTGAACAATTCAGGTGTATCATGATAGAGGTAAAAGTGCATAAGGTCTAGGATGAGAAACTTTACTTACTTTCTGTTTAGACCCTTGTTAACTGTGACCTCAATCAGGAAATTAATTCCCTGACTGTGAAATGAAGACAATGATTAGGGCTCTATCTACTTCATGGGAGTGTTGTCAGGATCAGGTAAAATCATCGATCTAAAAGTGTCTTGAAGACTGTTAAGTAACTGTTGCTCATTTGAGAAAGTCTATAAACTAAAAAGCCATAGTTTCAATGTCACTGGAAATTGATTAATTCTCCCACTTATCTCTGGACCAAAGAAGGGACCAAGTGGGAAAGTGTAGAGAAGGGCGGCACGTCAGTGGACAGTAAGCGAGACTGTGTGAGGACAAAGCCGAAACAAACACAACAGGGTGCTGAGCACAGAGTAGAAAGAGAAATGGGCAGCAACAGCTGAGCCACTGGATCTGGCTTAGACTGACATTAGCCATACCTCAGGACTTTTCAGATAAGTGAGCCAGCATATTCTTCATTTTAATTCTGGTTTTAGTTGGATGTTTTGTCCCTTACATCTCAAGGAATCACAACTGACAAAATCTATTTGTTAACTGTGGGTACTAAAGTACTATTTTAGGGGGCTTCCCTGGTGGTGCTGTGGTTGAGAATCTGCCTGCCAATGCAGGGAACACGGGTTCGAGCCCTGGTCTGGGAAGATCCCACATGCCGCATAGCAACTGGGCCCATGAGCCACAAATGCTGAGCCTGCGTATCTGGAGCCTGTGCTCCGCAACAAGAGAGGCCATGATAGTGAGAGGCCCGTGCACCGCAATGAAGAGTGACCCCTACTTGCCGTAACTAGAGAAAGCCCTCACACAGAAACGAAGACGCAACACAGCCAAAAACAAATAAATATATTTTTTTTAAAGTACTATTTTAGGTTCTTGGATTTAGAAAGATAAATCCAAATAATTTGACTTGAGCGGAGGGTTGTGTTTGCTAAAAGCATATTTAAAAATTGCAAATATGTTCAGACAACTCTTAATTTAGACAGGGTGAATGAGAACCTCCCTGGGGACGATTATCCTTTGGAATGCTATAGAACTGGATCCCTCAACAAAATATCCTTTATGAGAGAAATGTGGGTCTCAGATGAAGCTATTCCATTGTTGACCATTGCTAAACATCACCCAATTTTTCACCTTGTGCTTTGTGGAGAAATTTTCACCTTACTGGGAAAATATTTGAGAACAATGTAAGCCTTTGTCAGCAGTATTGATCTACAGTTAAGCTTTGATTCTATAGACGGGAATCACTATGGGCCAAACTATGTGATCTCAGCACAGATCTCAGACTGTGAAGGTTCCTTCAAAGTTTGAACCATACCACTGTGAGAATCAGAGCAGGTAGGGACATACTCTCAACATCAAATTCCAATCAAAAGCCAAGAAAGAGACTTGTGTCCTAGCTCTCCTTCTTTTTAATTTATGTGAAAATAATTTGATACAGCTTTCAAATTATCTGAATGAATATCTTCCTGCCACAAGAAATGAGAAGACAAGCACCTACTTCTGTGCTGATGACATGGATTTCTCATTAGGTTTGAGGAGCTGCCTTAATAAGCCACTAGCCTGCTGGCTAAATACTGTCAGTTTAATATCTACTGTGCTAAAACCAAAATTATTTTCGACAGACACTCCCAACCTGCAGATAAAAAGTGTGAGTGAAGTCCATCCAACAGGATTATTAATTTAGCTGTCTGGGCTAGTGGTAGCAGTGATACAACTTGCAGTTAGCAATCCAAGAAACTCATAAACATTCATTTATTACATCTTTGTTGAAAAAAATAGATTCTAAGTACCAGATTCTGTGCTTAGAAGAATCTGAGGCTGCTTAATGATGAAGATTTAGTCCCTGCCCTTAAGAAACTTATATTCTAATGCTGAAGGCCAAAATCGTATAAGTTATCTAGAGTCATAATATGGTATAGACACTAAGGGAAAAAAAAGTCACTCTATTTAACACTTGCTTCGAACAGACAATAAGTAGCAACAAATTATACGCCTTAGTTTATTATAATATACAAGTTCAACAAGTATCCTTGACTAACATGAATCTGACCCTTTATTTTAGTAATTTTCTTTGTATATGTTTCTTATTTCAAGTATCCTCAAATCTCTTTGATGTTATTTTAAATATTTTGAAGAATGGATAAGATATTTTGTATCTCTGCATAACAGTATCCCTTACATAATAAGGTCACCGCTTGCATGTCTTACATTTTATTCAGTAAAAACTGAATGAACAAAAAAACTTGTTACAAACAAAGAAAAAGGCAAAAATACAGCTCACCTCATGGGTGGAGAAGGACCAGTCATTAGGTTTAGTATGAAATCATTTGGGAGAGTGGTGTTTGACAATCCCTCATGATATTTCTACATGATATTCAACACAGGTAGACTCATAAATGGCTGAACAGAATTGACTTATGAATTCTGTTCAATCTAGAAACCAGTCTCTAAGGGCAAGACCAAGAAGGTGTCCTTGGTCTTTTCCTGTGCAGTGTTTTTTGTTTTTGTTTTTACATTTTAATTGGAGTATAATTGCTTTACAATGGTGTGTTAGTTTCTGCTTTATAACAAAGTGAATCAGTTATACATATACATATGTTCCCATATATCTTCCCTCTTGCATCTCTCTCCCTCTCACCCTCCCTACCCCACCACTCCAGGCGGTCACAAAGCACCAATCTGATCTCCCTGTGCTATGCGGCTGCTTCTAATTAGCTATCTATTTTACGTTTGGTAGTGTATATATGTCCATGCCACTCTCTCACTTTGTCACAGCTTACCATTCCCCTTCCCCATATCCTCAAGTCCATTCTCTAGTAGGTCTGTGTCTTTATTCCCATCTTACCCCTAGGTTCTTCATGACATTTTTTTTTCTTACATTCCATATATATGTGTTAGCATATGGTATTTGCCTTTCTCTTTCTGACTTACTTCACTCTGTATGAAAGACTCTAGGTCCATTCACCTCACTACAAATAACTCAATTTCGTTTCTTTTTATGGCTGAGGAATATTCCATTTATATATGTGCCACATCTTCTTTATCCATTCATCCGGTGATGGACACTTAGGTTGCTTCCATCTCCTGGCTATTGTAAATAGAGCTGCAATGATGAACATTTTGGTACATGACTCTTTTCGAATTACGGTTTTCTCAGGGTATATGCCCAGTGGTGGGATTGCTGGGTCATATGGTAGTTCTATTTGTAGTTTTTTAAGGAACCTCCATACTGTTCTCCATAGTGGCTGTACCAATTCACATTCCCACCAGCAGTGCAAGAGTGTTCCCTTTTCTCCAAACCCCTTCCAGCATTTATTGTTTCTAGATTTTTTGGTGATGGCCATTCTGACTGGTGTGAGATGATATCTCATTGTACTTTCGATTTGCATTTCCCTAATGACTAATGATGTTGAGCATTCTTTCATGTGTTTGTTGGCAATCGGTATATCTTCTTTGGAGAAATGTTGATTTAGGTCATCTGCCCATTTTTGGATTGGATTGTTTGTTTTTTTGTTATTGAGCAGCATTAGCTGCTTGTAAATTTTGGAGATTAATCCTTTTTCAGTTGCTTCATTTGCAAATATTTTCTCCCATTCTGAGGGTTGTCTTTTGGTCTTGTTTATGATTTTCTATGCTGTGCAAAAGCTTTTAAGTTTCATTAGGTCCGATTTGTTTATTTTTGTTTTTATTTCCATTTCTGTAGGAGGTGGGTCAAAAAGGATCTTGCTGTGATTTATGTCATAGAGTGTTCTGCCTATGTTTTCCTCTAAGAGGTTGATAGTGTCTGGCATTACATTTACATCTTTAATCCATTTTGAGCTTATTTTTGTGTATGGTGTTAGGGAGTGTTCTAATCTCATACTTTTACATGTACCTGTCCACTTTTCCCAGCACCACTTACTGAAGAAGTTGTCTTTCTCCACTGTACATTCCTGCCACCTTTATCAAAGATAAGGTGTCCTATGTATGTGGGTTTATCTCTGGGCTTTCTATCCTATTCCATTGATCTATATTTCTGTTTTTGTTCCAGTACCATACTATCGTGATTACTGTAGCTTTGTAGTATAGTGTGAAGTCAGGGAGCCTGATTCCTCCAGCTCTGTTTTTCTTTCTCAAGATTGCTTTGGCTATTTGGGGTCTTTTGTGTTTCCATACAAATTGTGAAATTTTTTGTTCTAGTTCTGTGAAAATATGAGTGGTAGTTTGATAGGGATTGCATTGACTCTGTAGATTGCTTTGGGTAGTAGAGTCACTTTCACAATGTTGATTCTTCCAATCCAAGAACACGGTATATCTCTCCATCTATTTGTATCATCTTTAATTTCTTTCATCAGTGTCTTATAATTTTCTGCATACAGGTCTTTTGTCTCCTTAGGTAGGTTTATTCCTATATATTTTATTCCTTTCATTGCAATGGAAAATGGGAATGTTTTCTCAATTTCACTTTCAGATTTTTCATCATTAGTATATAGGAATGCCAGAGGTTTCTGTGCATAAACTTTGTATACTGCTACTTTACCAAATTCATTGATTAGCTCTAGTAGTTTTCTGGTAGCATCTTTAGGATTCTCTATGTATAGTATCATGTCATCTGCAAACAGTGACAGCTTTACTTCTTCTTTTCCAATTTGGATTCCATTATTTTCTTTTCTTCTCTGATTGCTGTGGCTAAAACTTCCAAAACTATGTTGAATAATAGTGGTGAGAGTGGGCAACCTTGTCTTGTTCCTGATCTTAGTGGAAATGGTTTCAGTTTTTCACCATTGAGGATGATGTTGTCTGTGGCTTTGTAATATATGGCCTTTATCATGTTGAGGAAAGTTCCCTCTATACCTATTTTCTGCAGGGTTTTTATCATAAATGGGTGTTGAATTTTGTTCAAAAGCTTTTTCTGCATCTATTGAGATGATCATATGTTTTTTTTCTCCTTCAATTTGTTAATATAGTGTATCACGTTGATTGATTTGCATATATTGAAGAATCCTTGCATTCCTGGAATAAACCCCACTTGATCATGGTGTATGATCCTTTTAATGTGCTGTTGGATTCTGTTTCCTAGTATTTTGTTGAGGATTTTTGCATCTATATTCATTGGTGATATTGGCCTGCAGTTTTCTTTCTTTGTAACATCCTTGTCTAGTTTTGGTATCAGGGTGATGGTGGCCTCGTAGAAGGAGTTTGGGAGTGTTTCTCCCTCTGTCATATTTTGGAAGAGTTTGAGAAGGATAGGTGTTAACTGTTCTCTAAATGTTTGATAGAATTCGCCTGTGAAGCCATCTGGTCCTGGGCCTTTGCTTGTTGGAAGATTTTTAATCACAGTTTCAATTACAGTGCTTGTGATTGGTCTGTTCATATTTTCTATTTCTTCCTGATTCAGTCTTGGCAGGTTGTGCATTTCTAAGAATTTGTCCATTTCTTCCAGGTTTTCCATTTTATTGGCATAGAGTTGCTTGTAGTAATCTCTCATGATCTTTTGTATTTCTGCAGTGTCAGTTGTTACTTCTCCTTTTTCATTTCTAATTCTATTGATTTGAGTCTTCTCCCTTTTTTTTCTTGATGAGTCTGGCTAATGGTTTATCAATTTTGTTTATCTTCTCAAAGAACCAGCTTTTAGTTTTATTGTTCTTTGCTATCGTTTCCTTCATTTCTTTTTCATTTATTTCTGATCTGATCTTTATGATTTCTTTCCTTCTGCTAACTTTGGGGTTTTTTGTTTTTTCTTTCTCTAATTGTTTTAGGTGCATGCTTAGATTGTTTATTCGAGATGTTTCCTGTTTCTTAAGGTAGGATTGTATTGCTATAAACTTCCCTCTTGGAACTGCTTTTGCTGCATCCCACAGGTTTTGGGTTATCATGTCTCCATTGTCATTTGTTTCTAGGTATTTTGTGATTTCCTCTTTGATTTCTTCAGTGATCACATCGTTATTAAGTAGTGTATTGTTTAGCCTCCATGCATTTGTATTTTTTACAGATCTTTGCCTGTAATTGATATCTAGTCTCATAGCATTGTGGTCGGAAAAGATACTTGATACAATTTCAATTTTCTTAAATTTACCAAGGCTTGATTTGTGACCCAAGATATGATCTATCCTGAAGAATGTTCAATGAGCACTTGAGAAAAATGTGTATTCTGTTTTTTTTTGGATGGAATGTCCTATAAATATCAATTAAGTCCATCTTGTTTCATGTATCGTTTAAAGCTTGTATTTCGTTATTTATTTTCATTTTGGATGATCTGTCCATGGGTGAAAGTGGGGTGTTAAAGTCCCCTACTATGATTGTATTACTCTCTACTTCCCCTTTTATGGCTGTTAGTATTTGCCTAATGTATTGAGGTGCTCCTATGTTGGGTGCATAAATATTTACAATTGTTATATCTTCTTCTTGGATTGATCCCTTGATCATTATGCAGTGTCCTTCTTTGTCTCTGGTAATAGTCTTTATTTTAAAGTCTATTTTGTCTTATATGAGAATTGCTACTCCAGCTTTCTTTTGGTTTCAATTTGCATGGAATATCTTTTTCAATCCCCTCACTTTCAGTCTCTATGAGGCCCTAGGCCTGAAGTGGTCTCCTGTAGACAGCATATACAAGGATCCTCCTTTTGTATCCATTCAGCCAGTCTGTGTCTTTTGTTGGGAGCGTTCAATCCATTGAAAGTTAAAGTAATTATCAATATGTATGTTCCTATTCCCATTTTATTAATTGTTTTGGGTTTGTTTTTGTAGGTCTTTTCCTTCTCTTGTGTTTCTTGCCGAGAGAAGTTCCTTTAGCATTTGTTGTAAAGCTGGTTTGGTGGTGCTGAACTCTCTCAGCTTTTGCTTGTCTGTAAAGGTTGTAATTTCTCCATCAAATCTGAATGAGATCCTTGCTGGGTAGAGTAATCTTCGTTGTAGGTTTTTCTTCTTCATCACTATAAGTATGTCCTGCCACTCACTTCTGGCTTGCAGAGTTTCTTCTGAAAGATCAGCTGTTAACCTTATGGGGATTCCCTTGTGTGTTATTTGTTGTTTTTCCCTTGCTGCTTTTAATATGCTTTCTTTGTATTTAATTTTTGACAGTTTGATTAATATGTGTCTTGATGTGTTTCTCCTTGGATTTATCATGTATGGGACTCTCTGTGCTTCCTGGACTTGATTAACTATTTCCTTTCCCATATTCTGGAAATTTTCAACCATAATCTCTTCAAATATTTTCTCAGTCCCTTTCTTTTTCTCTTCTTCCTCTGGAACCCCTATAATTCAAATATTCGTGTGTTTAATGTTGTCCCAGAGGTCTCTGAGACTGTCCTCAGTTCTTTTCATGCTTTTTTTCTTTATTCTGCTCTGCAGTAGTTATTTCCACTATTTTATCTTCCAGGTCACTTATTCGTTCTTCTGCCTCAGTTATTCTGCTATTGATCCCTTCTAGAGTATTTTTAATTTCATTTATTGTGTTGTTCATCATTGCTTGTTTCCTCTTTAGTTCTTGTAGGTCCTTGTTAAATGTTTCTTGCATTTTCTCTATTCTATTTCCAAGATTTTGGATCATCTTTACTGTCATTATTCTGAATTCCTTTTCAGGTAGACTGCCTATTTCCTCTTCATTTGTTAGGTCTGGTGTGGTTTTATCTTGCTCCTTCATCTGCTGTGTGTTTTTCTGTCTTCTCATTTTGATTATCATACTGTGTTTGGGGTATCCTTTTTGCAGGCTGTAGGTTCGTAGTTCCCATTGTTTTTGGTGTCTGTCTCCAGTGGCTAAAGTTGGTTCAGTGGTTTGTGTAGGCTTCCTGGTGGAGGGGACTAGTGCCTGTGTTCTGGTGGATGAGGCCGGATTTTTTCTTTCTGGTGGGGAGGTCCACGTCTGTTGGTGTGTTTTGGGGTGTCTGTGGACTTATTATGATTTTAGGAAGCCTCTCTGCTAATGGGTGGTGTTGTGTTCCTGTCTTGCTAGTTGTTTGGCATAGGGTGTCCAGCACCGTAGCTTGCTCATCATTGAGTTAAGCTGTGTGTTGGTGTTGAGATGGAGATCTCTGGGAGATTTTCACCATTTGATATTACGTGGAGCTGGGAGGTCTCTTGTGGACCAGTGTCCTGAAGTTGGCTCTCCCACCTCAGAGGCACAGCACTGACTCCTGGCTGTAGCGCCAAAAGCCTTTCATCCACATGGCTCAGAATAAAAGGGAGAAAAAGTAGAAAGAAAGAAAGAAAGAAAGAAGCAAAGAAAGAAAGAAAGAAAGAGGATAAAATAAAGATAAACATACACATACACAGTCACAAAAAGAGGAAGAGGGGAAAAAATAATAAATCTTGCTCTCAAAGTCCACCTCCTCAATTTGGGAAGATTTGTTGTCTATTCAGGTATTCCACAGATGCAGGGTACATCAAGTTGATTGTGGACATTTAATCCGCTGCTCCTGAGGCTGCTGGGAGAAATTTCCCTTTCTCTTCTTTGTTCGCACAGCTCCCAGGGCTCAGCTTTGGATTTGGCCCCGCCTCTGCTTGTAGGTCACCTGAGGGCATCTGTTCTTCGCTCAGAAAGGACAGGGTTAAAGGAGCCTCTGATTTTGGGAGCTCCGGCTCATCAGGCCGTGGGGAGGGAGAGGCACGGAGTGCAGGATGAGCCTGTGGCGGCAGAGGTCGGCGGGACATTGCATCAGCCTGAGGCGTGCCGTGCATTCTCCTGGGAAAGTTGTCCCTGGATCCTGGGACCCTGGCAGTGGCGGGCTGCACAGGCTCCCCGGAAGGGAGGTGTGGATAGTGACCTGTGCTCGCACACAGGCTTCTTGGTGGCAGCAGCAGCAGCCTTAGCGTCTCATGACCGTCTCTGGGGTCCGCACTGTTAGCCGCGGCTTGTGCCCGTCTCTGGAGCTCCTTTAAGCAACACTCTTAATTCCCTCTCCTTGCTCACCAGGAAACAAAGAGGGAAGAAAAAGTCTCTTGCCTCTTCGGCTGGTCCAGACTTTTCCCCCGGTCTCCTCCCGGCTAGCCGTGGTGCACTAACCCATTCAGGCTGTGTTCACGCTGCCAGTCCTCTCCCTGCACTCTGACCGAAGCCCGAGCCTCAGCTCCCAGACACGCTCGCCCTGGCGGGTGAGCAGACAAGCTTCTCAGGCTTATGAGGGCCGCTTGGCACCTATCTTCTGTTCGGGAATCTTTCCGCTTTGCCCTCCACACCCCTGTTGCTGTGCTCTCCTCCACGGCTCCGAAGCTTCCCCCCTCTGCCACCAGCAGTCTCCGCCTGCGAAGGGGCTTCCTATTGTGTGGAAACCTTTCCTCCTTCACAGCTCCCTCCCACTGGTGCAGGTACAGTCCCTATTCTTTTGTCTCTGTTTATTCTTTTTTCTTTTGCCCTACCCAGGTACGTGGGGAGTTTCTTGCCTTTTGGGAGGTCTGAGGTCTTCTGCCAGCGTTCAGTGAGTGTTCTCTAAGAGTTGTTCAATGTGTAGATGTATTTCTGATGTATCTGTCCTGTGCAGTGTTTTTAATCACAGGTCAGATGAAGCCATAGAAGCCATATTTAGTGTATTTTCAGGATGCAATAATATTAGTGGGATGGCTAAATTTTTGGATAGCAGAAACATGACATGTAAAGTTTTCATTTAAATTTCACATATCCTTGTTTGATTCAATTAAGTATAAAAATTCAGGCTGGAAGAAACTGTAATTGTTTGCAATTTGGGTAAAAAATAAGAGGTTTAAGTAAACATGGAATCAGTAGGAGCCATTCCAAAAAGAGGAACAAGGCTATAGCGCGAGCCTTCTATACCTTTAGTTCATGGAGTTAACAAACTCAGCAGTGAGCAGGAAATGGGGGCATGGGTGGTAATGGGTCCCCAAAATCATGTCTATAAAGATGCTGGGAATGTGGAATATTTAGCTTGGAGAGTGGAGTGCCTGATTGAAATCAAAAAATATTTGAAAGCCTATTTTGTGTAAAGGGAAGTAGACATTCTAAACATTTTCAGAGGTTAAAACTAAGATCTGTGAGCAAAGTTATAGAGAGGCAGATTATATCTCCATTTAAGAAAGACATTTAAATGATAGAGATTGGTAAATGTATTTCCTTAAAAGAAGACAGCATTGGGAAAAGTTGATAAAATGTTGAATGACCATTTGTCAGGATATTGTGAAAAAAAATCTTAATTGTGAAAGAAGTAGGACTTCATAATCCCTATATTTTTTTTAACTCTAAAAGTTTATGGTTCTATATTTTGTATAATTCTTGGTATATCACAGGCCTCATATAGGTATCTGCCTACCAATTTTATTATCTTAAGTACTAATAAGTATGCGTCTCTTTTTTAAAGAACAGACTTTAAGATCTTACGTCCCTATTCCTACATGGTATTTGTTTCTATTCCTTAGGAAGAAGCTAGTTATGCTAGAAATACATGTTATTAAGAGTTCCTTAGCAACTGATAGAACATCCCTGTAACAAAAACAAAACAAAACAAACAAAAACATAAGAAAGTTAGAGTCAGGAGTCTTCAATGATTTGAATAATAGATTTCCATGCTTAGAGTAGGGACTGATGGGGTCTTTTTTCCAAATTAATAAGAATGTCTAGGGACAATAGCTTTTTATTTCAATAATCTCTTTGATATTTGCCCTAACTGAAAGCCACATTGACATTAACTTCTTTGACATGAAACAATCCATGCCCTTGGCTAATATTTTTATTCACTTCTAGGATTATTTGCCTAAAGAAATCCTCAATACTTTATCAATTTTTATCATTACATCCAAACTCTATGTTCCATACTCTGGAATACTTTCTTCCCAATCATTCTCCATCTGACAAACTCCTACTCATATTTCAGTACCCCACTCAATTTTCCCATCTCCTATGAAGTTTTGTCCAGCTAACCTACTGGAAATGTTTACCCCAGCTTTCTCACTAATAACTTCCTTCATATTTGTATTATAGCTTTTACTATGCATTATTTACATTTTAGCCTTTACATTTAGAATAAGAATACTTTCTACAAAGAAATTTCATTTTTTTCTCCTCTTTAGAACCCACTGGGGTATCTGGGACACTGCAGAAAACCATAAGGAGAGATTGCTGAAGCAATACATACAGTGGATGAGCAGATAAAGAGACTAAGAACAACTCACTTGTAGGAATTATGAACTTAAAATTATGACAAATGTATCATTACATGGTATAAATACATACCTAAAGGAAGTATGGTAAACAGAATTTCTGTGAATGAAACTAAGGTTCAATGCTGTGGCGTTATCCACTCTCACTTACAGCAGTAGATTAATTATACATTATCACCTAATTTGTATGATTCTTGGGAGGATGTTCACCTAGGAAAATTGTGCAACTCATAAAATTTAACTTTCTTTATGTGTCAGTTTTTAATTATTTTTCCTAAGAAGAAGATAACTAACAAAATTCAGTAATTCTTAACTTCTTTAATGCCAAAGATACTGTTTGTTCATCTTTGAATCTCATCCCTTATATATAGTAGAAGCACATAAATATTTGTTGAATGCATTAATGTATTGTTATACATTCTGTGAGATTCTACTTCTGTTATTAAAAATGTTTTGCTAGATACCTGCTTTCAAATTATTAGATTCATAGTTCAAAAATTAGATAAGCAATATGATTAGAATTGAGTGTGTGAAAAACAATTCCCAAATTCTGAATTATGTGTTCTTCAATACACCAAATTTGGAGCTTTACTCATAATATTTCTTGATAGTCAGTGGTCCATATTACTTACATTCTAGTCATTGCTGCTTCTCTTTGTGTTTGATATGGTCAAATTTTGACTTCCAGATTATTGAAGCATGATTGTTTAAAAATGCCTATTTATATCAAGTACCTAAATGAGAAGAAGGTATAGTTTTACAGATAGAATCTCCCGATTTTTACACAAAGCTGAAGCTGATGGGTAACAAACAATATAACTAAAACTGTTAACTCCTTATATCTAGATTTGGAAAAAAAAACTCTTATTTGCTCTGAATGGATCCTAGTAAATATTAATGTCTTTGAGCACTTATAAATTCAGTGGAAAAACAAGACCTATACAGATGGGTCAACAAAGTTATGTGACAGTATTGATTAAAATTTCACATATTTCACTGCAAAAATGAGCAATGTTTCATGATGAGAATATTATCCATGGAACTATGCTATGGTGGTGCATACTTTTTCTCTCAATAAGAACTTTGCCTAAGCAAATGCTGTCATTTGAAATGTAAATAGTAGGTGCTGTATGAGACTACCTGTTGAATTGGATACAATCTGATTCAAGAGTATTTTAATCAGTGAAATATGTGGAACAGCAGTATAACACCCTTATGGTACCAATGCATTGCATTCAGTGTTGTTCAAACAGTGGTACTGTTGTATGTTTGTTGATTACTGAAGTGAGAGGTGTGACACATGTTATGTGTTACTTTCTCAGCAGTTGAAGAACACTCTGTTATAACAGAGATGAAATTCTAGGTCTCCTGAGCAAATCACATGACTCTCACTTCCTTAACACTTATAACACATATCACAAATGTATTTCAACTATATCTCACACTTCAAATACACTTTATAATTTTGTTTATACATTTAAGCCATAAGGTGTTATAAAACAAATAAAAGGAACTGTGCTTATTAAGATTACAGAGGTGAATCCTAGGTAAAGGAAAATCTACATGGGCAAACCAAAGAACATGTTTCTATTCTAGGTCTAAAGCTAGTGTTGAAAAATGAAGTGTTCATGTGTAGAGTTTCTATATTTTAATGTTTTGCATGTGTCTATATTCCTATGTATTTGTATTGTTTAAGGATTTTAGTGCTTGGAGATGAGACCTTGTGTGCTTGAAATTCTTTGCCAACTTCTTACAACATAAAGTTCAGAGAGGGAAACTGACAACACAGTCAACAATAATAGGTATGTTCTGAATTAAATAACTTTAGAGATACCAAATGCTATGTATTTCTTATCGATTGAATCCTTATAAAAGTTCTGTAAAGTGTATCTTGTTACTCTAATTTACTTATAAGGAAACTGAGTGGTTGAGTAACTTGCTTGATGTCACACAAGGCTGTGAAAGAGTTTGAACCAGTTCTACTTTCCCTACTGTTATGAAGCTAAGCTCTCAGCCCAGTGCTATGTCTGAAAATAATGTAACAAAGGTGTGTGAAAGAGTGTTCCATTCTAGTGCTGCTTAATATTGATTTAAAGAGAAGGATAAACTATCCCCAATTCTTTTATGTAATTGCAAATGTGTAGATTGTTTATTCCATATTTATTGACAGAGCAATACTGAAAAAAAAAAAAAACAGTGAAAAGGGTGACAGTGAAAAGTTAATCCTGGGCCTGTAACCATCTTGAGAAAACTCTCTGTCTAACTTTCAGGTCTTTTGAAAGCTTTAACAACAATCAAATGACACTCCACAACCAAATTGGCAGTACCTTTCCTAGATGATCTTGTTAGCGCGTTCCTGAAGGGCATCCTGACCTATGTTGCTCCAAGTGTCCAAAAAGCATCAATTTTCTACCTTGATTTTCTCTGATTATCGACAATTTTCTCTGCTAGGAACTGTGTGGATGATGAGACAAAACTCAATGTGATTGGCCAGATTAACATAGTGAGAACATCCCGGTCAATCAGCATGTACAACATTAGTATTGTTCTCTCGCATAATTCATGAAAAGATATCCTGAGATAGAGGAAAGAATGTTCATATAAGGTAGAAAGCCTTTCCTTGTTTGGTCTTACCAACATCAAGCCTTGTAGTATTTGATGATAAGAATCTAAAAATCTTTTTTCCCTGGCCCTGTTACCAAGTCCCTTTCTAAAGATTTTCCTATCCTTTCTCACTTGGAAGTAGCAGTTTTTATTTCATCAACGAACATGGTATAATTATTTAATATTTTAAATCTCTTTTTGCTATAAATTGCTTATTCAAAGAAAAATGAGCAGCCATAAAAATCTTGGAAAGATCATTTCAAAGGCATAGGCTTCAAATTTATTTTAGGATATGATTACTTATTTGTCGGTAAAATAGAAAACTGTATTTATAATTTAAGATAACTAGTAGGAAATACTGTCATTTGATAACAGCAGAGAGTGTTCATTTCATTATAAATATTCTAACTTTGGCAAAGACCTTGGTCTTAAAATAGTGTTGAGTTTGGAAAATGGCCAAGAATGTGTTTTAAAACCATGGGAATATAAAACCTGAAAATAGATAATAATGCTTAATGTAGACTAATGCTTGACTACACAGTCAAACTCGTAAACTGTATCTTTGAAATAAAATACCATTATTCATAAAATGGCTGCATAAGTCAACTCAGAGTAGTGACAGATAGATGGCACTCTATAAATTCTTTAAAAAAAATGAATTTCTATTGGCAATTAATGCCAAGCTTATTCTGCCTACAAAAGAAAACATTAAAAATGTCATACTCTTGGGTGCCACCAATGTCATTATTTTTCTTCAGAAATGCAATTGCAAATCAGCTTCTAATTCTCACCAAAAATATCTGCATATATTGCTTATTTTACTTATATAAATGTTACCTAAAAAGATTCTGGGAAGTTTAGATAACTGGAAAAGAAGGATATATTGCACTTAAGAAGTCTTCTTGAGAATTATTACCTAGAAAATATTATTTAAATAATTTTCTGATTTCCTAATTGTATCTAAAAATTTTATATGAAACTTCTTTCTCTCAACTACAAAGTTCACCTGTTAGATCGAATGTTGAATCAAGAATTAGAATGACTGTATTTTCATCATGTTTGCTTTTTTAAGATTAATTCATCTTTCATTGTATTATTACAAAATGATATTTGTGAAAAAAATTTTAAATACCAATTTACAAAATTTTGATATCTATAATATCTTAAAATATTTGTAAAGTTTATATTTTTTTCACTGTATTATTTTAGAAGCAATATTTTGGAGATAGTAAATTTGATTTTAGGGACATATTTTGACAGGGTGTCTCAAGAAATAATGCTTGAAAAATAAACATTAGTTTGCATGCTGACATTAACACATGAACTAAAAGCTGTTTGAAAAGTTATTAAAGAGTAGTGACAAATACAGTTTATCGAGTTGATTGGAAGGGTCTTTTATGTGTCACTGGGACTGATGTTAGGTCCCTTTAGGCTCTTTTAACAACTTCATCAATGATCAGGAGGAAAGAAGAGACAACCTGTTAATTAAATCCTTTGTGCCATTTAATCCAAGAATCAATCTATGAAAGGCGTCAGCCCAAAGTACTTAGTTCAAATATGCTCAGTAATAAACTTGAAAACACACAAAAAAGGACTGCTACAGAATTTGTATTTCAACAACAAAGTCGATAGAATAATGCTTAACATTATATTGCGAAGATACCATTTCTTAAAATATCAAGAAAATTGGACAAAGGTGGCTTTTTGCTTAAATTTCATCAATACTCTTCATTTTTTGTTTGCCCTTAGAGATGAAAGCAAAAATTTTATAAGGTGTTCAGAGCAATAGCAGACAAATAGTTAAATTCAGGCTTAGACCATGAAATTATATGTCCTCAGCCATCTGCTTTTCTTTGCCGTTAAGCACTTTGAGGGCTCACTGAGGAGTCAGCTTTGCTTCACTCTTCCAAGAGCCAATCCTGACTCTGTAGCTGGTGGACACCGAAGGAGTTCTGTCCAATACTATAGAGACTGAGATTGACAGCCCAGACCCCGGCTGTTAACCTGGGTCTAGCCTTACAGCTCACTTGTAGAATTGAGTTTCTGTCATCTTCCTGAGTCTAATTTGAAGCTTTTTCCCACCTTTCTCCCCTGTGTTGGCTTTAGTTCCATCTTTATAATGTGACCAGTTTTCTAGTTCCTGTGGCATGAGTTTTTCTGTCTTTTTACCAGCGATTCATCTTCCTCTCACCCCAGGAACTGGAGATTTCTGCTTCTGAATCCCATATTCTGCTTCATGCTGACACCTCTGACACTATTTACCTGGCTGCCTATCTGCTTCCCTGAGTGTCAATATACTTAGTTTCTTGAGCATTGTATTTTTTTCTGTGTTGTGTCTCCTTGCTTGTGGAAACACTCTATTATTCAATCTTTCCAATAGCAGCAGCTTGCTACCACAAATGATGAGTAATATATATGTAGCTGTAATTAATAAACAAAATTCAGAGAAACAAAATACCTCTCTAATTTTAATACAAAGATAGTGGTGTGAGGTTTATTTCAAAATTATCATTAATAGTATATATGAATTTAAAATAGAATATCCCACATTAAAGAAAAACAATCCTAAATGAATGTAACATATTTAATTGCTGTTAGACAAATCTCATTTGCTAATTTCATTAACAGAGTAAATTAATTGTTTTTTTATTTTAATCTAAACTAATTTTCTAATGTTCTAGATTTTTCTGTTTGGGGCAATTTTTAATCATATTCAGGGATTTTTTAAAATAATAATTAGAATTTTGCACTCAGTAGAATGCTAAGTATCATGCTATTTTAAAAATGATAATTTAGTAGTGATAAGTCTGCTTGTTGGAAAATAAAGCAGAAGAAATTTACATTGCTCACCAGTTCATGCTCCACATAATAATACCTGGGCACCTGCCACTGTATTCTCATACTTGAGCCACGTACACCTGCCTGAAGAGACCACTTCTGGCCTTGGATGTGAAGTGTATAAGATGTCTTTTGTTCTCTATTAAGCTTCATTCTTGGCACCCTTTGTCTGTTGCTCATGCTTTATGAGGCCAATTCTTTTCCTTGCCCAGACACACAATTCCATTCTTGAACTTTATTCCCATATCTAGGGAATCCCTGCTCTGCCTTCCAAAATTCTTGATTTTGTATGTAGTGGTGTGCTAGTAAATATTTAGCAACCAGCTCTCCAAGGGGAGCAAAAGCTCTGATTTATAGCATTTACCAATTTTAATGCAGAAATGTCCACCAGAGACCAATTCAAGCTACAAAGAGTCTTCCTAAATGTAGAACCTGGACATATATTAGTTATTTATTGCTGTATAACAAATTATCCCCAAACTGAACAGCTTAAAAAAATACATATTTATTTTCTCATAGTGTCTGTTGGTAAAGAATCCAGGCATGGCTGAGTTGAGCCTTCATTGGAGATCAAAGTCCTGGCTGAGCAAGGAGGCACTTCTAGACTCATTTACAAGATTGTAGGAAGAATTCAGTCTTCTTAAAGACATGATTTTCTACTCATTCCCAGCTTGATGAGTCCTCTTCACTAGAACCCTTGCCTACCTTAGTTAAAGACAGGTCAGGAAGGACAGTTGATCTAGTAGAAACTGGACCTCCTGGATGGAGTTGTCCAACTCTTCCTCTTACACCTGAGTCTCAGTAAGGTGACAATGAATACGAACGGTAATATGGAATCTCAAACCCCAAAACATTTTTTCTGAAGGTGGTAGTCTAAACCTGATGCCACCTAAAACTGAAGATATTTTTAATTCCCTACATTCAATTATCTTAAATTCATTTTTTTAACAGTGACGAATCTACCCAACCCTGCTCACCATTGGTAACTTTAACTTGGCTTTTGTTTCATGAGACAGTTTTCACATCTTTTTCTTTTTAAACTTTGTTTGACTGCTTATAACTCTTCTCTCTGTGTTTCTGTGATCCAACACTTTGTTATGGTGCATACTATGTCTCCCTATCATCTTTTCTCTGTCTCTGTCAGGGCTTCCTCTTCTTTGTCTGCTTTTTAAAAGCTGATTTTCTAAGGATTTCCTTTTTGGCCCTTTAATCACCTTAATGTACGCATACTTCATAAGGTTTATATATTCCACATAAGCCGATTTCTCTGAAAGTTTTAATTAGCTCAGGTTTCTCTTCTGAGTTGAGGACTTTTCATGAATGTTTAGAGTATCTTTACTCATAATCACTAAAACACTGGAAATAACACAAATACCCATCAACTAAAGAATGAATACACAAATTGTAATTTAACTATACAATGGAATACTACTCAGCAGTAAACAAAAAATAAATAAATAAATAGAAAAACAAACTGCTGATAATATGAAACAACATCCCATGGATCTCAAAAGCATGAAGCTAATTAAAAACAGTGAGACAAAAAATATTATATACTGTATGAATCTATTTATATGACATTCTAGAAAGCAAAGGCTTAAGGACAGAAAACAGCTAAGTGTTTATCAGATGTAGAAGATCTATGAGAGAGATTTATTGTAAAAGGACTTACATATGGTGATGAATGTATTCTTTAACTTGATTTTGGTAGACGTTATATGACCACATATATTTGTCAAGACTTACAGAACTATACTTCCCCAAAAGAGTTGTTTTTATTTCATGTAAATTATATTTTAATAACCCTGGTATTAAAAAACCAAAATATCAAATGAATTCAGATTTGTTATCTTCTCCCTTAATATTTTCTTATACCTATATTTTTAATGTCAATTTATACCAATAACCTAGTTATATAAGGAAAAATCTAAAGTTGCTTTTGATTCTTCTCTCTTCCTAAAATTCCACACCTAGTCCATCGCCAAGACCAGCTAATCTAAACTTCTAAAACATGTCTTCAAATTCCTCCCCTCCTTAGAGAAAGTGACCAGACTCTCATCTTCTCTGACTTAACTAAAGCAAAACTGTTTTAGCCACAGAAATCAGAGAAGAAAAAGAAATAAAAGGAGTACAAATAGGAAAAGAAGAAGTAAAGCTGTCTCACCTGCAGATGACATGATACTATACATAGAGAATCCTACAGATGCTACGAGAAAACTACTAGAGCTAATCAATGAATTTGGTAAAGTAGTAGGATACAAAATTAATGCACAGAAGTCTCTTGCATTCCTATACACTAAGGATGAAATAGCTGAAAGATAAATTAAGGAAACACTCCTATTTACCATTGCAACAAAAAGAACAAAATACCTAGGAATAAACCTACCTAAGGAGACAAAATATCTGTATGCCAAAAACTATAAGACACTATGAAAGAAATTAAAGATGATACAAACAGATGGAGAGATATACATGTTCTTGGATTGGAAGAATCAACATTGTGAAAATGATTATACTACACAAGGCAATCTACAGATTCAATGCAATCCCTAGCAAACTACCAACAGCATTTTTCACGGAAAAAGAACAAAAAAAAATCACAATTTGTATGGAAACACAGAAGACCCCTAAGAGCCAAAGCAAACTTGAGAAAGAAAAATGGAGCTGGATGAATCAGGCTCCCTGACTTCAGACTATATTACAAAGCTACAGTAATCAAGACAGCCTGGTACTGGCACAAAAACAGAAATATAGATCAATGGAACAGGATAGAAAACCCAGAGATAAACCCTCACACATATGGTCACCTTATCTTTGGTAAAAGAGGCAAGAATATACAATGGAGAAAAGACAGCCTATTCAATAAGTGGTGCTGGAAAAACTGGACAGCTTCATGTAAAAGAATGAAATTAGAACACTCCCTAACACCATACACAAAGGTAAACTCAAAATGGATTAAAGACCTAAATGTAAAGCCAGACACTATCAAACTCTTAGAGGAAAACATAGGCAGAACACACTATGACATAAATCACAGCAAGATCCTTTTTTTTTTTTTTGGTACACGGGCCTCTCACTGTTGTGGCCTCTCCTGTTGTGGAGCACAGGCTCCAGACACACGGCTCAGCGACCATGGCTCACGGGCCCAGCCACTCCGCGGCATGTGGAATCTTCCCAGACAGGTACATGAACCCATGTCCCCTGCATTGGCAGGCAGACTCTCAACCACTGTGCCATCAGGGAAGCCCAAGATCCTTTTTGACCCACCTCCTAGAGAAATAGAAATAAAACCAAAAATAAACAAATGGGACATAATGAATCTTAAAGTCTTTTGCACAGCAAAGGAAACCATAAACAAGATGAAAAGACAACCCTTAGAATGGGAGAAAATATTTGCAAATGAAGCAACTGACAAAGGATTAATCTCCAAAATTTACAAGCAGGTCATGTAGCTCATTATCAAAAAAACAAACAGCCAAATCCAAAAATGGGCAGAAGACCTAAACAGACGTTTCTCCAAAGAAGATATACAGATCACCAACAAACACATGAAAGAATGCTCAACATCATTAATCATTAGAGAAATGCAAATCAAAACTACAATGAGTTATCACCTCACAACAGTCAGAATTGCCATCCTCAAAAAATCTACAAGCAATAAATGCTGGAGAGGGTGTGGAGAAGAGGGAATGCTCTTGCACTGTTGGTGGGAATGTAAATTGATACAGCCCCAATGGAGAACAGTATGGACGTTTCTTAAAAAACTAAAAATAGAACTACCGTACCACCCAGCAATCCCACTACTGGGCATATACCCTGAGAAAACCATAATTCAAAAAGAGTCATGTACCACAATGTTCACTGCAGCTCTATTTACAATAGTCAGGACATGGAAGCAACCTAAGTGTCTATCGACAGATGAATGAATAAAGAAGATGTGGCACATATATACAATGGAATATTACTCAGCCATAAAAAGAAATGAAATTGAGTTATTTGTAGTGAGGTGGATGAACCTAGAGTCTGTCATACAGAGTAAAGTAGGTCAGAAAGAGAAAAACAAATACTGTATGCTAACACATATATATGGAATTAAAAAAAATTGTTCTGAAGAACCTAGAGGCAGGACGGGAATAAAGATGCAGACCTACTAGAAAATGGACTTGAGGATGCAGGGAGGGGGAACGGTAAGCTGGGACGAAGTGAGAGAGTGGCATGGACTTATATATACTACCAAATGTAAAATAGATAGCTAGTGGGAAGCAGCCGCATATCTGCTTCCAAAGGGATATCAGCTCAGTGCTTTGTGAACACCTAGAGGGGTGGGATAGGCAGGGTCGGAGGGAGGGACACGCAAGATGGAAGAGATATGGGGATATATGTATATGTATAGCTGATTCACTTTGTTATAAAGCAGAAACTAACAACCATTGTAAAGCAATTATACTCCAATAAAGATATTAAACAATAAAAAAATAAAGCAAAACTGTACTGAAATCACCTCTGGAATAACAAGACTCCCCATTCCTCCTTTCATCAGTGGGGCTCATCTGGATATTGCCAAAATCTGGCAGAATTCACTATCTTTTTTTTTTCCTGAAAAAAAATCTCTGCTATGTTTTTATATCTATATGTATTAATATCCTAAATGAACAGGCAAAGTTTCTGAAGCAGAATAAATTATTGTTATTTATTTACAACAAATAATAAATGTGTAGTTCTCTTGTGTCCCAATTTTTACCTCTAGGGAATATGGTGAAAGGTAGATAAAATTCTACTCATAGGCCCTCTTTACTGTAGGGGAAGAAATTAGAAAACATAAATCTATGCATTTATACAAGAGAGAGACAGCTGCTGCCTCCCCTCCTGAGAAAGTTTCCTTAGAAATGTGAAGGAAAGGATCCTGGGTTCTAACCCTTTGGAATGTAAATAAATTCTCAAGGAGAAAGGTAACACTCATATCCACAACCCAGAGGTATCACCACCGGCCCAGGTCTCATCCCCACTTAAAATATAAACACATACCTCCAGAAAGGTCAGTATCTCTGGATGGTTTCTCACTATCTACTCAGTCGTAATTTAACTTCCAGGTTTGTCTTTTAGTTCAGATCCCAAGTTTCAGTAAAATTTTCTCAGAAAGCCCTGGCTGTGCAGAAACATAAGAATATTTTCTCCACAGTCCCACATGCTTCCTCTCTTGTTCCATCACTCCCAGTGTAGGATTAGTAAACTCCTCTGAGTCCTCATCCTTCTCTCTGAATAATCCCTACACCTCCTTGCCTTAACTCTAACTTGGAAATGCTTTGAAGTCACAAGTTCTCCTTTAGCCCTTTCAAGCAGATGTTCTTTTTCTCAGTCTCAGTGAAGAGATGGAGTAGTTGTCCGTCTTGTCCTCCTGCTTCTTCCAGATCATTTCTCCCCTTCCTGCCTGCAAAATTCTGCTCATTGAAGTACAAACCATTTTAGCCATTTTATCAGTTTTCCACTTCAATTCTGCCATCTTCTGACCTATCAGCTGTTCCTCTTCATTCAGTTAAAACCCTAGCCTTTCTTTCCATAGTCACTTCTGCTGTTGTTCTCTAACAAGTAACAACCAAATCTCCTTTCTAGGCAACAGAGAAACAAGAGTGAAGAATCAAGATCTGATATAAATCTCAAACCAACTCACTGTCAATGTTCTCACTATGGCCCAAGCCCCATCCATAATTCTTCTGGAATTCTGAAGTAACTTACTTACTGATCTTCCACTCCTGCCCCCTCCAATCATTCTCCACAAGGGAGCTATAATGTCATTTATCACACTGCTGAAAACATTTCTGCGGCTGCTCCTTTCACTTAGAACATAGTACAAATTTGTCATCATGAACCAAACCTGCATGACCTGGCCCCTGGTCACCCTTCCACCTCAGGGCATGACACTTGCTCTCTGGATCTGTAGTTGCAGCTCACTGTGCCACAGGCTACAATGTCTTTCAGTTCTTACAGTACAGTAACTTCCTACCCTCTGCTCACCTTTGGGCTCAATTGTTCTGTCTGAACACCTTTCTTTTGGATGTTTGTCCTTCAGTGATAAGATTAGATATTTCTTCTTCCAAAAAGCTTTTCATAAAAAAAATAATTTTCACCTCTCCCTATTACTCTCAAACATAGGACTCTATTTATTTCATTGCATTTATCACTAAATAAAATTTCATTTATGTATGTTCACTTGTTTCTTATTTATCTCCTCATCAGAATGCAAGCTCCATGAAGGAAGATATAAAACTATGCCATGGTCATGCAGTAGCTGTATATTAACTGGGATACAGTGACCCTCAACAAATATCTGTGGAATGAACAAATGGTCTCTCTCCTTTCTCAAACCCATCTCCATTCAGCCAATAGAGGGATAACATTTTTGAGTGGTTCCTAAAGTTTTGTAATTGTTTATCCTCATCACATCTCAAAGGTAGAGCTCATTTCCACTTATTCCAAAAATTCTTAACTATACAGGAAAGCAAGAGGTGACACCCTCCTTGCCAGATGCATAATCGATAACTTCCAGATGTTATACAGGCAAAGGTAATTTGAATGAATCCCACAAAAATTTCTGAAGCATTGCCTCTTACTTCTATCCCCACACTCTCCTACTGTTTGAGAATCAGGAATTTAGGCAAAAATTTGACTTTGTTGCTTCCCTGTTGATAACCTGTAAACAGTTCCTTAAGGTGGCACACATGGCTATCAATGATCAGATCTATGTTTATGTCACCAACTTAATAATTCCTGTCTCATCCTATACCCTACAGCATTACAGAACTCTTTTCATATGTGTGTGTGAATATAAACACATAAATATCTTCAGTAATTTAATGGCTTTGAGTGGCTGAACTTAACAAATCATTTGCTCTCCAGGTAGATTGATTCAGTCTCCCAAATAGTCATGTTAAGAGTATTTTATTCATTGACTTTTGGATCACTTACTAAGCCACCCTAAAACAACAGATTTCTCTGTTACTATCCCTATCCCCCACCTCATTGCACTTCACAGCAAGGATATCTTATTCCTTAGGGGTGAGAGTGGGGGAAAGAATGGTTATTTGGAAAAACTCCCCTAGTCATTCTGTATTGCTCTGCCTTACTTAAAAATTACCAATATATACCCAACCTTAATAGACACATATATTGGAACAAACTAGAAAAAGCAAAAAAAAGTCATTTTGCATCAGGATTTGAATTTAATAATTAATTTTATCTGGCCAGGTAAATTTTCCTTCCAAATTTGTTTAACTTAAGTGGATGCCCCTCTGTTTTGTATCATCTGCCAAGATTAATTTATTAATTAGACAAATATTTATAGAATGTCTATAATGTGACAACCACTAGGCTATATGCTGGTGATATAAATGATGAGTAAAAAGTACACGGTCCCTATTCTCAGTGAGTCTGAATTCTAATAGGGGAGTCATATATTAACCAAATAATCACAGTGATGATGTACGGTTATGAATTGAGATAGAGGTACTGAGGGAAATAATCACAGTTCTGTGAGGAAATATATCACATATATCTGATTTATACTGGAAAGCAAGTAAAGTTTCCTGAGAAATAATTAGCTATGATATTAAGAATGAATGAGTTAACATACAAAGAGGGAGGAAATGAGCAGAAGTGAGAGGGAGAAGTGAGAGGGAGAAATGGTGGAAATGAACAGCCAGTTCCCAGGGACTAAAGGTCAATGTAGTGAAAAGCAGAGACGAAGATGGGAGACCAGAGACTGCAAGGGTAGCAAGAAGTCAGCTACTGGGGCCTTCCAGGCCATTATAAGGACTTTAGTCTTTATTTTTTTCTAAAATCGGTGATATTAAAAGTTTTTAAGCTTGATGAGGGTCTCCATGGTTGGTATTTTAAAATTACTTGTTGCAGTAAAAAGAATATATCACAGGGGAAAAGTTAACTGTTATTGGTTAATTCTGTATTCTAGGCTGTGATGAATAATTTTGTGTCACCTTGTCTAGGCTAAGGGACACCAGGACAGCTGGTAAAGCATTATTTCTGAGTGTGTTTGTGAAGACATTTCTGGATGAGATTAGCACCTGATTTAGCAGACTGAGTAAAAAAGACGATCTTCACCAGTGTGGGTGGGTGTAGTTCCATCTACTGAGGGGTTAAATAGAGCACAAAGACAGAAGAAGGCCAAATTTTCTCTCCCTTTGCTTAAGCTGGGACATCGATCTTCTTGGGCCCTTGGATATTAGCTTTCCTGGTTCTTGGGCCTTTGGATTCAGTCTGGAACTTACATCATTAGCCCCCCCACTTCTCAGGCCTTTGGACTTGGACTGAGACTTATGTCATCAACTTCCCTGATTCTTCAGCCTGCAGATGGCAGATCCTGGGACTTTTCAACCTCCATAATTGCATGAGCCCATTCTTATAAAAAAAAATCTTCTTATATATACACATATGTATATCTTATTGGTTCTATTTCTCTGAAGAACCCTGAACAATATACATGCAACTTACAAGCGTATTTTGGATTATCATGGTGTTGTTGAAGATAAAGGGAACTGGATTGATCATGAAATATTTAGAAAAGAAAATAGAATGGCTCTGCTATGGCAGTTGAAGTATTTAGGGATTGTTCCCAACTTCCTTGTTTAACAAGTAAAGTGTAATAAATGTTCTAAACTGGGCAATAGTTTGGTGATAAAGAGTTTAATTTTGTACCTGATGACTTTAAGATACTTTGAAACAGTCAACTAGCTAATGTTAAGTTGGCACTCAGGCAGTAAGTTCTGAAAATCAGAGAAGAGGACTGAGGTAGAGATATATATTTAGGGATCATCATTTTATATGTGGTAACTAAGGCTATGGCATGAATGGAGCTGCTTAGGAAAAGAATATGGCATAAGAAAAGCAGGAATAGTAGACTAAGCCTTAAGAAATTTCAACTTTACAAGCCAGGTGGAGGAAGATGAGCCTGACAAGAAAGAGAAAGAAGAAGGCACTTAGGCAGCAGAAATCCAGAGCAATATGATGTTAAGAAAGGCAAAGGAGGAAGAAGTTTTAAGAAGGATATAGTCAGCATCATTAAATGATGCTAGAAGTCCAAAGTAGTAGATAACTAAAAAGTGCCCATTGAACATAGAAACATGGAGATATTTAGTGATGTAATGCAAGTTCTTTTGAGGAGTAATGATGTAGAAGTTAGACTGAAGTGACTCAGGAGTAGAAGGTAGAGACATGCCGACAGCAACATAGATAATCCTTCAGAAAGTGTGATTACAAAGAAAAAAACAAGTGAGAAAAGATATCTGTTGAGAAAGCAAGAGGAAATGTGGGAATTATGAGGTTTAATGATAGTGGGGAAGACTTGAAATAGTTTTTGTTGAAATTAGAAGCAGCCAAAGAAAGTGATGGGTAATGGATTTCTGGGCAGGATTAAGAGCCAAGCTGAGGTTATTGATCATGAATTTATACTGACACTAACTTTCTCTGTGATGTGCCTCCAAGGCCCAGATACTCAGGTAGGCATGAAGAAAGATGACAATAACATTTAACCTGGTTTAGAGTTTTCCAGGGGAGGCAAGAAAATGAAAAATGAGTAATCCTTAAGGTAATAGGAAGATTATTGCTGAAAGTTGGATTCAGGATAAAGAAGATGTACTATACATATACAAAGGAATATTATTCAGCCATAAGAAAGAATGAAATAATGCCATTTGTAGCAACATGGATGAACTTAGAGATTATCATATTAAGTAAAGTAAGTCAGACAGATAAAGACAAATATCATATGATGTCACTAAATGTGGAATCTGAAAACAATGTGCAAATGAACTTATTTACAAAGCAGAAATAAACTCAAGATATACCAGTGGGGGAGGAGGTAAAATAGGAGAGTTTGGGATTAATATATAAACACTATTATATATAAAATAGATAACCAATAGGGACCTACTGTATAGCACAAGGAAATATATTCAATATCTTGTAATAACCTATAAGGAAAAAGAATCTGAAAAAGAAAAATAATATATATATATATAATATATATATGTATATATATATATATATATATAACTGAATCACTTTGCTGTACACCTGAAACTAACACAACATTGTAAATTATACTTCAATTAAAATCGGTTAATAAAAAAAGCAGAAGAAAAATAAAGAAAGTGAAAAAGAGGGATTGGGGAAAATTAAAATGTCAGTTGACTATGGAGACCCTAATGTGGTGGAAGTATGATGATTGTGGAAGTAGTGATGTGTAGACTAGAAAGAGAAAAGATGATAGTAAGCTGGGGGATTTGATTAGTGATTTTGGAAGCAGAGCAATTTCAGATGATAACAAAGTGCAGGGAGAGACTGTGGAACAGCATGTCTGAAGTAAATGGAATGTGCGTGTCACTGGAGATTGGAGGTGAAGAAAATGAGGGTCTTGTACTGGAACATTGTCTGTGTGAATGATTAAATCAGTCAGAATAATTGTAGGACTTTGAATGAGGGGAAGACTGGGAGTGAAAAGGCTCATTAAAGTGTCTATTTAATGAGAAAGAGTGACAGAGTTTGGTGAATGACAGTGTGAGGCAAGAGAGAAAGTTAAATAGTGTAAACATGAGAAGCACAGAACTTTCTAGAAAATCATAGGGAGATAAATGTATTGACATGCAAATAAGAAGAGACAAAGACACTAATCCTATGGCTGACCTTGGGTTTCAAATTTTGAAAGAATGAAAAACCACCCCTTGAAAAAATTATGATGGAAAAAGTATCATGGGAGCGCTCTCTTTTCTGTTAAGGTAAGGAAGCAGATAGTCACTTGAAGAAGAAGATGAGGACATAGGAGTAATGACTATGAAGCAATGTTTCCAGGGGCATAATGAAAGTGTTTAAAAGAAAAAGGAGAAGATGGAACCAAGGGCAATGAATTCCCAAGCATTCTGGGGATGCTAGTGAGAAGCATAGCCTAGTACTTTGGTCAGTGACTGATGAAAATTGTGTTAAGAGAATGATGATTTCACTTTCAAAAGACTTTGGGATAAGCATTAGCCCTGAACCTAATGACCAGAGTGACTAAGCCTCTTCATTACCTGGTGATTTTAGTACCAGTGACTGCTGGTAGCAAGCCCAGAAATGACAGAAATTCTAAGTCAAGTTTGAAAGTTAAAGAAATCCCAATATCTCCAAATTACACACACTAAATGTGGCTACAGATTGCCTCTAAGAGAGTTGTCCTGGAATGGCTTGATGAGATAGATATGGTCTAAAATTGTGAAGGTTAGGAAGGCTGAAATAAGATGAGGAAAACTGGTTATTCAAGAAAAAGAAGAAACAGGATGTAGTAAACCGTCCATTTCAAGTATTGCCCTCTTAAGAGACAGCAAAAACAATAAAAACACTTGGATGCATACATCTTTAATTTTCAAAGAGATTTAAATTTGCATTTTTTTTCTTCTTAAAACTTGTATTCATTGTATAGCACAGGGAACAATATTCAGTAACTTGTAATCAACTCCTTCAGGGTCTTCCTACTCCACCATCTTGACCACCTCCCACAAAAGAGACTTTCTTAATGACCTTGAAGATGTAAGCTGTTACAGTTTGAACTGCCTGTGGAGAAGGTCACATAGCAGGCAACTGCAGGTAGCCTCTAGGAGCTGAGAGCCTCAGTTCTATAACCTCAAGAGATTGAATTCTACCAACAACTTGAATAAACCTGGAAGAAGACCCTGAGCTCCAAATGAGACTGCAGCCCTGGCAACTTCTTGTGAGACCCCTGATGGCCACATCCAGATTCCTGACAAACCCATGGAAACAGTGAAATAATTTAGAGGTGTTGTCTTACATCACTAAATTTGTTCGGTAATGATAAAAAAACAACAGATTTATGTTTTGAAAATTGATTTCAAATGGTCTCTAATTATTCTGTTTGGTTGGAGAGAATCAAAGCAACTTTGAGAGTTCATTAAAGTCTTTCTTTTCTCACAGTGCCTACTGAAAGCTTTTCATATTACAGCATAAACTGTGTGTTTGCTTGTGCTTACCTCCTGATGACTTTGGGAGTAAATTCAGTTATGTATATACATAATTATTAATGCTTTAAGAAACTGTAAGATGTGTGAAAATCTGAGAAATCCTAAACTCCAAGGTAATCAATAGCACAATAAATAAGAAATCCAGAGGAAAGAAGTCATGGGGTCCCAAAGTAAAACAGAATTTTGTAAATAACAGATTAAAAAGTTAAAGGATAATACTGGTAAATCATTATAATATTTGAGAACTACAAATAAAATATCTCCAAAGCCAAATACAAATTCCAAGAATCCAAAGCACACATGACTCTAAGGAAAAAGATACTTTCCAAGTGCAAAATAGTCTTAATGTACTGTCAACAATATTGTAACTACCATTTACAACTATTTGCTATGTGCCAGGGACTTTAAACATTTTATTTCACTAAATTCTTTCTATTAGGACTATATAATACAGGTGTTATTACTTGCATTTTATAAATGAGGAAATAAGCCTTAAACAGGTTATGCAAAATTTTCAAGATCAGATGTATGGTAAGTATCAGAATGGAGAACCAAACCTAAGTCTCTCTAATTCAGAATTTGATATTTTAAAATCTATTCCAAACTTCTGCCCAATAATACAATAGTTTGTATATCAAGAAATACTCTCTTCAGATATTTAACTTCTCACACTGTTAACTTGACTCTTTATGTTCTTTTTTATTTGTTTCAGTAATATACATGAGGCAGAGAATCTAGGTTATGCTTCTGTAAGAAGCAAACCCAAATCTCACTGGTTTATACCAACAAAGTTTTTTCTTTGTTTTGTTTTGTGTTTTGTTTTCTGCCTTTTGGCTCTGCATTCTGGGGTGCATGCAGCTCTGTTCCATATCACCAGGCTGACAGAGCACCCTCTATATGAAACATTTCTGGTTGTCATGGCAGAAGGATAAAAAATAAAAAGAACAAAGTAAATTGTGAACTAGTTCATATGGTTTTCAACTAGAATGACATCTACTCTTCTCATACTTCATTGCTCAAAGTAAGTCACATGATGACATCTACTGTCAACAGGACATAGAAATATATCCCTCCTTCAGGATGTGACAGCAAATATTTGTGAACACTAGTACAACTTAAAACAAGGTACTTGTATATTCTAAGTCTTTGAATATTTGTAAATGTTTACATATCTGAAGAAAAGCAAGAGAGAATTTTATTAATTATAAAATATACAACACACACAATCAAAAAATAGACAAAAAATCAGGAGTTCAGTTTTAAACAAACCTGTATAACTTTTAAAAATTACAAGGCAGAGGGCAGACAGCAGAAGCAAGAAGAACCACAATCTTGCAGCCTGTGGAACAAAAAACACAGTCACAGAAAGATAGACAAGATGAAAAGGCAGAGGGCTATGTACCAGATGAAGGACCAACATAAAACCCCAGAAAAACAACTAAATGAAGTGGAAATAGGCAACCTTCCAGAAAAAGAATTCAGAATAATGATAGTGAAGATGATCCAGGACCTCGGAAAAAGAATGGAGGCAAAGACATAGAAGATGTAAGAAATGTTTAACAAAGACTAGGAAGAATTAAATAACAAACAAACAAACATAGATAAACAGTACAATAACTGAAATGAAAACTACACTAGAAGGAATCAATAGCAGAATAACTGAGGCAGAAGAATGGATAAGTGACCCGGAAGACAGAATGGTGGAATTCACTTCTGCAGAACAGAATAAAGAAAAAAGAATGAAAAGAAATGAAGACAGACTAAGAGACCTCTGGGACAACATTAAACACAACAACATTCACATGATAGGGGTCCCAGAAGGAGAAGAGAGAGAGAAAGGACCAGAGATAATATTTGAAGAGATTATAGTTGAAAACTTCCCTAACATGAGAAAGGAAATAGCCACCCAAGTCCAGGAAGGGCAGAGAGTACCATACAGGATAAACCCAAGGAGAAACATGCTGAGACACAGTAATAAAATTGGCAAAAATTAAAGACGAAGAAAAATTATTGAAAGAAGCAAGGGAAAAATGACAAATAACATACAAGGGAACTCTCATAAGGATAACAGCTGATTTCTCAGCAGAAACTCTACAAGCCAGAAGGCAGTGGCATGATATACTTAAAGTGATGAAAGGGAAGAACCTACAACCAAGATTATTCTACCCGGCAAGGATCTCATTCAGATTCGATAGAGAAATCAAAAGCTTTACAGACAAGCAAAAGCTAAGAGAATTCAGCACCACCAAACCAGCTCTACAATAAATGCTAAAGGAACTTTTCTAAGTAGGAAACAGAAGAGAAGAAAAGGACCTACAAAAACAAACCCATAACAAATAAAAGAATGGTCATAGGAACATACGTATCGATAATTACCTTAAACGTGAATGGATTTAATGCTCCAACCAAAAGAAACAGGCTTGCTGAATGGATTCAAAAAGAAGACCCATATATATGCTGTATATAAGAGACCCACTTCAAACCTAGGGAAACATACAGACTGAAAGTGAGGGGATGGAAAAGTATATTCCATGCAAATGGAAATCAAAAGAAAGCTGCAGTAGCAATATTCATATCAGAAAAAATAGACTTTAAAATACAGAATGTTACAAGAGACAAGGAAGGACACAACATAATGATAAAGGGATCAATCCAAGAAGAAGATATAACAATTATAAATATATATGCACCCAACATAGGAGCACCTCAATACATAAGGCAACTGCTAACAGCTCTAAAAGAGGAAATCGACAGTAACACAATAATAGTAGGGGACTTTAACACCTCACTTACACCAATGGACAGATCATCCAAAATGAAAATAAATAAGGAAACAGAAGCTTTAAATGACACAATAGACCAGATAGATTTAATTGATATTTATAGGACATTCCATCCCAAAACAACAGATTAAACTTTCTTCTGAAGTGCACACAGAACATTCTCCAGGATAGATCACATATTGGGTCACAAGCCAAGCCTCAGTAAATTTAATAAAATTGAAATCATATCAAGCATCTTTTCTGACCACAATGCTATGAGATTAGAAATAAATTACAGGGAAAAAAACATAAAAAACACAAAACATATGAAGGCTAAATACTATGTTACTAAATAACCAAGAGATCACTGAAGAAATCAAAGAGGAAATCAAAAAATACCTAGACACAGGGGCTTCCCTGGTGGCCCAGGTGTCAAGAGTCTGCCTGCTGATGCAGGGGATATGGGTTTGTGCCCTGGTCTGGGAAGATCCCACATGCCGCGGAGCGGCTGGGCACGTGAGCCATGTTCACTGAGCCTGCGTGTCTGGAGCCTGTGCTCTGCAACGGGAGAGGCCACAACAGTGAGAGGCCCGCGTACTGCAAAAAAAAAAAAAAAAAAAACCTTAGAGACAAATGACAATGAAAACACAACAATCTAAAAGCTATGGGATGCAGCAACAGCAGTTCTAAGAGGGAAGTTTATAGCTATACAAGCCTACCTCAAGAAATAAGAAAAACCTCAAATAAACAATCTAACCTTACACCTAAGGGAACTAGAGAAATAAGAACAAAATCCTCCAAAGTTAGCAGAAGGAAAGAAATCCTAAAGATGTGAGCATAAATAAATGAAATAGAAACAAAGAAAACAATAGCAAAGATCAATAAAACTAAATGCTGGTTCTTCGAGAAGATAAACAAAATCAATAAACCATTAGCCAGACTCATCAAGAAAAAGAGGGAGAGGACTCAAATCTATAAAATTATAGATGAAAAAGGAGAAGTTACAACGGACACTGCAGAAATGCAAAGCATCCTAAGAGACTACTACAAGCAACTCTATGCCAATAAAATGGACAACCTGGAAGAAATGGACAAATTCTTAGGAAGTTATAACCTTCCAAGACTGAACCAGGAGGAAACAGAGAATATGAACAGACCAATCACACATAATGAAATTGAAACTGATTAAAAATCTTCCAACAAACTAAAGTCCAGGACCAGATGGCTTCACAGGTGAATGCTATCAAACATTTAGAGAAGAGCTAACACCCATCCTTTTCAAACTCTTCCAAAAGACTGAAGAAGGAACACTCCCAAACTCATTCAATGAGGCCACCATCACCCTGATACCAAAACCAGACAAAGATACTACAAAAAAAGGAAATTACAGACCAATATCACTGATGTATATAAATGCAAAAATCCCCAACAAATACTAGCAAACAGAATCCCACAACACATAAAAAGGATAATACACCATGATCAAGTGGGATTTATCCCAGAGATGCAAGGATTCTTCAATATATGCAAATCAATCAATGTGATACACCATATTAACAAACTGAAGAATAAAAACCATATGATCATCGCAATAGATGCAGAAAAAGCTTTTGACAAAATTCAACACCCATTTATGATAAAAACTTTCCAGAAAGTGGGCCTAGAGGGAACCTACCTCAACATAATAAAGACCATATATGACAAACCCACAGCAAACATCATTCTCAATGGTGAAAAACTGAAAGCATTTCCTCTAAGATCAGGAATGAGACAAGGATGTCCACTCTCACCACTATTATTTAACATAGTTTTGGAAGTCCTAGCCATGGCAATCAGAGAAGAAAAAGAAATAAAAGGAATACAAATTGGAAAAGAAGAAGTAAAACTGTCATTGTTTACAGATGACATGATACTATACATAGACAATCCTAAAGCTGTCACCAGAAAACTACTAGAGCTTATCAATGAATTTGGTAAAGTTGCAGAATACATTAATGCACAGAAATCTCTCACATTCCTATACACTAATGATGAAAAATCTGAAAGAGAAATTAAGGAAACACTCCCATTTACCATTGTAACCAAAAGAATAAAGTACCTAGGAAAAAACCTACCTAGGGAGACAAAAGACCTGTATGCAGAAAACTATAAGACACTGATGAAAGAAATTAAAGATAATACCAACAGATGGAGAGATATACCATGTTCTTGGATTGGAAGACTCAATATTGTGAAAATGACTATACTACCCAAAGCAATCTAGAGATTCAATGCAATCCCTATCAAATTAACAATGGCATTTTTACAGAACTAGAGCAAAAATCTTAAAATTTGTATGGAGACACAAAAGACCCCGTATAGCCAAAACAGTCTTGAGGGAAAAAAATGGAGCAGGAGGAATCAGACTTCCTGACTTCAGACTATACTACAAAGCTACAGTAATCAAGACAATATGGTACCGGCACAAAAACGGAAGCATAGATCAATGGAACAAGATAGAAAGCCCAGGATATACCCACGCACCCATGGTCAACTAATCTATGACAGAGGAGGCAAGGATATACAATGGAGAAAAGCCAGTTCCTTCAATAAGTGGTGCTAGGAAAACTGGACAGCTACATGTAAAAGAATGAAAGTAGAACACTCCTTAACACCATACACAAAAATAAACTCAAAATGGATTAGAGAACTAAATGTAAGACCAGACACCATATAGTGTCTGGTCTATGAAAACATAGGAAGAACACTCTTTGACATAAATCACAGCAAGATTTTTTTTGATCCACCTCCTAGAGTAATGGAAATAAAAACAAAAATAAACAAATGGGACCTAATGAAATTTCCAAGCTTTTGCACAGCAAAGGAAGCCATAAACATGATGAAACCCTCAGAATGGGAGAAAATATTTGCAAAATAATCAATGGACAAAGGATTAATCTCCAAAATATATAAACAGCTCATGCAGCTCAATATTAAAGAAACAAACAGCCCAATCAAAAAATGGGCAGAAGACCTAAATAAACATTTCTCCAAAGCAGACATACAGATGGTCAAGAAGCACATGAAAGCTGTTCAACATCACTAATTATTAGATAAATGCAAATCAAAACTACAATGAGGTATTACCTCACACCAGTTTGAATGGGCATCATCAGAAAATCTACAAACAACAAATGCTGGAGAGGGTGTGGAGAAAAGGGAATCCTCTTGCACTGTTGGTGGGAATGTAAATTGATGAAGCCACTATGGAGAACAGTATGGAGGTTCCTTAAAAAAACTAAAAATAGAATTACTATATGATCCACCAATCCCACTACTGGGCATATACCCAGAGAAAACCATAATTCAAAAAGACCCATGCACCCCAATGTTCATTGCCACACTGTTTACAATAGCCAGGTCATGGAGCAACCTAAATGTCCAGTGACAGACGAATGGATAAAGAAGTTGTGGTAAATATATGCAATGGAATATTATTCAGCCATAAAAAGGAATGGAAATGGGTCATTTGTTGAGACGTGGATGGATCTAGAGACTTTCATACAGAGTGAAGTAAGTCAGAAAGAGAAAAGCAAATATTATTGCATGTATGTGGAACCTAGAAAAATGGTACAGATGAGCTGGTTTGCAGGGCAGAAGTTGAGATACAGATGTAGAGAAGAAACATATGGACACAAAAGGGGGAAAGTCACTGGGGGGTGGGGATGTTGATGTGATGAATTGGGTGATTGGGATTGACATGTATACACTGATGTGTATAAAATTGATGACTAATAAGAACCTGCTGTATAAAAAAAATAAATAAAATAAAATTCAAAAATTAAAAAAAAGTTGCTATCATATCAAGAAATGAATTGAAAAAAACAGTAAAACAAATTTAGAGCATATATATATATATATAAAAAATATATGTTCTATAAAGCATATGCATATAGAGCATATAGCCATATATATATATACATCTCCACAGGAATTGAAAGATCCCTAAAACTATTTTTACAACTCTCTGAAAGCAAATTGGAAAATATGATTGAAAATTATGACTTCTAGGTAAATAAAAAACAAATTAAATCTGCCTCAAAAAACCTGACTATCCTAAGAGCTATGAAAAGAAATTGGAAAGTTACAGGAGAACTAACCCTTGAAACAAAACACTTCATGGAAAGAAAATTATGGTGCAATTGATTTTTAAAAATAATTTCAAGGCATTTTAAATGCTCTGTAGCACATAGAAATAATAAATCATCATAAAGGGGAGGATTTCATCAGGTTCCTAAAGACCTCTGCATCTTTGTAGAAGGTGAACCCCATGTATATCATGACTTGGTCTCTGTCACCATTTGAGCATGGTACTCTGACAGTCCCATGGCACTTTTGTAGCTCCTCATGACATCATGATGTTCAGACCCAGAGTAAGAGCACTTCTGACTATGCCGGCCACTCTCAGAAGGGAGACATTTTTTATTCATTTCTCCAATTCCAATTTATCTTGAAAATTGCCAGGACTGTTTACTAGATCAAATGTGGGGTTTTAATTTGTACCCCTCTTATACCACACTTTACTGATGTGGATTTTTATCTTCTAATGGAGTGATAGCACCTTAAGAAACTTAGCATTGTTTATTACCCTATCCCACTAAATATTTAGCCCACAAGTATGATACTAAAAAATATTTGCTTTGGATTAATAGACACTAATTCAGAGGTAATACAGGAAACATAAAGGTCCTCAGGTTTTAAATCTCAAATATCCCTTTATTTTAACCCTAGACATATAAAATCTTAAATTCATATACAGTATTTCTAGAATGCCAAATTCCTTAGTATCTGAGCTCATATATTCTATATTTTGCCTGACTGTAGATTTACTTGAACTAGTTATTTTACAGAGCTGTGTTCCTTAAAGCTTTCTCCAAATCTTTCTGTAAATTGCCTTTAAGGCAACATCATCTTATCAGATGTATACCTACTAACCTACCAAAAGAAAGAGCATTTCACACCGTAAGTTAAATGTCTTTGTAAACAATCAGTTGACTAAAATGTTCAGATATAAGATCTTTTGAATCAAATTTTACCTTTGGAATTAAGGAAACTGATATTCAGCCAGCAAATGTTGCTCATCTGGTGAAGAACAGAAGACTGCTCTTGATTACAAACCAGGCAGTTAATGTGCCTTGTTTGAAAATGACATGTCTTAAGAGACAGTAAAGTTAGCTGCTATTTTGAATTTCTAAATGAGGCCCTGATTTCCAGTTTTGGCGGGTCTTGCTGACACGTTCCCAGGTTTCACAGCTATGCCTCACTGCTTGAGTTTTGCTTCACTGTGTCCTTCTGCCCACGTACTTGAAGGCTCCCTCCTCCGTTTGCTATCAAGCAGGTGCTTAAGCAACCAGCTGTCACACATCTTTCACACATGTCCCACCCAGAGGAGTCCCTCCTGCCACACTCCAAAAGTACCTCTTGCTAAGCAACTGATGGCACTCAAAATCCAACAGAAAATAACAAGTTCAGGTGAGACACTAAGAATATGAAGAATATGTAGGTGGTTAGAAATACCAGCACAATTATAAATGGAAAGAATTTAGCAAAAGTGAGACCAGAAAAATGGCTAAATGACTAACTATTTACACTTAATATATTGATATCCAAAGAAAAGGGATAATAAGCCAAAGGCATGGAATGAGTGAATAAAGGGAGAAAGGTCAATTAATACATGGAGTGAGCACTTTGATTACTGAACACAGAAATATTTCCAATGCTACAAAAGAAAATTTAAAAATAACAACATGAAATACTAAGCTAATTTTTAAAAAGATGATCCTAATTCAATAAATTTTCATCATAATGCAGATATATGGAAAAATATTTAAAAGTTTATGTTGCTGTAAAAAGTAAACCTGAAAGAAATTTGGTGATGGGTAACCCAGATGCTGTCTTCAGATCGCCTTGTAAGTCTCAATACCCAATGCCATCACTAACACCTCACAAAAATGTCTTGTGCTTTAAAGAGGAGAGGGGATTATTTGATATAATGTTTATTCCCCTTGATATTGAAAGGAACTGGCAGAGTGAATTTGTATAGGGAAGGGCAAAAGAATAAAATAAAAATCCAGGGCTATTAGTCAAAAGAAAATGAAAAAAAGTAAGTTCTTCAAGGTAAATTGATTAAAAGCATGACACTGAAAGGTCTAAAGGGAATAAATGTTTCAAACAAGTCCGGAGTGTTAAAATATACATCTAGAAGGATTTGACACCTAAATTTCTAAAGGACTTGGATGATTTTCAGCAGACCTCTGGCTAAAAATTTGTAATGAGAACTTCTCAGTAGAAATACCAAGGGGAAAGAGACAGCTGTTAATAAAAAGGAATTTAATTTTCATTAATTCACATTTGTTTAATTTTCTTAAATGAGGAATATGACTTATCACAAAAAAGAGTAAGGGAAAATAATAGTTTGTATCTACTAAGTTGAACATTTCTGATCATTTTGCAAACATTGCCTTATAAAAAATTCTTTACAAATAAGCAACATTTAACAAATAGCACAGTGTAATAACAAGCAATAATAAAAAATGCAGGACTATCTGTCTATAATACTATATCAGATAGACGGTAAATATGCATGATTCAAAAGCCATGGAAACAGTGTAAATCAGGGCTGTTCTCACAAATTTAGAGGAGCAGTCTGCTCACCTACAATGAGATCCAAAGAAGACAGATATAAGCACCTTCCCCACACTATGTCTACCACCAGTTACAATGTTTGAAATACAACCAGCAATTTTTAAAAATTATTTTAAAGGCATATTAATTTTAATAATCTTCTACTTCTTTTTTAAAGTCTGAGAGAGAGCAATTAATGACAAAATGAAAGCAAAAAGTCCTGGTAAAGGACTTGACCTATAGAGCTTGTCTATTTAAGCACCTTAGAAGGATGGGGCATCAGAAAGCAGAGTAAAAACGGAGTAATTGAATATTTCTTAATCTTATAAGGCCAGCAGTGGCCTCTATTGTGTGGCATCTTTGGGCAAAATGGAAGGATGAAAAATTGAAGGCCCAAGGTAAATAAATACGTACCTATTGAGGTAGAAACGCTAAACTCATTCTATCATTTTTCACACTACTTTGTACCATAATGAAGACACAATTCAAATAACAGAATTTACAATCTAGTTTTTCAAGATCTCGTACAATCTCCAACATTTTACTGATGGGAAACAGATTGTGACTTACTGAGTTCATAAACCAGTTGATTATACAGCTGAGACCAGTAGCTCAATTCCTCAAGTGCAGTGGATTCATAGTACATCTCATAGTCTGTTGTTATTCTAATTTTTTCTCCATTAGATAAAGCTATTAATGTCAGTGATATCACCAATGTTATAATTAGACCCTGTCATTAGTTGTATCTGCTCTACTGAACTGGTATCCAAAGGTGCACTACAATTCAGTTAATTGGAGTGAAACATTGCATTGCTATTTCATGAAACGTTGTCTTAAAGTGATGATGCTTTCCAATTTATTTCTAAAGATACTGGATGTCGTTGGAGCTAGTTTCAGCACATTTTTACTTTAGGAATGTGTTATTTACCAAAGGATGCTGATTAAAATTTTCAATGGTGAAATACCAGAAAACTAGAAAATAAATGGGGATCTCTAACTATTTGAATTATAGGTCACTGCATTGTCTATAATGCAGTCATCATTCAACTTTAGTTGTGACTGGAAAGTCTATTTTTTCCCACCTATTCAAGTTTGATATCAGAAATAATAAAGACATATGATCCAACTGGACCTAAATGTCTCATGTCTGGCTAGGCTCTTGCACATATGTTGTCTGAGGATTGCCAGGACCTTGTGTTGTCATAATCTTTAGGGTGACACTTACGTGATTGAAATTCATTCATTTGTAACACATCTATGAATTCAATTTTTCATAAGCTTCCACAGGCAAATAATATTATGTCATACCTGCTTCATCCCACCTTTCTCAATATTTGAATGACTAACTTCTTAAAACCAACTTAAGAGGTTTTGTTTAAATAACAACAACAAAAACAACAACAAAATAGATTACACAGATGTCAGATGTATAGTGAAGAGAATCCAAATAAACAGTGAAAATTGTTGGGAAGGCTTGACCTCCAAACTAATTTATCACATTGACAACCAGCGATGATGCTTTCTGCAGCCCTGAAAAATTGGAGGCCTTGGATGACACTTCGAGACTGTGTTCAGTTTCCCAGAATTTCCCAGGACTCCACCTCATACAGAGGATCCAGTAATTCCCTTCACTCTCACCTCAAAACTGATCTTTCCTCTTGGCTCTCTGTGGTAGTTTAGACTGCTGTCTCAATTCCTACCTTTCAGAAGCCATGGGTCTCAATGTGGGTGTGTTTGTCTTTACTCCTTCAAGAGACACATGTTGCCAAAACAATCTGTGTACAGATCAGAGGGAGAAGTTCTTTCCATTGACTGGAAATGGAAACTCTAACTCTAATCTTGTTATTATTAGAGTCCTCTGATAATCTTCCTGACCTGTTCTCCACCATGCCTCTGTGTCTCTTATATCAAAATTTTGTTTCACGTTCATTTGTTTATTCAAAAGTTATTCACTGAGTACTGCTATACACTCTTCTAGATGCTTCAAAAAAAGACATCAAGATAATAAAGTCCCTGTCCAGGGAACTCAAAAACTTTCAGGATCTACAGTTTCCATGATGTGTTGACTTTATAACCCAGGAGACTAAAATCACTCCTAGATAGACCTCTCCACACATTTATCTCTAAAGCCATTCAATGCTCTTAGAAGATGAAGTCATTTGCTACAATGTAGACTGATGGTCTGATGTGGTAGAGAAAGTGTTGGAAATGAAATTAAGCAATCTCAGTTCATATTTCATGTCTGCCATTTTCTGGCTATGTGACTTGAACAGGTCTCAGTTAAGTGGTTGCTCCTAGGTATGAGTGTCCTTATCTATGTAATTGTTATAATGATGCCCTACTTTTAGGACCATGTGAAACTACTTCAAATACCTCATAGAATTATCAAACTCAGAAACCAACAATGATAAAATATTGTCACCTAATCTATAGACCTTACTCAAATTTCATCCCTTATCTCACTAATATCCTTCATAGCAAAAGAAAACAACATTTTCTCATCCAAAATCCACTTCAGAATGATACATTTCATTTAGTTGTCAGGTCAGTTTAGTTTCCTTCAATCTGGAAAAATTTCTGTATATTTCTTTGTATTTGTTAACCTGGACATTTTAAAGAATATAGGCCACACGAGCCACATTGGGGATCCCTAGGCCATCTGTACTTCTTATCAACTGAATACAAATCTGGGGGCTTCTCAAACTTTAGGTTTGAGAACTCACTAGAATGACTGACAGAACTCTCTTCTCACAACACCCCTGACCCACTATATACCCTACATAAGAACCCTTATTCATATTCAACTTAATGTATGCATCTCCTTTTAATGATCCTTTTCTTGACCCTGGACAGAATTCATCATTCTGTGCTACTTTGAACCTAGTCATGAAGACTTCTATTAGACATTTTGTTGAAATTTTAGTTTAATTGTGCATATCCCTTAAATTCTTGCCTCCTTCAAAAAAAAAAAAAGAAGAAGAAGAAGAAGAGGAATGTAGGCCAATGATTTTGTAGAATGTCTTTAATTTTGGTTTCCCCAAGGTTTTCTCATGATTGGACTCAGTTCAGTTTTTGCCCTTTTGGCAAAAATAACACAAGAGTGATATTGTATTCTCCTCATTGCAACATATCAGGAGGCACATGAAGTCAATCTGTCCCATAAATTGTGATATTAACTTTATCACTAGATTAAGATGGTGTAATGGGCATCTCCATTTGTAATCAATAAGTACCTTATAAGGAGATCTTCTGAGGCTATGTAAATGTCCTATTGCTTACTACACTTATATCCACTAGTTTTACCATACAATGATGATTTGTACCTGAAACAGTTATTGATATGAAAATTGCCAAATGGTGATTTTCTGATTCCTTCTATATTTATTAGATCATATGTTAGGAGTCATTATTAATTGTGAATAAACTAATAGTTAATAGTTAATAGATGTATCTAACTAAGTTAAGAGAAAGCACTGATTTAAACATTAGAGGAAAATGTTTTATGTATTATATACATCTTTTTACTAGGTAATCATTCTCAAGACAACATCTGATTGAAACATAATTCTAAAACTGCATTAAAACTCCAGCACAAAGAACACTGAATCCTAGCAAAACTAACAGTCTCTAATAAGAACCAGGAGGAAAAACTACCAAGAACACAATTACTTAAATGATCTGAGTGCACCTGAGAAGTAAGAGAAGGGTATCTAGATATATTCACTAACATGTCATCAATTATTCTTTCTTTTTAAAGTCTCCCTGCTCCTGAAGAAATCTCTAAGTCTATCTTTATTGTGAAGCTTAAAAGAAAATTGAAGAAATCACTCTATATTTTTACAATTAGATTTGTTATCAGCACAATAGTAGAGAAAGAGGACACTCTTCTTCACTAAGAAAATATGTGGAGAAATTTCTTCAAAGGTGATTTTCTAAATGCTTGGGAGTTCAGGGTTTTTTTAAATTGTAATTTATGCTTTTACTCCTGAAGGCCACTATATTTTGGCTTTTATGATACCACTTTACTTCTAATTCTCAACACAAATTTTCTGAACAGCACAATAGAGTGTTCAATGAGTGATAAGAAAATGTGAAAAGTGTACTATATATACAAGATTCTCCAGGGAAGCAGAATCAATAGGAGATATATATTTGGAGAGAGCAAGAGAGAGAGGGAGAGGTGGGAGAGAGAGAGATTGATTTATTATAGGAATTGACTCAAGAAGTTATGGTGACCGTGAAGTCCTACAATCTGCCCTCTGCAAGCTACAGAACCAGGAAATAAAATTCAATAAAAGACCAAAGGCCCAAGAACCAAGAGTGTCAATATCTGAGGGCAGGAACTGATGGAAGTCCCAGCTCAAGCAAAGAGAATGACAACTCGCCCTTCCACCATGTTTTTGTTCTATTCAGCCTCTCAGAGGATTGTATGATGCTTGTCCACATTGGGGGGTAAATCTCCTTACTCAGTCTACTGAATCAAATGCTCAACTCTTCCAAAAACACCCTCACAGACAAACCCAGAAATAATGATTTACCAGCCATCTGGGCATCACTTAGGCCAGTCAAGTAGGTTGGCACATAAAATTAGCCATCACATTTACTATTTTATGATAATGGGAAATTTATTTACTTTTTGGTTGTAGAGTAAAGTTTTACTGTTATGGACTGATTGAGAAATTAGCAAAAAGTCTAAATTTCATATTAATTGTTGATAAAACTTACAGCTTTCAAATACTTATTTTAAAACAAACTAATTTTTCCTGCTAAATGCATTTTGCTGCCTGTACAGATTAGAGATGATTTGGATAAGTAGATCGAGTAAAGCTCTAGTAGTCTAATAGTCAGGAGACCCGGCATCCAAATTCAGCTCAATACTAATTAGTTATGTGATACTGGGTTAGTTAATAACCATCATTCACCCTGATTATTTATCTGTAAAAGAAAAGAAGTGGATAATATGATCTCTTGAGGGTTTTTCAGACCTAAAATCCTTTCATTCTAAAGAAAAATTATTGTGATTCTGGTTATATTTCTAATTAACACATTGTATTCAAATGATGTTGTTCTACTTTGTATATATATCAAACCACTTGCTCCTTACATATATTTAACTTAACTTCCTATGTCTATTATTTTTAATAGATTAGGTATGTGTAACTTCAGCCTAAAATATCATTAACTCTGCATTAGTAATGGTCTAAAATAAAATATCACTAATTCAAATTATCAACATCCAAATCACGAGATTCTACTATGCATGCTTTTTCTTTATGTTAGTAAATATTTGTGTTATTCAACTAAATATTTCCCTCTTTCTTTTCTCACCAAACTGCCTCTGATTATAATGTTGCTTCCATGAAAATTTGCTTTCATACAGGGGCTTCACAAATATTCTAATCTGCCTGATAATTCCCACAATATCATAAAATGCATTCTGGTGAATATTTTATTCTCATGTGAGTTTGGTAGGTATGAAACAACCCCTTCAGGTTCTGATGTTTCTAGAATACTGGCAAAAATCAAGTTTCTATACCACTGGATCAACAAAACTATCATGCCTAGGCCCTGATAAATTCATCCAGGGATCTTGATGAGATCTGATGGTTGAAGTCTGATAATAGAGAGTCAGTAGCCCTTGCTCCAGTGATGACCCCACCTCACCATAAGTTTCTCTTGGATTGTGTAATTTCCTACTTCTACCTTGGGTATTTTGCAAGCTTCAAGCCAACTATCAAAGTTGTTAAGGTAAAAATGGGCTCTTGTAATGTCAGACCTAATTCTTAGGGAATTACTTGATAGAAAAATAGTGTTAGATAAGAACCACCAATCAGAAATTTCAACTTTTCCCATATAAATATTAAGAAAATGTGAGAAGGTTACAATCATAATGGCAAATACCTAATTCCAGATCAGGAATTAAAGTGAATGATGGAACTACAGCTCAAATTATTAAGTTATACCCAATATCAAGGCTTATCTAATAACTTAAATGCCTAACACCAGAACCTGGAAGCTCATCTCTGTACACACAGCCTGAAGAACTATTTCACCTCAAATGATGGATTTTTTTCCATTTAGAGAAGCTCTACATCTAATTTTGACTTAGCCTTGTCAGAATAAGTAGACATCCTCATTCTGGACCAAACTTTTCCTGCCATGCTACTTTCATCACTTGCTTTAGTTTACTCTATATTCTGCACATATGCATCCAGGTAATAACAATCACTTGTCTGGAAGAAGGGTCTTTTTGTCATATATTACTAAAAGGAGTAGGGATATGTTAATAGTTCAAATCATATTAAATACACCCTCTGTTGACATGGTATGGCTCTTAGCTAGATACAACCATATTTGTTCCTTCTGTTTTTTTTATTATTTATGTCTCAGGATGCCTTCCATCTCCAATATGATAGCTCTGCTTCTATTTTAAGAATAGCACAAGTGTATGAACACACTCCAAATATATACTCATATATCTTAATAGGTAGGTAGATGATAGATAGGTAGATAGATAGATAGATAGATAGATAGACAGATATCCCCTTATTCATTTTGTCTCTATGTTTTGCCCTTTCTCCTAAGTGTTTTTATGTCCCTTAAAACAGATTAAGGGAACTATCAAATGATCAGCACTGTCCTTACATAAATCCTAGAGTTTCTTGTCCTAAACCATAAGAGTTTGCTCTTTTAAAAGATATAAAGTTCTATAACTTTCTTACATGGAGGTTCACCTGGCTGAAACTTGGACTTGAGATTTTTTTCCCAAATCTTTTCCCTTTGGTTCCCTGTACTCTACTTTCTTTTGCCACTAATACCAAGACCCGGAACAGACATTTATTGAGTGTCTCTGTATGCCAGGTGCTTTCCAATCTCATTTCAGTTAATATTACTAACAAGTATACCAGGTAGTGAAAATTATCCATATTTTACATGCAGAGGCAGTGAAGATGAAAGAACAATAGCTGTCCAATGCATCAGAGTTAATCGATAGCAGATTCTAACCTGCCAGACTCAAATGTCTATGCCCTTCCACTGTAACAGCCTGCCTCACAATGAGAAAGCTGTATGCATGCTTTAAGTCTACCTGTGGTATCTCACAAAAAACCAGAGCCAACAGTACCCCAAGATTTCACTTCGTCTGTTTCAAATTTAATCATCTTTCAACATGGTGCACATTATAGGCAAATAACTATAGTGTGTGGGTAAAAAAAGAAGCCCTGAATTTTCAGAATGTCCCTTTTAATGATTACTTTTGGAAAGCTTTGTCATAGAAGAGGTTTGACTGAGTGTAGCTGCATTGATTACATGCTAATTGAATTAGCACATTACTCAAGTAACTTTGTGCTTTGGGATGGCTCTGGGAATCACCCTCTGATTTGGAAATTGCCATTTGTCCCTGCCTGGAAGGAAAGAATGATGTCTGAGGTGGTTGTGGATAGAAAATGACCTCATTAATCATTGTGATGGAGATATGGGTTGCTCCTTACAGTGACTCATTATAGAGTGCATCAAATAATAAACACTGACAACTAGCTAGTAGTGAATGAAGACTGACAGATGGTCAATAAATTCAGAACTGGCATATTTTTGTAAATTGACTGTGGGTTTGAAGGCTTGCAGTGACTTTTACCACAATTTTAAATCACTATAGCTGTCTCCCAGATTAAGTAATTAAAATTTAAACATGGAAAGTCCTAATATTTGATAATGGGATATTTCCTACTTTCTTATGCCACTGAAATTTACCCAATTATTTTTACTTGAAGAAAATCATTTTTAGTGTCTCTGAAAAGAAAAAAATACAGTAGCTAAACTGCAGATATTTTTCTATTAACGTCATGAAAAGTCTATATAAAATAAAAATATAGCCACAGAATCCATGAAACATTTTCCTGCTAGAAATTATTTCCAATCTAAATATGCAAAATTTAAAAAAAGAGAACAAATGAATAGCTTGAATAATGTGTGACCCTTTATAAAATGCATTTCACAAGTCTAGATATTCTGCCCTGTAAGATGTAGTTACTACGGGTGATATAGTTTTCTCTTCCCACAACTTTCAAAACTGCATGAGCCTCATTCTAGTAGGTTTGGAAGATTTATAAAAGACATGCCAATTTCAAAGCCCAGGGTGGTGCATTCAATGAAGGCCACAAACCTGTCTTCTGTGTCTGTTGTGTTCAGGCAGCTGTACAGTCACTTTCCTGTGATAGCTCTTCTGCACAAAACATAGATTGTAAAAGAAATCTGTCCTCAAGAATGATGAGAAAAATGCTCATTCAGTTCATTTTATTAGTGACAAGCTTACATTTAATAGCAACACCATAAGTAAGCACCCAGAATGTACCTTTTTTCCATGGAGTTTTGTACTGAATGTCTTCTATTTGCCCCTCCAGACATACATTGCCTCCTGTCTGTTAGGGGTTGAACTGTATCACCCCAAAAGATGTTGACATTCTAATCCCCAGTGCCTGTGAATGTGGTCTTTTTGGATATGTGGTCTTTGCAGAGGTAATCAAGTTTAAAATGAGGTCATGCTGCATGAGGGTGGCCCTAATCCAATATAACTGGTGTCCTTATAAGAAGAGGCCACAAATACCCGACAGGAGAACATCACATGGTGACAGAGGCAGAGGTCAAAGCAGCTGCTAGCCAAGGAACATCAAGGATTATGGGCAAATCACCAGAATCTGTGAAGAGGCAAGGAAGGATGCTCTCCTCTAGGCTTCAAGGAGAGCATGGTCTTGCCAAAATCTTGGATTCTGACTTCTAACCTACATAACTATAAGATAATACCATTCTGTGGTTTTAAGCCACCTGGTTTGTAGCTCTTTCCAACCCTAAGAAACAGATACACTGTCCATCCTGCATTGTATCCATCCAGGCTGCAACAATGAGCTTCTCACAACTGGTTCAGTTAGGCCAAAATAAAATTCTAGCAGGAAATTCAGAGGCAGAGAAAGAGTGGGGACAGGTATTTATTCCCAGCTCCCTCCTGCTAGTTGCTTTGACTAGGCCATTTCTCCCTCTCCATACATCTATGCTCTCTGGGTCTGGAACTGCCTATTCCTTTTCCCCTTCAGGCTCCTGGGTGTTAGCAGTTGCCAACTTTTACCATCTATACTAAGTATCTATTGCTACATAAGAAATTGGGCTAGGGTTAGGGTTAGTGGCTTCAGACAACATACATTTATCATCACAAAGTTTCTATGGGTTAGGAGTCAGGCACAGCTTAACTGGAACCTCTGCTTCAGGGTCTCCCAGAAGGCTGAGATCAAGGTGTTGACCAAGGCTGGAGCTCATCTGAAGGTTCAGCCTAGGAAAAATCTATTTCAAATTCATTTACATCGTTGTTGACTGTTTTTAGTTCCTTTTCAGCAGTTGATCCAAGGGCCTGCATTTCTTGCTGGCTGTTGACCAGAGACAATCCTCAGTTCCTTGACATGTGGGCCTCCTCAACATGACTACTTGCTTCATCAAAACTGACAAAGGAAAGCATTTGCTAGCAACACAGAAATCAGAATCTTGTGTAATTTAATCATAGAGGTGGCACACCCTCAAACTAAAGATATTCTATGGATTATAAACAATTTAATCAAGAGGATGAGATTACATAAGGCAGTGTTTACCACAAAATTGGCATCACTGGGGATCATCTTAGAAGCTGCTGACCACACCTCTTGTTTTATTCCTTAAACGCTGCCCACACCTTAGTAAATGGTTCCCTCTAAGTGTGTCATCTGTTTACTTCCTTGATGCTGACTGATACGAAGGGTGATAAAGGGAATTTAATCACTCTTCTTTCTACTCACTGTGATGAATTATTGTTCATTGTGAATAATGTGCTGGTTTCCAAGATTCACCAAAACTAAAGAAAGCTATGTAGATTTGATGGTAACAAGGCAAATCAGTGCCTGACATTCTCAGCATATGCAGTCATCCAGGCCAATAGGCTCTATACATTTAACATTTCATCTGAAGCAAGGAATAAAACTTTTTTTTTCTGTACTGATTTGCATGTATGTCAGATTAGACCAAAGAAGAAATAGGTTGTGAGAAATTGTGTAGGATATCAAACACCAGGGTAGATTCAACAAGTATGTAAGCAGAACAACTGAAAATATAGTAATAAAATCAACATTAGATATGATCATGGAGAGGACAGAGTCACAGTTGGAGGGACAACACCTAATGTCACTTCCAAGTGATAAACAAAGACTGTAAACAAGTAGAGGGTCAAGAAAGGAGGAGGTGAGAATGTCCAGAAGAACCTTAAAATGGGCAAGGCTGGGAGGTGTGCAGGACACGGCTGTCAGTACAACAGGAAAAGAAGCCTACCTGCATTTGGAGCAAGGGAAGTTGGGTTAAAGACTCCTGCACAGATATATAAGGTCTGTGCAGAAGAAGCAAGCATATTAGTAATTCTCTTTTTAAGAAAATGAGAAAAATGTGGTTTAATTTTCCTTTTTTTCCCTGTCTCTTCATTTTTATTTGTCAGGTAATAAAATATTACAAACATAGTTTCAAGGATGTAATACCAAATCAGAAGCAGAATGGGAGATTATAGATCCTTCCTTGCTCAAACACAAACATCCATTTACCATGTGATACAGAGCAATTCACCTAATCATTTTTCACTTTCATTTCCCCATCTATAAAATGGGATAATAACAGCTACCTTGCCTACATCACAAGAATGTTGTGAAGGTTAGAAGATAAGGTAATGAATGTAAAAGTACTTTGAAAAATAAAAAGTATCAAATAAGTATTATTAAAAATATTTTTCAAAACTCAATCATGTGGCATATATTTATGACAGTGGTAGGTCTCAGCAAAGCATCTCTTCACAGGCATGTCTAAATTTTGTTATTAAAATTTCAAAAGCAAATAATTTATTTACTTTGCTTATGATTGGGCTATTTTGGTAACTATTGAACTAAAACATATAATATATAAAAATATATCAACTTGGTCTTCCCTGGTGGCACAGTGGTTGAGAGTCCGCCTGCCAATGCAGGGGACATGGTTTTGTGCCCCGGTCCGGGAAGATCCTACATGCCGCAGAGCGGCTGGGCCCATGAGCCATGGCTGCTGAGCCTGCGCGTCCGGAGCCTGTGCTCCGCAAGGGGAGAGGCTGCAACAGTGAGAGGCCTGCGTACCGCAAAAAAAAAAAAAAATATATATATATATATATATACATATATATATATATATATATATATATATATATATATATCAACTTAATGGCACTAGAGAATTTTCCCTTAAGATATAATTCAGTAATTCATGTCCGCTCAATATAGTGAAAAATGAGGATAATGTTTTCTAATATTTCCTGACATAATTTTCTTCTCAGTAATTAGATACCTCCTTAGGAAATGTTATATTGAATTGAGAAAGATACAATATAGGAAACATTCCTGAAGACAAAAGAAAAGGGGGGAGAAGAGAGGAATAGGAGTTTTATCCAAGGTAGAGGACAAAAAGAGAGAGACTAAAAGAGAAATGTTAATCCTCATTTTTTGCTCTCCTAGCATGTGTGAGTAGAAAGGAGGTATGATAAAAAGACACTAGACAGTTTATGAGGAAAGCAACCTAAGGAGATCAGGTCCTGTAAGTAATTGTATGCCCTACTGGGAAGATACCACCTAGAATGTCTCCCACCAACATGAACTAACCGCTGCACAGAAGAGATGGTGGGATGTGTGTAGGGAAAGGAAGATCTGGGATTAAGGTCACTGAGATTGCCAGGGCTACTGTGAGATGTGATATAATAACAGGGGACATTAGAAGTAACTAGGAAGTAAAAGCTAGCCTGCCTCCCACAGGACACTGCCAGAGGCTGAGATGAAAAGTGTAAGCCAAGGGCAAAAGGAGAATTTGGTTGAGACTAAGAGAATTCATAGAAAAAAGGAAAGCCTAGGAGAGGCCAACTCAGCCCAGGAGGTACTCCAAGTGTCACCAAGTTTCCCAGCTCTTCCCAAAATGATGGCTGGAAGCTCAATGAGTAGATGGAACAAAAGACGTATCACAGAGGCGAACAATGAAACCAAAGTCCACACAAGGGCCCATGCCTAGATTCATGCTCTCCACCCACACACTGAGAAAGGCCACAGAAATCTCCCCCTCCAGTCTGTGTTGCACTTTGTAATATTTCCCAAGGAAAGAACACCCCCCAAATGGGGTGAGCTCTGTATTGACTCAATATGAATCCAAAAGGAGAAGGGCTTAAGCTAGATGACACTCTGATATATTTACTTAGTAAGTTTATATTTCATCTAACACTATATGGATGGTGGTTATAAGAAAGTTCAAATCAGTTACAGATAAATTTTTGCACAGCTGGGCATCTGTGTACAAATGTCAACTTTGCCACATTTCTAAACCTGCTTCAGCATATACATTTTAAAAGAAGTATCTCATTTCACATTCAGAAAGAATTTAACCACTCAACAGGAGCAAACATAATTTTATTAAGTTAGTTATTTTTAACATCTTTATTGGAGTATAATTGCTTTACAATAGTGTGACAGTTTCTGCTTTATAACAAAGTGAAACAGCTATACATATACATATAACCCCATATCTCCTCCCTCTTGCATCTCCCTCTCACCCTCCCTTTCCCACCCCTCTAGGTGGTCACAAAGCACCAAGCTAATCTCCCTGTGCTATGCAGCTGCTTCCCACTAGCTATCGGTTTTACTTTGGTAGTGTGTATATGCCCATGCCACTCTTTCATTTCGTGCCAGCTTACCCTTTGGCCTCCCCGCGCCCTCAGGTCCATTCCATAGTAGGTCTGTGCCTTTATTCCTGTCCTGCCCCTAGGTTCTTCATGACCTTTTTTTTTTTTTTTTTAAGATCTCATATATATGTGTCAGCATACGGTATTTCTTTTTCTCTTTCTGACTTACTTTGCGCTGTATGACACATTCTAGGTGTATCCACCTCACTACCAATAACCCAATTTCATTTCCTTTTATGGCTGAGTAATATTCCATTGTATATATGGGCCACATCTTCTTTATCCATTCATCTGTCGATGGACACTTAGTATGCTTCCACGTCCTGGCTATTGTAAATAGAGCTGCAATGAACATCATGGTATATGACTCTTTTGAACTATGGTTTTCTCAGGGTATATGCCCAGTACTGGGATTGCTGGGTCGTATGGTAGTTCTATTTTTAGTTTTTTAAGGAACATCCATACTTTTCTCTATAGTCACTGTATCAATTTACATTCCCACCAACAGTGCAAGAGGGTTCCCTTTCTCCACATCCTCTCCAGCATTTATTCTTTGTAGATTTTTTGATGATGGCCATTCTGACTGGTGTGAGGTGAGAGCTCATTGTAGTTTTGATTTGCATTTCTCTAATGATTAATGATGTTGAGCATTCTTTCATGTGTTTGTTGGCAATCTGTATATTTTGTTCGGAGAAATGTCCATTTAAGTCTTCTGCCCAGTTTTGGATTGAGTTGTTTGCTTTTTTGATATTGAGCTGCATGAGCTGCTTGTAAATTTTGGAGATTAATCCTTTGTAAGTTGCTTCATTTGCAAATATTTTCTCCCATTCTGAGAGTTGTCTTTTCATCTTGTTTATGGTTTCCTTTGCTGTGAAAAAGATTTTAAGATTCATTAGGTCTCATTTGTTTATTTTTGTTTTTATTTCCATTTCTCAAGGAGGGGGGTCAAAAAAGATCTTGCTGTGATTTATGTCATAGAGTGTTCTGTCTATGCTTTCCTCTAAGAGTTTGATTGTGTCTGGCCTTATATTTAGGTCTTTAATCCATTTTGAGTTTATTTTTGTGTATGGTGTTAGGGAGTGTTCTAATTTCATTCTTTTACATGTAGCTGTCCAGTTTTCCAAGCACGACTTATTGAAGAGGCTGTCTTTTCTCCACTGTATATTATTGCCTTGCCTCCTTTAACAAAAAAAGGTGACAATATGTGCATGGGTTTATCTCTGGGTTTCTATCCTGTTCCATTGGTCTATGCTTCTGTTTTTGTGCCAGTACCACATTGTCTTGATTACTGTAGCTTTGTAGTATAGTCTGAAGTCAGCGACCCTGGTTCCTCCAGCTCCATTTTTCTTTCTCAAGATTGCTTTGGCTATTCAGGGTCTTTTTTGTTTCCATACAAATTGTGAAAATTTTTTGTTCTCGTTCTGTGAAAAATGCCATTGGTAGTTTGATAGGGATTGCATTGAATCTATAGATTGCTTTTGGGTGGTATGGTCATTTTCACAATGTTGATTCTTCCAATACAAGAATATGGTATATCTCTCCATCTGTTTGTATCATGTTTGGTTTCATTCATCAGTGTCATAATTTTCTGCATACAGGTCTTTTGTCTCCTTAGGTAGGTTTATTCCTAGGTACTTTATTCTTTTTGTTGCAATGGTAAATAGAAGTGTTTCCTTAATTTCTCCTTCAGATTTTTCCTCATTAGTATAGAGGAATGCAAGAGATTTCTGTGCATTAATTTTGTATCTTGCTACTTTACCAAATTCACTGATTAGCTCCAGTAGTTTTCTGGTAGTATCTTTAGGATTCTCTATGTATAGTATTATGTTATCTGCAAACAGTGACAGCTTTACTTCTTCTTTTCCTATTTGGACTCCTTTTATTTCTTTTCCTTCTCTGATTGCTGTGACTAAAACGTCCAAAGCAATGTTGAATAATAGTGGTGAGAGTGGGCACCCTTGTCTTGTTCCTGATCTTAGTGGAAATGATTTCTGTTTTTCACCATTGAGGACAATGTTAGCTGTGGGTTTGTCATATATGGCCTTTATTATGTTGAGGTAAATTCCCTCTATGCCTAATTTCTGGAGGCTTTTCTTATCATAAATGGGTACTGAATTTTGTCGAAAGCTTTTTCTGCATCTATTGAGATGATAATATGATTTTTATTCTGCAATTTTTTAATATGGTGTATCACGTTGATTGATTTGCATATATTGAAGAATCTATGCATTCCTGGGTTAAACCCCACTTGATCTAGGTGTATGATCTTTTTAATGTGCTCCTGGATCCTGTTTGCTAGTATTTTGTTGAGAATTTTTGCATCTGTGTTCATCAGGGATAGTGGCCTGTAGTTTTCTTTCTTTGTGACATCTTTGTCTGGTTTTGGTATCAGGGTGATGGTGGCCTTGTAGAATGAATTTGGGAGTGTTCGTCCCTCTGCTGTATTTTGGAAGAGTTTGAGAAGGATAGGTGTTAGCTCCTCTTTAAATGGTTGATGTAATTGGCCTGTGAAGTCATCTGGTCCTGGGCTTTTGTTTGTTGGAAGATTTTTAATCACAGTCTCAATTTCAGTGCTTGTGATTGGTCTGTTCATATTTTCTATTTCTTCCTGGTTCAGTCTTGGCAGGTTGTGCTTTTCTAAGAATTTGTCCATTTCTTCCATGTTATCCATTTTATTGCCATATAATTGCTTGTAGTAATCTTTCATGATCCTCTATTTCTGAAGTGTCAGTTGTTACTTCTCTCTTTTCATTTCCAATTCTATTGATTTGAGTCCTCTCCATCTTTTTCTTGATGAGTCTGGCTAATGCTTTATTAATTTTGTTTATCTTCTCAAGGAACCAGCTCTTAGTTATATTAGTCTTTTCTATTGTTTTCTTCATTTCTTTTTCATTTATTTCTGATCTGATCTGCATGATTTCTTTCCTTTTGCTAACTCTGGGGGTATTTTTGGTCTTCTTTCTCTAATTGTTTTAGGTGTAAGTTTAGGTTGTTTATTTGAGATATTTCTTGCTACTTAAGGTAGGATTGTATTGTTATAAACTTCCCTCTTAAAACTGTTTCTGCTGCATGCCATAGGTTTGGGGTTGTCATGTTTTCATTGCCATTTGTTTCTAGGTATTTTTTTAATTTCCTCTGACTTCTTCAGTGATCGCTTGGTTATTAAGTAGTGTATTGTTTAGCCTCCACGTGTTTGTATTTTTTACAGATTTTTTCCTGTAATTGATATCTAGTCTCATAGCCTTGTGGTCAGAAAAGATGCTTGATATGATTTCAATTTTCTTAAATTTACCCAGGTTTGATTTGTGATCCAAGACATGATCTATTCTGGAGAATGTTCCATAAGCAATTGAGAAGAAAGTGCATTCTGTTGTTTTTTGATGGAATGTCCTATAAATATCAATTAAGTCCACCTTGTTTAATGTATCATTTAAAGCTTGTGTTTCCTTCTTTATTTTCATTTTGGATGATCTGTCCATTGGTGAAAGTGGGGTGTTACAGTCCCCTACTATGATTGTGTTACTGTTGATTTTCCCTTTTATGGCTGTTAGCATTTGCCTTATGTATTGAGGTGCTCCTATGTTGGGTGCATAAATATTTATAATTGTTATATCTTCTTCTTCGATTGATCTCTTGATCATTATGTAGTGTCCTTCAATGTCTTTTGTAAGATTCTTTATTTTAAAGTCTATTTTATCTGATATGAATATTGTTACTCCAGATTTCTTTTGATTTCCATTTGCATGGAATATCTTTTTCCATCCCCTCACTTTCAGTATGTATGTGTCCCTAGGTCTGAAGTGGGTCTCTTGTAGACAGCATATATACGGGTCTTGTTTTTGTTTCCATTCAGCCAGTGTATGTCTTTTGGTGGGAGCATTTAATCCATTTACATTTATGCTAATTATCAATATGTATGTTTCTATTACTATTTTCTTAATTGTTTTGGATTGTTATTGTAGGTCTTTCCCTTCTGTTCTGTTTCCTGCCTAGAGGAGTTCCTTTAGCATTTGTTGTAGAGCTGGTTTGTTGGTGCTGAATTCTCTCAGCTTTTGCTTGTCTGTAAAGCTTTTAATTTCTCCATTGAATCTGAATGAGATCCTTGCTGGGTAGAGTAATCTTGATTTTCAGTTTTTCCCTTTCATCACATTAAATATGTCCTGCCACTCCCTTCTGGTTTGCAGAGTTTCTGCTGAAAGATCACCTGTTAACCTTATGGGGATTTCCTTGTATGTTTTTTATTGTTTTACCCTTGTTGCTATTAATATTTTTTCTTTTATTTAATTTTTGATTAATATATGTTTTGGCCTGTTTCTCCTTGGATTTATCCTGTATGGGACTCTCTGCACTTCCTGGACTTGAATAACCATTTCTTTTCCCATATTAGGGAAGTTTTCAACTATAATCTCTTCAAATATTTTCTCAGTCCCTTTCTTTTTCTCTTCTTCTTCTGGGACCCCTATAATTTGAATGTTGGTATGTATAATGTTTTCCCAGAGATCTCTGAGTCTGTCCTCAATTATTTTCATTATTTTTTCTCTATTCTGCTCTGCAGTAGTTATTTCCACTATTTTATCTTCCAGGTCACTTATCTGTTCTTCTGCCTCAGTTATTCTGCTATTGATTCCTTCTAGAGAATTTTTAATTTCATTTATCATTTTTTTCATCATTGCCATTTTTGCTCTCTAGTTCTTCTAGGTCCTTGTTAAACGTTTTGTATTTTCTCCATTCTATTTCCAAGATTTTGGATCATCTTTACTATCATTATTCTGAATTCTTTTTCAGGTAGATGCCTATTTCCTCTTCATTTGTTAGGTCTGATGGGGTTTTACCTTGCTGTTTTATCTGCTGTGTGTTTCTCTGTCTTCTGATATTGTTTAACTTACTGTGTGTGGGGGTCTCCTTTTCGCCGGCTGCAGGTTCGTAGTTCCCGTTGTTTTTCTGTCTCCCCCAGTGGCTAAAGTTGGTTCAGAGGGTTGTGTAGCCTTCCTGGTGGAGGAGACTAGTGCCTGTGTTCTGTTGGATGAGGCTGGATCTTGTCTTTCTGGTGGGCAGGTCCACATCTGGGGTGTGTTTTGGGGTGTCTGTGGACTTATTATGATTTTATGCAGCCTCTCTGCTAATGGGTGGAGTTGTGTTCCTGTCTTACTAGTTGTTTGTCATAGGGTGTCTGGCATTGTAGCTTGCTGGTAGTTGAGTGGAGCTGGGTCTTGTTGTTCAGATGGAGATCTCTGGGACATCTTTGCTGTTTGATACTATGTGGAGCTGGGAGGTTTCTGGTGGACCAATGTCCTGAACTTGACTCTCCCAGCTCAGAGGCACAGGCCTGACTCCTGGCTGGAGCACCAAGACCCTGTCATCCATACATTATTTTTAATAATTTAAATAATTATTAAAAAGAAAAAAATTAAATAAAAAAAGGAAAGAAAGAAAGAGCAAACCAAAAAACAAATCCACCAATGATAACAAGTGCTAAATGCTCTACTAAAAACAAAACAAAACAAAAAATGGATAGACAGAACCCTCAGACAAATGGTAAAAACAAAGCTATACAGACAAAAATCACACACAGAAGCATACACATACACACTCACAAAAAGAGAAAAAAGATACATATATATATTGCTCCCAAAGTCCACCGCCTCAATTCGGAATGATTTGTTGTCTCTTCAGGTATGCCACAGATGCAGGGTACATCAAATTGATTGTAGATATTTAATCCGCTGCTCCTGAGGCTGATGGGAGAGATTTCCCTTTCTCTTCTTTTTTGCACAGCTCCTGGGGTTCAACTTTGGATTTCACTCTGCCTCTGCAGGTAGGTCTCCTGAGGGTGTCTGTTCCCGCTCAGACAGGATGGGGTTAAGGGAGCAGCTGATTAGGGGGCTCTGGTTCACTCAGGCTGGGGGAGGGAGGTGTACGGATGCAGGTTGAGCCTGTGGTGGCAGCAGTCAGTCGGACTTTGCACCAGCCTGAGGCAGCCGTGCGTTCTCCCGGGGAAGCTGTCCCTGGATCACGAGACCATGGCAGTGGTGGGCTGCACAGTCTCCCGGGAGGGGAGGTGTGGATAGTGACCTTTGCTTGCACACAGGCTTCTTGGTGGCTGCAGTAGCAGCCTTAGCGTCTCATGCCGATGTCCAGGGTCTGCACTGATAGCCATGGGTCATGTCTGGAGCTTATATAGGTAGCGCTCTTAATCCCCTCTCCTTGTGCACCGTGAAACAAAGAGGCAAGAAAAACTCTCTTGCCTCTTAGGCAGTTCCAGACCTTTTCCCAGATTCCCTCCCGTCTAGCCGTGGCGCACTAGCCCCCTTCAGGCTGTGTTCACGCAGCCATCCCCAGACTTCTCCCTCAGATCTGACCTCCAAAACCGAGCCTCAGCTCCCAGCCCCCGCCCACCCCGGCGGGTGAGCAGACAAGCCTCTCGGGCTGGTGAGTGATGGTCGGCACCGATCCTCTGTGCGGGAATCTCTCTGCTTTGGCCTCCGCACCCCTGTTGTTGCGCTCTCCACCGTGTCCCCGAAGCTTCCTCCCTCCGTGGCTCCGAAGCTTCCCCCTCCGCCACCAGCATTCTCCGCCCACGAAGGGGCTTCCTAGTGTGCGGAAACCTTTCCTCCTTCACATCTCCCTCCCACTGGTGCAGGTCCCGTCCCTATTCTTTTCTCTTTTTTTTCTTTTTTCTTTTGCCCTACCCAGGTACGTGGGGAGTTTCTTGCTTTTTGGGAAGTCTGAGGTCTTCTGCCAGCATTCAGTAGGTGTTCTGTAGGAGTTGTTCCACATGTAGACGTATTTCTGATGTATTTGTGGGGAGGAAGGTGATCTCCACCTCTCACTCTTCCGCCATCTTGAAGCTCCTCCCTCAGCAAACATAATTTACATTAACATGTGCCTTACTGAGGAATGACAGATTCTGAAATGAATTTTTATATGTACCATGGTACATTATATGTGAGAAATGCTCAAAGGCACAAGGCAAGTGTCATCAATCAATGGTGCCCTCCCTTTGGGATGAGATATCACCACTGTAAACCAAAGGGCAATGGAAGTGCAGCCCACTATTATTTATTTTATAGTTCACAGGCTTTGTGTACAATAAGCTATTCATAATTTAAATAGAAATTTTGAACTGGAATTCCAAGTCTACCTTGAGAAGAAGTACATTTAGGACAATATAAATAGGAAATAGTTTAAAGGACTTGGCTTAACTTCCTATTTTCACTTCATTCAAAAATTCTTCTTTATGAGACATATAAATATCAGAAACATTTGGAATACTGAGCAGATTTTTGAAAATCTGAAGCAAAGGAGACCATTTATTGAAAATCGGAAACAAATGTCCAATTCTGGTGACAAAAAGTCATATTAGTAATCTTGTTATTCAGATACTTGCCATTTAAAGCATCTTATTTTCAGAAGCCCATAGGAAAAAGATAGTTAACATTATCCTATTTTTTCAGAAAAAAAATTTGTGCTTAAATTGTTAGAAAATACATTAAAGTCAACTTAGAATACGTATATTTGCAGACAAAACCAAAAGCACAACAAACCACACACACAAAAAAATGTTTTGACTTTCTGGTTGATCAGTGGTTTCAGTGCATGAGGTCAAATAATTATCTTCGTTGACTTTTTCCTTTAATGAACAATTTCAAGCATAGTGTTATTGACATTTATCATAAAATCTACCAGTTTATTCAACCAAAGGCAAGAATCCTAGTGATTTCTTGTTGATACATGAAATGTTTCACAATAGTAATCATCTGTACTTTCCCTCAAGCAGCTTCATGTTTTCCCAAGGTCCGGTCATAATCACTAGATTTTCAGAAATAGACCAGCAGAAATGAGTCTTGGATATGTCAGGCTAAAAATCTCTACAGAGAGATGAAATGTTTTTATTTCAAAAATACTCCATTCTATACATTTCTGTTTCTGACAGCAAGAGATGGATTATGGCTTAATACTCAACCAGCATGTCCAGCCACAAACTCTCTGTGACAGAGACAGAGGTTTATGGTACAAACATTATTTTTAAAAATCACTCAATCCATCTGTTTCCTCCCTGAGAGTTTTTGAAGCATCCAGCATCTACCTTTTCAGTCAATCTCTGAAATCAGTGACATAATTGGTTTCTTGATTTTCCGTTTCACAAACCAGATACTAGATTAAGAATGAACATCAGCTGCCTGTATATTTTGGTAGATTTTGGATCCTTGAGAACATTGCTAATAGTTTGTAACATAAATTTATAAAAGTCATTTTTACTATATATGTGTATATATTCACATGACATTCGAAAAGTAAGAGAGATTGAACTTGCCTGTGTCTACAGCAACTAGGAGTGCCCACTTTTGAAATGATTTCTAGCTCTGAATGAATTTTAAAAGAATTAGTATGTAGATTGATGGAGAACATGTAGCTGAATTTGATAAAAATGGTTGATTCAAAAATAAATGATCATGCTTACTTTATACAATTTCTTACACTTGTGGCTACTTCTGGTTTCTGTCTTGCATCCCAAGTTGCATAGGAAGTAGCCAAAATATATTGGAAATAAATTTTCAGCAAGTTTGGGATAATCTATTTCCTGGCTGGATACTTTAAAAATTTTAATTTTTCTAAAAATTCATGTATGGTAAGTCACATTCATACCCCAAAATTTATAGTCCCTGAGTAGCAATAATTCCTGCTTCTGCCACTGACTTACAACCTTGACAACTCCTTCCTTATTTATTTTTTTACTGTCATGAAACTTAACACTGCGGGCTCTGGCAGGAAGGTAATCCCCCTCCCCACCGTTATTTTCTTCTCCACACTTGGAATTCACAAACAAGGTTGATTAAAAAATTGGTATGTATGTGGCTTATCACACAGGATTCTGCTGGATGAATAGCAAGAAAACTTAAATATGACAAAATATCAGCTGTGTGATTAAACTTAGAAGGGAAATGAGAACATACTCACTGATCCTCTTGAAAATCATATTCAGCTATGCAACATTATCAGAAACGTACAGACAAAATATCTCTGGAAGGTCATTCTGTTATAGTTTGTTTAATTCCAAAGAATATTTTTTCTGCTGAAGAGCAGTCTCCTATATTGGTCATTTCCTATGTTTAAAGTTGTTAACCTTAGTGCACAGGTGACTTTTAGGGAGCAAAAAAAGGACAGTGTAGAATATATTTTTGCTTTATTATTATCAATATCAATTACTTGGCAATTGATATTTTCTATAAATATCCATACTTCTAAATGGATTCCTTTCCAATTACAACTTTGCCAACTGAGACTTTTAGGGCTATATAAAAGCATGATAAAAATGCCTATGTATCAGGAATTCTGTTTTGTGTTGTTATTGTTGTCTTAACCATTAAGACATAGTAGAGTAGAAGACAATGGTTAGAATCAGACTTTATTGTAATAAATTAACCTCATGCCCCTCAGGAAATTATTTTTTTTTAATTTCTTGTTCTTTCCATGTATAAAATAAATTTAAAAGTAACCATCACTTTCAATAGAATGTGGTGTGTATTTTAATTGGTTAATGTAAATGAACTTTGAGATCTTAGAAAATTCTAGGGAAGTATCATGTATGATGTAATTTTATCACTCCAAAGTTATATGTTCATCTTTTATTGTATCCCAATAATTGTTTAAAATAACGGTCTAAAGCAGTGGTTCTCAAACCTCATCAGAATCACATAGAAAGCTTGTTGAAAAGCAGAATTCTGGGCCTTACCCTTAGTTTCTGATTCAGTAGGGCTAAGGTGGCATCTAAGAATTTGCATAAGGTGATACTACTGGTCAAGTCACCTCACTTTAAGAACTACTGACCTAGAGAATAGCTTTGTTCAGTGAACACACATAAAATGATAACCACAAAATATATAAGGTGACTATAGAGTAGGATAAACTTACAAATGCATTTGTCTCTCTCTGTTCATTTCAACGTCAATTTTTCGAAGCTTTGCTAAAAAGTGGTTTGGACCATCGGAAAAAGTCATGCAGCCTGGATTGCTTAGGTGAATTACATCCTTAACCGGAGAGATGTCTGGCCAGATGGCTACATTAGACCATGGCACCATGCACTGTGTTTTCCCCAGCATACAATAGCTAGTAGTCCAGCTAACTCAATAAAAACAATATTAACATTGTTACATTATCCAAAGATCACATTGCCATTAACATCAGCCTCTGTGAAAGGTATCCCCAAGTTGGAAGTTAGCCAAACTCCTTCAGACAATCTCAATTTACAGCACAATGTAATTTAGAGTGGCCATATGGCAATAAATATGGCTACAAAATATTGCACAAGCCCTTGCTCAGCCTTCTTGAGTGACAGAGAACAGAGCATCTAAAGATTGCCTTAATGGTAGCATATATATATATATATATATATATATGGGAAACATATTACCGTAGTCTTTGGTTCTATAGCCACAGAAAAATAAACATTCTTTCTGAAATTGAATAAACAAACATTTTATCACTCTAGTCACTTTTAATAAGCAAATTCTTGCCTATGCTCAGTAAGATATAAGTGATAGAAATAAGGGAGAGGATTACAAGCAGGGTTTTTTTCTATTGTGTAACTGGTCACATTTTCTTCTACAAAAGAGACTGCTTACACCATTCTCATGTATTTGATGAAACAAAAGAACTAATGCTGACAACATTGAAGCAGAAATATTTAAAACCTGATAGAATCTGAAGTGAGGTCTCTTCCTATTTTTCCCTCTGCTGTATATGTCAGTGAGGAGACTATAGTGACTTCTCATAATAAGAACTATCTTTTCTATTCTCTTGCCTTTTAGCATTATCCTTCAAGTACAGCCACCTGCTCAGACAATCAACGTGACTTTCTATGACTTCTCAGTAAATGAAGCTCACTCCACTAACCCAAGGGTACTGTCAATCTAAAATATCAATATGAAAGCTTAAATTGCACATTTTATGATCAGCCAACTATACTTAGGCAGTGGCCGTGTTTAGAAGAGGGCCATTTTCTTATCTTTTAAAGTCATATTCTACTATGCCCTCTCACCAATATTAGAAACCCATCATTTTGCATATTAGATGCAACATCACTAAAAATGCAGCGGAATGAATTGGTAGCTCTATTTCTACCCAAAGGAATTTCAGGGTTGTTATTTCTTTCAGACAAAAATCTCAAGAAAATAACATTAAGGATTTTTAAAGTGTCTTCATAGAAATGTGGCTGAAGAATACGAAATTAGCAAGTCTATTACCTACATCACTAGCCCTATGCTAATTCTGGCAAGTGTTTTCTTAAGTGTTTCTTAATTAAAAGACATTTCGTTTCTCAATATGTTTATATCAGAGATTGTCTACTTTTATGGGGTGGCAGGGATAAAAAAGCTATCATCTGACTCCTTTTGGCCTTTTGTAAAAGGCATGTTAGGTCTTACTGTACATTCTTTAACGATTTACCTATCCTGTGTGAATGAGAGTTTGTCAGATAGTTCCCCAAAGACAGAACATTCTTCCTTGATAAGATTGGATGGACATTAAATCAGATGGTGGTATTTTAATTTTTATTTTCCTCTTTACCTAAATCAATTTTTAATTATCTATCCAGCCTGCCATAACAAGTGAGGCCTAAATAGAAGCTAAATCATTGGAAAAATAGACCACAGTGTAGCTAATATTGTACTTTCCACCATCTTAAATGTGAAATAGTTCTGACTACATTGGTAGAAAAAAACAACTCAGAATTACCTCGGGCAAGGCTAGTATCCCCACTGTAACTCAGCTGCTATTTCTTGCCTGCCACAACACTGACCTTAGAAAGTTCTCCTTTGGTAAAAATGAAAGCACAGGGGGAAAGAGAATTTTTCAACAATGTCATGAGTATAACACATGTATGAGATATTAGATGAAATTAGGTGGTCACAATGCAGTTCTGATATAATAAAATGAATACCAAATTTAAAAGCAGAAGACCAACCTGGGTTTGTTACTAGGATACATTCTTTGCTATTTATGGAAGTCTCCCAACTTATGTAAGCTTTAGTCCTCATATCACAAAAAGGGGAGGGTTAACATATAATGCTTCCTTCACAACATTGTTTGAAGAATCAAAAATGATGTATTTTAAAATACTTTTGAACTATAAAATCTCTATATAACTGTTAGAGTTTTTTTGACACCCCCCCACCCAGCTCAGTTTCCCCTTGTTTTCTAAGAGGAACAGTCCTCTAGACAATCTTGAAATTCAACTTATGGCTTCAGTGATCACCCGTGTCCTGCTAACTCCCATATTTCCACTTCTTGTTTGAAATTCTGTCCCACTCCAAACCACCTGGCCACCACACATCTCTACTCTAGAGCCATTCTTTGCTTCTCCAAGATCCACCTGTCAAAATCAGAAATTCACTTTTCTCCCTCTTAACATCTGACAATTTTCTTAAATTCCCCTTCTCAGCTACCAGAACTTGGTGACCAAGTTCTCTTTACTCCATCATCTCTATTGCTGCTCTTAAAATAGGCATCATTAGCTCAGTTGTTTGAAATATTTTAGTGACTTTTCAACAAATCAAAGAATAAGAAAGACAAATGCCTAGGAAAAATGTGCTTCGTCACATTTATTATTAATGTTCTCTTTACTCCATCATCTTTATCCAGCTGGTCACCAGCCTTGATAATTCTGTCATTAATACTGCCTGGTGCCATATTTTTATATCAATCACTATTGATATTGTTAAGGTTCAAACTTTCACCTCTTCTCTCCTCAATTGAGGGAAATATATTTCTAACTAATCTTCTTATTTTAGTATCCTCATTCCACCTACCTCATCCCTTAACAGTACTGCCAAAATTCTTTCACTAAAAACACCATCTGATTAGGTTATCCCTTGCTTAAAATCCTTTGTTAATCTGCAATCCTCTTGAGGGTGAAATTGGAATTCTTCCATGTGGACTTCCCAGATCTAGCTTCCTTCTAGAGCTATCTCCCCTCCAGCTCCTCATCATTCATACCCTAATTCCCAGTCATGGTGGAACTGGAAGTTCTCTAAATGTGCCTCAAGTTCCACTAAGCCTTTCCTTTCCACAGGCCTCTCCTTCTCCATGAAAGTACTTTATTCTCTGCCTCTCTTTCTTGAAGAATTATTAGATCCATGCTCTTCCAAGAAGCTCTGCCTCAGACTGAACTTAGGGTCCCACTCTATGCTGCCAGGTCACCTTTGTCATTCATAACACACTAACAATTTATAATGTTTGCTTTGTTGTTTGTCTCTCTCAATTAAAACATTAAGTGTTAATTTTTCTTTTAATATCTAAATTACCAGTGTCATTCTTGCCCAAAACACAGTAGATGTTCAAGAAATGATTGCTGACGAAGCACATTTTTCCTAGGCATTTGTCTTTCTTATTCTTTGATTTGTTGAAAAGTCACTAAAATATTTCAAACAACTGAGCTAATGATGCCTATTTTAAGAGCAGCAATAGTACCTACTTGCCTTCACATATCCCAAAACAAAATTTTGCCATTAAGTTCTCATATATTTATAGAGTTAGAAATTCCAATCCTAGGGAAATATGTTGAATTTTTTATCCAATTCTGTCATAGTGATTCCAGTTATAGGACCGCTATCTTATTTCCAGGACATGGAAATGAAAATTACTAAATAACTTTGTCTCATTCTGAGCAGCAGTAAAGGCTGAGAGGGCCTTTCTTTGAAGAAAGATGACTCAATGTATTAAAATCGAATCTGACATTGGAGATTTCTTCAATGCTTAAGAACATTTATCTTTCATCCATTAATCTTGCAAGTCTAAATGATGATAAATTTAAAATGTGATAAGGCCTCTCTTGTTTAAAAAGATGTGTTCCATACTAAATATGACTGTATTGTTTCATATATTTTCAGAATTTCTATACAAAAAAAAATGTGGTTTTTGTTTTGTTTTTTTTGGTTGGTGTCATAAATGGTGGTAATTTCTAACTAATTGTTTCAGAAAAGTGGGTCTATCATAAGGAAGATGCTTTTTAAAAGCAACTCCTTTACTCCGTCAAATGATATTCAAAAAAAAATAATAAAGTAAGGAAAAGGAAGCCAGATAGTATGGAAAATTCTTCTTCAGTGTCACAAACATGTCAGCCGTTACAGAAACAGGAAAGCAACACGTAATTAAAGTGGTTCACAAATTACGCTATAATTGACTTAAACAACTTGAGGTCAAAGCTCAAATTTACTGATTGTTTTCTATAAATGGTTTTCTTTATGTTTCTTCCTCCTTTTCATCCTGTGACCACACCCACTTTACACTAACCAGATTTTCCTACTAAATTCTGCCCCCTCCAATGAAAACAAATATATTTATGCTAAAAATATATTTATGCTAATTCAATTTATTCTTTTTAAAGACTCTTTGGGAAAAAGTTCACTTTCTTTTCTTCTACCTTTAGAAAAATAAAAAATGTTTTAAATAAATTATTTTACTATCATCACATGTTCAGGGTTTTGTGCTCATGTAAAAAGCTAAACTCCATAATAACTTTTATTTTGTAGCAATAAAAGATAACATGGAATATGCTGAAGTTTTTTCAGTAATGTCTTTTAGGGAAAGTACAATTAACTGGGTTTTAGTAAAAATCTTTCCAAAGATCCTTTGGCACTCCTGTCACTAGACTTTTTATTAAATTCCCTGCTAGTTAAGCAATAAGCCAACAGCTAGATAGAAAATTGCTCATGTGCTAAAATAATCATCTAAAAGATTTTCTTATTAATAGTCAAAATGCCCTTTGAAGTGAGTTGTTGGTACTACCATTGCCAGTTAAAGATAAAGATATGGGTAATGACCCTAATCCCAAAATATTCAAAAAACTCAGTCCCCTACTTCTTAGTTAAAGATGTAATTATCTCAACAACACTTGCAAAATAAAATAGAATTGATACAATTGAGAAATAAGTCAGAGCATATACATTTAAATATGTAATTTTTTCTGTAACATTTGTATACCAGCTCATTATTAATAAAAACAAGAATAAAAATATTCACAAAATAAACCTCAACTATAAACTTTTAATAAACACTGTTGTTTTTACACTGGGAATTATTTATGTATAAACTAATTCACTATCTTCATACGTTCAAGTGTTAGTGTTCATGTACAAAACTTACATTAATTGAGATTTTAAATTGCTGTGTTTGATAATGTGGACCTTTGGAGCTTCTGTGATATATGTTATCATAAGCATACAACACGACCTTAGAGAGATCTTGCAACACATCTCTATGATGGCAGAGGAGAAAGGTAGTATAATTCAGAAATGGAAAGAAAAAGAAAGACAGAGGGAAAGAGCAGCCTTAATTGTTTAGATCTCTTTGAAATGAAAAGCTAAACTTACTCATTGCTTTTAAAGTGATTTGCAGAGAGAGAGCGAGAGCGAGAGCGAGAGCGAGAGCGAGAGCGAGAGAGAGAGAGAGAGAGAGAGAGAGAGAGAGAGAGAGAGAGAAATCATGACACAATAAAAACAGATACTGTAATTTCAATGACTCTGGCATTATAAACCCCCAAACACCTGCATATTCTTTGGACTGGAATAAAGGGCATGGCATTACACAGAAATCTAAATCTCTCATAAGATAGCCATTTACCGGAGATTGATTAAATTGCAATAGAAGTAAAAGTCTACTTGTTTACAGAATAGGTCTGATCTAACATCAGTTTCTTGGATTTAAAAATATATATATATTTTATGAGTCAAAGTAAGAAAAAACAAATATATTAGGAGTTAGTCTAAAATTTTTGTTGAAAAACAATCATCATTTTCTGGTAATGATAAACACATATCAGTGGTGCTCTTTCCCTTTTATTGATGAATTGATACATTCAGAATCTTCTTAAAATGTCCATAAGACACCCACAAACATTTATATTACATCTTCTCAAGGAAACATTCCCTGACCATCACATCTAAAATAGCCACCCTATCACCACACACTCTCACCTCACTCTTGTACTTCTTTCCTTTTTCTTATCACTATTTTAAATTTTCTTCTTTCTTTTAACCTGTTTATTTATCCATCTCCCATCCCACAAGAGTGCACACACTATAAACCTGAGACAATATCTAACTTGGTAAATTTTGTATCCCAATTCCCTAGTATGTGCCTGCCATAGTAGCAACACAATGAGTTATTTAAATTTCTTTTTCACATATTCACTCACTAATTTAACATTTGTCTTTTGTTATAATATCATGATGAGTCTGTATAAAGTCAAATATGTCTTCATGTCTGAATGTAAATTCAGACATACAAACCAAGGTCCTTGAGTTCTTTTCATTCTTGGTGTTTTTCCTTTATGAAGGTTCTTCCGTGCTGCCTGGAATGAAATTCATTGGCTCCAACAGGCTCTCATGTGAGCCCCAGGTTCCTCCCAGTAGCCAACGGCCAGGCTGACCACTGGAGAGAGGCGTATGCACCGTCATGCATAGGAAAGTAGCTTGTAAACTTCTCCTACAATCAGCACTGAGAAGTGGCTGGGGCTGCTGTCTCCAGACTCCTTTACAGTGACTCTTTCTTCCCTCCTGATCTTAGGCCCCAAGAGAAACATGGAGAAAAAAGAGAGCAGAAGAAGGGGGAAGGAGGCGAGAAAACACAGCTGAGGAAAAAGGGTGTGGTAGCTTTCCCTAAACCATCAATTGCAAGTGTTTCTTTTGTCAGAGAGAAAAAGAAAAAGGGCCAGACTGTGCCTGCTTAAAGCTTTTGTACTTTTGCCCAGACTGAGGAGAACGATGGGATTAAATAAAAATGCCAGCGATAACAAAAAGGAAATCTTCCCAATAGTTTTCCTTGCTTGAAGGATGAACTGCTTGAGGCGCTGACCTCCCTGCCTGTCTCAATGAGGTCAAGAAACTGACTGTCACTCCTACAGTTATGATTAATAATCCTCCCACTGGTGACGTATTTCTAACCACAGTCTCTGGAGCGCAGTGAGACTCAGTTGCCTGGTGGTGTGTTGAGTCATTGCTCTGGCAAAAGATCTATTTGTTAGAGCTACAGGCTTAGCTTTCAACAAGCCACCCTCTTGATTCTTTGCTACAATATCCTATCATGAAAGAACAGAAAGCCCAGTACAAAGAATGACGACTAAGAAGGATAAAACATTAAATCAATTTTAAAAAAGCTTTTGTACTGAACGTCAAAATGCAGCATAATGAATAATTAAACAATTAATAATATAATCCTCTTAAAAGCACAGAACCACTATGTGAGAAGATTAAGTGTTTAACAGTTTCCAGTATAATGCAAATGGTAAGGATGAGCCTTTTTTTTTTCCCCCACATTTTAGGGTAATAGAATTGAAAGCACATTTCCAGATTTTAATTAAATATTATTAAATTTTCAGTAATAAGTCAGCAACAACAGTGCCGTGATATGGAAGGATTATCAAATACAAAGGTAAGTATACATAGTAGCAAGAAGCTAACATTTCTTGGTTCTTTTTATATAAAAGGAGTTTACTTGAAAGGGTGCAGTCTATTTCTAAGCTGCTATGGTGCATATCACCAAACCTCAAGTTAAACGCTAATCTGTGGTAATGACTGTAAGATTGGGATTTAGATTGGTGTATTTCAGTGACAGTCAAATCATGGAAAAAGAACTGGAAAAACAACAGAGAATAGTTGCAGAGCTATAAAACAAAGTCATTGATGCATCCAAATTCCATTTTGCTCTTACATTCTCAAATCTACAGTTAATACTCTCTATGACCTAGCACCTGTGCTCCTATGAGTATATTTTTACTATTTCTTAAAGTACCACAAGTGTGGATTATCTTAACTCAGTTTCCCCAGAAGAACTGCATAACAGGAAGATTCATGTGCAAGTGATTCATTAAGGAAGTACTTCCAGGAGAAATAGTGAGGCAGTTGGAGAAGGAGCCAAGCAATGTAGTTTTTAAATGAACCCCCAGCTCAGCCAGAGTCTTCAGGCAGCTCAGGAGCATAAATTACACCACAGACTTTGCCCTGGCCTCTGGCTAATTAATTGCAGCAGCCCAGGGTTGAAAGCTCCAAATAAGGAGCAGAACATTCAGAAGTGGCCCTGGGCAGTACAGGGGAGTCCAGGGGTCTAGGCGGAACACCAACAGTATCTCCACATAGTTGTACTAAAGAAACATCTTTGCTTATGATTATCCATGAACTAGTTTAACTGTATAGTCAACTACACTCTAAATTTAAAATGCTGGTTAAGTGAGCCTTGATTCCTGTATTCCACGTGCTTCCACTCCCTATGGCTGAAACCAACATGAAGATTTATCCCCTGGATCCATTCAGACTTCAAGCAAAAAGGATTTTTGAAACTGGTAGTATTTTGCCTGACATTGTAGAATTTGGCCTCAAGTTATCTTGGGCCCCATTCTGAGAACTGAGTGATAGTCCTAAAACGCAACCTTAACATTTCTTCTTTGTTTAGGGTGTATTGCATAGAACTCAGTCCTACTAAGAAGAGAGTTTCACTGCTACCATCTCTTCTCTGAACTCCGACCCTAGACTCTGGGCTTATAATCTTACCACTTCCTATTTGGTTACTTTCCATAAAATCCCAGTGGATTTGGTGCACATATAAGTTCTCAAGAATGCAACATCCAAAATCATTGCTGCTCTCCACTGGCACAGCCTCCAGCTATCAGGTCCAGATTCCAGATTCCTTTCCTCCTGTATCTGTAGCTGGAGCTATAGTTTTAGACCATTAAGTTAAGGCAAAATTCAGTCTTCAGCAGGTGTTTGAAGTCCAGAAAATGGTGGGCAAGATGAAAAGGCCTGATCATTGAGGCAAAAATAATCAAAAACATAGAAAGGACAAGATGCTTAAGAAGACCAATTTGATGGGAATTCATAGACTCTATGGGATAAATCAGGCAAAAAACCCAGTGGGAACTGAGGAGACAGAAGTAGAGGCAGGAGGTTCTCAGCTGATTAGCATCTTTACAGCTGGAATTCTCTCCAGAACTCATTCCCCTCTAGGACGTGTTTTAAAGTTAGCGCTCCCTGAGACCAATCCCCATGTGATGTAGCTGAGAGGTCTTAAACTTCAAATCAGAAAGATCTGCATCCTAATTCCAGTTATGACATTGTCAGCTGCATGAACCTTTCAAAATATTTATATTATTTGAATTGTAATGGGAAATATAATATCCCATTCTTAGAAATATTGTGAGGATTAAATAAAATAATGGAGGTCATGGCACATTGTTGGCTCTTCCTGTGTGCTGTTCCCTCCCTGCCCACTCACCCTTACAACACCTCTGGAGCCCTCTGGGTAGAAAGTATCTGGGTTTCATGTAGTGGTGGTAGGAGAAAACAGTCATATGATAGGAGGTGGGGGGTGTAAAGCCAGGTCGACCTGCCATTCTTCCTAATGTAGCAGGTACTCCAACCAGCTCCAACTCCAGCAGAGTCTGGTACCCACCCTTATGAGCATGGAATCTTCCAAGGTCAGGTGAAGCAAAACCCATGATATACAAATTTGGAAAAGAAGAGAAAGAGGAGATATACAAAGCAATCAAGTCATTGAAGAAGTTATATATATATATATATATATATATATATATATATATATATATGTATATATATATATATATATGCCAGAGACTGTGCTGGATATTCTACATCTCATTTGATCCTCACAACTCCTGCAAAGTAAGTATTAATATGATCTTTTATAGATGAGGACATTGAGCTTCATAGAGGTAAAATGACTTGTCCAAATTACATAATGAATAAGTGATAATAAGAGGTTTGTTTATATCCACATCCCAGATCTCATCTGTGATTCATCGTGATTCTTGTTTGGACAGGTAGATGGGGCTGAAATGTTGTAAGGACTTTTTTTAACTTTAGAGAAACATTTGTATGTTTGTTTTTAATGGGTGATAGTAAATTTAAATCACTATGATATTTAGATTCCACTGGATACATTTAGAAGGCTGATGGAATGCATTTTAAAATGTCATGATTTAAAATGTACTGGAAATCACATTATTTACAATTGTTTAATCTTGTCATATGAAATTGTTAGATGTCAACTTAAAAATGTGCAAGGAGGTACATAATTTTTCAAAAGAGTATCCACTTCTCTACAACAGAAGTTCTTAACATGGGATGGACATCAGGAGTTTAAAAGTAGTTGTTACAGATGCAGACTTAAGAGTCAGTCTTGCTAATTGAGTGACATTGGGCAAGTGACTTAAATTCAGCCCAGTCTATTTATCTGAAGTGGGGATACCCAGTCTCAGTGGTTGTCAAACATTAGCATACACCAGAATGGCCTGGAGGTTTTATAAAAACTCAGACTGTTTAGCCTCCACCCCCGGAGCTGCTGATTCTGAAGGTTTGAGCTGAGGCCCCCAAATTTCCGTTTGTAACAAGCTTCTGCATAATGCTGATGCTAACCACACTTTGAGAAACTTTGAGCTGTCTCATAAGGTCTTCGTGAGGATTTGAGAAGTTAGTACATAAAGTGCTTGGAACGACACACACTGGCACATGATAGGTGCTAATACAAATTAATTAATTAGTATTATCTGCTAGGATTGGATTCACTGTAACAGAAAATTATACTCCAGTGGGTTAAACAGAAAGGAGTTGATATATTTTGTTTAACAAGAGATTCTGAGTCGAATCATCTAGGGCTGGCACTGAAACAAAACAGGACCCTTTGGGGCTCCTGGGCACAGAAAACTTGCCGTGTCCCCCGTTTCTTATAGGGAACAGACTCCAGCCTCCAAGATCTTCCCTGAGTTCCAAAGGACAGATTTCAATAGTTATTAACCTGGGAAGGGAAGGGATGCAAACACAAGGGAGGGGCAGCCAAGAAACAGCAGTGCAGTCTTGGGACAGGGTCCTGGTTCCACCTCAAGTGATACACATAATATGTCTTTAAGTTCTTTATAGAATTAAAACTCAAAAAGTGGAAGATGTCAACATTCTTCATTCCAGAGAACTACCTGAGGCCAGACTAAAGGAACCAGAGAAGTTCATCAAGATTACCTGAAACCATATTAGAGGAGTGCAGGCTCTGTGCACACTCTCATCTTGTCAGCAACCCCAGCCTTAAACTAATGCTATAAAACGTTTCACTAAATCCTCCCAGGTTGGGACACATAGTTTTCAAAGGCAGAAGCCTGCTGTGTCCCCCTCTGCCTGGCAAAGCAATAAAGCTATTCTTTTCTACTTCACCCAAAACCCTGCCTCTGAGATTCAATTCAGCACCAGTGCACAGAGGCTGAGCTTTTGGCATTAGCACCACTGTTGAAAAATGTCATCAATTCCCTGTCTTCTTGCTCAATTATCTTTGTTCCATGGCTTTCATCATCATGTATACACAATAGCTGCTTCTCTTCCAGGAATCTTGTCTATAGATGCCTGTTGCTATACACTTTAGCCAAAGTTGCCAGGCTGTTTCTCAGTTCTACATTTGCATCTGGAAAATCTTTCCCATCTACCTTGTCCACCTAAGACAACTCTGACATTTGCTGCTTCATCATCTCATTTCCTGATCTCCTTTCTTAGGCAGAATAGAATAACTTACTGGTTTATTACAAAGGATATTAAAAGAAATGAATGAACAACCAGATAAAGAGTTTTTTAGGGTGAAGTCTGGAAAGGTCCTAAGTCCAGAAACTTCTGTCCCCATGAGTTTGGGATGCACCACCCTTCCAGCAAGTGGCTGCATTCTTGTTCACCAACCTGGAGGCTTCCATATAAGGACTTTGATATGGCCCTTACACTAAATGTATTCTTCTACAAGTGACCACAGATTTATCCTAGAATTATGATTGAGGATGCATAAATCCCTCCAAGTTTAACTATATAATGATGTATAATAAACACAACAGTGAACCAATTGGATGTTGGGAAAATATGGGAGAAAACTATCTGAGATATCATACATATGAACATAATGAGTATTTAAGCATCACAGAAATTCTCTGGATTTAGCATGGAGAGTATAGTCCTAGAGTAGGAGATGTACTAAAAAGAAAAACAAAATTGGGTGGAGAAAGTGAAACCAAGTCCTCCTAAAGCGAAGTTTCCCTGCCGTCTTTATGATTAACTTCTCTATCCAAAACTTTATCCCCACCCCTGTTCCCCTCAGTATTGAGGAATATCAATGAAGAGGGGGATTAAAACCAAGCAGGACCCTGCGGGACCGTACCAGGTACAAAAGCTCATCTGTATCTCAGTTCCTTGTCTGAAGAAAAAGGCTTTAGTCTCCCAGGCCTTCCCTCAGTTCCAAAAAGCAGACTGAAGCAGTTACTAATTAGAGAAGTGATGGAATTGCAGAAACAAAGAAAAAGCAGTAAAGCAAGATAGTTTGAACAATAGTTCAGTGATGAAACAGAGTCCTAGTCCTAGTAACATAACAGTCTTAGTCTTAGTAACATAATAATCTAATGCATATCTTTGAGCTGTTCTGCAGAAACTAAGACCCACACCCAGGTGGAGAATGGTGACTACAAGCTGATCACAAGCAGTAGATCCCAGACTGGCTGAAACCAGAAGATTCATGATCAAGATCCCAAAACATTATCCATTACCTCACCATCAACCAATCAGAAGAAGGTCCACAAGCTGCAACCCTCACCCCAAATGTTGCCTTTAAAAACCTTCCCCTGAAAGCTATCAGGGAGTTTGTGTCTTTTGAGCATGAGCTGCCCATTCTTCTTGCTTGGTGCCCTGCAAATAAAAATTGTACTTTCCTTCACTAAATGGTGTCTGTAGATTGGCTTTGCCACATGACAGGGGAGTTCTGTTGAATCCAAGTTCTGTTCAATAATAGAAGTAATTTCCAAAATTTTCAACCACGTTATTTTGCCACAATATCTGGCGTATAATGCTGAAATCCTCTATCTCCATCCAAAGTTTCCAAAACAGTCTCAATCTCAATTTCTTTTTATTTTTTAAGGAAATGCAAGTCCAATTTCTAACGATAACTAGTAGAGAAAATTGATTTGCTTTTAAGGAACTATTTTTCCAACCAAGTTGTCTGGCATTCATCTACACACTAATGAAACATAAAAGTTTGGTTCTCAACATTTAACTACCCCATGTTGACATTTGAAACCACTTTAAATGAAAAGAGTATCATATTTGAATGTGAAGAAAATTGAAACAGGTGTGAAAAGGTTAAGACCTCAGAGCCTCTTTTCTAGAAAATTAGCATTATTCTTTTTTTTTTTTTTTTTTTTTTTTTGCGGTACAAAAAAAAGGTTTATAGGTTTTATCACCACACAGCAAGGAGGGAGATAGCTGTGGAAGGAACAGCCAGAAGGAGAAAAGCCCATTGTTTCTCTCAATTCAGCTGCTACTCACTTTCCAAACCTAAACACAAAACTCACTTAATGGCTGTGGAACTCCCTTTTAAATGACAGAGTAGATACCTCAATCTCAGCTAAATCTAATTTTATGTTCATTTCACTTTGCTGCGGCATTTTTTTCCTTCTATGCTGCATTTTTCTTGAACAATCACCAAACTGGTAGATTCTGACTAGCTTGTCAGAAAGGAAAAGAAATTTATGTTTCATACGAAATTAATCTAATCAGAACATTTATAAGAAGACCAAGCCAGACTAGTTTACAAATGAACAATACCTGAAGGCAAGAAATTTTAATCTGATTATAATATGACCTTCCAAAGCCTAGGACACAATTGTTTAATTCTTTGTTAACTCATTGTGTTTAAAGTTTACTGTGTCTTATCATTTTCAGGGAAAATAAGGAAGCTGAAAATCACCTTATTCCAATAAAATAGGAAGCGGGAGGTAAACCAATAATAACCTTTAATACTGTGACAAAAATTGCCTTCATAAAACAAGGATAAACATCATTGCAGTCTAATTTACCTCTGCATAAAATGTAAGCTAGAATTCAATGTGCAATAAAATATTAGTATCTTTACTGCCAGTATAATCTTAACTAATCATTTCTTATATTATTTCTGCAGTTACAGAAAGTCATCTGCATGAAATTTGACTGAATATTGTTAGCCAAACAATATAAAGGACATTACTGTGGTTTTCCCTCTCTTTCTGATTAAAAATATTTTTTTTCACTAACGTTCTCATGCATTCCTAAACTAGTCCCAAACAGGATCACCCTCTACTCTTTTCAGAATGTCACCAACCCAAAACAGTTTTCTTCTTAACAATCCCCTTCTTTGTGATACAAACCACATTGTTCAGGGGCACTGTAATTATCCAAAATGAGCTTTAGTACTGCAAATTACTTCAGCATCCCTATGATTTATCTTTAGTAAACACACTTTATAATATTTATGTTCCCATTAAAACTGCCACTAATAATGAATCGACAGCACGGAAACATTTATATGATACAACATGGACAAATACCGGATGCGCCAACAATAGTTACATTCCTTGCTCTTCCTATCATTGGGAGAACCAAACCTTGGCTTTTTGCCGTGTTTATAAAAATACCTTTGAAAATGGCTCAGCACATTGTACTTCACATTTGCAACCCTTTCCTTTAAAAAGATGGCATTCGTCTGTACTTACGAGGTCTGGGTTATTGCTTTTTCACATTATGCATCATTACTCCGAGTAGGTGTCTTATCAGCAGCTCCAGTTGCTGTGGAGAAGATTGGAATTAAGCACTAGAAGCTTTCTATTTATTTTACATGCTTCATTCGTACAAGATTTTCTGCATATAAGCTTCTTTGTTCAGCTGAGAATTGGCTACATTGCCAAGGCATTGTAAAATTTACATCTTGCTTTTTCTCCTGTATTCTTTCCAAAATTGGATTGAAAACAAAGTATAGTTTTTAATTAAAGCTCTGAATGACAATAGACATTTTTTCCCCTAAGCATTGGCATTTCTGATCAGTGGTGAGGTTTTATAAAAGTCTAATAGGAGATGCTCACAACTTAACTGCAATCAGCCTTCAAGCAGTTTAGGTGTCAGATAAAACCTATGGTATTCTTGACAATATTCATTTAAAAATAACCAAAACTAAAGTTGATCTAACGATGATTAACAAGGACATGAAGAAATCTGAAGTAAATTTACCTTCACCTTTTAACATCGTGTAATTCAGAGTGATTTTCCTGATGATTTTAACAGAGAAAAACTGAAAGAAATGTTTCAGTTCTTTTTCTTAAGCAATTTCAGAATAGACTCTTGATTACAATTTTATTACTTATTTTGAACTAAGATGGCCTATTTTATCTTGATGTGGAGTCCAAAAATCATCTTTTTGGTTTCCAAAATGTCTTAATGGCCTAAATGTCTTCAGTCAGGCCAATAGCCTGCTCATTTGAGCACAGATTTAAGAAACCCCAAGATCATAGTAAACATTGTTATCTGATTTGAAGCTAAGCTAGTCAAGAAAGAAGGAGGTCCATTCTCCCATTTGTAAAATAAAATTTGTAAACACTCATCTAATATGGAAAAAACTTTACTTTTCTCTTTGCAACTATCTGGTCTTTGACTTCTGTGGCACCATGAGTTTCTCCTCTTTCCCTGGGCTGTCTGCCTTCTGCACCCAACATTTAGATATTAAAATTCCTCAGGACTCAGTCCTAGCTCTTTTTATTCTCTCATCATACTTTCCCCTGAGCTACTTTGGAAAGTACATTTAAGATTGGTCCAATTATCTTTATTTCTATTGCCACCAACCTATACAAAGGTGCCACTGCTCTTAAAACTTTCATGTCTATCGTCCATCAATTCCTACTCTGTACAATAACAAAAATGATCTTTTAAAAAATATAGTGAACTTGTCAACCTATTTCAATCCTCCAAATGATTCTGCAATGTTACAAATAAAAGCCAAACTCATTGCCAAGACCTACGAATCCCTTCATGATCTGACCCCCTACCTATCTTGTCAAATTTCACTTTCTTTGCTCACTGCATTTCAACCATACTAGCTTTCTTCCTCTCCCAGAACAAGTCATCTAAAAAATAGCCTGAGGCTAAGCTATATCCTCTATCCAGAATACTTTATTTTCTACTCTTAGCCAGCATAGCTCCTCTGAGCTCCTCAACCTGAGCTCAGAACTCCTCTGAGATTCCTTTCCTAACCATTCTGTACGAAGTGGATGCAAACACCCCTCCCACTTTATTCTTCCTCATAATTTATTTTCCTTTATAATAATTATGACAATTATGTTGCTTACATTTTTATTGTCTTGACATTTTCATTTTGTATTTTAAAGTTTCTTGATTTTATTGTTTAGTGTTCTATCCCTAATCCCTGACATGACATACAAAACTTATAAGTATTCAATGGACCTGCACATTTTTTTTGTTTTGTTTCATATTGTTTGGTTCATGAAATATGAAGAAGTTATTGGCAACCCCTGACGGTCATCAAAAAGTCCTGATTATTATTTCAGTAAAAGAAGTGTCTAAAGAAAAGCAAATAAGGCATTTTCATCAGGCAGAACAAAACTGGTGTCCAAAAATACCCCCAGAAAACAACAAGAAAAAGCTGAGGTGCAAGAAGAAATGAAGAACAAAAGAACAAATAAAAGTGGTAAAATTATAGGCATCTCTACATAAATGTTGACTGTATAAAAGATAAAAAATTAGAATACATGACAAATATATCAATTACCAAATTAAATGTAAAGAAATTAATAATAATTACCGAGAAAAGTAACAATTTAAAATAAGTATGCAATCAATAATGTGATCTCAAAATGTATAAATTTATTGAATAACAAACTACAAGGAGAAAGAGCCAAATAATAGTCAGTTGGAGATGGCACATATAAACTCCAGAAAGATATAGAGAAAAATATTTGACTCAGTGGATATCAGAGCACCCTACACTGTTCTTAAATTCTTCTGAGAAAAGTAGAACAATTATAAAAATAGAACAATATTTCATGCCATAAAGTAAGTGCCAGTAAACATGAAAGGTGATCATAGGTGTATGTTCTTTGACAACTATCAATAATTAAAATATAATTAGAAAATCCCTACATGTTTAGACATTATAAAAATATATGTCAGAGGAAATCAAGAGAAATAAGGAAATATAGTGAACTTACTGAAAATGAAAATATGACATATCAAATTCTGAAAAGTACAGCATGTAAAAGGAAATGTATAGCATACATTTAAAATGAAGAATGAAGAATGACTTAAATGTAATGTTTTAAGCATCCATCTTAAGAAATTATAGAAAGAACAGCAAAAAAGAAAATATAAATAGTGAAATATTAATAAAAAGAGCCAAATTAATGATAATGAAATAAAAGACTAAATATAATAAAGAAAAACAAAGCCAAATTAAAAAAAATATATATATATGAGAAGATTGATCAAGAAAACAATAAAGAAGGGATAATTACCTTATGTCAGGAATAAAATTGGGAAGAGGGCATAAATAAGATCCTACATATATTAAAAAGTTAACATGTATATCTTACAAACAACTTTATTCCCATAAATTTGTAATTTAGAATAAACCTCCTTGAAAACTCCTAGAAAGATACAACTTACAAATTTTCCAAAAGAAATAATAATTGAGATGAAACTGAACCAGTAAAAAATTTTTCTTCAAAACAAACTCCAGGCCCAAGTGGCTTTACTAACAAGTTCAAGGAGAAATTCATATGAATCTTCCACACTTCCAAAGAACCAAAAAATAGGATAAACTCTAATCAATTTTATCAGGCTGGTGTTTCCTTGATATCAACACCCACTAAGGAACGTATAAGAGAAAAATTTAGCCCAATCTCATTTTGAACATAGGTGCAAAAATCTTTAAAAATCATTGGCAAATTGAAGCTGGCAATTGGCTAAAAAGGATAATTCATCATAATCAAGTTGCCTATACCAGAAATGCAATGTTATTTTAACATTAGAAAAACAATGTAATTGGCCATATTAACAGATAAAAAGGAACAAAGAAACTGTAAAAGAAAAAGAGAAAAACAGAGAGAGAGGAAAATGACTAGGTCATTATATCCCAAAATGCAGTTAAGTGCAGATGATATTAATTATTTTTTATTACACGGTATATTTGCTTTTAATAACTTTCTTTGAATTATTGCAAATAATCTGGGTTTTATTTTTCATATATTATAATAATATTAGATTTCCATTTCTAATATGTTAATTTTAGTAAAAAAAAAAGTTGATTTAGAAAAAGGTAGCAAATTAAAGGAAAATAATAGTACCAGTATAACAGACACAGACAGTGTAACTTGTGGTAAATTCTGAACAATGCAAAGAGGAAGAGAAAAAGAATCCCAGCTCTTAGGAAAGAGCTTAGCATGTAAGGAGAACTGAGAGGAGTCAGCAAGGACAAAGCTCTGAGGGAGAAAGGATAAGTGTTGGCAGAGGACATCAGTAAGTGAGAAGAGAAATGAAAAGGGAAGAATGTTTTGAGAAAATCTAATATGGAAGAGGTGGAGGAACAAATGGCAAGGAACTGAAAAGGGATTAACATGAAGGCAGAAGGAGACCAGGGTAGTACTACATCATTGCAGCCAAAGGAAAACGTGTTTCAAGAAGAGATTGATCAGCTGTGTCCAACAGTGCTGAAAAGGCAAGATGAGAACCAAAGATTATCAATTATATTTAACAACATCGATAACATTCATGTCCTAAGCAAGAGAACTGATCATGTCTAAAGTCTCTGAAACATCTTTGGACTTTAGATGAATGAAAAATAGGCTTTAGGCAGAAGATAGGCTTTAATCTCTCTCCAGTGTTATGGTTCAATTCTTCAGAGAAGTGTATTCTTCAAAATGTATTTCTCTGAAAATGGATTGCAGAAAAGAATCATAATTTCTTATATATATTACTAATTATTCATGATTTCCTTTGACAGCAAAGTAACATCCCTTTACTAGATGTTTGATTCTGGGCAAGTTGTTGATCTGTCTGAAGTTCAGGTTCCTTTCTGCTAAGTAGGGGAAATTATACCTACAGTACATAATTTTTGCTAAGGTTAAGGATAATGTGCAACCAATGACTGACATAAAGCAGATATTACTAAATAGCTTGGATTCTCATTCTGTTCCAGTAGGACTCTTTTCTCTCACCACTGTGTCCCATTCCCCTTCCCTAAACCATCAGGAGTAACTAAGTCTAAGGATTTCTCCTTCAACATCACATGCTTACCCATGGGGTTACACAATTAATTTCACATAGTATCAGTATTCGACTACAAAGCAGTCTGTTGCATGTCATAGATTTCCAAAAATAATCAATGCTCAATAAAATACCTTTAAAAACTATAGGCAAGTAGCTCACTTCTCCAAAAAGCAGATCCCTTAAAACACACTGCAACTCCATGAAACTCATGAAATTCTATTTCCTGAGATTAACATTCAACAGATGCTTGATATGCTGTAAACATTGTTTAGAATATTACAGTTATTTTAGCTTATGCTTTTTAGGAGAAATCACATTCACAGAAGCACATTTATAGAAGGCTGATTAAGACAATGTCATGTGTAATAAATAGAATTGTTGTTTTTGCTCTTGACAGTGAACACTTAATAAACACCCACTAAGTACTGGAGCTAATGGAAATAAATGTGAGTTAACACATTTCTTCTCTAAAAAGACATTTTTTCAACAACTTGATCTTTTCTAGTATTTGGGGTAGGCAAGGAAAACTGTATCACATAAGAGAACAATCAGTTATCAAATGTAATTTTTGCAACAGCCAACATTTTTAGATTATATGAACACACACACCACTCACAAACACACCACACACACACAAATACACACACACACACACACACACACACAATAAAAACATCTGAAATAGGCAATTTCTATTATTCTAAATGTGCTCCCCGACTGAGACCTGGTATGCCAGCCTGAAACAAATTATTATAGCCTAGATATTAACTCCTAAAAATAGGGAGCTAAAATGGAATCACTTGGAGGCTAAAGAGAGGGCAAAACTTCTGTCCCAATAATGGCCCAGCAATGAGACACATTTGTCCAGATTGCCATGTGATGGCAGGGTGGTGGTATGTGGCAGACATCCCTGACTGTGTCACCAACCTGTACTTCCGGTTTGTTTGTTTTTTTATTTTATTGTAAGTTTTAATGTTGTTTTTGTTTTTAACAAGCCTCTTTTTCTGTTTCTTTCCCTTCTCTCCTCTCTGGCAAATTTCTCATGTTCCTTTGAGAGACTGTTCCTCTGAGGCTGTACCAAAGAAAAGGGTGGCAGCGTTTGTTGAAGCAGAACCTACAAGTAAAAATTGCTAAAGTGATCTGAAATGAAAATGCCAGAACTGTGGCCCTTGGCAATTTTGCAGTTCTTGTGGAGTGACTATGTGTGAATGCACATTTCCTACTGTAACCTACTGGCTTCTGATCATTTGCCAGAGTCTAAAACTACTTTCTCTGAGTTTTTGCTCGGGCTATAATACATTGCCATCTAAATTTGTGTTGTAATTCAGCTGTTTGCTGTCTTGTAATTAGGTGTGTTAGTAGAATTTGTTTGTGTATTTATTAGATGTGCCTAAGACTTTAAGTAAATCTTTTTGTAGAGTTCAATATTGTTAAAAGAAATTAGTAAAAAATAAATAAATAAAATATCCTATTTAGCCTGCAGACTTCACACAGGTACAAATGGATAACTGCAAAATTCATTTGAAATCACAAAGTGAGGAGAAGGAATTGAGTGATCTAAAATGTGCCTCTATTTTAAATTCAGGTATAATTTTCATACAGTAAAGTACATATACATTAAATATTTAACAAATGGATACACTCAATCTTGTAACCCACAAGTCTATTATAATAAGAAATATTTCTATCATCCCAGCAAGTTCCTGCATACCCCTTCCCACTCAAGCCTCCCTAAACCTGTCCCCACTAGAGGCAACAAGTGTTCTGATATCTCTTACCATAGATCAATTTTGCCTGTTCTAAAATTACACTCAGAAGTATGAATAAACACTTTTATAATTGATTTATTTCATTCAGCATAATGGTTTTCAAAGTAATCCATGTTTTTATGTGTACCAGTAGTTCTTTCATGTTACCACTAAGTAGTATTTTATTGTATAAATTCAAATTATTTAGCCATTCAATTGTTGATGAAAATTTGGGTTACTTCCAGTTTGAGGCTATCATAAATAAAACTGCTATGAACATTCTTATACAAGTATTTTTGTCAATGTCTGTTTTTATTTCTTTTGGATAAATATTTAGGAGTGGAATTGCTGAGTCATACAGCAATTACAACTTTAAAAGATACTGCCAAGTCGTTTTCCAAATTAGTTGTATCATTTTTACACACCTATTTCCAATGTATTAGAGTTCCAATTGCTATAAATACTTGTCAATATTTAGTCATTTCAGCCTTTTAAAATTTAGTTATTCTAGTAAGTATATACTATCAACTCACTGTGAATTCAATTTTCATAAGCTGATCTCAGGTGGCCCTGGCCTGCAGTGGCTTGAAGCATAGTCTCGGTTCCAGGCCAGAGATTGAAGTCGGGCAGCAGCAGTGAGACCACCAATTCTTAGCCATTAGACAAGTGGTCAGTGACAAGGCCCTGGCCCTTTGGCTTTGCAGAAAAGAATTCCCACAAAGACGGAAAGTAGTGAAACAAGTAAAGTGTTTATTAGGAGGAAAAAAATGCAGTACCTATGGATAGACACACAGGTGGACTCAGAGAGAGAGTTGTGCTCTCATGGTAGTTTAAGTCACTTATATGGGGCATTTCTTCCAGGTTTTCTTTGGCCAATCATTTTGATTTTCCTGCTTCTGAGTCCGTATTTGGTATATCTGAGGAACCTCCCATGTGTGAATGTGCATCTCTTAGCCAAGATGGATTCCAGTGAAGAGGCCTATAGGTAGCTTGACATCACTCCCCTTTTGACCTCCAAGGAGCTTTTTAGCGGGAACGTCTCCTTGACTTCAAGAATGAGAAATATGTTGTCTTTTATGTCTTATCGGGGCAGGTCTTAGCCAGTTCTCTCACTCCTGCTGTCTCCAACTTGGAATATCGGTCCACAGGGAACAAACTCCAGCTGCTCTCACCCTGGGACCCGTCTATCTCCTGCATCAAAGCCTAATGACTAATGATGATGAACATTTTTTCATGTGCTACTTGCTTATCTTCCTTTGTAAACGGCAGTTCAGTTCTTTTGCCCTTTTACTAAAAAGTGCCTATTTTTGGGGGGGTGGGGGAGGTTTTTGGGGTTCTTTGATTGATTTATAAAAGTTGTTTAGATAGTCTGATGTAAGTGCATTGTATTGCAAATATGTTCTCCCAGTCTTAGGCTTTTGATGAGCAGAGATTTTTAGTATTTATGAGATAAAAATGATCAATTTTTTTTATTTTAGTTGTTGCATTTTTGAGTTTCAAATTTCCATTTTTTAAGTTTCTATTTCTCTACTGGGATTTCCCATCTGTGTATTCATCATGTTCATTCTTTCCTTTAATATTTTAAACATTTAAATTACTGTTTTAAATTCTGCTTGCTAATTCCAACATCTCTGTAATCTCAGGGTCTGTCTCTACTATTCTTGTTCCCTTCATTATGGAACAAAAAATTTCTTGCTTCTATGCCTATGTAGTAATGTTTTATTTTAAGCTAAACATGGACGCTATATTGTTGAGAGTAAGGTTTTTTTTTTTAATATTTCTTTAGAAAGCATAAAGCATTACTTTGGCAGAAAATTAATTAAATAGTGGATCTCCTTGATTGTTAAGATAGGGCTGTATTATTTTTTATTTACAGTAGTGGCCCACTCCTAATATATAAACTTTCAGAGATCTACATTGAATGCCATGGTGTTTAGCAAGGCTCTAGTTAGTCAAAACCCCTACGTCTCTCAGAAATATGTGACCTCCACAGTCTATATTTCCTTTCACAGTTCCCCAGCTTTTCCTGTGCACTCACAGCTTAATATTTGGTGAAAAACTAAATGATTCCTTGGCAGATTTCTTTCTTTGCACGATTCCTTTTCCTCTGGTCCTCATTTCTACAAATTTCAACCCATTTAGTGGTCCTGAATTCCAATTTCTGTCTCCTATACTCAGGAAGACCATCATGCTCTGATTGGGATCCACTTCCCTTCTTTGTAATCTGGAAACTGCCTCTGAGAGAAAGTAATGGTGATTATGGGGTTCACTTGGTGTTTCTTTTCTCTCAGAGATCACAGTCTTGTGTTGCCTCTTGTTGAATGTCTAAAATAGTTGCTTCGTATATTGTGTCCTGTTTAATCACTGTTTATATTGAGTGGGCTAGCCCAGGGCCAGTTACTCTGTCTTGCTACAGTAGGAGTCCCCCAGATCTGTTATTTATGAAAGTTAATATGCATTGTTAACGTAAAGCACGGATACTTACTACTCAGTAAAAGTTAAGACATATATAAGGACTTCAAAGTTTTTAATAAAAACTTTATTTAAAAATCCCTGCTTCCATGAGACTAAATTCCTTGGTTTCATCCAGCCCAACATATAACAGATTCCAGCTGCATTATGCCTTTAAGCTAAGTGAATTTTCAAAGATAATGTAAGCAATTTTTTAAAAAGCCATTAGCAGTTAAGAATCAAATACATTGTATATGTATACACTCTTAAGAAAAAATCATATGAAATGTGATGTTTGGAAATCAGATCTGAGATTAACTATATATGATATTTAATTTTATTTCTTTTCCTCCATGAGCAGAACAGTTCATGTATGAGCATTGATGGATAGATGGATGGATAGATAGATAGATAGATAGATAGATAGATAGATAGAGATATGAAGTCGAAGGTAGATTTTCTGGACTCTTGACCCTGAATAGCTTAAACTAGATATATGCCAAGTTTTCCTTCACTGAGATCAAGCTGTTTCACATCCCCCTTCTATGTGTACTCACCGCTAACCCTTACCACACACACACACACACACACACACACACACACACACACACACACACAGATACACACAAATGGCCCTGTGAAGGCAGACCCACCCATCATTGTCTTTGCCAAGGATATAGATAGGCAATGCACATAACAAAATTTGGTTAAGTGCTACAGCCATTATCATGTTTGTCACAATTTCATCATGGTTTTTTGTCAACTGTTTTATATATATATTATATATATATATATATATATAGAGAGAGAGAGAGAGAGAGAGAGAGAGAGACAGACAGACAGACAGACAGACAGACATGATAGAATTATCTCTGGACACAATTATCCTTCTGGATTTTGATATTTTGGGAATTTTTTCAAGGTCTTTTAAAATAAATAATCAGATCATAACTTTCCATGAGTGCTGAGAGGGGTGAATTTGGGATCAGTGTTTTATTCAGTAATAAATTTACAGAAATGTATTCTTGTTATTGGTACGGAGCAAACTCTGCTCCTGTACCTACAAACCTTGGTAATGGTAGCAGGTGAGGGAGGAGATAGACATAGGGAGCAACAGTGATTACAAAAGCATATAAAGCTTCCTGGACAGAGGACAAAAAAAAATATATATGTAAAACTGGATAATGTTAGGGAAGAAAATAAATTCCAAATCTCTTTTACTAAGAAACCTTCAAAGGAAGAAATGAATAAACTAAAAGATGAGCAGAAGCCAAAGAACAGAATAGCAGAGAACAAGAAAAAGATAGGGAATGAGGAATCCCTTCATCTAGTTTAAAGTCAAAATGGCCCATTGGGGAGGAGACCTTTAAGTGTACAGCAGTGAACCAAACATATATGCATATGTGAGGAAAAAGAGACGGTGTACATGTCTCCTTAATTTTCACATACGGTTAACTCAATAATGTAAGGCTGATCACCCACTTCAAATTGCTAGATTAAATACCTTGCCTTTTCTTTATCAGTCTGCAGTCTTTATTTCAGGTGACATACAGATATCCACTCCAGTCCTTGTTCCATGGTCTGTCCATGGTGCCTCCTGATGGTCTTTTATGCTGTCCAAGCAAGGTAAACAAATAACACACTATATATATGTGGACATATAATACACTAAAAAGCTGGTTAGTGTCATTTATATCTCAATTTTAAAATAAATAGATAAACTTTTAGAAAAGAAAATTATAACAAGGAAAAGATTAAGAAATTGAGGCTAAAAGAATTTAAATAATCTCTCTATACTCACAGAGCAAGGAAGTGGCAGAGGCACAGTTCAGACCCAGGTCTTTCTGTTGTGCAAGGTCATATTCTTTCCACTGGTCTTATTCTCTTCCCTCATGTTCTGAATATTTTGGAATGGGAGTAGGTGGGTAGGTGACCCTTTCCAAAATTAAACATTGGCTTATGCTTGTACAAAATGTCATATATAACATGAGACAATGTCACATTTGTTATTCTGTAATAGCCTTTAGTCAAAAATGATGAAATCAAATGAAACTAAAGACGAAATCATATTATATCAATAAAATATCTAGTGCTTTATCTAGTATCCTCTTCAACAAGTGTCCAAAATCCTACAGAGCTTTTGTAAACTTATTAGTGAAAGAAATATTTTCCCCAAATTCACACTTCTTAGGACTCAGAGAAAGTTAAGATCTGATTATTTATTTAAAGAGACCTTGAAAGAATTCCAAAAACATCAAAATTTAGAAGGATATGATTTATCACTGAGAAGGCAGTATAGTCTAAGAGGTGCCATTGACCTAATTTTGTACTGAGGGGACCAGAATCTTGATGGTAATATTCACTAAACGTGCATCCAGGGCTGATGTTAGCCACTGTGCACTGTTATGATGGTACTGATTGTTTATTTAAATATTTCCATTCTGATTGGTAAATATCAGCTGCAATAAACAGTAACATGAATTAATGATATAAATTCCAGCACATCTGGTTGATTTTAGAAATCCAATACAAACTGCAATCCCAAGACATTTTTCCTATGTCAGTCACTCTGCAAAGAGGTGAAGGCGTGCTCCAAAATCCTATCATTTATTTTATTTTATTTTATTTTAAAATTTATTTTATTTATTTTTGGCTGTGTTGGTTCTTCGTCGCCACTTGCGGGCTTTCTCTAGTTGCAGTGAGCGGGGGCTACTCTTTGTGGTGATACGTAGGCTTCTCATTACTGTGTCTTCTCATTGCAGAGCACGGGCTCTAGGTACGTGGGCTTCGGTAGTTGTGGAACATGGGCTTTGGTAGTTGTGGCACATGGGCTCAGTAGTTATGTCTTGCGGGCTCCAGAGCGTAGACTCAGTAATTATGGTGCACAGGCTTAGTTGCTCCATGGCACTTGGGATCTTCCCGGACTAGGGCTCAAACCCGTGTCCCCTGCATTGGCAGGCAGATTCTTAACCACTGTGCCACCAGGGAAGCCCCTATCATTTATTTTAAATATCAGGGAGTTGTATCATGGTACAAGTGTTTTGGTGTGGATGTTTTGTATTTTTTATGAGATGGTCAGTCAGGTGCAGCCACAAGAGGAGACAGAGAAGAGGCTCAGGAAAAACAAAGTTTATTGTACTATAGATCCTAGAGACAGAAGGTTTTGCATGTCATGCAGGGCCACATAGGAAAGCACCAGGGTAGTCAGGAGGCAGAAAATAGGAGTGAGGGGAAGGTTTAGATCAGAACTTTTATTGAGTTTCTGTGGGAAAGGCAGGGCAGAGCAGAGTAAATAGTTTAGGACTGGCTAGCTTGAGTATTTCTTTAAAGTGCTTTGGGCTACAGGGCTGGTCCCTAGTTGCCTGACACCTAGCCCTGGGAGGATTAAGGCAGAGGGATTTTGCCTCCTGGGGTGTCAGAGCCACAAAAAAGAGGTGATGTGGATTGAGTAGTTTACATATCAACATGCATCTGGCTGGGGCCTTTCCCATCTTTAAGAATTGGCTCGCCCTGGGAGAGGCAGTCTTTTCACCAGCCAGAAAGGTTTTTTAAGATGTCAAAACACCATAATATACAAAAAAAAAAAGATATTTACAATACAGTGAAAGAGAAGTCTACTGAGCCAAACTAAGGAGAACCTGTTTCATGAATCTCCCCAAGAAATGGCAGCCCATAATCTTCCCAAGAGGAGAAGCAGAGGCTGTGCTCAGGGAATGAGTGGGGAGTCTACTGGGGTTACAGTGAAAGGCAAGTGCTGCAGTGGGGTCTCCAGTGGAATTTTTTAAAAGCACTGCATTTTTGAAAACTTATTTTCTATTGAGTAGTGGCCGTTCTTTTGAGTTATGAAAGGTCAACTGGGGGGTTATACAAAAAACCTTCCAAAGCACATTTACTAGTTGGAAGAATAAACACTCCAGGGAGTGACAGTGAATCTCTAGATGTCACACTCTCCTAAATTTGTCTCAGATCGCTCCTGTTACAGAACTCAGGCTCGACTGCTTGCTGCTAGAAAGCTAATACTTGTAAAGGAAATCTAGCTTTAATCAGAAGGTCGGTAATCTGGGGAGAAAGCAGACTCGTGTCCTCAAAACCAACTCCAAAGATTCTGCTCAGTCATGACAGTTTTTAAAAAGAAAAGAGGAAAAGAATCTCAGTGAATCATCAAGGCAGGAGGTCAAGCTCTACGTCATTTTCCATTGTGTGCAGGTTGGCTGAGTCCTCACGATCTTTCTTCAGATGTTATCTCATCCACGTGGTCTGCCTGCAGGATTGCTAAGGGAGCTGCTGGGTGTAGAGAGCTGGTCCTTCTTTAACTACTTAATTCTTCATTCCTACTTCTTTTAATCTAGGAAAAGAATAAACAGGTTAGGCAAGGCATTGTATGCATTTAGTAGAGCATAAGTCAGGAGTTAGGCTAAAAGGTTAAATGTTACCTAGTGATCTCATTTTTATAATTAAAGTTTAAGGGGAACAGAAACTGGCAAACAGGAAAGGGACAAAAGAGCTTCCCCTTCTCACTTCCTCTCCATGCCTGCCATTTCCCTTATTCCCGGGAATATTCCAAGCCTGCAGGGCTTCAGGCAAAATAGGCCCTCCACCTTGACCATTGGTAGCTGCAGTTTTCACTCTTCCTCTTTCTCTTCTTTCACCTTATATTTATGTCTCAGTTAGTAACTTGGCATCCATCAGTCACCACCTCACCCCTCACCGCTGGAACTATATTCTCCTGATTCACTCACAGGGTCTACAGCTGTCTCATGCTCCTGGGGAGAAAAAAGGGAAAAAAGCCCAGGCTCCAAAACCCAGTATCAAACTGTTCCCTCGCGCTTCTTACTTGTTCACTCCCTCTTCTCTCTTTCTCCCTCTGGCTCATGTTATTTGAGCATTGTTTATTTGACTAACCTACAGAGAGAGAAATGAGAATAAAAAATGAAGGGGAGAATTGAGGAGCACTGTGGGGAGTGAAAGTTAACATGGGGAGGAGGCTCCATGTGTCTGAAAGGATTTGCAGCCACTGCATGATTATATAACTAAATGGGAAAATCACTGCACCAGATTGAAGCACGACTCTGTCATCATTTAACTAGTAACTATATAAACAAAAGATCGTGTCACAAATTACTAACTCCAAGACTACTTCTGGTATGTTTGCTTTGTCTGACAGTTGCCTCTAACCTCTGTGCTCTTGGTTATATATATATATATATATATATATATATATATATATATATATATATATATATATATATATATATATATACCTTTGACAATAATTAGAGGAACATTTTCAACTCCCCTGATAGAAGCAATCAGTTTCTAATTAGGAATCAGTTTGAGAATCTATTTGGTGAGGTGCTGTGTTCTTGTCACTTGTTGAAGACACATTTGTCCCCTACCCATTAGCTATTTCTAGCCCTTTCCTCCCTAATGTCAAAGCCTTAAAACTCTGAGGGTAAAGAATCTTAATATACTTAATTTTCTATTTTTCCTGGAACCTACTATAGGCTCAAAAAGAAGTGTACTGGAGGGTGCCTGGAAACATTTTTCTCTCTGATAAAAGCATACCTGCTAAGATAAAAGCTTCAACACTCTCTCCCACCCCAATCTTCATCCTTGCTTCCTATTTTTGATACAATGTAGCCTGAGAACTGAGGCTTGCAAATGCTATAGCTTCCTTAACCAGGAAGACAGACCAATGATGAACTATATAGATGACAAATAGAAAGAAAAAAGAGGCCTGGATCTTGAGCTGCTAAACCAACCAGAAACAAATTACCTACAGACTTCTTGTTACCTGAAACTATAAATTTCTTTTGTCTTCAATGCCCCCCTCCCCGCTTTTTTTCCCCATGATGTGTTGTCACTTGTAGGTGAAGGTATTCAAATTTAAACTTGAAAGTGTCTCATAAGGACCTAGGGCATGGTGAAGTATCCTATCTCCATGCATTCTGTCCTTAGCTTCTCTTAATAGACCATAAATAAGAGATAACAATTACCCCCAGAGTGAGCTGTGGAACTTGAAAGGATCATGGAAATTCAGGAATGACAGGGATTGTTCCCTCTCTTCGGCCTCATCAGCACTCTTTTCTACCATGTTGCTCCTGGGAAGTCACTGAGCTTATGTTCAAGCTTTCTCAAGACAGACAACTCATTACCTCATGAAGCAGCTCAGTTCTCCCTTTCACTTTTACTCAATTTCCCTACCAGACCATAGAGTAGTACATTATAAGAGAGAAAGAGGAATTTGGTGACATTGATTCTTTCATTAATGCACATTTGAAAAATGCACTGGTCTACAATGAAACCAGTTGAGACTTGGGTGAAGATAATGTATTGAACAATTTTATATTTTTTTTGTATTTTATAAATCATTAACACACTTTTTTAAAGATGTTTTTATTTTATTTTTTAATTAATTAATTAATTGTTGGCTGTGTTGGGTCTTCGTTGTTGTGTACGGGCTTTCTCTAGTTGCGGTGAGCGGGGGCTACTCTTTGTTGCAGTGTGTGGGCTTTTCATTGTGGTGGCTTCTCTTGTTACAGAGCATAGGCTCTAGGCACACAGGCTTCAGTAGTTGTGGCACATGGGCTCAGTAGTTGTAGCTCATGCGCTCTAGAGTGCAAGCTCAATAGTTAAGTGCATGGGCTTAGTTGCTCCGCGGCACGTGGGATCTTTCCCAGACCAGGGATCGAACCTGCGTCCCCTACCTTGGCAGGCAGATTCTTAACCACTGCGCCACCAGGGAAGTTCCATTAACACATTTTTAATTGATTTGAAAGTAAAGAAAGTGAACCAAGATTAACATTAGATAGTAAATATAACAATTAATACAGTTAATGTTATTAGTAAAGCAGCCATGCTGCACTCAAATTGTTAATTAATAGGATGTTAACAATAGAAGACAAAAAGAAAACAAAAATAATTCATAAAAGGTAAACAAAATCACTATGAAGGAATTGGAGATAGACTGTTATAAAAATATCAAGGAAGAAAACTGTGGGGGAAAAAACTACATATTTAAAAATGTATATAACTAACGTAATATTAAACATAAATATTTGTCTAAGTATCAGTTCAGAACTTGGCTTGGCCCAGAAATTTATGGTCTTAGAGGATTCATGCATTTATTTATTTTTCAAATGTTTTCCAATTTATTCTGACTCAAAATAATCAGAAGTTCAAAATAAAATTTGCTGAATTTCCTTTGTTATGGATTTTATTTTGATGTTTGCTCAAAAGGCCATTAAAATGTGTTCATCGATGGGCTGATTTGGAATTTCTTGTGTGCCTGTAAAGTCACATTGAGATATTGCATTATTCTAAGATTCCAAAAGTTTTTAACAAAACTTAATAGAACTATTCCAGTGTAATTCCATCAAGTAAGAGATCGCAAAATTGCAGTATATCTTTACACCATAGACATGAACCATACTGTATGAAAATAGAAAACAAGCTCAAGAACTGTATAGTATAGCCATTGATCTTACAAAAGCATCTGTCTGCCAGAGCAAAGCTGAACCCTGCACACCAAACAGCCTTATACTTATTTAGTATTCTCTCAATCTTCTAAGACACATGCACCTATCTTTTAAGTCTGGAATAAGACTGTGTCATTCTAGATGATAAAATTATCTCCAAAATACATATTGTAAATTACTTGTTTTGGCAAAGGAATAGACAAGATAACTTGTATTGCATTTTTCTTTGATTCTTTCCTTTTTATACAAAAACGTCCCATTGAATGGGGGAAAAATGCAAGCAACATATTCAAGGTCAAGTATCATTAATAAAAGTTTATTTTCTCAAAGAGATTGTACATGTAAACAAAGCCTTGGAATCCCACTAGTGTCCAGTAAGTACCACAAAATATATTAAGCCATCTGTTTTGCTTTATCTTTTTAGAACTAAAATTTCAAAGCTAAAATCTGCCTCTAGTGTCCTCCAGTTGCAAGGCAACTGTTACCATGCTAAAGTTTATTGTGTCTACAAACAATCTGTTTCATGACCTCACGGTTCACTTACATAGAAATGTACTGATTTGTCACAAATTGTGTTGTTAGCTTAGAATTTCCAAAAGTAACATCTGTAAAGTTTCATTTTATCATACGTTTTATGAGAATTTTCATTTTCAGAATTTTGCTTGCCATTATTCCAAACAAAATTAATAACCCCTGGAAAACATAAAGTGGAAAGCTAGGTGCCATGTGGTAGGCATTTTTTGCTCATTTTGTTGACCATACCATGAAAACAAAAAGGTTAAATTTGTGGCTAAGTACTGCCCAAACCAACTTTGAAAAATGTCACCTCCAGGAACATCACTTTTCTCTGGTTGATATCTCTTTACATTCTAATTTGAAAATCAAATGAGCATTTCTAGGCTAATGTGTGCCAGTAGGTTTATTTTTAATTGGAAAAAGAACTCCTCTTTCTTAAAAGTCAGGTAATGATTTCAATGTGTTTCTAAGCAAGATCTGAATAAAATATTAGACAATCATGCTCAAAAGCTATTAGTGGTTTTCTAATCTAATACACAGGGAGGTAGTATTGAAAGTAATTGGAGTTTTCTTTATTTGTAGCTGTAGAACTTGTGGGAAATTTACCAAGTATACCATTTTTTTGAAGTTTTCATTAGGCAAAGTGCTGAGTTTCAAGTTCTTTACATGTGAATAGGAAAAATATTCCGACGTATTAACTGATAAATATAACACATGAAAGATTCTGTAGAAATAAATACACAGTATTCATAAGATAAAATCTAGACCTGCAGAGAGGAGAGATATGCTTTTTTACTCTGTTTCATTTTTCAACTACTAATAATACTCTGTTATTCTAGGGCAGGATCTTATAATCATTTTTATATTTCTGGAGCCAAACTCAAAGGGTAGCATGCAATATGTTCTCAGGTAAAGAGATTTTAATTGAATTAATCAATGGAAGCATCAATTTGGAATGAAACTTAAATCTACACTTTTTCAACTTTGACCGAAAGTCTTCGCTAACCATGTGATTTTCTTGTCCATAGTACATAGCAAATGCTTGCATAGGAAATTACTAAACATGGAGAAATGGGTACCTTTTATGTAGAGAAAGAGTTGCCTGACTTAAACCAAAAAGCACAAACAATCGAACAATGTTGTGTGACAGAATGAGGCACTGTTTCTATCCTCTGAAACCGTAGTACCAAATGCTGAATTTCCTTGCGTATGTAGAGGGCAGAGTATGTTAGGTTCATGTTTTTAGTTGATAACTTTCGACATTTGTGTTAAGTTTTAGGATGAAGGACAAGAATCAGACAAAATGTCAAAACCCCAACTATCACAACCTTAGAAATAGGTCTCTGATCCCCCCAAAATAAGCCCTTTCAAGAATATAAATCCAACTGTACTCTCAAACTGTAGATTTTGCATGGTAGAGGCTCAATTAGGGGAGAATGACTAGGATTTATTTCCATTAGCATACAAAAACTCCATTTAAGGAACATTTAGATGGTGACAAAAGAATTGCTTCCCCACTGCATCTTTAAAAGGGCACAGGCACAATATTTCTCGTCCTGCTGATAATCATTTTTTTTCTGCCTGCTGTTCATCCATTCCCTGCTTTTGAAAACTAAATTTTTTCTTTTAAGAAAAGAGATGGGAAATATTCAAATAAATCCCAATCACTTGACCTAGGGACAAATTATACAGACCACCATTTTAAATATCATAAACATAACCTAAAAAATAAGAACTTGATCCATTTTCAATATAAATTGATGTTGTATTTTTCAACACTTGCAAGATGCATTAAAATATGTTCTCCTTAAGAGATTTCAAATTCATTACCAGGCAGTTATGTTTTCACTTTAGTTTTAAAGGCAGAGCTGACAGTGCTCTGAATAAAAATGAAAAGTAAATTCCACAGTCAGAAAAATCTAGTAGGTGTGAGCCCTTGTTCCATGGGACTTGAGATTATACATTAGACAAACAAATAGCCTGCTGATTCAGACTCAGTGAGTGCCAGGGTGGTTAAAATAAGAAAAAAAAATGCTAAAAATATAAAAATATATTGGGGTCTGGCTACCAAGAGTCTTATTAGCCAGATATAAAAATCAATATAAAGCTTTTGAATTCTCAATTTTGAGATTTTTAAAGAACCTATAAAGGGAATATTATTTGTCTTCCTGTTCACCTATTAAAATAAAATAGAGGCTGGAGCTCTCCTCCTCTTCTGGCTAAGAACAGTATAAGAATCACTTTAGATAAGGCAAATGCTGCTTCTTCGGATCCTTAATCTCTGAACAATTCTTCATTCATTACCATGTCACCCACTCAGTTAATGGTAAGATTATGTCTGAATTTCAGAACTAGAAAGGGTCTTGGAGATCATTTAATTAAATGCTTAATTTTATATTTGAGTAAAGTGAATCAACATTGTAAGTCAGCTATTTGGTTGGATAGCAGTCACAAGTAGAATTCAAATCTTGTGATTTTTGTGATTCTCCATCAGCAGTTTTTGGGTTTTTTGTTTTCCTGCCCATCCATCATACTTAATAGTAATGTTGTTTTGTAAACCAAAATCAGCAGGCTTCAAACATTTTTGATATAAGGTGAGAAATATATTTCACGTCAATACCACACACATACACACACACACACACACACACACACACACACACACACACACACACAAGAATGGACAAAAGTTTCTTGAAACAATACTTACTACATATGATACATCAAGGAATTCTTGGTTCCTTTCTGTCATATGCTATTCTATTTATTTTTTAATGGTGATCAAGACCCAATAAAATAATCATTTCACTATTCACTAATGATTGACAGAAATTTTGAAACAGTAGCCGTAGTTTAAATTTTCTGTTTTCTTGTCTTCAAAGAGACAAAAGAACTTTACTTGTAACTTGAGGAATTTATGCCAACAGTCTAACAGGCACCAGAGTAGCGCACATGCCCTCCAGGTGGAGGGAGACCCTCAGCAAAAGTGACTGTGCTGATTTTACTCATTATGCTGCTTCTCTCATATCAATATTCCCCCAGTTCTGTTTGTTCAAGTAGCACTCTGGCCCTTCCAGTCAGGAAGAGGATGATCTGTAGAAGAAGGTTTATTTCCCTATAACTAACTGCTTCCACTTTCTCAATTCCCTTTTCCTGGGCAGAAACATTTACATTCCAACCACGAACAACAGAGATGTTGGAAAATCAGAAGTTGTCACTGTAATTTCTTTTCCTCTCACAAGTAAATTGGGTTTCCCACATTCAGCTGGATAGTTCTCTTTCAATAATCCTTGAATAGAAACCCATGTGTTTCTTTTATTTTGTTGCCCCATTCCATGGATCACGGGCAAGCCATTCTTCCACCTAATTCCTCTCTCTAAAGTGATGATGGGGAGCCCCATAGAATATGTACAAGTCCTTCAACTCTGTCTTGGTAGTCACTTGCCAGCTCCTTACCCACCCTGCTCCCTGCATCTCCTCCTGCATATTCCCATTCTCTCTCTGTCTCTCACACACTCATATTCTGTCTGCCTCACATGCAAACATACACATCCCCACAGGGGTACATGCCTGTATCTGTGCAAGCTGACTTGGCTCTTCAGGTAACACAGGTATGTTCACCACCACCGTCACCACATCCCCATTTGCCATACCTCTGAGCACACACATAAAGGCCCCCACGACCACCATGAGCCAGTCCAGAGATCAAGTGACCTTTACATACCTAATTCTTTCTATTGCCTACTTCCGTGATTCTGTTCACTTGCTTTCAACAAAAGCTTAAGCAAAAGCCTAATGTGAGAGTGAGGGAGAGGAGGAATCCTTCTGGTTTAAGAGGATGCTGAATTCATAGATTGGTTTTGCCTCTTATCGGCCTACCCCCCTCGATCCTTCATCCTCCAGCACTACCAGGCTGCCTCAGATCCTTGGAATAGTTTAAAAACCTGAGGTCTCTCTCCAGTGCTCTCAGAGGCTACTAGAAAAAAATATACAATATTCTGATGATCTGAAATGGGGATAGAAAGAAGAAAATAAAAGGAAGAGAAGTAAAGGGAAATGAATTTCTCACTAGGTGTTGGATAACACCTGGAAGATCTAAGAACAAAGCTAATACTGAAGACTTTATCACAAATGTCGTTGGCTGTTTGTTTTTATCCTCATATCAGATTGTTTTTGGTAGTAGTCACTCAAGTGGTGAAAGGGTCTTCGGAAAGATAGTACTTTATTATGACAAATATCACTCATGGTTAAGCCATCTCTACAACCCTGAAGCAGTCATGAGCCCTAAAAAGAACAAGACAAATTAAATTAAAAGGGATAAGCACACATTGGACCATGGTGCCCCTTGGCAAACAAGGCATCCTATCCTCCTTAGCTGAAATTACTTTTCAAGCAGTAAGGGAGTAGACTGCTGTGAGGCTCTCTCTCTGCTCTGCACAGCAGTTATAGAGATCGCAGGTGATGATGCTATTCCAGCCTCTGAATGGTCAGAGAAGAATTTCTGCTTCTTCACATTTGACCTCATGAATCGATATCAGATGTAACTGCAGAATAAAAGCCGGTGGTCTCAAAGCTTTCCTACTGCTCCAACCATCCAGATGATCAACCGGGTAATCTTTTTTTTCTTTTTTTTTTTTTTTTTTTGCGGTACGCGGGCCTCTCACTGTTGTGGCCTCTCCCATTGCGGAGCACAGGCTCCGGACGCGCAGGCCCAGCGGCCATGGCTCATGGGCCCAGCTGCTCTGCGTCATGTGGGATCTTACCGGACCGGGGCACGAACCCGTTTCCCCTGCATCGGCAGGCGGACTCTCAACCACTGCACCACCAGGGAAGCCCTCAACCGGGTAATTTTGATTTTAGACACTCTAGACTTAAAGTAGCACAGCACCCATAGCTTCCTCCCCATAGTCGAAAGAACCTGTCTAACCCAGTTGTACAGTATTTAGCAAAGACTTACCATTGCTGTGAAAACTACATAAGCAAAGGTTTGGTCAGAAAGGTTTCTTGATAACATTCTTATCTCTCTTATATGCTTTTAGTTAAATATGGATGAAAATGTTTGCGGCAATTTACAATGTCAAGCCATTACCAGGACGGATTCTTCTCATTGAAGGTGGGTGAAAGTTTAAACAGTGAGAAATTTGGCAAGTCTTCTTGGCCAATCTCCTTCAACGATCTGTTTCAGAAGCCCTTCAGTTATCTGTGTTCTGCTTTCAGCCTCACCATTTATTTGAGGGTGGTGAGGCACAATTGTGACAGGTTAGATAAGGTGGCTGTCTGCACATTCCTCAGCTCAACTGAGGCAAAAAAACAGAACCAGTAATGTCTGTCAATCTGAAGTGCTGTAAATAAGTGACACAGAGTCATCTGTGCCCAGGCAGCAGAGATTTAATTTAGGCCTAGGAGCTCTTGGAGGAATGTTGAACAGTCTCCCAGATTCATAAATTGTTTTCTCTAGAATGATCCAGCCAAAGAATTTGAGCTTTTAACTATGGCTTCTTTAGTCCCCTTACCCAGGAAAGAAAGTGCCTTGGATTTGTTATAACAGCAAATTGGTATGTGCTAAACACCTTTAAAGACTTTTAAATATCAAAATCACTTCCACAAGACCAGCTACACTTTAAAGCCAAAGCTTTTATGCAAACACTTCAGAATGTGTGCATTTAGTGTGGCAAATATAATGCAATCACTGCATTTGAGAACAGCAATGTCATTTCCATTTCCCCCTTTAAAATGTGTGCTTTATGCATAGACAGTTCACATGAATATTTGTGAAAGGCTTGGTTCCTGAGCAATGACTTACTGAAAAGTAAACAATTGGTGTCTCGTTGCTTGTGGCATTTGTGGCTAAATCTAAACTCCTGAGCTGAGCAATGGTTGCCATTCTGTGTAGTGTGATAACGCAGATACAGAAGATAGCGACTACTTAGAACTGTCCCCATGCTGGTCTCCAGTGACGCAAATTCATTTACTATAGGTATTGTATTAATCTGGGGTGGGGGTGGCAAGGGGTGTGGCAGCTTGAAGCAGGACTTCTTTCCTTGTCTTCTTTTCTTCTTTGAAGAAATAATTCAGCAAAGAGACAGAAATTGTGAAGGAGAAAAAGCATTTATTAGAAGCAAAGTATGTGTGGAAGAATACACAGCAAACTCACAGAGTGAGTTGCACCCAGGGGGTGGCTTAGATTGCTTATATGGGGGCAGCCTTCTGGGTTGTCTCTGGCCAGTCATCTTGGTTGTGCCCCTATTTGGCCTGACTCAGGGCCCTCCCTGGTGAGTGTGTGAGCATCCCTCAGTCAAGATGGGTTCCAGCATGAAGGTTTCTGGGAGGTTGGCAGGACATATTATGGGTTGATAGCTCCTCCTTCTTTTGGCCCCTCTCTAGACTGAGGACCTTCTTTGTGTATTGTCTCAGGCTGGGAAACCATCTTGACCACAAGAATGAGAAAAATGTGGTCGATTTGTCTTCCACCCAATCACTGTTCTGCTCCTGCTGGTCTCTTATCTCAAGGTGTCAGCAGGAGACTGGTTGCAGCTGCTCAGCCTGGGGTCCATCCATCTCCTACCTCAGTTATGATTCGGCATCACAGTAGAACGTGAAGACATTTATTCATTCAAGGAAAACTTATGGGTTTTCTTTGTTATTTAGTTGTACCACCAACTGTGAGATGGATTTCTCTTAGATGGAGTGAAAGTCAAGAGACACTGATGAAAAAGCGACCCTGGAAATTCCAACTACAGAGTTCTCAAGTTTTCTACTCAATATTTGATATATGTAAATGATAAGGAATTCCATGAATCATTTTCACAAAATAAATCCTTAAAACCAATAGAGAAAATTGTGTTTACCAGGGTTCATTTTAGGAAGAACTGTGTATTTGTTGGAAGAAATAGTTTGATAAGTAACTTGGGTTGAGGGTGATACCACAGGGCAAGTTCAGATAACAAAAGCTACAAAAGTCCAGGGTGAGAATTCATGACAAAATTGAAGAGAGGAATTCATGACACAACTGGGGGATGAAGACCAAGAAGGAAGGAGAAAGAAATAATATGGAGAGCACAGAGAAAGGAGGTGGTAGATTCTAAGTATAGCATGAGTGACCATGTCATTTTTAAGTAAATTTGACAAATATCCTAAAAGGTTGGTGTGAGTGAATTTCTTTTTGAAACTACATGAGAAGCTGAATTCTACATTCTGTACTAATTTTGAGCAAAATATAAGTGCTAAGTCTGGACTCAGTAGCTGATATGTGAAATGTGATATGATTTGTTGACTCTGTGCCCAGGAAACCAGCAGGAATATTTTACCCAACTTGGAATCCTAAAAAATAAGAGCTCATGTCTAACACACCCACCAGAAATTAAAATCTAGTTAAGTTGAAGAACTCAATATAAAAAATTACTCCATTAAAAACTGATGAGAAATTAAGAAAATATTTTCTGATTACCAGGTGAAGAGAGAATATTTTGCAAAGCAAGGTGAAAGGAAAAATCTTATTAAGATGCTTGAAGTGTATGAATATTAAATATTTTTAAAGTTTAAAAGGTAAAAATTTAATTGGCAAAGATCACTATAAATATGACAAATAGTAAAAAATAATACTCAATAAAAAGGCTTCTGTAAATCAATATGATAAATGCTAACACTTTAATATAAACATGAGCAAAAATATCAATTCTAGAGAACACAAAAAAGAAAATAAGAGTGCGTAGTGAGTGTATAAATGCTGGAATCCTCAATGTGGTGAGAATGTGATGAGATGAGCAATCTCATAAACTGCTGGTAGGCCCATGAGTTGGTCTAGCTTTTCCTGAAGGCATATACATTCATAGTCTCCCAGTAAGCCTGTTCCTGTGATTCTATCTCACTGAGATTATTAGAAATATGAATATATGTTAGTATAAATATACCAGATATTATATTATTTATTATAGAAACAATTTCAAATTATTCCAGGTGTCCCAGAATGGTTAAATAATGATGTCACATACTCATGATGGAACATTATGCAGCTATTAAAATAATGATGTTTTCAAAGCATGATCAATGACATGATAAAAGACCTATAATATACCATGAGGAGAAAAAATGTCAAATACAAAATTATGTATATACTAGAATTCCTATGGTCTCTCTTTCTTTGTTTATACTTAGATAAAGAAAACAGACAAGAGACATATATAAAGAGAAACACAGGAAGCATAAATCACCATTATATGTGGATTCTTAGAATAAGAGGTTTTCATTTGCTTCTTCATACTTTTCCATATTTTTCAAACTTTCAAAATGAGCATTTATTTCTTTTGTGATTTTTACTTTTGATTGTTCTTTTACCAATTAAAAAACACTATCCTCTTAAAGCACAGAATAAATAGGAAAAATACACTCTAAAATTAAGAGATGCTAAAGTTGGGATGTACCTAAAGAATAAAGGCTTTTTTGATTTTCTGTAGAACCACCATGCAGTGTGAGAAAAGAGCTGAAGATTGCTATTGTATATATGGTTGCATTAGAATAGAGACCCCACAAAGTTAAACTTCATCATTAAGTATGAAATGGCTTATAAAGTATATATAGCTAATATATATATTATATTATAAATATATATAATGTATCTAAAATATATATTATATATAATTATTATTACAGTATATTATTATATATTATATATAATATATAAATTTATGTATGTGTGTGTCTGTGTTGCCAAAAAGTACACTACTGGCTTTTAAGTGAATTGATACAATGGATTGAGCAAGACAAAATTATATTGGAGCCTCTTTGCAAGTTCCAAGTTCATTTGTAGTTACCTTACATTTGAAGCACAGTTAACCTTAACTGATGGGGATCCTATCATCGTAGGCCATGCTTCTGCAGTTTCTGAAGCCCTAACAGCCTAAGGCTGTGTAGGTATAGAGTATAAAGCTACTGGCATAGTCAAAACCCCAGGCAGAATAAGCTGAGGTCACAATTGTTGGGACTGACATCAATCCAAACTGAGCCAGAAGAGTACAGTCTTCTAGCCTCTGAAAATGTTAAACTGCAACTAAATCTGTTATTTCCCATCTCTGTTTTCCTCAGCCCATTCCCTCCACATTCTTCATGATTTTGTTTAGACTATTAATTTTTTTTCAAAGCTCTAACCTTTCACTCTTAAATTTCCCATCAGCAGTTAAGTGGGCTGAATTTTTCTCCCATAAAATCAATACAAAAAATAGTTAAATGCAAAGTCCTCTATTGACCTCACATGCCTTCCAGCAAACACTGGATCTCTTTGCTCGCTTTCCAACAAAACATCTCCACAAACTTGTCTATAGTTCCTGTCTACATTTCACTTTCTCCCAATCACTCCTCCATCAAATGGCCTTCATGTGGTTAAATCCAAGAGATATTTTTAGTACTTATCTTCTTATATATTTACTCTTGACGCTCCCCTATCCTTCTTTCTTTTTTGGAAACATTCCCTGCCCTCAGCTTCCATAATTTTGGGCTAAGTTTCCTAAATTGAGCCATTCCTGCTGTCTCCTTTATATGATCAAACTTCTCTGCCAGATCTTTAAATGTTGGCTTGGGTCTGGATTCTTTGCTTTTTAAATATAAGAATCTGCCCTCTTCACCCTGTTGATTTGATTCATGTTGATGGCTGTAATCATTACCCTATTAGAATTTTACCAAATTTTCTCTCAAGATCTAGCCATTTCTCTGAGCTCCTATTTTAACAGGATGTTTAAAAGATGCCTCAGAACTACTCCAAATTCATGATCTATCACACCCACCACACTCACCACCACTACCCATAATTTCACTCTATTCTTAGGTTTTCTATCTCATTGAATGGTACCACCTCATTAAGTTGCACACACCATATATTTAAACATTATGCATAATAGATCCTTCATTATTTCCTTAACCGACCCAGTACCCAATCTGGCTGATTTTTGCCTCCTAAAATGCATCCATTTCTTCCCATGTTTACCATAGCTTGCCTGGTCTCTTTGCCCTCACCTTTGCCTCCCTCCAATCTGCTCTCCATTTTACAACCAAGATGATATTTCCAAAATGCAAGTTTGATCACATTGTCCTCTGCTAGAAACCCTGAAGGGGATTTCCATTAGTTCATTAGACATCTTTTATGTGTTCTAAGACACCATTCACATTCATAGCCCTTGCCTCTCTCTCCACTTCCTCTGTCACCATTTCTGTCAGCTTTCTGTACTCGAGATATGTTAACCTTCTTCTATGTCTTAAAAATGACATGCTCCCCCATTTCATACTACATGCTGTTTCAACACCTAACTGAAATGCCTTTCCAAGACACCTCGTTGCTATTATTTAATTCTTGCTCAACTTTTAAATCTTATCCATATATCATAAGATCTTACTTTCATATATCACTTATGTTGCCTTTTAAAACTAAATCTCCTCCAGCACAAACCAAGTCTCACAATACCCTCACCTTTCTTTCAGGGCATTTCTCACAGCTGTGATTTTAAATTATAGCTACAACCCTTTTATTGACTAAACATATTATGAATGAAGGTGTAAATAATTAATCAATTAATATGTGCTAGGTACTGGGGTGGCAACAGAGATTTTAAGATAAATAAATCCAGGTTCCTGCTCTCCTTGCTGATGGGAAAGAAACCTAGACAAATAATTAAAGGCATAATGCAGCATGATAAGTATTATAATAAAAAATGTACCACACAAGTTTGTGGAGAGGAAGATCCAATTAACTTTATGTGGAAGGGACAGGGCAGGCAGGCTTCAAAGAAAAACTGACATCTGTGCTGGACTTTGAAGGGTCATCTGGAGTTAGTGAGGTAAAGACATTGAGAAAAAGAGATCCTAGGCATAAAGAACAATATGAACAAAGTCTAAAAGGAACTGGCATGCATGTCAGGTACAGGGAATTGGCATGAATGCTTCATTGTGTCTGGAACATGTGGTGTTTGGAGGAAAGTGATGCAAGTTAAGTCAAAAAGATAGGCTTGGATAAAACTGCCAAGGATCTGAAATGGTATGCAAAGGACCTGAGACTTCACTTTTTTTGAACACGGTTGCATCTCCTTCTCTCTCTCTTTCAGGTGATCTGAGGTATTTGCAAAAGATAATGAATGGTAATGTGGGAAGTGAAGTGGAGAGGGATTGCAATATGAGAGGCAGAGAGACCAGTAGAAACCTACCACAACCATATGATGAAGTTGTAATTAAAGCAATAGCAATGGAACGGAGACAGTTTTGAAAGTGAGATAAATGTGATCTGGTGACCAACTGGAATGTACACCAGGGAAATGATGAAATAAAGGAAGAGTCAGAGATGTCTAGCTGGGTGACTAAGTGGATTATGAGAACACTTACTGAGACAGTGGACACATTAGGAGGAAAAAGTGTGGGGATGAGTGCCACATTTTTCTGCCTTTTTAGAGCATATAATCTAATAAAAGAGAGACACACTATCACAACCTATACCATGAAAAAAATATGCAGGAAAACCTTATTTTTCTTAGCAGCTGGAGAGAAAGACCATCTTAAGGAGAGCTCATCATTTGTTCATGAAGTGTTTTGATAAGTCTTCTTAGAATCTGGGCTGATAATTAAGATTTTCAGGCCTGGGAACAAACAACATGGAATTTTTATCCAACAGAGGAGGAATGTAGGAAGAAATTTAGATAATTTGGGGAGGTGGGGAAAGATTGAAAAAGAGGGGAACATAGTAACTGGCATCACAGAAAGATAGCCAGTGGATATGTGGAGGTGGAATGTTTGTGTTATTTGTTGGTACAGAACTTTTCCTCAGTTTCTCCTATGAATTCTTCAAAAAATTCCTCATTTCCCACTAATGCCTTGTGAAGTATGTTTTCTTTGGGGAGAATACAAAGAAATACTCAAGGTTGTTTCATGCTTGATGCATGGAGAAATCAGAGGATTTCAATGCAATTTAAAAATCCTAGACCATTACTCCAGGAGGTGGATCAAAGCAACTGACAAAGGATTAATCTCCAAAATATACAAACAGCTCATGCAGCTCAATATCAAAAAAAACAAACAATCCAATCAAAAAATGGGCAGAAGATCTAAATAGACATCTCTCCAAAGAAGACATACAAATGGCCAAAAAGCACATGAAAAGATGTTCAACATCACTAATTATTAGAGAAATGCAGATCAAAACTACAATGAGGTATCACTTCACACTGGTCAGAATAGCCATCATCAAAAAATCTACAAGCACTAAATGCTGGAGAGGCTGTGGAGAAAAGGGAACCCTCCTACATTGTTGGTGGAAATGTAAATTGGTACAGCCACTATGGAGGACAGTATTGGAGATTACTTAAAAAACCAGAAATAGAACTACCACATGACCCTACAATCCCACTCCTGGGCATAAACCCAGAGAAAACCATAATTCAAAAAGACACATGCAGCCCAATGTTCATTGAAGCACTATTTACAATAGCCAGGACATGGAAGCAACCTAAATGTCCATCAACAGAGGAATGGATTAAGAGGATGTGCTACATATATGCAATGGAATATTACTTAGCAATAAAAAAGAACAAAATAAAGCCATTTACAGCAACATGGATTGACCTAGAGATTGTCATACTGAGTGAAGTAAGTCAGACACAGAAAGACAAATATCATATGATATTGCTTACACGTGGAATAAAAAAAAATGGGTACAAATAAACTTCTTTACAAAACAGAAGTAGAGTCACGGATGTAGAAAACAAACTTATGGTTACCAGAGGATAAGGGGTGAGGGATAACTTGGGAGATTGGGACTGACTTATACTCACTACTATATATAAAATAGATAACTAATAAGAACCTGCTGTATAGCACAGGGAGCTCTACTCAATACTATGTAATGGCCTATATGGGAAAAGAATCTAAAAAAAAAAAAAGTGGATAGATGTATATGTATTAATATAACTGATTCACTTTGCTGTACACCTGAAACTAACACATTATAAATCAACTATATGCCAATATTTTTTTTAAAAATATGACCTTTAATAAATAAATAAATACCCAATAAAGTTTAAAGTAGTACATAGAAGCATAGAATAGGATAAAGTAGGAAAAGCTCCTATTGGATATTTCCTGAGATGGAAGAGGACTTTCTGTGGAAAGGGATATAGCATGAGCAAAGACACAGAGACCTAAAATGGTAAGTAGTCTGGGATGATTAGGGGTGTAAAGCATAAAAGAAAGGGGAATACTGGGAAATTATTGAAATAATAGTTTCAGACCAAAATTTTCTTTTCAAAATAGAGTCTATATTCAATTTTTCCCAATAGTATTTAGGAGTGGATTTATGCTACTTCCTATCTAGTCCTTTTAAATATTTTAAAATAAATACTTACAAAAAAGTGTAAGGAAAAAAACGGTGACCACATATAAGGCAAACAGAAGTTCAACTGTTCTTCACCATTCTATTGTTGAAAAAATGTTTTGAATATGCTAAGTCTCTTATATTGACATATACCACTAAAGAAATGTTTTAAACAAGGCAAATAAGAAACAACCATGTATATGGTATCACCATGCCCTCCTGGCATGCACACCACTGATTATTTCCTGTAATAGTCCCATGAAAAAAGACATGCTCTTGGTAAAATTCAATGCTTAATAATCAAAGTGAAAGCTCTGTCTCTAGGCTGAGGAAGAATTTGCAGAATCTGTAGTAAGAGTACTTGTGATCGTGGATTTCCTCTCCCTTTACTCAGAGTTGCTAATGCTGGTATATGCTTAATATGACTTTCTCCTTAGGGCCAAAGTGCAGTCTCCTTCACTTTACCGGGTAGATGAGTAATTATGTGTGACTAATTCTGCAAAGGTCTCATAAAAGATATAAAGTTTAGTATCATTACATTCCCATTATTCTTTAATAATTGTTAAAACAAAGGAATATACCTATTGTAGATGGCTCAGTGGACCTTGTGTCTCCTTCCTCTGCATCTGTAATGAATTGAATAGATTTTATATTTTCAACAAATCAATTGCCTATCCCCTAATCTACATTACTGTTCTCGTAGAAAAGATGAAACGCTATACTTCTTCTGGGCAAAGTGTGAGATCACATTGAATAAGTACAGGGCTTTATGCAAATTATTCTACACTCAGGAAACAGAAACATATCACTTAATATCAAAGTTAAATTAGCCAAAAAAATCATTATTTAAAAAAAATTTCTTCTCTCAATTTTAAAGCCCAAGATTATGAGTGCACTTATGAATATGGTTCTTCCTGCATACATAACATATTTAAGGCAAAAGTATTGCTCCATCCACAAGTGTCTCAAAAAATATCTCTTTTACTCTTTTTCAAAACATCAAGGAATATGATATCAATTTTTCATCTTTTCTCTTCACGTTACAGGACTTCTTGGCTGCTGTACATATTTTGGCAATTCCAACACATTGAATCTAACGCCTTCCAAAAATCCTTAGTGAAAGTGAACAGTGACTGTGTAGGAGGTTTTTTTTCACATTTCATTTTGGACCTCTGCTAGCTCACAAAAGATAAGCTGGGTTTGAGAATCATTTTATTAACATTACTTAACCATGTTAAAGAAACTTTCTTTCAGAAAGAATTTAGTCCAACCACACCAAAACTCTGGGAAATCAGTTAGTTAGCCTGTGAGACCAGGCTAATCATGGTTTTAAGTCCCTGTGGTCCTGTTTAAAACCTGCATCACTGAAAACAATCCACAACCCTACTATTAAACTTATAGCTGTCATGAGACTGGCTGCCTCAAATACCTGGCAGATACACGTGGAGCTCACAGCTCTCACCAATTATAAATTTATCCCACAGGTATAGCCAGACCACTACAAAGACCACATTAAAAAATAATACTAGAAAACCTTCTTGAATGATTATTAGTTATCCCTGCTACTATTTTTTTACTTCTTTTAATAAACTTACTTTCATGGCCATGTCAAAATTTATGACTGCCAAGCGTAAAATATACCTGAAGTTAATGGTAGTGCTTTATTCAAGAAAATTATAGTCCTGATTCACACTGAGTTTGCGTTAGTTCAGCAAATCTCTCCAAGCACAAATCTAGAAGCTGTTTTGATGCGGTGCCCTATTTCTCAGTAATAATATGTCAGTTCTCATTACGCATATAACAAAGTGTATTGCAAGACATTTTAAGTCAGCAAGCATTTTGACATAACTTGGTATCAGGATGACAGCTGTTGTAAACAAATGATTCTTAAGGAAAATACAGATAAAATCAACCACTACTGAAAAAGAAAAAAAGAATTATAATATTTTAAAATATTAGCAGACATAAATATCACTGTGTTTATGCGTAGCTGTTAACTATTCTCTTTCCACAAATATTAACAAATCTCTGAGTGTAATGACCCATGTTCTAATAGTTAATGTTCCTTCAAATTCTCCTACCACCACCTTCGGTAATAAATGTTTTCAGCCATCCAAAAAGCAGAGAAAATATTGACATATATTTTAATTATCATACAAAAATAAAAGCTGTGAAAAAAATAAATAAAAATTAAAACAGCCAGATACAAAAACTTCCAGCTTCTGAATAACTTTTCTTTAAAAAAAGCTTCCTATACTACTGCCCTTAACCCTTCATGTCCCCAAACCTGTTTGAATAAATGTAGCAAAAGACAGCTAAGCCACACAAAGTGTAAGAGAAAGTGTCCAACAAAAGAAAAAAAACTAGAGGATGAAATGAGAATAAAAAGAGAGAACAAAGGGACATCATAGGTTATGTTCATAAAAACAACTGTGCTAATTAACCTTCAATAGATATCAACATTTGCAATTATTTTAAAATGCATGCAGTATAAAACAAAAGTTAAACTATAACTCTAAAAAATACTATTATGAAATTAATTCCTACAAAATTTTTGTTTTTAAAATAGCAACAAGGGCCTCAGGCCAAACAAACAACAGGGAGGGGACCCAGCCCCACCCATCAGCAGACAAATGGATTAAAGTTTTACTGAACTCTGCCCAGCCAAGCAACAGCCAGCTCTACCCACCACCAGTACCTCCCATCAGGAAACTTGCACAAGCCACGTAGGTAGCCTCATCCACCAGAGGGCAGACAGCAGAAGCAAGAACTACAATCCTGCAGCCTGTGAAACAAAACCACATTCACAGAAACATAGACAAGATGAAAAAGCAGAGGGCTATGTACCAGATGAAGGAACAAGACAAAACCCCAGAAAAACAACTAAATGAAGTGCAGATAGGCAATCTTCCAGAAAAAGAATTCAGAATAATGATAGTGAACATGATCAAGGACCTAGGGAAAAGAATGGAGACAAAGATCGAGAAGATACAAGAAATGTTTAACAAAGACCTAGAAGAATTAAAAAACAAACAAATAAAGATGAACAACACAATAACTGAAATGAAAACTACACTAGAAGGAATAGCAGAATAACTGAGGCAGAAGAATGGATAAGTGACCTAGAAGACAGAATGGTGGAATTCACTGATGCAGAACAGAATAATGAAAAAAGAATGAAAAGAAATGAAAACAGCCTAAGAGACTTCTGGGACAACATTAAATGCACCAACACTCGCATTATAGGGGTTCCAGAAGGAGAAGAGAGAGAAAAAGGACCAGAGAAAATATTTGAAGAGATTATAGTTGAAAACTTCCCTAACATGGGAAAGGAAATAGCCACCCAAGCCCAGGAAATGCAGAGAGTCCTATACAGGATAAACCCAAGGAGAAACACACTGAGAAATAGTAATCAAATTGGCAAAAATTAAAGGCAAAGAAAAATTATTGAAAGCAGCAAGGGAAAAATGACAAATAACATACAAGGGAACTCCCATAAGGTTAACAGCTTATTTCTCAGCAGAAACTCTACAAGCCAGAAGGGAGTGGCATGGTATACTTAAAGTGGTGAAAGGGAAGAACTACAAACAAGACTACTCTACTCGGCAAGAATCTCATAAAGATTCGAAGGAGAAATCAAAAGTTTTACAGACAGGCAAAAGCTAAGAGAATTCAGCACCACCAAACCAGCCCTAAAACAAATGCTAAAGGAACTTCCCTAAGTGGGAAACACAAGAGAAGAAAAGGGCATACAAAAAACTCCCAGAACAATTAAGAAAATGGAAATAGGAACATACATATCAATAATTACCTTAAATGTGAATGGATTAAATGTTCCAACCAAAAGATACAAGCTTGCTGAATGGATACAAAAACAAGACTCATATATATGCTGTGTACAAGAGACCCACTTCAGACCTAGGGACACATACAGACTGAAAGTGAGGGGATGGAAAAAGATATTCCATGCAAATGGAAATCAAAAGAAAGCTGGAGTAGCAATACTCATATTAGATAAAATAGACTTTAAAATAAAGAATGTTAAAAGAGACAAGGAAGGACACTACATAATGATCAAGGGATCAATCCAAAAAGAAGATATACTAATTATAAATATATATGCACCCAACATAGGAGCACCTTAATACATAAGGCAACTGCTAATAGCTATAAAAGAGGAAACGGACAGTAACACATTAATAGTGTAATAGTGGGGAAATTTAACACCTCACTTACACCAACGGACAGATCAGCCAAAAAGAAAATTAATAAGGAAACACAAGCTTTAAATGACACAATAGAGCAGATAGATTTAATTGATATTTATAGGACATTCCATCCCCAAACAGCAGATTACACTTTCCTCTCAAGTGTGAACTGAACATTCTCCAGGATAGATCACATCTTGGGTCACAAATCAAGCCTCAATAAATTTAAGAAAATTGAAATCATATCAGGCATCTTTTCTGACCACAACGCTATGAGATTGGAAATGAATTACGGGGGGAAAAACCTAAAAAACACAAATACATGTAGGCTAAACAATACATTACTAAATAACCAAGAGATCACTAAGACATCAAAGAGGAAATCAAAAAATACCTAGAGACAAATGACAATGAAAACACGAGGATCCAAAACCTATAGGATGCAGCAGAGGCATTTCTAAGAGGGATGTTTATAGCTATACAAGCCTACCTCAAGAAACAACAAAATCTCAAATAAACAATCTAACCTTACACCTAAGGGAACTAGAGAAAGAAAAATAAACAAAACCCAAAGTTAGGAGAAGGAAAGAAATCATAAAGATCAGAGCAGAAATAAACGAAATAGAAACAAAGAAAACAATAGCAAAGATCAATAAATCTAAAAGCTGGTTCTTTGAGAAGATAAAATTGATAAACCATTAGCCAGACTCATCAAGAAAAAGAGGGAGAGGACTCAAATCAATAAAATTATAAATGAAAAAGGAGAAGTTACAACAGACACTGAAGAAATGCAAAGCATCCTAAGAGACTACTATAAGCAACTCTATGCCAATAAAATGGACAACCTGGAAGAAATGGACAAATTCTTAGGAAGGTATACCCTTCCAAGACTGAACTAGGAAGAAACAGAAAATATGAACAGACCAATCACAAGTAATGAAATTAAAACTCTGATTAAAAATCTTCCAACAAACAAAAGTCCAGGACCACATGGCTTCACAGGTGAATGCTATCAAACATTTAGAGAAGAGCTATCCCCCATCCCTCTCAAACTCTTCCAAAATATAGCAGAGGGAGGAACTTCCTAAACTCCTTCTATGAGACCACCATCACTCTGATACCAAAACCAGACAAAGATACTACAAAAAAAGAAAACTACAGACCAATATCACTGATGAATATAGACGCAAAAAATCCTCAAAAAAATACTAGCAAGCAGAATCCACCAACACATTAAAAGGATAATGCACCATGATCAAGTGAGATTAATCCCAGGGATGCAAGGATTCTTCAATATATGCAAATCAATCAATGTGATACACCATATTAACAAACTGAAGAATAAAATCCATATGATCATCTCAGTAGCTGCAGAAAAAGCTTTTGACAAAATTCAACACCGATTTATGATAAAAACTCTCCAGAAAGTAGGGGTAGAAGGAACCTACCTCAACATAATAAAGGCCATATATGACAAACACACAGAAAACATCATTCTCAATGGTGAAAAACTGAAAGCATTTCCTCTAAGATCAGGAATGAGACAAGGATGTCCACTCTCACCACTATTATTCAACATAGTTTTGGAAGTCCTAGCCACAGCAATCAGAGAGGAAAAAGAAATAAAGGGAATACAAATTGGAAAAGAAGAAGTAAAACTGTCACTGTTTGCAGATGACATGATACTATACATAGAGAATCCTAAAAATGCCACCAGAAAACTATTAGAGCTAATCAATGAATTTGGTAAAGTTGAAGGATATAAAATTAATGCACAGAAATCTTGTGCATTCCTATATACTAATGATGAAATATCCGAAATAGAAATTATAGAAACACTCCCATTTACCATTGCAACTAAAAGAATAAAATGCCTAGGGATAAAACTATGTAGGGAGACAAAATACCTGTATGCAGAAAACTATAGGACACTGATGAAAGAAATTAAAGATGATACCAACAGATGGAGAGATATACCATGTCCTTGGATTGGAAGAATCAATATTGTGAAAATGACTGTAAAACCCAAAGTAATCTACAGATTCAATGCAATCACTATCAAATTATGAATGGCATTTTTTTACGGAACTAGAACAAAAAAATCTTAAAATTTGTGTGGAGACACAAAAAACCCCGAATAACCAAACAGTCTGGAGGGAAAAATAAAACGGATCTGAGGAATCAGACTCCCTGAGTTCAGACTATACTACAAAGCTACAGTAATCAAGACAATATGGTACTGGCACAAAAACAGAAGCATAGATCAATGGAAAAAGATAGAAAGCCCAGAGATGAACCCACACACCTATGGTCAACTAATCTATGACAAAGGAGGCAAGGATATACAATGGAGAAAGACAGTCTCTTCAGTAAGTGGTGCTTGGAAAACTGGGCAGCTACATGTAAAAGAAGGAAATTAGAACACTCCTTAACACCATACACAAAAATAAACTCAAAATGGATTAGAGAACTAAATGTAAGACCGGACACTATAAAACTCTTAGAGGAAAACATAGGAAGAACACTCTTTGACATAATTCACAGCAAGATTTTATTTTATTTTTTTTTTGAGGTACGTGGGCCTCTCACTTTTGTGGCCTCTCTGTTGTGGAGCACAGGCTCCGGACACACAGGTTCAGTGGCCATGGCTCGCAGACCTAGCCGCTCTGTGGCATGTGAGATCTGCCCGGACCGGGGCATGAACCGGTGTCCCCTGCATCATCAGGCAGACTCTCAACCAATATGCCACCAGGGAAGCCCAGCAAGTTCTTTTTTGATCCACCTCCTAGAGTAATGGAAATAAAAGCAAAAATAAACAAATAGGACCTAATGAAACTTCAAAGTTTTTGCACAGCAAAGGAAACCATAAACAAGACGAAAGGACAACCCTCAAAATGGGAGAAATATTTGCAAACTAATCAAGGGACAAAGGATTAATCTCCAAAATATATAAACAGCTCATGCAGCTCAATATTAAAAAAACAAACAACCCAATCCAAAAATGGGCAGAAGACCTAAATAGACATTTATCCAAAGAAGACATAGAGATGGCCAAGAAACACATGAAAGCTGCTCAACATCACTAATTATTAGAGAAATGCAAATCAAAACTACAATGAGGTATCACCTCACACCAGTTAGAATGTGCTTCATCAGAAAATCTACAAACAACAAATGCTGGAGAGGGTGGGGAGAAAAGGGAACCATCTTGCACTGTTGTTGGGATTGTAAATTGACACAGCCACTATGGAGAACAGTATAGGGGTTCATTAAAAAACTAAAAATAGAATTACCATATGACCCAGGAATCCCACTACTGGGCTTATACGTAGAGAAAACCATAATTCAGAAAGACACGTGCATCCCAATGTTCACTGCAGCACTATATACAATAGTCAGGTCATGGAAGCAACCTAAGTTCCCATCAACAGATGAATGGATAAAGAAGATGTGGTACATATATACAATGGAATATTACTCAGTCATAAAAAGGAACGTGATTGAGTTATTCGTAGAGACGTGAATTGATGTAGAGACTGTCATACAGAATGAAGTAAGTCAGAAAGAGAAAAACAAATATCGTATATTAACGCATATGTGTGGAACCTAGAAAAATGGAACAGATGAACCAGTTTGCAGGGCAGAAATTGAGACACAGATGTAGAGTACCAATGTATGGACACCAAGGGGGGAAAGCGGCAGGTGGGGAGGGGTAGTGGTGTGATGAATTGGGAGATTGGGATTGACATGTATACACTGATGTGTATAAAATGGATGACTAATAAGAACTTGCTGTAAAAAAAAGTAAATTAAATAAAATTCAAAAGTTAAAAAAAATTCTTATAAAAAATGATAACAAAACAAACAAAAAAATTTCTACAAGCTTTCTTACTGCTATAATTTTTCATTATACTCAAGTGACAGCCACACCTACTAAGACAGTCTCTTATTTATTCAGGAAGCATTTTTAAAAGCCTACTATGTGTCAGAATCTATTCCAGGCACTCTTATCAAAAGAAAATATCAACAGATACATATATCTTTTTCTGTAAGATTAAGTTTTGCGTATTTGATTTCCTAAAGAGGGATCAAAATACATTAATGTGATATACACCAGAAACAGCATTTGCTGAGATAGGCATGTAATGCGTGGATTTATTCACTGTGAATAAGAAGTGAGGAGACCAGAGAAATATAAACCTGGCACCAAGAATCTATACTGGCTGAATGGACCACAAGACCACAAACACAAGCAGAATCAGGAAAGGAAACCGTTCTTAGGTAGCAACACCATACAAGAAAGAGACAGAGCAAAGTACATTTATAAGCATGAAGATACCATCATACTTCCAGCTGTGATAGGACTGTAATTATGGCTGTTTGGTTTAATGTTGTTTTAGGCTTTTCATCTCTTTGTGTGTGCTTCCAAAAGTATAATATTAGAAAGTTGAGTCAAACACAAATCTATTGAACATCATTACAGTCATTGAGTAAAGTAGTTTTGCTTCTTCAACAACCACTAAGAACTCTCAAATATCATCTCAATGAATATAACTATTAAAAGTTGGAGGTTTCTAACTCTCCTCCCCACTGGATATTTGACCACTTCACTTTATGCCCCATTCAATAGCACATAACACATTACTGCACTTCTTCATAAATCTGTCTTGTTTAACATGCCATGATCATCTGGAGAGTAGGATCCTTGTCTTATGCAAATTAGTACCCACTATGCATGGCACACAATAGGATTTCCTCAATAAGAAATTTGTATTTGAATTTGATATTTAAGTGATCAAAGTCAGAAAAGCAAATAAGACGAGTATTAGTATATTTTGTTTCAGAAAAATCAAAGTTTGATTTAAAAATATGATATTTCTCATTAGTATGGCTATGGTTCTGTTGGCTAATGTTACAAAGTCTACACCTTTAAATTCTGCCTATATAATTAGTGTTCAGCATGATGCAAAACAAGTCACTCAAACTCTCTGTCCCTTAGCAGTGAAAAATATTCTAATTTACCTTACAGGAAGGTTGGGAAAAACCAACTATGAAGCAAATTATAATATAAAGTCTATATAACGATTAATGGGGAGGACTCTGACTTATAAAAAGTGATTATAATGAAATAAAATCATTCTGGATTCAACAGAAACTTAAAACAGAACAAAGCAGCTGTAGAAACAACTTCGAAGTTATTTCAATTACTATTTATCCTAATAGCATTATATCCAGATCATAGTTGATATTTATTCTTCTAGTTGCTGAATACATTTCTGAGATTACCTGTCTAATATGCCTTATGTTGTAATAATTAATAAATCTTTGAAGTTATTAAGCATATTATTTATTTTAAGATCTACAACTCTGAAACAAGACAATAAATTTATAAGCTAATGAAGAGGTATTAGTTAAAGTGGGATATATTTGGAGAGCTATAAATATCCAAGGATCTTTGGTACAAATATCAAGTTTCCATAAAAATAGTACAATGAATACCATATTCCTTTTACCTAAACTCACTAATCGTTTTAACATTTTGCCACAAGTACTCTATGTCTGCACACACACACACACACACACTTTTTTTTGCTGAGCCACTTGAAACTAAACTGTACATATTATAATATTCATCTCTAAATACGCCACCGTGTATTGTCTAAGAAATAGGAAATAAGAACATTCTCCTACATAGCCACACTACCACTAACACACTCAAGAAATAAATCATTGATACAACTTTAGATAATACAGTGTTTCTTAAGTTACTTGTGGAGAAGGATCAGTATTTCTTATTTCCAGTAAACTGAGAAACAAGAGTTTAATGAAATAAAATTTTAAAATTATGAAAAATTAGCAGGCACCTATATATAACAAAAATGTCAAATTACTATCGAAATTTCTAATTGCTTACTCAATTTTGTACTTATGTCCTTGTGGAACAATAAATATCAATTCACTGATTGGCACCGCCTTAAGGACCAGACTTTGAATAGCACTATTATGATACTGAGTAAATATTCAAATGTCCCCACGTACCCCACCAAGTACATTTATGATGTGACCCAGTCAAAAATCATGTATCTTTATTCTCCTTTAATCAAAGAAAGTGGCACTTCTTTTTCTTTCTCTCTTTTGACATTTATGGGAATGGTATTTAGAAACCAAGATCTGGGTGCTAGATGTGTTCATAGCTAGTGCATGTTATACTTTTCAGGTAAGCACAAAGGAGCTGACATTTTTTAAAATTCTCCTCTTACCACCCCAACAATTATATAAAATTGTTTCACACATGGAAATATCAAATATGAACTCATTAGAAAACATTTACTAATGAGAAATTCTTTTTTTAATTTTTATTTCATATTGGAGTATAGTTGATTTACAATGTTATGTTAGTTTTAGGTATACAGCAAAGTGATTTAGTTATACATATACATATATCTATTCTTTTTCAAATTCTTTTCTCATATAGGTTATTGCAGAGTATTGAATAGAGTTCCCTGTGCTATACAGTATACAGTAGGTCCTTGTTGATTATCTATTTTATATATAGTAGTGTGTATATGCTAATCCCAACCTCCTAATTGATCCCTCCCCCCAACCTTTCCCTTTTGGTAACCATAAGTTTGTTTTCTAAGTCTGTGAGTCTGTTTCTGTTTCATAAATAAGTTCATTTGTATCTTTTTTTAGATTCCACATATAAGTGATAGTGTCTGATATTTGTCTTTCTCTGGCTAACTTACTTCACTTAGGATGATAATCTCTAGGTCCATCCATATTGCTGCAAATGGCATTATTTTGTTCTTTTTCATGGCTGAGTAATATTCCATTGTATATATGTACATCTTCCATTCATCTGTTGATAGACATTTAGGTTGCTTCCATATCTTGGCTATTGTAAATAGTGCTTCAATTAACATTGAGGTGCACATATCTTTTCAAATTATGTTTTTTTCTGGATATGCCCAGTAGTGAGATTACTGGATAATATGACAACTCTATTTTTGGTTTGTTAAGGAATCTCCAATGCTGTTCTCCATAGTGGCTGTACCAATTCACATTCCTACAAATAGGAGGGTTCCTTTTTCTCCATACCCTCTCCAGCATTTATTATTTGTAGACCTTTTGATGATGGCCATTCTGACTGGTGTGAGATGATATCTCATTGTAGTTTTGACTTGCATTTCTGTAACAATTAGTGATGTTGAGCATCTTATCATGTGCTTTTTGGCCATCTGTAGGCCTTCTTTAGAGAAATGTCCATTTAGATCTTCTGCCCATTTTTTGATTGGGTTATTTGGGGGGTTTTTGATATTGAGCTGCATGAGCTGTTTTTATATTTTGGAGATTAATCCCTTGTTGGCCCCATCATTTGCAAATATTTTCTCCCATTCTGTGGGTTGTCTTTTTGTTTTGTTTATGGTTTCCTTTGCTGTGCAAAAGCTTTTAAGTTTAATTAGATCCCTTTTTCTTTTAATTTTCATTATTCTAGGAGGTCGATCCAAGAAGATACTCCTGCAATTTATGTCAAAGAGTGTTCTGCCTAGGTTTTCCTCTAAGAGTTTTAAATGAAAATGTCATATGCACTTAAACACTTATAACTAGACCAACATTGCCATAGCTTTTGGAAATGAAGTTTATTATTCATAAAGATATACAATCTTGTATATATATTTTCAGGAGTGATATTTTCACACTTTCCTAATTTCCCCAGTAAGAAGTGATGGATCTCTCTTTCCTTACAACCCTAAGATGATGTTGTTTTGTAATATCTTATGATACATAGTACACTGTTTCTTAAGCTGTGAATATTTTTGGCTATTGTTCTTCTAACGTCTTATTTAATTTTCACCTTTGAAAAACATATTCCTTAATTTCTAAAAATATCCACATTCTATATGGAAATGGGAGTAACATTATTTTTTCATAGGATTGATGAAAGGATTGAATTTTCATGGACTAACCTTATAAACTATGACTTTAAGTTAAAAAAAAAAAAGAGAAATATCCAAGATCTAGTTAGTGGTCTTTTCAATATCCATAAATGTTTGGGATTCTGAGAATACAGAATTCAATCAAGGTTAAAGGTTTTTAACATAAGGCAGAAAACACATATCCTGTCAAGTTATGACCTTTAGTCCTACTAATGAAGATAGTTAAATATTCTAAGAGAAATTTTAAAAAATGCAAAATCCAATAAAGTGATCAACTTGGGAAAATTGGCAGACTTCCATGATTCCATCAAGACAGAAGTTAAATTGGAGATTTGTGTTACTTGACCACTGGATTTGTGAAATATAAAGCCTAGGATATAGTCTCTATTAATAAAAATACAGAGTATTTGATAGGGCAGTTAATACAAAGAACACCTTGGACATCTGAAACTCCAGGTTATACAGTGGGCCAAATTCTCAGACACTAGGAAACTTCAGTTATCCAAGACAGTAATTTTCTTCCTGGCAGTAAACATCTTTCAAAAGGGATAGAATTGATATTAAATATGGACATGTTTAAAAGTAAATACAGCAGAGACTTCCATTCAGCTCCAATTCTATAAAGAAATGGGAAGTTATAGCTCCTGCACTTATAACAAGAAAACCTGGACAAACTGAGAATCAATTACTGTTCTTTGACCAATAAGAGAACTGAGATTATTGAATAAGCTGCCACCCTGAAATATGGAAAGACAGGCAAAGAATAAAGATACCATCAATTGAGAGCTGCATATCTAAGGTAGAAGCCAGTGGAGCCATAAAATGGTAGGCACTCATAAAGGGTAATTTTTAATGAATTGCAGGAGGTTGAGTGTGGACTGCAGTGAGAATGAGAAACTCTTGGTGGCCACAGTCATAAGAGGACATCCTCACTTTCACGGACTCATCCTCCAGGTGCTCCTCCAAGTTCCCAAAGTGTCTTGAGGCTCTGAGAGGGGGGAGAGGAAGAGTAATATTGTAAATCATTCCCAAAGCTTTCTCCATAAAAAAGCCTACTCTCCAGAGGTAAGATATTTGCCAAAGCACAATTCTGAAGTTTTATCCCTGCTGGGGGAAAGGAATTCCTCCCTATTCCATGCCTCTTCAACCTTTTAATCTTAGTGAAGCAGGGAGAGAACACAGTCAGCAAGGAAAATATTAAAAGGCTGAAGCCAGGAGAGGAAGTAGGAGTTGGAGGTAGGGGTGGAGGGGCTGAAGGGAGTTACACCACTGGAGAAATGTTCATAAAAGTCACAGAGCCAAGACACAAGCACAGTAAAAAAAAACTAAGATTGATCAGCTTTAGCTTAAATCATGCAGAAGAAAATAAATAATAAAAACTAGAGCAAAAATCAGTGAAATTGAGAGACAGAGTGGCCACAATGACAGAGTAGGAAGACCCTGAGCTAACCTCGTCCTACAGGCACACCAAAATTACAACTATTGCAGAGTAACTATTGCAGCATTGTTTACAATAGCCAAGATATGGAAGCAGCCCAAATGACCATCAATAAATTAATGGGTAAAAAAGATATATATATATATATATATATATACACATACATATATATCTTATTATATATATACACACACATATATACTTATATATATATAATGGAGTATTACTCAGCCATAATAAAGAATGAAATCTTGCCATTTGTGACAACATGGATGGACCTAGATGGTATTATGTTAAGTGAAATAAGTTTGACAGAGAAAAACAAATACTGTATGATTTCACTTATATGTGAAATCTAAAAAACAAAACAAATGAGCATTCATAACAAAATGGAAACAGAGTTATAGACACAGAGACCAAACAAGTGGTTGCCAGAAAGGAGAGGTGTTGGTGGAGGAAATAAACAGGTGAAGGAGATTTAGAAGTACAAGCTTCCAGCAATCCCACTCCTGGGCATATATACAGATGTATATCTATAATATAGCACATATCTATAATTTGAAAAGATACTTGCACCTCTATGTTCAGAGAAGTACTATTTACAATAGCCAAGACATGGAAACAACCTAAATGCCTATCAACAGATCAATGGATAAAGAAGATGTGGTACATATACACAATGGAATGCTACCCAGCCATAAAAAAGATTGAAATAATGCCCTTTGCAGCAACATGGATGGACCTAGTAAGCCAAAGACAAATACCATAAGGTATCACTTATATGCAGAATCTAAAATATGACACAAATGAGCTTATCTACTAAACAGAAACAGGCTCACAGACATAGAGAACAGACTTGTAGTTGCCAAGGCGGATGGAGGGTGGGAGAGGGGTGGATTGGGAGTTTGGGATTAGCAGATGCAAACTTTTATGTATAGAATGGGTAAACAAGGTCCTGCTATAAAGGACAGGGAACTATATTCAATATCCTATAATGAACTGTAATGTAAAAGAATATAGGGTGGGAAGGAGGTTCAAGAGGGAAGGGATATGGGGATATATGTATACATATACCTGATTAACCTTGTTGTGTGGCAGAAACTAACACAACATCATAAAGTGATTATACTCCAATAAAGATGTGAAAAAAATGAATACGAAAAAGATTATATATATATGCATAACTGAGTCACTTTGCTGTACAGCAGAAATTAACACAACATTGTAAATCAACTATACTTTAATCAAATTAAAAAGAAAAAACTTCCAGTTGAAAAATAAGTGATTCATGGGTATGAAATGTACAGTGTGGGGAATATAGTATATAACTATGTAATATCTTTGCATGGTGACTTATCTTACCTAGACTTATCATGGTGATCATTTTGAAATGTATAGAAATACCAAATCACTATGTTGTGTAACAGGAATTTACATAGTGTTGTAGGTCAATTATATTTCAATAACAAATAAACAAACTCATAGAAAAAGAGATCAAATTTATGGTTACCTGAGGTGGTGTGTGGGGAGAGGAAGAACTGTATGAAGATAGTCAATTGTACAAGCTTCCAGTTATAAGATAAATAGGTACTAGGGATGTAATGTACAATATGAGAAATATAATTAATAGCTACTGTATGTTACATATAAAAGTTGTAAAAATAGTAAATCCTGAGAGTTCTCTTTTTTTAGGAATATTTTTTTCTATTTCTTTAATTTTGTATCTATATGAGATGATACACGTTCATGAAACTTACTGTGGTAATCATTTCATTATGCATGTAAGTCAGATCATTATGCTATACACCTAAGCTCATACAATGCTATATATCAATTATATCTCAATAAAACTGGAAGAAAAGAGAAAATCTAAATTTTTTTAAATTAAAAAAGAAACGAAATTGAAAATAGGGAACCAATTTATAAAATTAACAAAACAAAATCTAGGTTTTTGAAAAGATCAGTAAAATTAATAAACCATTAGCCATGCTAATGAACAATAGAGAGAGAAGACATAAATTACCAATATAAGAAATGAAAAAGGAATTTAAATGGATAATAAAGTAACACTATGTACAAATCCAGGGCCACAAATTTTATTACTTAGTTGAAATGGACCAATTCTTTGAAAGATACAAAATACCAAAACTTACAAAAAAATTGATAACCTAAATAAGCACATATTCAACTGAGAATTAAATCAATAATTAATGACATTCCAAAAAAGAAAGCATCAAGCCTAGATGGTTTCACTCATTAAATCTACCAAATATTTAATAAAGAAATAATACCGGGGGTGCTGGGAAGATGGCAGAAGAGTAAGACGCGGAGATCACCTTCCTGCCCACAGATACACCAGAAATACATCTACACGTGGAGCAACTCCTACAGAACACCTACTGAATGCTGGCAGGAAGACCTCAGACCTCCCCAAAGGCAAGAAACTCCCCACGTACCTGGGTAGGGCTAAAGAAAAACAAAAGAAGAAACAGAGACAAAAAAATAGGGACGGCACCTGCACCAGTGGGAGGGAGCTATGAAGGAGGAAATGTTTCCACACACTAGGAAGCCCCTTCGCAGGTGGAGACTGCGGGAGGCGGAGAGGGGAGCTTCGGGGTGGCGGAGGAGAGCACAGCAACAGGGGTGCGGAGGGCAAAGCGGGAAATTCCCGCATAGAGGATCGGTGCGGACCGGCACTCACCAGCCCTAGAGGCTTGTCTGCTCACCCGCCAGGGCGGGCGGGGCTGCGAGCTGAGCCTCGGGCTTTGGTCGGAGCACAGGGAGAGGACTGGGCTTGGCTGCGTGAACACACAGCCTGAAGGGGTTAGTGCACCATGGCTAGCCGGGAGGGAGTCCGGGAAAAGGTCTGGAGCTGCCGAAGAGGCAAGAGACTTTTTCTTCCCTCTTTGTTTCCTGGTGCGCGAGGAAAGGGGTTTAAGAGCACTGCTTAAAGGAACTCCAGAGACGGGCGCAAGCCGCGGCTAAAAGCGCGGACCCCAGAGACGGGCGGGAGACGCTAAGGCTGCTGCTGCCGCCACCAAGGGGCCTGTGTGTGAGCACAGGTCACTATCCACACCCCTCTTCTGGGGAGCCTGTGCAGCTCGCCACTGCCAGGTTCTGGGATCCAGGGACAACTTCCCCGGGAGAACGCACGGCGGGCCTCACGCTGGTGCAACGTCACGCTGGCCTCTGCCGCCGGCCTGCCCCGCACGCCGTGCCCCTCCCTCCCCCCGACCTGAGTGCGCCAGAGGCCCCGAATCAGCGGCTCCTTTAACCCCGTCCTGTCTGAGCAAAAAACAGACGCCCTCCAGTGACCTACACACAGAGGTGGGGCCAAATCCAAAGCTGAGCCCCTGTGAGCTGTGAGAACAAAGAATAAAAAGGGAAATCTCTCCCAGCAGCCTCAGAAACAGCGGAATAAAGCTCCACAATCAAATTGATGTACCCTGCATCTGCGGAATACATGAATAGACAACGAGTCATCCCAAATTGAGGAGGTGGACCTCGAGAGCAAGATCTATGATTTTTTCCCCTTTTCCTCTTTTTGTGAGTGTGTATGTGTACGCTTCTGTGTGAGATTTTGTCTGTATAGCTTTGCTTCCATTTGTCCTAGGGTTCTATCTGTCCATTGTTTTTTTTGGTGTTGTTTTTTAATTTTTTTCTTAATAATTAATTTTAATTTTAATAACTTTATTATACCTTACCTTTCTTTCTTTCTTTCTTTTTTTCTTTCTTTCTTTCCTTCCTTCCTTCCTTCCTTCCTTCCTTCCTTCCTTTAGACAACGAATCATCCCAAATTGAGGAGGTGGACTTTGAGAGCAAGATTTATGATTTTTTCCCCTTTTCCCCTTTTTGTGAGGGTGTATGTGTATGCTTCTGTGTAAGATTTTGTCTATATAGCTTTGCTTCCACCATTTGTCCTAAGGTTCTATCCATCCCTTTTTTGTTTTTTCTAAATAATTATTTTTTAATTCAATAACTTTATTATACTCTCTATTTTATTTTACTGTATCTTCTTTCTTTCTTTCTTTTTTCCTTCCTTCCATCCTTCCTTCCTTCCTCCCTCTCTCCATCCCTCCCTCCTTTCTTTCCTTCTTGCCTTCTTTCCTTCTTTACTTCTTTCTTTCTTTCTTTCCTCCTTCCTTTCTTCCTTCCTTCCTTCCCTCCTTCCTTCCTTCCTTCCTTTCTTTCTTTCTTTCTTTCTTTCTACTTCTACTAATTCTCTCTACTTTTTCTCCCTTTTATTCAGAGCCGTGTGGATGAAAGGCTCTTGGTGCTTCAGTCAGGAGTCAGTGCTCTGCCTCTGAGGTGGGAGAGCCAACTTCAGGACACTGGTCAACAAGAGACCTCCCAGCTACACATAATATCAAATGGTGAAAATCTCCCAGAGACCTCCATCTTAACACCAGCACCCAGCTTCACTCAACGACCAGCAAGCTACAGTGCTGGACAACCTATGACAAACAAAAAGCAAAACAAGAACACAGCCCTACCCATTAGCAGAGAGGCTGCCTAAAATCATAATAAGTCCACAGACACCCCAAAACACACCACCAGACGTGGACCTGCCCACTAGAGAGACAAGATCCAGCCCCATCCACCACAACACAGGCACTAGTCCCCTCCACAAGAAAGCCTACACAACCCACTGAAGCAACCTTAGCCACTGGAGACAGACACCAAAAACAACGGGAATTACGAACCTGCAGCCTGCAAAAAGGAGACCCCAAACACAGTAAGATAAGCAAAATGAGAAGACAGAAAAACACACAGCAGATGAAGGAGCAAGATAAAAATGCACCAGACCTAACAAATGAAGAGGAAATAGGCAGTCTACCTGAAAAAGAATTCAAAATAATGATAGTAAAGATGATCCAAAATCTTGGAACTAGAATGGACAAAATTCAAGAAACATTTAACAAGGACCTAGAAGAAATAAAGATGAAACAAGCAATGATGAACAACACAATAAATGAAATTAAAAATACTCTAGAAGGGATCAATAGCAGAATAACTGAGGCAGAAGAACAAATAAGTGACTGGAAGATAAAATAGTGGAAATAACTACTGCAGAGCAGAATAAAGAAAAAAGAATGAAAAGAACTGAGGACAGTCTCAGAGACCTCTGGGACAACATTAAATGCACCAACATTCGAATTATAGGGGTTCCAGAAGAAGAAGAGATAAAGAAAGGGACTGAGAAAATATCTGAAGAGATTATAGTTGAAAACTTCCTTAATATGGGAAAGGAAATAGTTAATCAAGTCCAGGAAGCACAGAGAGTCCCATGCAGGATAAATGCAAGGAGAAATATGCCAAGACACATATTAATCAAACTGTTAAAAATTAAATACAAAGAAAGCATATTAAAAGCAGCAAGGGAAAAACAACAAATAACACATAAGGGAATCCACATAAGGTTAACAGCTGATCTCTCAGCAGAAACTCTGCAAGCCAGAAGTGAGTGGCAGGACATATTTAAAGTGATGAAGGAGAAAAACCTGCAACCAAGATTACTCTACCCAGCAAGGATCTCATTCAGATTTGATGGAGAAATTAAAACCTTTACAGACAAGCAAAAGCTGAGAGAGTTCAGCACCACCAAACCAGCTTTACAACAAATGCTAAGGAACTTCTCTAGGCAAGAAACACAAGAGAAGGAAAAGACCTATAATAACGAACCCAAAACAATTAAGAAAATGGGAATGGGAACATACATATCGATAATTACCTTAAATGTAAATGGACTAAATGCTCCCATCAAAAGACACAGACTGGCTGAATGGATACAAAAACAAGACCCATATATATGCTGTCTACAAGAGACCCACTTCAGACCTAGAGACACATACAGACTGAAAGTAAGGGGATGGAAAAAGATATTCCATGCAAATGTAAACCAAAAGAAAGCTGGAATAGCAATTCTCATATCAGACAAAATAGACTTTAAAATAATGACTATTAGAAGAGACAAAGAAGGACACTACATAATGATGAAGGGATTGATCCAAGAAGAAGATATAACAATTATAAATATTTATGCACCCAACATAGGAGCACCTCAATACATAAGGCAACTACTAACAGCCATAAAAGGGGAAATTGACAGTAACGCATTCATAGTAGGGGACTTTAACACCCCACTTGCACCAATGGACAGATCATCCAAAATGAAAATAAATAAGGAAACACAAGCTTTAAATGATACATTAAACAAGATGGACTTAATTGATATTTATAGGACACTCCATCCAAAAACAACAGAATACACATTTTTCTCAAGTGCTCATGGAACATTCTCCAGGATAGATCATATCTTAGGTCACAAATCAAGCCTTGGTAAATTTAAGAAAATTGAAATTGTATCAAGTATCTTTTCTGACCACAACACCATGAGACTAGATATCAATTACAGGAAAAGATCTGTAAAAAATACAAACACATGGAGGCTAAACACTACACTACTTAATAATGAAGAGATCACTGAAGAAATCAAAGAGGAAATCAAAAAATACCTAGAAACAAATGACAATGGAGACACAACGACCCAAAACCTGTGGGATGCAGCAAAAGCAGTTCTAAGGGGGAAGTTTATAGCAATACAAGCCCACCTTAAGAAGCAGGAAACATCTCGAATAAGCAACCTAACCTTGCACCTCAAGCAATTAGAGAAAGAAGAACAAAAAAACCCCAAAGCTAGCAGAAGGAAAGAAATCATAAAAATCAGATCAGAAATAAATGAAAAAGAAATGAAGGAAACAATAGCAAAGATCAATAAAACTAAAAGCTGGTTCTTTGAGAAGATAAACAAAATAGATAAACCACTAGCCAGACTCATCAAGAAAAAAAGGGAGAAGACTCAAATCAATAGAATTAGAAATGAAAAAGGAGAGGTAACAACTGACACTGCAGAGATAAAAGAGATCATGAGAGATTACTACAAGCAACTCTATGCCAATAAAATGGACAATCTGGAAGAAATGGACAAATTCTTAGAAATGCACAACCTGCCAAGACTGAATCAGGAAGAAATAGAAAATATGAACAGACCAATCACAAGCACTGAAATTGAAACTGTGATTAAAAATCTTCCAACAAACAAAAGCCCAGGACCAGATGGCTTCACAGGCGAATTCTATCAAACATTTAGAGAAGAACTAAGAACTATCCTTCTCAAACTCTTCCAAAATATAGCAGAGGGAGGAACACTCCCAAATTCCTTCTACGAGGCCACCATCACCTTGATACCAAAACCAGACAAGGATGTCACAAAGAAAGAAAACTACAGGCCAATATCACTGATGAACATAGATGCAAAAATCCTCAACAAAATACTAGCAAACAGAATCCAACAGCACATTAAAAGGATCATACACCATGATCAAGTGGGGTTTATTCCAGGAATGCAAGGATTCTTTAGTATACGCAAATCTATCAGTGTGATACACCATATTAACCAATTGAAGAAGAAAAAACGTATGGTCATCTCAATAGATGCAGAGAAAGCTTTTGACAAAATTCAACACACATTTATGATAAAATCCCTGCAGAAAGTAGGCATAGAGGGAACTTTCCTCAAATAATAAAGGCCATATATGACAAGCCCATAGCCAACATCATCCTCAATGGTGAAAAACTGAAAGCATTTCCACTAAGATCAGGAACAAGACAAGGTTACCCACTCTCTCCACTCTTATTTGACATAGTTTTGGAAGTTTTAGCCACAGCAATCAGAGAAGAAAAGGAAATAAAAGAAATCCAAATCGGAAAAGAAGAAGTAAAGCTGTCACTGTTTGCAGATGACATGATCCTATACATAGAGAGTCCTAAAGATGCTACCAGAAAACTACTAGAGCTAATCAATTAATTTGGTAAAGTGGCAGGATACAAAATTAATGCACAGAAATCTCTGGCATTCCTATATACTAATGATGAAAAATCTGAAAGTGAAATCAAGAAAACACTCCCATTTACCATTGCAACAAAAAGAATAAAATATCTAGGAATAAACCTACCTAAGGAGACAAAAGACCTGTATGCAGAAAATTATAAGACACTGATGAAAGAAATTAAAATGATACAAACAGATGGAGAGATATACCATGTTCTTGGATTGGAAGAATCAACATTGTGAAAATGACTCTACTACCCAAAGCAATCTATAGATTCAATACAATCCCTATCAAACTACCACTGGCATTTTTCACAGAACTAGAACAAAAAATTTCGCAATTTGCATGGAAACACAAAAGACCCCGAATAGTCAAAGCAATCTTGAGAACAAAAGAAGGCACTGGAGGAATCAGGCTCCCTGACTTCAGACTATACTACAAAGCTACAGTTATCAAGACGGTATGGTACTGGCACAAAAACAGAAAGATAGATCAATGGAACAGGATAGAAAGCCCAGAGATAAACCCACGCACATATGGACACCTTATCTTTGATAAAGGTGGCAGGAATGTACAGTGGAGAAAGGACAGCCTCTTCAATAAGTGGTGCTGGGAAAACTGGACAGGTACATGTAAAAGTATGAGATTAGATCACTCCCTAACACCATACACAAAAATAAACTCAAAATGGATTAAGGACCTAAATGTAAGGCCAGAAACTATCAAACTCTTGGAGGAAAACTTAGGCAGAACACTTTATGACATAAATCACAGCAAGATCCTTTCTGACCCACCTCCTAGAGTAATGGAAATAAAAACAAAAATAAACAAATGGGACCTAATGAAACTTCAAAGCTTTTGCACAGTAAAGGAAACCATAAACAAGACAAAAAGACAACCCTCAGAATGGGAGAAAATATTTGCAAATGAAGCAACCGACAAAGGATTAATCTCCAAATTTTACAAGCAGCTCATGCAGCTCAATAACAAAAAAACAAACAACCCAATCCAAAAATGGGCAGAAGACCTAAGTAGACATTTCTCCAAAGAAGATATACAGACTGCCAACAAACACATGAAAGAATGCTCAACATCATTAATCATTAGAGAAATGCAAATCAAAACTACAATGAGATATCATCTCACACTTGTCAGAATGGCCATCACCAAAAAATCTAGAAACAATAAATGCTGGAGAGGGTGTGGAGAAAAGGGAATCCTCTTGCACTGCTGGTGGGAATGTGAATTGGTTCAGCCACTGTGGAGAGCAGTATGGAGTTTCCTTAAAAAACTACAAATAGAACTGCCATATGACCCAGCAATCCCACTACTGGGCATATACCCTGAGAAAACCAAAATTCAAAAAGAGTCATGTACCAAAATGTTCATTGCAGCTCTATTTACAATAGCCTGGAGATGGAAACAACCAAAGTGTCCATCATCAGATGAATGGATAAAGAATATGTGGCACATATATACAATGGAATATTACTCAGCCATAAAAAGAAACGAAATTGAGCTATTTGTAATGAGGTGGATACACCTAGAGTCTCTCATACAAAGTGAAGTAAGTCAGAAAGAGAAAGACAAATACCGTATGCTAACACATATATATGGAAATTAAGAAAAAAAAATGTCATGAAGAACCTAGGGGCAAGACAGGAATAAAGACACAAACTTACTCGACAACAGACTTGGGGATATGGGGAGGGGGGATGGTGGGCTGTGACAGGGCTAGAGAGAGGCATGGACATATATACACTAACAAACGTAAGATAGATAGCTAGTGGGAAGCAGCCGCATGGCACAGGGATATCGGCTCCGTGCTTTGTGACCGCCTGGAGGGGTGGGATAGGGAGGATGGGAGGGAGGGATATGCGAGAGGGAAGAGATATGGGAACATGTGTATATGTATAACTGATTCACTTTGTTATAAAGCAGAAACGAACACACCATTGTAAAGCAATTATACCCCAATAAAGATGTTAAAAAAAAAAAAAAAAGAAATAATACCAAGTCTCCACAATCGCCTCCAGAGGATAAAAATGGGCTAAATGCTCTCTAACTCATTCTATGAGGCCAGTATTACTTTAATACAAAATGAGATAAAAAACATTACAAGAAAAGAAAATTATAAACCAATATTTCTTATGAACATAGATAAATCCTCAAGGAAATATAAGCAAATCAAATCAAAGAAATTGATATATAAAAAGAATTATATACCATGACCAGGTGGGATTTATTCCAGGTATGGCAGGCTGGTTCAACATTTAAAAATCAGTCAATGTAGGGCTTCCCTGGTGGCGCAGTGGTTGGGAGTCCGCCTGCCGATGCAGGGGACACAGTTTCGTGCCCCGGTCTGGGAAGATCCCGCATGCCGCGGAGTGGCTGGGCCCGTGGGCCATGGCCGCTGGGCCTGCGCGTCCGGAACCTGTGCTCCGCAACAGGGGAGGCCGCAGCAGTGAGAGGCCCGCGTACCGCAAAAAAAAAAAAAAAAAAAAAAAAAAAAACAGTCAATGTAATCTTCCATATCAATAAAATAAAGAAGAAAAATCATATGATCATATGAATTAATGCCAGCAAAAACACTTGACAAAACCCAACACCCGTTCATGATAAAAATATTCAGCAAACTATAAACAGGGGAAAATGTCCTCAATTTGATAAAGACCATCTACAAAACCTATATAGCTAACATAATACTTAATGGTGAGAAACAGGATAATTTTCTCCTAAGATCGGGAACAAGGCAAGGATGTCCTCTCTCTCTTCTATTATATCTCATGATGGTTTTAATATGCATTTCTCTAAAGGTTAGTATTGTTAAACGTATTTTCATGTGTTTATTTGCCATTTATATGTCTTCTTTGATGAAGTGTTCTGTTCTTTCACCCACTTTCTAATCAGATTTTTTGGTTTTTTACTCGAGTTTAGAGAGTTTCATGTATATTCTTAAAGTAATTATTTACCAAATATATTATTTGAAAATATTTTCTCCCATTTGGTGGCTTGCCTTTTCATTGTCTTAACAGGGTCATTCACAGAGCAAAGGTTTTTAATTTTGAGGAAGTCCAATTTATCAATTTTTTTATGGATTATGCCTTTGATATCATGCATAAGAATTTGTCAACTAACACGAAGTCATAAAGATTTTCTACTATATTGTATTCTAAAAGTTTTGTAGTTTTTTCTCTTACACTTAGGTCATAATAATCCATTTTGAGTTCAGTTTTCCATAATATGTGAGGATAGGCCAAGTGTTATTCTTTTGGCTATTGACATCCAATTATTCCAACACCATTCCTTAAAAAGACTGTCTTTCCTCCATTGAATTACTTTGCATCTTTGTCAAAAACTGTAACTTCAGTTTAACATATAGAATCTTAATAAGTGTTCAATTTAAAATACAGGTCCAAAGCTAGTATGTGGCATATTGGAATATTCAAGAGAACTTTGGTTTGTTACATTTAAAAGAATATTTTCAGGGGAAGGGAAATTATATTTTTCTTACTTTTTTTCCTTTTCTTTTTTCCTTTTGTTCAGTTTTAGTGAGATACGTCATGTCCTATTAACAAACAGGAATTATAAACATTTAAGGTGTACAACTTGATGATTTGATAGGTCCTCGAAAATTTTGTTAATCAGATAATTGACTAAAGGGAAATTAATCATATTAAATGTATAAATTCAGTTTAAAATGTTAAAAAGTGATTAACTAAATGTGTAAATGATACCAAATACTATTAAAGTCCCCTCAAAGTGATTGCTAAAATTTTCTAGACATATCAACAGAATATTCACAAAAGCTATAATTACCTACTTAAAGATGAAGTTATGTCATTTGAATTTATAAGTTTGGTAAACTGAATTTTAAAAACAAAAGTAACATCTATTAGAACATCTAATATTAAAAAAAATTATGGCAGTACCAAATTCTCGAGATGATGCAGAGAAACTGAATTCTTCATATATTGCTATTGGGAATGTAAAATAATACAACCACTCTGGAGAAGAGCTTGGCAGTCACTTACAAAACTAAATATGCATTTACCATATGATGCAGCAATTCTACCCTTGCATGTTTATCCAAAAGAAATGAAAACTTAGGTTCATGTAAAAACTTGAATACAAATGCTCACAGCATGTTTATCTGTAGTAGCGAAAAACTGGAAACAATCCAAATGTCCTTCAACCGATGACTGGTTAAACAAGTTGTGATACATCCATACCATGGAATACTACCTAACATCAAAAAAGGAATGAACTCTTGATAGATGCAACAACTTGGATGAATCTCAAGGGAATTTTGCTGAGTTTTAAAAAAAGTCAACCATAAAAGATTACATGTAGCAAACTTTCATTCATATAACATTATGGAAATGACAAAATTATAGAGATGTAGAACAGATTAGTAGTTGCCAAGAGTTAGGGACTGGGAGCATGAGTAGACAGGGAGACAGTATAGGTGGCAGCATGGAGAATCCTTGCAGTCTTGGAACTGTCTGTATCTTGATGTGGTGGCAGTCACACAAATCAACACATGTGATACGACTGCATAGAACTATATACACACACATGCCAGTGAGTGCATGTAAAACGTGAAATTTGAGTAAGATCAAAAGATTGTATCAATATCAACATCCTGTTGTCTTATTGAATTCTAGATTTACAAGATGTTAAGACTGACAGAAACCGGGTGAGTATACCCAGAATTTCTCTGTATTATTCCTTAGAACTGCATGTGAATATACAATTAAAGTTTTAAAAATATAATTAAAAAGAAAAGTAAATCTCTGAATAGTCCCTTCTGTATACACACAAACACACATACACACAAAATCCCTTATGAGCATCAAAAGAAAAAAAAAAAAACCCGTACACTAACATAAAAACTACAGAAATTATTTAGAACAATGGATACAAATATATTATTCATGGGCTTCCCTGGTGGCGCAGTGGTTGAGAGTCCGCCTGCCGATGCAGGGGACACGGGTTCGTGCCCCGGTCCAAGAAGATCCCACATGCCGCGGAGTGGCTGGGTCCGTGAGCCATGGCCGCTGAGCCTGCGCGTCCGGAGCCTGTACTCCGAAACGGGAGAGGCCACAGCAGTGAGAGGCCCGCGTACCACAAAAAAAGAAAAAAAAGAAAAGAAAAGAAAAAAAATATATATATATATTATTCATTTAATAGATTATACCCGCTACTGCTGTCACTGTTACTACTATTGCTGTAATGCCTGATACTCTTCCTTCAGATATCTTCATGGCTAACTTCCTCACTTTATTTAAGTATGAGAATTTTAACACAGAAAACATCACTTCTTTGACCAACCTATCTCAAATAACCCCGCCCTGTCTTTCCACCCTTTATTGTTCCCCATTCCATCCCTTTTTCCTGATTTACTTTTCTTCTTAGCACTTGTGATCAAATGAAATATTGCATATATATGTGTTTACTTGTTTATTCTCAATCCCCCTCCTCCTCCTACAGAAGGCAAGCTCTACAAGAGCAGGGTTTCATCTGGTTTTGCTCACTCCTGTGTTCCCAGTTCTTACAAAGTGCGTGATATGGTAGAGGCTCAGGGACTATTTATTATATAAGCAAATGTTGCAATAAACTGATGAGTGAATGCTGATGTTAAATACAATGATGCAAAAGTTAGTTTTTCTCTATTTTTAAGTAACAGCTTCTGATGTATGAGAATGCTAGAGAAGATGCCTTAGAAATCTCTTATCAAATTTTTATTAAAATACTCATAAAACTATTTGAAAAGAATCTCCTATGCACTTCAATGACAAAAAAAATAAGGTAATGCTGCTTTCTTCTAGAATTTGACACAATTTTCCTTATGCCTTATTCATGAATTAGAACCCCTTTTGGAACCTGCTCTCTCTCTTTTTTTTTTTTTTTTTGCGGTACGCGGGTCTCTCACTGTTGTGGCCTCTCCCGTTGCGGAGCACAGGCTCTGGACGCGCAGGCTTAGTGGCCATGGCTCATGGGCCCAGCTGCTCTGCGGCATGTGGGATCTTCCTGGACCAGGGCACGAACCCGTGTCCCCTGAATCGGCAGGCGGGCTCTCAACCACAGCACGACCAGGGAAGCCCAGGTCCTTTAATTTTAACAAACTGTCTCAAACTCATAAATAGCACAGAGAAGCCTGACAGGTCCTAAATGGTCACTTCAATTTATTTTAGTCATTAAAAATAAACTTCTAAGTAATGAAAACAAGAAAAGATAACTCAATCAGGAATTGAAACTTCAAGATCTTCTGGAACCCCTACTACTTTTATGCCTTGGTCAGTGTACTTCCTGAGCTTCTGTTCCTTCATCTGAAATTGGAATAATAAATAATAGCTGTTTTACTTCTTCAACAGGATGGTATCATAAGCAGATAAATTGTTTACTACAAATATTATAGCAACATAAGCTAGCCTTATTATAACAATTGGATATTTCCTAAATAGAAACATTCCAATGTATTCTGTTTTCTTCTTAATATGTGTGAATTGCTTTGCTCTTGGAAATGGGTGGAATGATCAGTAGTGAAATAATCAGAAGTGAAAACCAAAGTCAAAATTTACTGTTACAACTGACTCATTCAGGCTTATCAGAATATCCACCAAGCATTAAAAAACAAAACAAAACAAATTACCTGTTAACATTTGAGGAAAAAAAAAAGACAACTTGTGAGAGTTTTTCTTTTTTAACCAAAATTAGTAAACATGAGACTAAGTTATCTGAAAACAAAAGCACCTCAAAGCTTTACTTTTAATGAGCATAAAAGACATTGCTGGGGTTAGATACTTCAAAAACTATTGAAATGAGTTTAGTGTTAAAAGAAGTTTTTCTTTGAAGATTACTGCTTTTATTCAGATTCAGATGAAATTGTTTATTTTAGTTAGACAATGAATTTCTTCCTTAAGAGTAATTTCCCTGTGAAGTAATTTTTATCTGTGGCAATTTATACCTAATGTTAGAACAGAATGATAACAGAGGCAATTTGTTCTAGGTTTTCCTGGCGTGGTTCCCTCAAGCTGGGAGTCCTTGAATGCCCAATAAAGTGCTAGGGTAACTGAGGGCAGAAGAAGTAAAAGCTTGACTCCTGCTGCCTGCACCTCCATCCCTTTTCCATTTCCCTATCTCCCTCCCTCCCCATCTGCTCCCTAATAGCGCTGCTCTAGGTACAGATATGAGCATTGCAGTAAGTGTTAAGGTGTGTAATTCTTCCTTAAGGATGAACCTCCATTCTAAGGGGTCTTCAATTCATTGGAGAGCAAATGTTTTTGGGCAAAGTGGCCTCTGGAGCTCCTTGCCTGTTAAAATCTCACTCCCCCACACCCCACTGCCCCTTGGCACGTAGACCATTCAGTCAGCAAATAGATTTGCCTTGTTTACAGCGTTCACTCACAAGGCATCAGCCCTGCCTTTCCTGCGTTCTCATCTTGATTTATGCAGACATCTTTGTAAAACAGCATAACAAAACAAAGTAGAATTTTTTTTCAGGTAGATTTAAACAAAGCAAATATTGAAAGCTGATAATGGTATATACCCCCAAATATTTCCTAATAATATTTCCTAATAATGGGGAAATTATATTATATATAATATGTGTAAATATACACACATACATATACATATCTTTGGAAGATATATATATCTTCAGATAAAGATTAATAAAATAATTTTGAAATGAGAGTTAAATAACAATAGTAATAATAATGAAGTATGATAGTTCAATTGAACATGGAAATGTTTAGAGTGGTTTTGACAGAATTATACAATCTTAGTATTAAAAAGTCATTCAAAATTATCATCACATCTTGCACATGAGGACCCTGAATGATGAAAATCAGAACAAGAGTTGAGGTGTCTTCACTCCTGGCCCATCGCCTGTATATGTGTGTGTGTGTGTGTGTGTGTGTGTGTGTGTGTGTGTATGTGTGTGTGTGTATGTGTTTTACACAAGATCACACACCTCTTAGGTTTTATTATAAATCTTATTGGGAAATATTTGTTGAAATTGTCAATCTGAGACCTAACTGGGCCATTGTAACTCCCTTAAGAATCAAGAGAGATGAACAAGAGCGAAGGCGCCTGGTTCCTTCCTCCTGCTGACGCATCTTCCCCATAGTGTAACTGCTGACATCCATCTTGGTCCCTTCACCACCTCAGGAGTCTCGGCTCAGAGTTTTGACAGGAACTAGAGGACCCCATTTTCCCTTCAAGTTGTAGCACTAACTACTCCAGCCGCCTAATTACTGGGTGTGCTTCACTGCTTTACTCCCTGTCCCTCAACCACTGTATCCCCTAAGTCTGGCTAAGCATGTAGGCCTTGGCCCCTGTGTTCTGGAATCAGCCAAATAAGTTTCTCCACAGAAAAAACAAACCTCAGCTTCTCATTAGTGGTCCCACTGCCATTCCCATACATAATGCAGCTTCTTAGAGTATCTGGGCCAGGTGCCACCTAAACACCATAATTGTCATCTCGCAGGGGCAGGGGACCTCTGTGCTGCTGCCCACATGTTGCTACTCTACCCAGGGATTGAGACACTTCTGGTACTTCAGGCTAGAGATACCCACTAAACAGGAAACTTTGGGTCCTGAGGGAGATTCATCTTTAAACCCTGAGGAGAAGCCCAAGTCTCCAAGGCAATTTGATTTTCCCTCCTGATATGAGAGACATGGCCCAATACAAAACAGAGGCCCTATGAAAGGCCATCACCCTGAGGGAACTTAAATTCTTCAACTCAGGATTCCACCTTACTCTTCTCCCCTCCCCCACCCACCTTCCGCTCAGCCCTGGAGCCCAAGGAATAGTCTAATAAATGAATATTTACAAATCTCTTTGTTCAACTAAGTTCTTCATGTGATAATGGTATAAAATTGGCTTCAGGAATAATAAACAGCCATTTTAAGTAAATATTTTTTTTCATTTATATGTCAGATGTATTTTGATATCTCTTTTCATTATTTACTTATGTATTCAGAAATTTTGCACAAATAATATGAAGTTATACATTGGGAAAACTAAGAGAAATTAAACCTAAAACTATAACCACATTTAATTTGTTACCAGGGGAAATAAAGGAAATCAAGTCATAGGAATAAAATCCCCTGAATTTAAACTCCAACTCTACCTAAACTTTGCTTGCTCTGTGACCTGGGCAAGCTATTTAACTTAACCGAACCTAGTTGTTGTCAAGTGTAAAGTGGAGATAATAATAGTACCTACTGCACGGAGTTGTTCTGTAAATAAGTTGGTGCATGAAAAATACGTAGCACACTATCTGGCATGCATGAGCTTGTAGGAAATGTGCACTACATTTCTAAAAAGAGCATGGAGGCGAGTATTTCAATTATAAAGAAAAGGCTGTTAACTAAACAATCCAAATGTCCTTCAGTGCTTGAATGATTTAAAAAGTTGTGGTCCATCATATGGAATACTACTCAGCAATAAAAAAGAATAAACTATTGATAGAAACAATAATGTGATTGATCTCGAAGGAATAATGCTGAGTAAAAAAGCCAATCACATAGTCTTACATACTGTATGATTCCACTTACGTGACATTCTTGAAATGACAAAATAATAAAAATGGAGAAAAGACTAGAGCTTTCCAAAGGATAGGGGAGGACAAGGAAGTAAAGTGATTTTGGCTATAAAAAGATAGCAAAAGAGATCCTTGTGATGTGAATATTCTGTATCTTGACTGTGGTGGTGGTAGCACAAATCTACAGATAAAACTGCGGAGAACTAAATACACACATTGTCACACAAATGAGTGCATGTAAGATTGATGAGATCTGAATAAGTTCTGTAGATTGTATCAATGTCAATTTCCTGGTTGCAATATTGTACCGTAATTATGCAAGACGTTGCCTTTGGGGGAAATTGAGTGAAAAGTCCATGGAGTCTTTGTATTATTTTGTGGAACTGTATGTGAATCTGCAGTTATCTCAAAACAAAAAGTTTAAAAAATGAAAAATGCTGGGCTTCCCTGGTGGCGCAGTGGTTGAGAGTCCGCCTGCTGATGCAGGGGACACGGGTTCATGCCCTGGTCCGGGAGGATCCCACATGTCACGGAGCGGCTGGGCCCGTGAGCCGTGGCCGCTGAGCCTGCACATCCAGAGCCTGTGCTCTGCAACGGGAAAGGCCACAACAGTGAGAGGCCCGCGTATCACACACACAAAAAAAATAATAAAATAAAATAAAAATGAAAAATGCTAAAATAATTTTCTGGGGCTCCCCTTTGGTCTTTTGTTATTCAAAAAGGACACCTAAGAAAAATCTCCAAATTAAAAAAAAATGGATTGGTAAAAGTTTATTTTAAAGTTATTGAAAATCCTTTAAAAATATAAGCTTAGAAGTGATAGGTAAATAGATGACTTTGTCAACTATATTTTTCTTTTGAAAAGGAAGGAGTAAAATCAGTCATTCATTGACAATTTACTTGCAATACTACATAGATTGAGTTTTGTTAGTTATTGCTGACTTTTCTTATTTTCGGCCACTAAGTCCAAAAATAGCACATCCTAGACTTCTCACATCTATTATCTAGGTGTCTAAGATCAGTTCTGCTTGGGAACTTTACACACACACACACACACACACACACACACACACACACATACACAAATAAAGGGAAGTCAGCCAGAAGTTAGGAGGAAGTGGGAGCAGGAAACAGATTTTGTTTGTAGATGTCTTTCCTGCCCTTCCCACCTCATTTACTTTTAATGTAATTTCTTCTTTGGTCTTCACTTCCCCAAGTTATTTACCAGTTTCTAAGCCTGGGTGGTGTAAGTCATCGGGGAAGGAAATGCTGACTACTGATGTTTACCTGAGTAGCATCAGCCAGGCTGAAGTAACATGTACCCCTGTCCTGTGAGTATTCTAGAGAGCCTGGCATTTGCCTCAGTGCTGTTTGCTGGACAACTTCTATTCCCTTGCTGCTGTGATGTTCTGCATTATTAAACATTCACCCATTTGTTTACAAGTTTTCCATCTCATCTATGACAACAGCAAAAGATCTCTGTATGTCCCTATCTCCCGCAAGTCCCTTATTCAAGCAGTCATAGACAGGCTGGTGCCATGAAACCCTCAAAGCCTCCACTGCCAACATCTCATTGACAATAACAAACTGTGTACATCACTGTTGAAAAACAGGAGGAAATGTGCTGTTAGCTTAGAAAGAAGAAATCACTGTCCTAACTTTTCAACTTTCAATTCGTGGAATTCAAAATGCCTACTAGAACAGGGTTTTTCAAACTACTTGAATTGAAGAACAGCTTGCAGACTGATACATCTGTAAAATTCAATAAAATAAATTATTGGAAAAGTGAAAAGGAAAAACATAAAGATATAAAAAAATACAGCCTCAAAATGTTACTACTAAATTAACCTAGAATTATTCTGTCAAATTGCTATAAAAATTCTCTCTCAATTTCTGTATTAATTTCAGTATAAATATTTTATAAGCCAGCACTGGTCCACCAACTACATTTTGAGTAGCACTGAACTAGAGGACATTCTGTCATCTGGTCATCCTTCCTCATTTCCTTAATCCTTTTCAATACTCACATTTAGACCACTCCTCTCCACTTTCTTTCCTCTGCTGCTGCTCTTGGCAAAGATAGACTATTTGAAAAAGCCCTCATATCTGCATGATCCTCCACATGTGCGTATTGTCTCACTTAGTAAAAAAAAATTGCAGGTCCGGATTTATTAAGCTTGATGTTTGACCTTTACTCTCTCAATGGTTAAAAGGACTCTGTAAGGCAGTAATTATTTCAGGGAAATCAAAGTAAGTCAACTTGTAAGTTGCAGGACCAGACATTGAATCCGAATTTTTTTTCAAAACCTGAATGTTTTCTACAACATATCCATCTTCTACTATCATGTTCTAAGATGATTACTGTGCCTATGTAAATCAATTTGATGTGCATTTTCTAGCATAAAGAGCTCAGTATTTTTTTAGAGTTCCTTCCATTGCTATTTAATTATTCATTTATGTATTTCTTTTCTCCCCCAGAGAAAGCATACTCTCTTCGAAGGCAGAGGTTTTGCCTATTAACTTTTCATATTTTCCACAGCATCTAGCACAAGACATAAATCAACATTCAGTCAATATGAAATAAGGAAACAAGCATTAGTTATCTTATTGTTAGTTGAAAACATATATGCATAATATAATATTTTCAGAGAGAACTGAAATAATACTTCAAAGCAAAAACAATATTTTAAATACAGAAAGAAAAATATGACAACATAATTTTAATTCTCTTTGATGATTAAAAAGGCCTTCCAACATCTTAGAAATCAGTTTTTATTGCCTTGGCAAAATATATGTACCAGAGCAATTACAGTTATTTGCTTTTTCCTTAATTTGGACTATCATAGTTGTTTAACAAAGCATTCTGGAGGACCCTAAAGACAGGGCTGAATTACCCCTGGTTAATAAGGACCCTTAGTCAATAACAAGAATACCCGAGCTGTTAGACCAACCTCAAGAAGCAACTGATGACCCAAGTTGGATAGTTTTACAATGTACACTGCCATCTTGGACTTGCTTCTAAGTTGACAGAATCTCTATATCTGCTTTAAAAGCTTTCTACTTTTTATTTTGCCAAAGCCTCTTTAAATATTGCCTATGCGTACTGAAGCTTTTTCAAACAAATCAGAGCTTTTTATATCTTTAAAGCAGCTGTGAAGACTTTACATTTTCACAAAGGGAATAAAAGATGGAGGCTGTAAAAAGTGGCTTATGGGAGTCTTTGTACTTACAAATAAAATGTCTTAATAAGCTTATTAATATATACAAAATAATGGGAAATGATAAAAACCACAAAAAATAATTTACTATCTTGACCAGTGTACTTATATCAATGGATTCTGTCTACTCCTGTGAAGAAAAAAAAAAAAAAATTAACACTAATGCTCTAAAATCTCACACATTAGAAAATGATATACTTATGTTCCTAATTTAGGTTCTAGGCACATTTTAATGGATCGGGTTGATATATAATTATATAATTTCAATTTTTTCTAATATTCTAGGCAAGCTTGAAAGTTACAAATTATAATATATACCAAAGGTAAGTAAGTTTGTAAAATTTATGATGAACCTATTACGTCTTATAAAACCCTCTTCATTCATAGTCTAAGTCCTGAATAATCATAAGGAACATATGTTTTTAAGAAAAGCGTGCTATTTTGCTAGGTATTTAATTGCATGGTAGGTATTTGATCCCTACTCCCAACTTACCAATATTAATATTTATCAGCAAAAATTGACCATTACATTTTATGTTCTTGATGGGTATGAAAAACTCCTCATGACATAATGTATATGTTCAGGAAAAGTAAACATTTAAATCAATAACAAAATATAAGAAAATTCCTTAAAGGGTCCAAACTGTTCATTGACCATATCATGGTTAGATAGACCTTTATCAGTTCTGCATGTTCTACAGCTCTTTCCAGAGATAAATGAAACATTACCTTACTCTATTTCTTCTTATATGAAAGTGTATACCATATGGCTAAATAGTACTTAATGAATCTCATGAGCGTTTATTGAATGAATGAATGAATGAATAGATGAATGAAGGACTGAGTAAAAGTACAAATACAACTATGCCTAACCAGGACTCAGTAGAGTATTATGTAGCTTTTTTATTTTCTTGATATCTCTTTCTGCATCCAGCATGGTGATTTCCAAACTCTAGGCATTAAATAAGAATTTATTATTTTTATTAAGCCAACATGGTTAACATTCCTTACCCTTCCAAAAAATACCATAAAGAATTTGCAGTTGTTCATTTTATATTAGTAACGTTCCCCTGCATTCTCTATTTTTCACATCTAGTGCCTGCTCAATTGGAAGGATTTTTAATTTCTTCCATAGGCTTTCATAAAGATCACCTCCATTATGCAATAAGTCTATTTTTCCCTCTTCATTTTACATGTTATAGTTTGAAAGGCTGTGTTTAACAAACAACAACAAACAGACAAATCAAAATAAGGCAAGCAAGTGTAAGTACAGGATTGAAGCCTGAATCCCTCCAAGGCTGTAACAGAAAATAAAGAGCCCAGAAAAGAACATCAACCCTATCACCCCTGGTCTGAGCACAGAGGGTAGCACTGAACAGCATGGCTTCTGCTCTTGGACTCCCTGGATCTGAATCCCAGCCTCACCTCTTTCAGCTTTGTTTCAAAGGACAAATAACCTCTCTGTGCTTCAATATTTTCATAAGAACCACGTGGAAAATAATAGCATCTACCCCATAAGCTTATCAAGAGAAACAAGAACATGCCTACAATAAGTAGTCAGTCAACATTCACTATTACTGTCACTACAGGAAATCCATACTCTTTCTGGGAAATAGAGATTTTAAAATTACATGTATTTTTCCAGTATAATTTGCCCTAAAGTTGATTTGTGAATTAAGTACTTTTTCCTTTTCTAAAAGTAATGTAGATTATAATTTTGAATTTAATTCTTGTCGTAGCATTATTTTAAGCATGTCTGTGCAGGGTGAGGGTGGAAGGATTATTCCTAATGAAGATCCCTTCCTTGACAAAAAGGAGTCATTTATTTCAGATGGCAAGAAACTGGCATAGACACCCTTTCATTTGCCTTTTGTTCCATCTTGCCATCCCTCCATACTCCATTCCCCCTTCATGCAGGCTTTTCATGATGTTACTTCAATAAAAAAATGATTAAAATTAATTGTCACTAAAGTATTATAGGTATGTGAAACTTCCCATAATGCTTGCATTTTAAAAGAAGGCTTTCTGTAACAGTCATAATTAATATATTGTGTACGCCTCAACTTCAGTGAAATTTCAGTCACTGAGGTATCAACTACAATACAAAGACGTAATCTGAGAGTATATAGGGGCAAGTACACATTTGACAAAAAGCAAGAGACATGAACCTGAAAATGTTGCCCTGGTAAGTCTAATATCAACAGTAAAATAATAAAACAGGCCCAAAGAGATGAAATTTATCAAAATCTAGAGGATGATGGAATCATGAGCAATAAGCAGCATGGTTTTATAAAGGGCAAATCAGGCCCGACACAGTCAATAGCTCTTTTCAGCAGAATGACAAAATTAGAGGATGAAGGGCATCAGGTAAATGTTGCCTCTTTGCACTGTCACAATGCATTTAAAATCATCCCTACGAATTTTAAATTCAACTGTAGATAAAACTGATTCAGCTCTGAATGCTTTCTAAAAAGACCTGAAAAAAATGTAAAATGTCATAGATAATGACAATGGGGGCCATCCTGGGATGCTGGAGTTAATAAGGCTCATTCACTGCATTTCCCACACTGATGAAAGGGAAAAAATACATCAGAATTGTGCATAACATGCTAAGTGAATAGCAGATTTAATGGAACACAATTAAGAAGATTTTAAAATACAATGGGTAATCTAAAAGGATCCTAAGTGAGATCCAAGTAACAGCTATCTCTAAACTAAAATAAAACAGACTGAGCTAAGAGGAAAGCCCTCAGGACAAAGAATCAAGAAATCCTGAGTTGTGTCTCTTTCTACCTTCTCTAAGTGCAGCTACCCTGACTCATTTACTGTCTGGCCTTCATTCCCCAGCCCTGACTTCAGGACTGAATAGGATACAGCAGGAACCTGATCATGCCCACTGAGTACACTGACTCTGACCAGAACTTGATGGGACAAATTTATAGACACTTTCTCACTCAGACACCCCTGTTCTCAGTTAAGAACAAGTGCAGTCTTGGCTCAGAGATGCTCTCCTGGCTCACAGTCTGAACAGAGAAGGAGAGAGACAAGTAATAAATAACTACAGGGCAATGAAATAAGAGTCATAATGCAAATGTGTAGAACGTTCTAGAGCAACTCAAATCAAATAATGAGACTATCAGAGGGAATTGGGTAAACATTCAAAGAGGCAACATTTGAACTGGACCTGGAAGGCCAGGCAGAAGAGGGGCAGGGATTGACGCAAAGCCGCATAAAGGCAGAGCAGACTTGGGAATTCTCCTCATGGATATAAAGGGAAGGATGATTGTTCAGTCTAGCACAGAACACTGCTTTGAATAGTAGATAGAATGGCCCACGTGACAGAATTTTGTAAAACATTATATAAATATAAAAATATTTAATTATATTATGAGCAGTTAAAAATTGCTTTGAAATATTACCCAGTAGGAAAAAGGGAGGTGAGGCTTAAGCCCAACACCACCATAAACATGGCAGCATTAGTATCACCCAGCTCTAGCCACCTCTCCGACTGCTTCAAAATCCTGAGTAGGGCAGGGAGAGGCCTCATGCAGAGCGGAGCTGAGTTTTGTTATAGGTACACATCCTCCAAAACAGAGCATGACTCACATGTGGAATATGAAACCACCCACAGATTAGCATTGATTTACAGGCAGCAGTTGCCATCCTCCTCCTCTGCAGTTATGTTCCCTGTGAAGAGGGGAATCAGTGTTCCCATCATCTAAGCTAAATGCTTGGAATCACCTTTGATGCCTCCTCTCTGTGCTGTGATTTCACAGTAACTCATCATGTTTCTTTGTCCTCATCTTTTAATTTCCTTTCATGCCGGCACCAGTAAATCTACCATTGTACTTGAACGATTACAAGGTCCCTTACCTGGGGTCTTCTAGCCTCTCTCCCTTCTCCAGTCCATCCTCCACACCAACTTGGCATATAAAAATACTGCTTTTGTCCCGTTGCATTCTTATTCATAATTCATCAACTCCCAATTGCTTACATCAGTGATTCTCAAATTTCATCTGCATGAAAATCATGTCTGAAATCTGCTTAAAATTAAGATTACAATATGCTCCTTTTCATTCTGATACAATAGTTCAATTTTTAGTGAATAAAAATTTAGTATTAGGTTTTTAAAAGTTTTTTTAATTATTTTTTTAATTGAAGTATAATTTACTTACAGTATTGTCTTTGTTTCAGGTATATAGCAAAGTTATTCAGACATATATATACTGTATATATATATATATATTCATGTATGTATTTTTTTATTATTTTCCATTATATGTTATTGCAAGATATTGAATATAGTTCCCTGTGCTATGCAGTAGGTCCTTGTTGTTTATCTATTTTATATATAGTAGTTTGTATCTGCTAATCCTAAACTCCTAACTTATTCCTCCCTCCCTCTTCCCCTTTGATAACTATGTTTGTTTTCTATGTCTGTGGGTCTGTTTCTGTTTTGTAAATAAGTTCATTTGCATTGTTTTTTTCACATTCCACATATAAGTGATATCATCTGATATTTGTCTTTCTCTGTCTGACTTACCTCACTTAGTATGGTAATTCTAGGTCCATCCTAGTATTAGTTTTATTATTAAGTGCTTTGAGGACATGCTTATAAGAGAGATCAGCTCTTCTTAGGTGCTGGACCTGAACTTTAAATACCTGTTACCAGCTGTCATTTACCATATTTTAAACATATTCACTTTATTTAGGCATAATTATAAAAAATAGGAATATAATATATAGTTTATCTGTGTTCATAATGCATATCTATCTATCCCTTTATCTATCTAAACTCATAGTACTATATGAATAAATTACTAGCTGAAATATCTTTCTGCTGCCCAAGGGGCTACTAACTGGTCCAAGAATATCTGTTGAAATGGTTCACGGATGTTAAATTCCATATAGTCATGTTCAAAGGAAGCTTGATTCATGGTCCTAGAATCTCACAGTTTAAATAAGTCTCCAAAATTAACTTTTCCTGCCAGGAAGGGAGGACTGTCTTCCTGAAGAGAATTAAGTCGTGAGATAACGATTTCTTTCCCCTTTCCTCACGTGCTGAGGTTGGTAGTGGCAGAACATTTAGCTTATTTCTCCGATCATGATGCTCTATGCATCAGTCCCCAAACTGGAGACTTGTCCATGCTTTCTGTCTGAAGGTGGCAAAGTAATCAAGCAGCAAATATACTCTATGTGGCTGAGAAATTATCAGAAGAAAGAGAGTGAAATAGGAGACCTGTTACATGGGAATAGCTTACATTCCCAGAAATTAGCTCTCAAGTAGTCGTACATCTGACATGGTCAAAAGAATGCCACGTTAAGTACCTGGGACCTATATCAACTTCCCAGGCACAGCTGGAGTGAGAAGGGCCTAAATGCAAGGGTTTTAGGGACTATGCCATCTGTGGAAAAAAGGGAGGAGGCTGTATCTCGGTGAGTTCATCAGACCAGGTACTGAACCACCAAGGTCCCCAGAGAACCACCAAATGAACCTCATGAAAGATCTTGCCTTTGGGGGCCCACAGTCCAGAAAGAACCAAAGGCCACTTTGGTTAGACAGTTGTACGACAATTACCTAAATGGACTCCCCCTCCTGAGGCTACTAACAGAGACTGGGGCTGAGAGAGGCCTGACACTCCCCTAGGCCATCAGCTTTAACAATTTAAAATCAGTTTCTCCACAGTTTGTGGGATCTCTGCTTTGTCTCCTCGAGAGAAGGCATTGAATTAGAGAGATCATTAATACTATCTAAGTTGACTGACCCAAACTAGAAGTCCTAGAGTGTTATAGGATAAGAGTATCATTTATCAGAAGGGATATATGTATATGTATAATTGATTCACTTTGCTGTACACCTGAAACTAACACAACTTTGTAAATCAACTATGCTCCAATGAAAATTAAAAACAAAAAGAAAGTATGGAAATATAGTCAACTGGCAACTTTAAGTCTGAAACATATACATCTGTTTATGATAGTCTAGTTTTAAAAAAGGATCATAAACATAATATGAAATTAAAATAAGGCAAATATAATTCCAACGTATGTATTGATAACTCTTTTCATTTTTGAATTATCGTAAGTGCAGCATGGTATGAAGAAAAAAGCTTTGGATTGCAACCAAATAATTGAATTCTAGTGTCGACCAAAATATTTTTAAAAAACAAGGTGAGTGATGTAACCATTATGAGCCATAGTTATTTTTCTGTGAATTAAGAGCAGTAATTATTGTAGTATCTACCAAAAACAGGTTATTGAAACAAATGAGATATATAATATTATAATCCATAGTATTATTAGACTTTTCAAATTCACTATTCAAATCTCAATTTTTGGTAGAGATTTTTTTTTTTTTTTTTTGCAGTATGCGGACCTCTCACTGTTGTGGCCTCCCCCATCACAGAGCACAGGCTCCGGACACTCAGGCTCAGTGGCCATGGCTCACAGGCACAGCCGCTCCGCTGCATGTGGGATCTTCCCATACCGGGGCATGAACCCGTGTCTCCTTCATCGGCAGGCAGACTCTCAACCACTGCGCCACTGGGGAAGCCCTCAATTTTTGGTAGAGATATTAAAAATGAAAATTGCATACAACACCAAATCTTATTTTACTCATTAAATGTTTTTGAAAAGTTGATCTCTTTCACAATATTTTAGGGTATTTATCTAACACTTAAACCTAAAATTTCTTAACCAAATGAGGGAATTGAACTATATGTTTTCTAAATTTCCCTTCAGCTCTTAAGATTTTTGTGATTCTACCTTTTCCCTTCACTCTTAGAATACCTTTTATTAGAACTGTTAACAGTATGAGCATAGTCTCATTTCAGTTTTCCACTAGGGCTAATGAAAAGTCAAAAAATAAAATGGAAATAAAAATCTAGAAAGGGGAGAAACAAGAGGGCAAAAATTTAAAGAGAAACAGTCTGAAAAATCAGCTAAAGAAGTAACCAAGAGTTACCTTTCTGTTCATCTTGATACAGTATTCTATAAGATATATTTCACATACGTGTTGGCTTGCCTGAAACAAACAAAATTTAAAAAAATGATTACAGATGAAGCTGAAATGTTCATGGATAATGAGGCAGGAGGTGATTGTCACTTCCTGATTTAGATATTATATGAAGGAATCACCAGCCAGAGATAAGATAGTTATAGAACTTCACATTACCTTTTGTGAATTTGAACTGTCTAGAGAGAAATGATTCCTGGAAGTCAGTGTCTTTGCAACATGGTGTTGTGGCATAAGGCATTCTCCACTTTTCACTTTTCCAGCAGGCTGAGCTAAAGCACTGCTGGAACAAATCATGACAGCAGAGCCTGATCCAGCATTTATGATGCTCCATTCTCAGCAAGTTAGCGTGTCCCTTGGTTCAAGAACAGGTAATGGGTTACAAACACCTGGTATTGCAAGGGTTTTGATTTTGTCCAAAAACACTAAATTACCTATGTATACAACCCAAATATTGATGTTAAATAACTTGTAAAGGAAGCATGGTAATGCAGAGATTGCTAAAGTAATCAGGCAGGAAGTGAGGTAGGCCAAAGAGAGAATTTCACATCAGAAACCTGTTCACTTTTCCCACTGAAGCTAAAGTAACCACGAATCATTTTAATTAATCTGCCATAAATGTCACAGCCTAAATGAGTTCAAAGGATTTCAATTCAATCCATAGTCCATCACAAATACCACCATGAACGAGAGTCAATGCTGCAGCCTTAAATCTGAGAGACACGCAGATAAGAAGACAGGTGTATGCATAAAAGAATAAAGTATAGTAGAAACCAATTACAGCAAAGTCATTTTTCTTCCATAAGAAAAAAATTTATTATAAAAAGAAAAATTACTACAATGAAGGGAACTGATTTCTCTAATGATTGAAGTATCTACATATTTTCTTGATGAAATGAATTTCACTCAGGGTGAATTATAAATAAATTGTCCAGCTTGCCATGAATATTATAGTTCTACAAAGAATTCTACCACCTGCACTGAAAGATATATTCACCACCTCATGTCCTAAACAATCTGATGTAATTAATGGGGCAGTTATAATTAATATGATGTTTTCATATCTAAGATTAAATAAGCAGATGGTGACAAAAGTCTAGGGTACATCTGGTTCCAAACAAGAGCCTGACAAAGGCTTGCTTGCTTGATTTGTTACTTAAATATTTGACAGGGTACAGAGATCTAATATGTAATTTTGCATGTGAACATCACCACCCAGGTAATCCTACTGTGGATATCCTTATATTTCAAATCCATGGTATTCTTTCTACCCTCAGCAGATTGCTTTGGGTGGCAGCTGAACACTTAAGAACAGCAAAGATGTATTATTAGCAAAAGTCTGGCTTATTATTCAATTATCAATGGCTGGTTGAACACTCAAAATAGACTAAGTATGGCTTTGATAAGCATGCAGAAGTTTTCAAAATGTTCTAAAATAGTAACATCACAAAATAAAGCTTTTCAGGATTTTTTTTGTATGTGCTAAGATATATCTGTCTCTTTCTCATTCAACATAACTGAGACCATATTGTACCAAAACGGACTTCAGTTTGTTGATATTTCAGGAGTGCTCATGTATTGTGGTTAAAATAAAAATGAGATGCGGTAGAAGACGAGTTTTTTCCTTTTAATTAAAAAATGTGCTAGACAATACATTGGTAGCTAGTATTTGACTCAACATTGTAGTTTATTATCATTACTATGAACTCAACGTTAGCTGTATAATTGGGAAAACTCTTTAACTTCTCTGCCTTTCAGTTATGGTCACAGTGATAATAGTATTTCATAATATTTTATAATAATTAAATATGTCAGAGAGCCTAGTACAGTTGTGGACATAAGGCAGATATTCATTATGTTGGTTTTCTTTCTGCTTTGAGTAAACATTTCCTTCTTTCCTTCTTTGCCTTCTTTATCCTCCACTCCTTATTTTCCCTCTTCCTTCCTGACAATAAGTTTTAGACTTTCAGAAGGGCAAAAATAATTATAGAAATTTTTACATGTTTACATTCTTAGATCCTAGTACATTTAGAAGACGTAATAAACTAACAATAAGTACTTGAAAAAATCAATATTGGGAATATACAATGTGATCTCTGCCCGTGAATACAGAACATATAAAAATATGACTTTACATAATTTTGTACAGATTACAAAATGCTTCCATGTACACACTCCATTCTTTTAATCTATGCAACAATCTTGAAGTATATGTTAACATGGCGAAAAACTCAAAAGACCTGTGCTCAAAACTTTGTCATTACCAGCCACCCGACCTAAAGCTATGACTCTGAGCCTGTCTTCTTATCTTCAAACAAGATTAATATCTATCCTGCCTCCCTGGTAAGGTTGTGGCGAGAATCAAGTGAGAGGCTGTACATCAAAATGCATGTGAACTTTAAGTATATACACATAAGAGGTGTCTACAAATTCTTAGCCAAAAGATAGTTTACAAATAATTAGTTATGAGATGTCACCTTCACTTAACAATTAAAAAAAATGACAAAAAGGCCTTATTTAGTACAGAGAAATGTGTAGGTAAGATTGAAATAATGGGAGTAGTTAGAGAAGAATGCCTGTAAGAAGTCATGAGGCATCTGAACCTTGAAGTCTGGTAGAAGCTGGATGGGAAACAAGTGAAAGGAAGGAAGTGGCTGGCAAGAACATTTGAAGAAAGGCTTAAAGTATAGCACAGGCAGATTATTTGGGGAAGAGGAAAAAGATTGTCCTTGTTGGAATTATCGGTATTGGGAAATAACAGATGAAGTTGAAAAGCCAAAAAATTCAGAGTGTGGAGGACTTTGAATGTCATGGTAATTTTCAACTTTTGCATGTAAACAATAATATATTTCATGTAGGACAAAACAGTATTTATGTAACGGATAATATATTATGAAGCAACTTAAATTTTAGGAAAATAAACTCAATTATATCCATTGGATTAGAAATGGAAGATTATAGCACAGAGGTTGGTTAAAAGGCTATTAACGTGTAAATAATGGAAGGAAAGAAGGAAAGTTACTGTGGTCTATTCAGAAATGAAGACCAATAAAAGACCTTAAGGAGTAAAGTGCTGATGGAAAGGGAGAGGAGTGATGAATTCAACATCATAAGTAAGGATGGTGGAGTTAATAGAAGTTTCAGATACATAGAGTATGGTCCTAGAACACAAGATTGAGACATGCTTAATTGGCCAGATGCATGGTGGTGAGTCTATGAGTCCTAGAGATGTTTAGGTCTTAGGAGGAGGCCCATGCTATCAAGCCATTGTTTGGTATGAGTAAGTAAACATAAGTATAGCATTATAGAAGAGGAATTCAAACAGTCTTTGAGAACACAACTTTGGAAAATCAATAACTTATTTATATTTAAATAGTATGAACTTCATAATATTATACCTGAATATGAGAGCCAAATATGTAAGGCTTTATCCCTATAAATTAATATACCATAAGAAGAGTGAAGGGGTCCACATAAGGATAATGACCAATAGTAGGTTATCAACATTTTGCTCTAAAACTCTAAAATCATTACTAGAGAATTGCTAGATCCTTAACTAATGAGGAGAAAAAAGAGGCTAAAGAATTTGCCAAAAGCTTTTGAAGGAAGCTGATTAACTGGATTTCTAACACCCAAAAGAGAAAAACACACACACAAAGAGAATGTAATGGTTAACTTTATATGTCAACTTGGCTGGGCCATGGTGCACAGATTTTTTGGTAGAACATTATTTTGGGTGTTTATGTGAGAGTGTTTTGGGATGAGATTAACATTTAAATTAGTGGGCTTTGACTAAAGTAGATTGCCCTCCATGTTGTGGTTGGGCCTCATCCAATCAGTTGAAGGACTGAATAGAACAAAAGACTGAACTCCCCCAAGCAAGAAGGACATCTTCCAGCAGATGGCCTTTGAACTTGAACTGCAATATTGGCTCTTTCTAGATCTCCAGCCTGGCAACCTACCCTTCAGATTTGTAACTTGCCAGTCTCCATAACTGCATAAGCCAGCTCCTTAAAGTAAATCTCTTTCTAAGATATACATATTGACATAGATATATCCATCCTATTGATTATGTTTCTCTGGAGAACCCTGACTAACAGAGAAGGCAATACACACAGAAGAGCAACATCACCCCACTATTGAATATGCAGTGGGTAAGATTTGTGAGCACTCAGCAAAGTGGATATTATGCAAATATTCAATAATGTTGTCTGTAAACAAAATTGAATATTTCTTGCTTGAAATTGACTCTAAGGCCTGAAATATTTTGTATAAAAGATATAAAATTCAACCAAAAGTCAGATATTCTCTTATTTTGGTATCTTATAACCTGTCATAGAAGAACATTGTAGGAAGTAAGAAAGATCATTCAATTCTGGAGTAAATCAAGGTATTTTTTTAGATATTTAGTATCTCTCTACTTTTAAAATAATAGCATATATTAAAACAAATATTTGAAATTTTAATTAATAGAAGTCTTCATTTTCATAGTTTTACAGTTTACAAAACAAATAAATGTTATGAATATTTATTGATATATACCATCTCATATCTGTTAGGATGGTTATTATTAAAAACAAAACAAACAAAACATAAAACAACATGTTCTGGTGAGAATGTGGAGAAATTGGAACTCTTGTATACTGTTGGTGGGAATGCAAAATGGTGCAAGCTGCTATGGAAAACGGTATGGATTTTCCTCAAAACGTTAAAAATAGAATTACCCTGCGACCCAGCAATTTCAATTTGGGGTATATACCTCAAGAACTGAAAGCAGAGTCTTGAAGAGATATTTGTGCGTCCATGTTCATAGTAGCATTGTTCACAGTAGTTAGAACATAAAAACAATCCAAGTATCCATCAACAAATGAATGGATACACAAAATGTGTATATACATACAATGGAATATTATTCAGCCTTAACAAGGAAGGAAATTCTGCAATTTGCTTCAAATAGATAAAACTTGAGGACTTTATGTTAAGTGAAATGAGCCAGTCACAGAAAGACAAAAATTGTATGATTCCACTTATATAAGGTATTTAGAGTAGTCAAAATCATAAACACAGAAAGTAGAAGGGTGGTTGCCAGGGGCTGAAGGGAAGAGAGAATGGGGAGTAATTGTTTAATAGGTGAGTTTGATTTACAAGATGCAAAGAGTTATGGGGATGAATAGTGGTGATCACTACACAATGATGTGAATGTATGTATTACCACTGAACTGTACACTTAAAAATGGTTAAGATGGTAGATATTATGTTACGTATTTTAACACAATAAAAAAGTAAATAAAAGAGATGGGGGAAGGATTCCACCTGCTGTTAGAGGAACCTGAAAAGTCACACTGCTAAGGATATGGATATAAGAGGCAGGAGGGACTGAGGGATTCGGTGTCATTTTGCAATCTTTTTGTTAGATGTGGAGCACCTCAGGGCAGAAAGAGAAAAGTCCCAGCATACCCTCTTAGCCTAAGGACATAGCACAGAGACAATTCTCCAACTCCCACTTTTTTTTACCCAGTCCTCTGCTTAAAGAGGTAAAAGTTTATGAGGCACTATGTTGGCAATCCTTGGGAGCTTCAGAGCTTGTGGAAAGTGACCTCAATTTCGGTGTTTGGTTTTAAACAATGCATTTCATTCATATTTCTGGGACTCTACCTGTGGGATATAGTTGCCAATTCTGAGGCAAAAGGAATACTCCCACTTCATATGCTATTATTATAGCATTATTATATCATTTAATCTGATTGCGTAGATAGAGCTGTAATTTAACTTTATTTATCAGATTGACCTTTGAAAGGATTAGGACCAGAATTCAAGGGCACACAGCTGGGAAGGGGTAGAGCGCACAACGTAACACAGGTCTTCTGATTCTAGGTCAGTGGCTCCAAAAATTTTATTCTTGAGGGGTATTCGATTTCCAGTCAGGTTGAGAGGAGGAACTAGCAGAGTTTTCTGAAACTTATATGTGCATAGCCTTTCACTAAGGCTGAAAAAACTCAATTGTCCACTTAAAAAATCGGTGGAGGATACGAAGGAAATTATGAAGAGAGCTAACAACCACCTACTCCCACCAAGCCAATACTTGGTGATGCCTTTGCTCTGAATCTGATGCTTTTCCCACTATACAGCCCTACCTTTTGTAGTAGGTGGTACTGTATTCTCCAAAACAATGTGTTGATTCCTAACCTGTGGTACCTGTGAATGTGACCTTATTTGGAAATAGGATCTTTACAGATGTAATCAAGTTAAGGACAAGGGTGGGCATTCATTTGAAAACTGATGTCCTTATAAGATGGGGGAATTTTGGACACAAACAAAGAGACACACAGGGAAGAACATCATTTGACAACAAAGGCAGATTGGAGTGATGTATCTATGAGCCTAGGAATGCAGAGGACTGCCAGCAACCACCAGAAGCTAGAAAGAAGTAAAAAAGGATCATCCTCGAGAACCTTCAGGGAAAGCATAGCCCAGATGATACCTTGATTTCAGACTTCTAACCTCCAGAACTATGAGACAATAAATTGCTGTTGTTTGAAGTTACCCAATTTGTCGTAATTTGTTATAGCAGCCTTAAGATACACTTTTAAACTTCTTCCCAGTTTTTACAAACTTATTTCACGATAAATACCCTAGTACACACCTTGTATAAGCTAATGAAGAGAAAGAAGAATCACAGACAAGTCAGCATTTAATATTTCTGAGAGTGAAGAACAGAGGAGTCAGGAGGATGAGAGCTTTTGCTTTAGAATATGGATTTTTCTCTCCAGCTCTCAGAAGGTCAGCCCCCTAACCAAAACAGCCACTTGAAGCTAATCTCAATGCTTCCAGTATAATTGTACTTGACCTTTACCTAAAGGCCATCCCTACCAAGAAACTGATGGTTCCATCCCCTTGGGCTGTTACAAAAGGCAGCTTTCACAGTGTTCCTTTCATCGCTCTGCTTGGGAATCTAAAACCTGTTCATCCTAAAGGAAACCAACCTGAAAGTGCCAAACGAGACAATAACAAAACATATTTCATACACTTTTGAGAAAAAAATATGCAGGGAAGAAAAATGAAGAGGATAAAATAGTCTCCTTATCTGAAAACTATGTTTTTTCATGCTAAGTACTATGCTTATGGAGCCAATACATCATGTCCACCAGTAAGTGGAAGTGAAGCATGTTTCTTCCACACATTGTATGACACAGCAAGTGAGTATTTTATCGGCATTGGGTAATTTAAACTCACACTCTGCTGTCTGGATTATATTAGCAGCATACCATGCAAAGACTAGATTGTTTGGCAATTTGTGTACCACAGAGAATCAGTCCAATATAATTCAGGAGAGAGGCAAGGGCAAAAAGTGTGGAGAAGTTGCTTTATATCAGAAAAATATAGCTGTTATTAAGATGACATGGATAAAACCTAAGAAACCTGGCACACAGTTTGCTAAATACTAGTTTATATGGCAGCATTGCAGGCAATGATCTGGAAATACTGATTCAACCACACATACAGAGCTAATACCTCCTCAGGTAATCTGTTGCATTTATTCTTCCTACTTTATCTCTCCTATAACAAACAGCATGTGAAGGTACACACACACCACACTCCCACACACAAACATACACATGCAGATTTATTGCTATGAAAACCAGGGTGTATTGTGGTTTAAATTGTTGGCTCTGGAGTTAGACAACCTAGATTTGAATCCCAGGTTTACCATTTACTGTTGTGCAAGCTTTATTTGTAAAACAGAGATTATGTCGTTCAAATCTCATATATACTATCGTGACAAGGATTAAAAGGGATACTGCATACAAAACTCAGCCTGAGGCACAAAGTAGGTGGTCAATAAATGTCAGATATCATCACCAACATCATCATCATCATCATCACCATCACTATTATTATAAACATGCATACACGGTTATCAATGTTTATCTGTACAACCAAAATCATCTATAGGTTTGTATATAAATTTAAGGGCCTATGAACTTAAGACAGGTTTAGAGGTTGAGGAGATTATATTAATTTCTCCTTTAAAAATATTGTGGTGGGCTTCCCTGGTGGCGCAGTGGTTAAGAGTCTGCCTGCTGATGCAGGGGACACGGGTTCGTGTACCGGTCTGGGAAGATCCCACATGCCGCGGAGCGGCTGGGCCCGTGAGCCATGGCCGCTGAGCCTGCGCGTCTGGAGCCTGTGCTCCGCAACGGCAGAGGCCACAACAGTGGGAGGCCCGCATACCGCAAAAAAAAAAAAAAATATATATATATATATATATATATATATATATATAGTGGTGACAACACCAAATGCTGGCAAGGATGTGGAGCAATAGGAACTCTCATTCATTGCTGATGGGAATGCAAAGTGGTACAGCCATTTTGGAAGATAGTTTGGCAGTTTCTTACAAAACTAAACATTCTCTTACTATATGATCCAGCATTTGCTCTCCTTGGTATTTATTGAAAGAGTTGAAAACTTACATTCACACAAAAACCTGCATTTGGATGTTTACAGCAGCTTTATTCGCAATTGCCAAAAGTTGGAAGCAGCCAAGATGTCCTTCAGTAGGTGAATGGATAAATAAACTGTGATACACCCAGACAATGGAATATTACTCAGTGCTAAAAAGAAATGAGCTATAGTAAAGCATGAAAAGACATAGAGGAAACTTAAATGCATGTCACTAAGAGAAAGAAGCCCATCTGAAAAGGCTACATACAACTATGGAGACAGTAAAAAGATCAGTCATTGCGGGGGGTGGAGGAGAAGGGGGCAGGTAATAGGCAGATCGCAGAGAATGTTTAGAGCAATGAAACTACTCTATAGGGTACTGTAATGGTGGGTACATGCCATTATACATTTGCCAAACCCATAGAATGTCCAAAACCAAAATGAACCCTAAGGTAAGCTATGGACTTTGGATGATCATAAAGTGTCAATGGAGGTTCATCAGTTATAACAAATATACCATTCTGGTGGGGGATGTCAGTAATGGGGGCAACTGCACGCATGGGGGAAGGGAATATATGGGAAATCTCTATATCTTCCATTCAGTTTTGCTGTAAACCTAAAACTGCTCCAAAAAAATAAAGTCCTAAAAATATATATTAGGAAATACATTCAGGAAAATGTCCCAGAGCTCAAACTTTTTTTTTTAGTTTCTACTCATGGCTATGATTCATTACAGTGAATGACTACAAAGCAGGATCAATAAATGAAAACGGCACATGGGGCCAAGTCTGGAGAGAGCAGGTGTGAGCTTCCAGAAATTCTATCCCGATGCTCTTGTACAAGACATGTTTATTCCTTCAACAGCAGCAACATGTGTGAAGAGTTGTATGTCCAGGAAAGGTTTATTGGAGCCTAAGGGTCAGAGTTCAAACTTAATCAAATGGCCAGTTAATTAATAGAGAAAGTCTGCTCAATATTGATAAATGTTGTCAGCTACTCAACCTAGATAAAACAGCTTTGTCTCATCTACTCATTTATGAACGATTTGAATTACATTATGAGGGAAAGGATAATAGGATTAAAAACAAAAATTAACTAAAGCCAAAGGTATTGAGGGAGAGTAACAAATAGGTCAATTTGTCTGGCTCACCAGGTCATAATATAAAGCACAGTAGACCTGAGACAAATCCCAGCTTCTACTCTCTTACCTGCAGATGGACATCAGACTCCTCAGAGCTTCAGTGTTAGCCTGAATTTTCATTTCTGCTATAAGCAAATGTTTATGTGATATTAAGTGAGTAACTGTATGTCAAAGTCCTTTCTAAGATTCCTCAAAACTAGTAAATAATAATAATAGGATTTTTTATTAAACCCATTGTCAGAAATCACCTTAATATACAGTTTAAAAAATAAATAAAGCTAGAAATGCCAGTCTAGAGAAGGATTCCCCACTCCAGCCCATAGAAAGCCAGTAAAGAAATTTTTAAAAATGAGATGATCAGTGTTTCAAAGGGTTGATCTTGCAGCTGTGTATGGCCTTATTTTTATTAAGTCATGTTTTTCTTCTTGCAACTCAGATGGAATCACAAAAATATATTCTATAGAAAGTTTTTGGTCCTTAGAACATACTATAAAAAATATACATCAAAAAAACAACTTGTGACATTTATAAACATGATTCCCTGGCTATCAATTGGCTTTATATTGCCACAAATGAAAACACTTAAAAGAACATGGTTTTAAAATCATATCAGAAATGGATTTTTTTCCACATAATACTATTTGGCTCTATTTTTTTTTTTTTTTTTTTTTTTTTGTGGTACGCGAGCCTCTCACTGTTGTGGCTTCTCCCGTTGTGGAGCACAGGCTCTGGACGCGCAGGCTCAGCGGCCATGGCTCACGGGCCCAGCCGCTCCGCGGCGTGTGGGATCTTCCCGGAACGGGGCACGAACCTGTGTCCTCTGCAACAGCAAGCAGACTCTCAACCACTGCGCCACCAGGGAAGCCTGTATTTGCCTCTATTTTTAAAGAAACATGACACCTGTCCCGTTGATATAAGTGTGTTGCATTTGCTTTCTACCAGTGCTGTAGGCCATATTATTGTTCAAAATATTTGCTGTCTCGCCCAACCCTGTGGGTTGATTGAAGATTTGTTACTTCATTTATCTCTGTGATTTTCTTTGACCACTAAAATATGAGTGGAAGTGACATGTCACTTCCATATAGAAACTATAAAAGCCTTCACATGGTTGCACACCATCTTCTCTTTTCTGAATGCCAAGAGAAAATGAAATAATAAAAGTTTCTCTATTCCTGGGAAAAAACTGTTCTGAAGCCATGGAATCAGTTAAATGCCAGAATTCTTTAAAACTATTTAATCAATCAATGGCAGGTCTACAGCCACTGTGACAATCACAACTGCTCGAGAACACCAGCCAAACAGTGGCAGCATTTTGCTTCTAAAAGTCATCCAGTGGGGAATGGACTTAGAAAAGAAACATTCTCGAGAATGTCAATTAGTTAACAACAGTTTCACTGTAGTATCTATGCTTCTACAGGGCCTTAGGGTTAGGGTTAGGGTTAGGTCTATCCGTCCCAAAACCTCTGAAAAAGTCAGTTCCCTGGTTTGCTGTAAGAGTATATGCCTGATCCACGTAGCTTTCCCTCACTTAAATAAGCAATAAATTTAATGTTAAGATTTTTGTTTTAGATGATGGTCTTATCCTTTGACACATGGGAAAAAATGACAAGATAGAGGCTACTCTGTCAGTTTGGGTCCTCCAATGAAGAGAACGTGGAACAGAGCCACCGTCAACCCATAATGGACACAAAACATGAGTGAGAACAGTTATTTATGAAAGCCATTGAGATTTTCAGGTAGTTTGTAAACACAGAATAACTTAGACTAAGCTGAATTATACAGTCTGTAAATTTAAGTTATGGTTGTAGGCCATTACACAAAGGAAACAGGCAGTTATAATTTATCTCCCTGCTCCAATAAAAGATGAGTTTTCCTCTACAGAACCAGACTTCTCGTCTCTCTTCTAATGTAATCATGATAGTTTTCATGCTTCAGGGCGAAATTTATGTTAAAAGCTTCATTATATTATTTCATTAGAAAATTATTTTTTTCTGTCAAATATATGATTTTAAAAGATTTCTACTGTGCAAAAAGACTTGGCCAAAACAATAACAAGGTCAACAACAACATGAGTAAAATTTATAAAGCAATATAAAAATACAGCAAAAGAAATATACTTCATAATACTTTATCCAGCCATAAATGTTCAATTCTTAAGCAATTTCCCCCACAGGACTCTGTATTCAATTTTAAAGTGAAAACAAATACAAAAATTAAATTTGCCTTTAAAACATGTTAAACTTTACTGGAATGTATCTATTACAAAGGGAAATAGTATGCCTATATTTGTATCTCATTTGGTATATAATTATTTTCAAATTTTATCATTTGGTTGTAACTCACATAACTTATTTTGAAGGACAGTTAATCATAAGAATTCAGTTATCATGAAAACCCAGTGAGTCATTTAACAAGTATGTGAGAACATATTATATGTAAAGTACAGAATTAAATGCTATTGGTGTTTAAAAGTTAATAATAAACAGAATTTACTTTCAGGTCTAAAAGTAGAAAACAGAAAATTTAATGTATAACCATGGTATAATGCGAGACTGATAAATGGCATCAGAAAGATATAGATGAAATTATATGCAAGATCTAAAGGATGAGAAATAACAATTGAGGAAAATCAGGGAAGGGTCATGGAGCAGGTGCATTTAAACTGGGCCTTAAAATATAAGTAGGAAATACTCTACACATATGAGTCTGGCTCTAATCCATATAAGCAAGAAGGAATCACTCATCTCTTCAATGTCGCCCTGACCTAGCAAGACAGAGCTTTTCTCCCAATAACAGGACTCATCATGTTCCTGATATGTACATACCACCAATACCCTCTGAGATCTGGCAGAAGGGAAAGAGGAAAGTTATGTTTTAGGTTCTACTCTCAAATTTTCCCCACTCACTTAGGCAGCAAAATTTAGCCCAACTACTTCTTTTAACAAATCTTTGTGAAGTAGAGATTTCAAAGCATACAGGCCATTGGAAATTAATTCAGGGTCTATGCATCTCTCTGAATTGTTGGCCTATGAAGTCCCTGTCTTGTCAAGACCTTGAGTCAGAATCTTTTTCAAAGTAGACTACCTCTCTAGACTTTATTTCTTCCATATGAGTCAGAGCTTTAATCCAAAGCACTGAACCCCAGCCTGGGATTAATAGTGGTGAAAATTGTTAGCTAACAAGATTCCATGGAGCAGCCAACTGATAAGCCTTGATTACAGGCCTCACAATTCACTGGGAAAAATTCATTAGTCAACAGCTTCCCTGACACTCCCTTTCTACTAATAGTCAAAGCACAATTCTATAGCCCTTTCCTACAACTACTTTTCTCACTTGAGAAATTCCGGGACGAAATGATTAAAAGAAAAGTAAATCCTTCACCCCACATGTCACCTACAAAAGTGGGCAGCAACACGATTTGGGGAAATTTCCTGAAGTTGTGATAAAATTTATAGCAGAACAAAAGCCACCTGGACCTATTATTTATTTTGCAAAGCAAAGTAAGACTTTTTTAAAAAAAACCTCATATTCAATTTTATTAAGCAATATTAAAAAGCAATAGCACTTCCAGGACACACTAAAATATAGTGCACATATCATTTATATGCAGTTGTGCATAAATCATTCCTCTTTTTTTCAGATGAATAGAATCAGAACTTCATGGCACTTGCCGAAAATACCCATTTAACTCTCAAGAATAACCCTATAAAAGAGTGCTTATCAAATTCCCCAGAATAAAAATCAGGCCTAAATATGAAGACTTTGCCATTATACAGATATTCTTCAACCCATGACTTAGTGAAGTTAATATCATTGCCATTGTTATTGCTTAAAATAAATGGAATAAGGGCCACCTCCTGGGAAAAACAGTAAATTAACTGACAGAGCCCATGAACGAAATGAAACTAAAATCTCAATGTTTAAAAAAAATGTTTTTAGTTCCCTGGCTAAAAACGTATTGTCATCAGCAGCCACTTTTTTTGCGGTACGCGGGCCTCTCACTGTTGTGGCCTCTCCCATTGTGGAGCACAGGCTCTGGACGCGCAGACTCTGCGGCCATGGCTCACGGGCATAGCCGCTCCGCGGCAAGTGGGATCCTCGCGGACCGGGGCACGAACCCGTGTCCCCTGCATCGGCAGGCAGACTTTCAACCACTGCACCACCAGGGAAGCCCCTAGCAGCCACTTTTTAAAAAGAGAAAGAAAGCAGCCTTTCAACTACCCAGGTTAATTTCACTAATGAGTCAAACTAGAGGAAAAAATACTGGGCAATTATTCAAAGGACCTTGGCCACACACTCAGTTTACTGGTTGACATGAGGTGATTTTCTGTTCCTCAGTTTCTTCACCTGAAAAATCAAATCTAGGATTGTTCAAGCATCAAATTAAAAAATATAAGTAGGGCTTCCCTGGTGGCGCAGTGGTTGAGAGTCCACCTGCCGATGCAGGGGACGCGGGTTTGTGCCCCGGTTCGGGACGATCCCACATGCTGCGGAGCGGCTGGGCCCGTGAGCCATGGCCGCTGAGCCTGCGCGTCCGGAGCCTGTGCTCCGCAGTGGGAGAGGCCACAACAGTGAGAGGCCCGCGTACCGCAAAAAAAAAAAAAAAAAAAAAATATATATATATATATATATATATATATATATATATATATGTGTAGAATCCTAGAAGTTTCCAAGCATCAATTTGAAAAACATATGTAGAAGCACTCTGTAAACTGTAAAATGGAAGAGGTCACTATTTTCCCACTTTTATCAAGTCTGTGTGACCTTGAGTTCCTGTATACAGGGCTCATCAATTGATCCCTTGGATATTTACTTCTAGACCATCTTGGCATTGACTTTCTTGATACTTCTAGATGGGTCTTACCCTCTGTTTTCTCATTCTTCCCTCCCATAAATCTGAGTTGATCTCCACTAGTCATAAACATCTGTGAAACACATAAATGTTTCAAAATTTCCCTGAGAGGCTCAGAGCAAAAAGCAGACTGAAAATTCAAAGTTCTAGTAAGATTTCCATGATAATAAAGTATTACCACATCTCTCTAGAATTTGTAGGGCTTTTCTATCCTTAGGACACAAGCAGAATAAATTGGATGAGGGTTACTGGGTCCTTGAGAGCAGTTCCAGACAGCCACCTATGCACACAGACAGGGGCCAAAGCTGAATACAGAGCGTCAGAATTTCATTATGAGACTGTTGGATGAGGCTATTTTTCCTACATACATAATGAATAAATTATATCAGGCTTCCAGACTCTTTTGAAACCAGACATATGACACTTAAATTTGAGGTAAGCAATTACTGACAAACTGACAATCTGCACCACTAACAAAAAAAGTTCAGAATGTTTTCTTCTGCAGACAGGTACATTTAACTGTGTGGAGAGAAGAGGAACTAATCTATGTTTCAATTAGTTCTCAGTGACTGCAGCAAGCTTTGATGGATTAATCAAATTCTGGCTTTTGGGGGGAAAGATTTACTTAAAATCAAATTGATCTGTTGTCCTCGTATTATCACTGCTAAATCTATATTTACTCTGCTTTAGGGCTTCTGAAGAGTAATAAATTGTCACCTCTCCTGCAGTCTGCCCAGTCTCAAGTCACACTTGAAATGAGTTTAATATTTAGAGCCCCTTTCAAAAGTACTGTTGCTTGCAGACACTCAGTCGTAAACTTTCCAACAACAGAAAACACCATGGTAGAGGCAAGATTTCACGAAGCAGAGTCAGATTGTAAATTTTTTTCTTGACTTTTGGGGACAAGGAAAACAGTTGCACCAAACAAAAGCTAAATTCAAATAAAAGAGGGTGAAAATTGAGTGACGACTGTGCATCTACAGTGTGTGTGTGTGTGTGTGTGTGTGTATGTGTGGTGGAGGGGTGGGAGGTGTGAAGGGCGTCTAATTGCTTATCCACTATCACTCCCACTCGGGGGAGCATTCTTCCTAGGCTCTGCCTTTCTGTTCTTCGATGGACACTGATGACAGCCTCCCCTGTTCAGAATACATTCTGCAGGTGCTGCTGAGAAAAGCATGCACATCACTCAGTTTCCTTATCATCTTCAGGAGCTGTGGTTCTTTGTCCTTCACAGAGGCTCTGATAAAACTTCAAGGCTCTGAAGTTTAAATACAGATTCTCGCATTGAAAAAGCATCAGTGTGGGTTTTCTTGCCAAGAGAGCTGGACTGCTAATTTGACACATCAAATGAGCCTTTTGGACCATGAGGGGTTAACACAGTCCACCAGCCAAGCCGGGGGAAAGGCGCTGACTCCCAGATGTCAGTGCTAGCAAAATTAATCCTGGAGCTTAACATCTGTATGCTTCACCTGCCAGGCGGGCCCCAGTAGGTATTTTTCATCACTGGACCAGATTAAAAGAGAATGATGAGCAGAAGCGGTTCCGCACCACCAGTGACAGAAAGGAAAAAGGAAAAGATGTCCTCCACTGAGAGCGAGGCCCCGACTGCCTCCGGGTACTAATGTCCTGGAAACATTGGACAGGAGTGTGTGTTACCTTGTCCGGACACCACCTGAGCTGTCTGGTTGCTGGAAGAAGGCTCGGGAGCATCAGAAGCCACAGGGTAGGGCAGACTGAACAAGCCCAAGCTAGCTTCAGGGTGCCACTTTTCAAGTTTTCACCTGAGCAGACAGGATTTTTAAGTATGTTCTTTGGTTTCAGGCTGCTGGCAACATTTGTCAGGATACCCAGTCCCCAACCCCACCTGGCTTTTCTTTTCCCTGCCTTGTTTGCTTTGCACTTAACAGAAAATCAAACTTTCCTAAACCCATGTGTCCTCTTGATCTTCTCATCTTAAGAAATTTTTTAAAGTCCAAACTTCTCTTGTCTTCATAGGCATTTGTTTTTTTATATTTTCAAAATCTAGTATTTTTCATATGTTGTTTTTAAACATCAGAAATACAATTACATGGTCAGTGCTGGAAAAACACTACATTCCGCACATCTAGACAAATTTGATGGGAGAGCAGAGGGCTAAAAAAGCAGGAAGGAGGGCCAGTAGGACAGAACTGATTTGCAGGGCAAGAACTTCAAAGAAATAATGAGGTCCCAGGAGAGGTGGAGCTCTGATGTAGGGAATTGAATCCTTTTCCAAAGCTTTCATAAGATGTATTTTTCTTTCTACTGCCAGATAAAGGTATGTGTAGGGTAGAGGGGAAGAAAGAAGAAGGGAGAGGAAGCATTTGATGAAAAATAGAGTGGATGGTTCAGTGCTTTGCTTAGGTGTCAGGTAAAGTTTCCCTCAAAAGTACCATGAGCAATTTAAACAGTAGAAGTGTCTGGGAATTAAAGAATAAACCAGGATGGATGCATGCATTTCCAAGAGTCATTATGGGGGACAATATTGTTTCTATTTAACAAACACAGCTAAAAGTGGATGGCAAAATAGCACTTTATACATTAGATCTCTGAATATGAAGCCATATTTTCTAAGTTTATGAGCTAATATTTTTACAAATGTAATATCTAATCTTTCATGTAAATTTCTTGAATTTGTGTGGGTCCTCTGAAAAGGAATAGCAGCAAGCCAAATCTCAAATTTCAGATTAGTGTTCTCATAGCAAGATAAAATAATTATTTCCAAATGTGAACATCAAAATGCTAATGGCTGGCTGGACCTAAGCATGGTAAGTTCACTCTTCTACAGAGGTAACTTTAAAAAAAATAAAATCAATCTATTCTATAAGGAAATGACACCCTCTGCAACTTCCTCACTTCTGCTCATTACTGTATGTGATTCTCTTACCATTTTAGAAATGATATCTCCCAGTTTGCCCAGGACAATCCCAGCTTATTCTTGTTATCTTGGTGAAATTATTAACAGCACCCCTTTTACTCCAAGTGTTTTGGTTTGGATGATAAATTATATTGTTTTCTTACTCAGAGCGGACGACAATGTTCTCATGTACATAGATTGAGGTCATCGGATGGGAAGGCTGGGGGCTGGCCAGAACAGCAGCCCTATGGTGAGGCAGGGACCCCAGCGTAGGGTCCACACTGGAGAAATTGAGCTCAGCCGGAACTAGGAAGCCGTAGCAACTGGTGTATCCCTTTCACATGCAGAAAAGTCTGCTGTCCTCAGCTGAGTTAGGCAGAATTAAACAAATGATCAGTGCCCACTTTGAGGCCTGACTGTAAAGAGATGAAAAACACCCCAAAGCCAGAGCTGTGACAAGAGACCAGTGAGAAATCACCAGAGAGGAAGGTTGCCACCTGTAAGGGTCTGTAGCTCTTCTGCCTGGAGCACGCTTCCTGAGCTGCTGGCCTTAGAACATCTGGCATTTGTTTTAGTAAAGAAATCAGTAAATTTTCTCATACTTCTACCAAAACCAAAACAAAAAAGTCAAGATAGAAAGAATGTTTGAGCATTCTGTAAAAGATACTATTCTCCCCCATTATATTCAAGAATGCCTAGATGTTTAAAACTGCAGCAAAGGAAGGAAACAAGAGTAAAACATTTATAATAAAAGAAACTTGACATTTACACTAGTGAGATAAGCAACAAGTGTAATCAGTGTAAAATAGTGTAGTAAGTATACACTAATTTAAATAATGAAGGTTAGAGGAAGTGATAAATAATCAAGAATAATTTTAGGGCATTAACACTACTCAAAATAAATATATACAGTTGTGAAAACCTTAATTTATTTCTTGCTGGATTTTATAGAACTTACCTGAAAATCAAGAAGAAAAAATTTCATTACAGTCATTTGAAAGCAGGCTGACAAGTTATAAATGCACTCACTCAATGTACAAATATGCATAATACCATGAACAATGCACAATTCCTTAAATGGTGCTCAAACACATAACATCAGGGATGCTTAAACCTCATAGAAAACAGAAAACATACATGCATTCATAAGCTACTAACATTTCAATGTTATAACATATAAGGCTTTCCCACACCCTTTATTTTATTTGATCTTCTGGACAGCATATTTTACAGGTGAACAAAACCAAATTCAGAGATATTGAGTCATTCAAGATCAGACAGCTAAGTAAGAAACAAAGTAAAAACAAACAGACAAAAACCCCATAATTCCTAACCAAAGTTTCTTTGGCAATAGTTCTATTTCTTATAGGATCAGTTGTACACAGGAAAGAACATGATACAAGATTTCAATACAGCAGGAGGCAGACAAATAAATGAAATAAGGATTCCAGTCACAGGCCATGCTAATTTAGAAAAATTTGTTTAGTTTCTATTTCTTTCCTTGTGAAATAATTTAAATCAGTGGTCCCCAACTTTTTGGCACCAGGGACTGGTTTTGTGGAAGACAATTTTTCCATGGACGGGGTTGGGGGGGGGATGGTTCAGGTGGTAATCAGCAGGTGAAGCTTCACTCATTCTCCTGCCACTCACCTCCTGCTATGCAGCCCGGTTCCTAACAAGGCCGCAGACCAGTACCCGTCTGTGGCCCAGGGGTGGGGAACCCCTGGATAGTTATAGTACTCCATGACTTACCTCCTTCATAGTATCCCACAATGAAATACTCTTGAAAACTCAGTAAGTGTTGCAAAATTTTACTCCCACTAAAAACTAGAAATAATTATTGATTCCATCAGTAATTTCAACTAAACAGGCATTTTTCCAAGGAAACATTCTAGGTCAGAGGCCAGGAGTATGTAGGAGATGCCTATACTGGTATGGTCATATGAGTTGGTAAAATTTTGAAATACTTCTCAGCTGATTGATTAATTGCCACTTACTCTAGTCCCTCGAGTGCCCCACCCTTGCCCTGGCATCTTCCAGATCTCCCCATGAGTCAGAAAGTAAAGGATTATTATCAGCAGGTTCATGCTTCAATGCTAAGGGTACCAGCCTTACTGGTACTTGACTTCTGTCCTTACCTCGTTGGAGACATTCCTGACCAATAAAGGGAAAACTCCAGCTATGTGTTTGCAGCTTGCTTTCTCATGTAGCCAGAGTCACGTTGCCAACATCTGCCTGTGTTCCTGTGATTAGTTCTCAAGTGAAAATAATATCACTTGTTCTACCTACTATTAGATAATAATTACTGTAAATATAAAAAAAAATGTGGCTGGGATGGGATGTTTATCAAAATGTGATGCTTGACATCCAGGGACATTAGTGCAGCTATAGAGAAGGTCTCAGCTTGAAAGATCTTGGAGGAGTGGGAATGTTGTTGATTGTTTATTCATTGTCTTTGGCAAAGGAAGAACTAAAGAGTGCTTCAATTACCCCGGAATTTATTCCCCAACTCACAGCAATGTAATGTAGTTGGACCAGGAAACGATCCCTCCCAAGCCAGCTTGACCGTATTACAGAAAGAACACCTAAACACCAGGAATTTTTTAACATCAACAACACTTGCCTCCAGTTTAAAGTCTGAGACAGCTCCAACAGCTGTCAAATGGACAGTGAGTTTAACCCAAGAGAAACCACAAAAACTGTTTGCTGGAAAATATCATGGTAGGACTTACTCTGCTCATTCAGGGAAAGAAAATAATAAAACCAAAGAAAAATATGCATAGTACTTATGAAAATAGTCTACACTTTAAAAAGGAAGAGGACATAAGTACTAAAAATGCAAAAGAAAAATAAAACTTTTGAAAAAGAACTATTATAGGAAGTGGTAAAAAAAATGGTAGGTTTGTTTTTGCAGAAACCTGATTTTCATTCCCAGTGAAATTGAAGAAAACATGGACTCTATGAAATAATATAATGTTAACATTTAGATAGAACTGGAACTGACTGAATCAAGGAGCTAGAATTTTTTAAAAGAAGGAAAGACTGTAATGATAAAAAACTGCCGTAAAATTAAATCATTCATTTAATATGTCTTTATGAAGAGAAAGGCAATATCAGGATAAAAAGATGAACAAGATATTAGAAGCGATATTATTGAAAACTAAATTCAATAGGCAACAAACTTAGGAAGCACTTCAAGAATGCAGAAGGTGTTGGTTCTAAAACTGGCTCCTGCACATGGAGGACAAGCAGAGACCAAAGAAAGATGCAGGCCACTCCAGATTGGTCGGTGGTAGGTTTAATAAGCAAAGGATCTCATATATGAGGCTTATTATGGGCAGCTGCAAGGCAAGTAGATCTCCACACCCACCAAATCTTAAAAGTTTATATAAAGGCCTTAACTGGGTTTAGTCAGGTATACTGTCCAGATGGTCTCAACACCACATTGCTCTCTCAAGTCTGTGTGCTTGAAACAGCTCCTAGTGTGGGCATGGTGGACAGAATGTACATGCCAAGGACAGAGGAGGGGGGAGGAACCTCTGATTGCAGGGTCACAGGCAGTCATGTTTTCTCAACAGCCTCTTCCAATAGAAGGACAAGAGAAGAAAACTTATATGATTAAAGATGATTAAAATGGAAGACAGAAAGTAAAGACATAAGAAATGGATAATTGATTTCCTGAAAAAGAAAAACCAACAAATATGACATAATAAATAACAAATGATATAAAACAATGAAGTTTCCTAATAAAGTAAAATGTTTTTATGTTTCTCTCAATAGATTAAAATGTTCCTAACGTTTCCCTAAGTTACATAAGGGAACTTCAAAAACATCTCAAGACCTAAGGCTTAGATTAAAAGGTCCTACCTTTTTCTCATCATATTATGGTGAAGCTGTTAATTCTAAGGGAAAAAGAAAAGAGCAAATTATGCATCTCTGAGACTGGGGGCAGGACACACAGAGGAAAACCTCTCTCAGGAGAAAACCTCTCTCAGAAGAAAATCTCTGAAGTTGTCCCTGGGCTTCTCTATAGCATTAAAAGCCAATTTTAAAAAGGTACAAAACAAAACAACTTAAAGGTATTTTGAAAAAAAGTTGCCACCAAACCCTGTATTCAACCAAGTTATCATTCCAGTAATGATAGGAGAAAATTATTCTTAGTAATGCACAGGCTCACAAAGGATATCTCCCAGAGTACTCCCCCAAAATGTTAACTGTTCAAAAGATCAATCTAAAAAACAGTCGAGCATCTATTGATGAACACTTATGTTGTTTCCATATCTTGGCAGTTGTAAATAATGCTGCTACTAACACTGGGGTGCATGTATCTCTTTGAATTCATGTTTTCATTTTCTTCGAATATATTGCTATATCATATGGTAGTTCTATTTTTAATATTTTGAGGAGCCTCCATGTTACTTTCTATAGTGGCTGCACCAATTTACATTCCCACCAACAGTGTACTAGGGTTCCTTTTTCTCCACATCCTCTCCAGCATTTATTATTTGTTGTCTTTTTGATGATAGCCAATATTTTGCCATTTGCAACAACATGAATGGAACTGAAGGGTATTATGCTTAGTTAGATAAGTCAAACAAAGAAAGACAATACTATATGTTTTTACTTCTATGTGGAAGCTAAAAAATAAAACAAAATAGAAACAGACTCATAGATAGAGAGAACAAACTAGTGGGAGACAGGTGAGGGGATGGGGCAAGATAGGAATAGGGGGTTAACAGGTACAAACTCCTATATAGGATACAATGTACAGCAATGTACAGGGAATATAGGCATATATATATAATATAATGTTATAAATTTAAATGGAATATAATCTATAAAAATGTTGACTCACTACATTGCACACCTGAAACTAATATAACACTGTAAATCAATTATACTTCAATTTAGAAATTAAAAAATGGGACTGCCAAAAAGTGATCCTGTGTTGTAGGAGGATGCGCAGAAGGCATTAAATCACTTAAATGTAATAATAATTGTGAAACAAACAAAAAAATGATTTAGAAAGAAGAGCTATGTAATGTCAACATATGATAATTTAATAATATCATCAGAAATCTCATATCATATGAAAAACTTATGAAGCAGAAGGGGTGAATAAAAGTGGGCATGTGGTGGAGCAGGAGGGTGGCAACAGTTTCTGGTTCATTCATGACATTGATATTCAGCCATTTTTTAATTTTAAGGGTACCCCCCAGGACTTCCCTGGTGACGCAGTGGTTAAGAATCTGCCTGCCAATGCAGGGGACACGGGTTCGATCCCTGGTCCAGGGAGATCCCCACATGCCACAGAGCAACTAAGTCTGTGCACCACAACTACTGAGCCTGCACTCTAGAGCTCATGCTCCACAACAAGAGAAGCTACCGTGGTGAGAAGCCTGCGCACTGCAACGAAGAGTAGGCCCCGCCTTGCCGCAACTAGAGAAAGCCCACGTGCAGCAATGAAGACCCAAGACAGCCAAAAATAAATAAATAAAATAAATAAATTTATCTTAAAAAAAAAGGTACCCTCTAAAATGTTGTTTTCAGGGATATTTTTCTTCCAAATTGTTAGGTAACAAAATTTTAAATGAACACATTTCATATGACAAAAAGAGCAAACAAAAAAAAACGTTTTGAGGGGCAAAACATACAAAACAACAGAAAACAAGTACAGAAATCTTCAAACAAAATGACAAAATAAAATCAAACATAACATTTATTGTAACAAACACCTCTGCTAAAAGATAACTGCTAGACTTATCTATAAAACAAAAGCTAGCCTCTCTAAAACAAAATAACAGAGAAATACTAAAAGTAAATATTTGGACAAAATGCAACAGTTAAACCCAAGGAAGAAGAAACATCCAAATTATATTAATAACAGAAAAATAGCCTTCAACAAAAATTAAAATATGTGTAATCTTATTTTTTATGAAGGTACAATCCATAATAATGATACTGGAGTCATAAACAATTATACTTTATAATCAATATAAAATATATGAAGCAAAAACTGTTAAAAATATGAGAAATAAACAGAAACCCAATAGGAGGTAGAGATTTTAGTACAACAGTCATAGGCTTTGGTAAATAAATAAGATTAAAAATTATATGAAAAATCTAAATACTTAACAGTGTTTATTTAACATATTTATATTGAACTCTATATGGAAAACATAAATACCTAAACTTTTTTCTCAAGTGTCCACGGAACTTTTGCAAAGATAGTTCTCCTATAAGGCCATCTTTAAAAAGTATAAATAAATTTAAAAGAAAACTCCAGAAATTCCATGCAGAGTCTTTGATACAAAACAAAACAAAACAAAACAAAACAAAAAAACCTACAAAGTAATATTAAAATGTTAAACAAAAATTTTCAAACGTTTGAAAAATGTGTCAACCTCATAAATTGCTGGTGTAAAAAAATAATTACGGAAAAATTTTAAAGTAACATCATGATAAAACTGCATACTAAACATCTGGGAAGTGGCCAAAGTTATTCAAAAGTATTCTTCTCAAACTTAAATGCTTTCATTATTAAAAAAAAAAGAAAAGAAAAGAAAAAAAAGAGAAAAATGTTAACTAAACCTTTAATTATATAAATTGGAAAGAAAGCACAACAAAGCAATTTTAGGAAAAGCAAAAGAAACTAATTCTTTTTTAAATGCACAGAAATTAACATTTTAATGTGAAAGTTAAAAAGTAGAATTAATTAATCTAAGAATGGCCTCTTTGAAAATAAATCAATCAAAATAACTATTCTCCAAAAAAGAATAATTCTGCAAAAAAGAAATGCTAATATATAAATACAGTATAGAGGTGGTTAAAAATAATACCATTAATGTCATAATATTAAATATAATATTAATATATAATATTATATAATGTATTATATAATAATACCATGTATTAGTTTATGCTAAAACTTTGATAATATCAATGAAATATATTTTTTTCCTAGAAAATATAATTAGAAAAATTGACCCAGGAGAGGTAGAAATCATGGAAGGAATTTAAAAGTTAGTGAATCACTCAGCAAAAATGTGCCAACTTAAAACAAAGTATCATACTACATAAACCACTCTGGAAAACAAAAACAATTAGCTTTATTTTACAGTTTATCTTATAATGTTTTGCATAATTTAATACCTAAATATAAAAATAGGCAAAGTAAAAGTTCAGACCAACTTCACATATACGTGAACATTTGAAAAATTTAGGTAGACTCTTATGAAAGGTATTACAGCACTATATTTTAAAAATTGTTCACCCCAAGTGCATACAAATTATGCATACAAGATGCCATTGGCACACAGAGCATAGAACAGCTCATTCTGCTGGTTGGGACTCCAGAAGGATTTACACAGGAGGTGACAACTGAGAGAGGCTTTGACAAATGGGTTGATTTTACCAAGCTGAGCTGAAGAAGCTCATCCAGGGTAGGGAAGGGCCTGGGTAAAGGCAGTGAGGCTTAAAGGCAGATCAGAGAGGGGTCATTTTGGAGAAGGGACCAGGGACAGGACACAAGGCTGGAAAAGCTGGGAATGCTCTTTAGGGTCAGGAACCTCAGACAATGTTGACATGACTGAGGGAATCTGGGGCCTGAAGGGATTACAAAGGAGGCCGGCCACTTACCTGCTCTGTGCAAAGACACAGTCTGCCCCTAACCCTGCTTAATCTTCTCGGAGAACATTCTTTTCTTGTAGGGAGGGGACAGGGAAAGAGTGAACAGCTCACACAAATCTATTGCTCCTACAAGAAAAATAAGTAGAAGATACCTTACAGGTATGAGTCACCAATATCATCTTCAGACATAAATGACAAAACATTTTTATTATTGTTTTTTACCCTGCACACTTGAAATCTGAAAGGTCTGAGGTTAACTTGGACCATTATCCTGCTTGACCAGAGGATGATCTTTCTGCCACCTGTTAATACCTTTTAATACCTCCTCAAGGTTTATGCTATTCTCTTCCTCCTTTTCAAAGTCTCCTGGGTATTTTTTAAGACAAGTTTTGCCCCTAGAGCCTCCTTTCCAGCCAGTGTTTGGAGCCAAAATAATCACAATAACTGAGATCTCTCTTTTCTGGTAAATTTTCAAAAAAAAAATTGTTCACCACGATTGCAAGATTGATTGATTGATTAGCCAGATAGACCTCTTGCAATATTTATTATTGTAATGCCATAAAAGTTTATTTCATATTAAGAAATCTCTTAAGACATCAAATAATGGAAAAGAAGAAAAATAGTTATCAAAAAATTATCTCAGAATTTCAGAAGTCTCTAATATAAATTTGCTATATTGTGTCACTATATATACAGCTGCATTTTGAACTGAGACCCAACTGACAACTACAGAACCACTCTATTGCCTCTGTCAACTGAGGTTACTTGATCCAAACCAGAATCCTCATCTACATCCATAGAAAAACCTATTCTTATGAAAGCTTATTGAGATAATACTGTGGTTTGCTACCTAGATTCTCCTTCAAGGAAGAATGTGTTTCCCAGACAGATGCTAGTAGTGCTAGCAAAAGACAGCCTTCAGCTCTCAGCCTATTGGGGATTAACTCAAATGCAGAGAACTGCCTCAGACCTTATCTAAGCTGGCCCACATTCAATGCAGGACTATAAAATGCTGGCCATCCAGACCCAACTCGGGACAACTCTGAAAGCCCACTCTTGCTCTGGAGCTCCTTTGAGATCAGCTAAGGCAACCATCAGGAATGTATTGCAGCTCAACCTCTTCCTCTGCTCAGTCCTGCTTTCCTCCCTTCCATTTCACAGGTGTTCACCCCAAAGGTACTCCTTAATAAACATCCTGCAAGCTAAACTCCATCTCAGAGCCTGTTTCCTAGGAAATACAACCTACAACATTATGACTTATAGTCATTTTATTTAGTGCCTGACCCTAACACTTGGGCCAGACATTAGCTCTTGGGCCAGGGACTTAGAAATGTGTCAAGAACACAGCCCGGGGTTGCTATCTCAGGTTCTATTTCTGAGGAATTGCTGAGAAATGAGATACTAAGCCTCAGTTTCTCATCTATAAAATGTAGAAATCTAGTGGATTTCTAGGCTCTTTTTCAATTCAAAAATGCCATATGATGAGATTTCCAAACATCTATATATGATTTAGGACTTTAATATCCATATACCATTATGTTTTTTAGATAATTTTCTAAACAACATAACACTATAATCACTTGGTAAAAATAAGTTGTCAGATAATTTGAGGTTGAACCTAGAATAGTTATTTGGAAGCCAAAAGAATTAGGAGAAGTCATGAACATCATCTTCATTCATTCATGTATCAACCTATTTCTTCATCAGCCACTTACCGAGTAACTACTATGTGCTACACATTGTTGTATGATCCTACTCTTGAGAGCTCACACTTTAATGAAGAAAAGGATACTAAATAACATAACAATAATCTACTAAGATAAGTTCAGTAATAAAATACAATGAGTTCTGTTGTACCATAGAGGGATAGATAGATCATTTGGTAGCTGTGTAGACTAAGAAGAGTGGGCAATCCAAATAAGAATCTGTTCGGCTGTCCAAAAGAGGATTGATGAAGGCCCTAAATAAGGTAATGAAACAATGGGAAATATTCAAGAAATTTCAAAATTGGCAAGACTTGCAGTAATTAATTTTACAAGAGTGGGGTGAAAGATGTGGGTAAATTATGGAGGATTCCCATGTGTACCTCCACCACTAAAGAAGAGACCCCAGGACATACCACGTGAGGAAGAGCCCTGAACACTGAAACACCATGAAGGTAGGCTTTTAGATGATAGTTTCTGTTTCTCCAGCTTGAGGTAAAACATGGGATGACTGTGTCTACCTATCCCATTCAAGTTTGTAAAATGGTAGCCACCATGCAACACATCACCAGAAAGTCTTTCCTGCTGGGCCCTGGGCTCCTCCCTTCAGTGAGGAGGCCAAAAGCCCCAAGAGGGAGGGAGGGAGGAAGGAGAGGGTTTGCCTGGTGCCATCAGGACCGCGTGTCACCCTGAAGCTAAGGGCAGCAATTGCCACTGCCAGAATCATGCCCTCATTTCCCGGGAAGGTCATTCAAGAAGGTCTCCTCCTGTGTGTTTAGTGCATCACCTTAACGGTGCCGTCAGGACCAGTCACCTGAGGAAAATGCCCAGGTGAGCCAACCTGCCTGAGAATGTGGCCTCCCTCCTTTAAGAAGCCAAAAATGCGCCCACTGCTCTTGTTGTTGTTAAAGAGTCTATGATAACTCTGTCTATAGGAATTCTTGGCAGTTTTATGTTCTGTATCATTTCTTTTTCTGTCATTGATTGAAAACTCCTTGGATCCTGTTAGCAGTTACAGATTCAAGAAGGCCAGTACTTCATAGGTTTTATCATGTATTTAGAAGGGGAATCACCATCAAGTTGCTGAAATGAGGACAAAGTGTCTTTCAGTCATGGAGATGGAAATAAATGGTGCTCTGCAGGGGGTGCAAGGATAGGCACCCAAGATTCCTTCACCCAGTCCTCCCTTTTCTCCCTCACTGCTTCCTGGAAAATTGACCCCCACACCCCCGCCACATACACAAAGAGCAAAAAGGATTTAGTGAGAAAGACCAAATCTCTTGCCTACATATACAATAATAACAGCACTTTATTGCACTTATAAAAATGTTCTATTTCATTACACTTTACCAAGCATTTTTAGATTGTTTGACTAAACCCCAAAAATAAAATTATAAAACTGAGAAAGAGAATCATAATGAAGTCAAATTTTACTGGTGTTGTATAAAAGTGTTTAATCACAATTCTAAACCAGGGAACCAGGATGCGGGAAGGCACCTCCACTACCCAAGAGTCAAGTCACTGCATGGCCTGGGTACACCTCTCCATTCAACCAGCCATTATGTCCTCTCCATGACCTCCTCCAGCTGGACTTTAGCTTGGACAAACAACTCTCCCTGCCCCACTGTTGGTGCACCACTGGAAAGAATGATTACCATGTGGCTGGCAGGGTCTTGGTGTTCCAGCTCGGTGTCAGGCCTGAGCCTGTGAGGTGGGAGAGCCGAGTTCAGGACATTGGACTATCAGAGACCTCCCAGGACCACATAATATCAAACAGCAAAAATCTCCCAGAGATCTCCATCTCAATGCCAAGACCCAGCTCCACCTAATAACCAGAAGGCTCCAGGGCTGGACACCCCATGTCAAAAAACTAGCAAGGCATGACCAGAACCCCACCCATTAGCAGAGAGACTGACTAAAATCATAACTTCACAGACAACCCAAAACACATCACCAGACACAGTCCTGCCCATCAGAAAGACAATATCCAGCCTCATCCACCTGAACACAGGCACCAGTCCCCTCCACCAAGAAACCTACACAACCCACTGAACAAACCTTACCCACTTGGGGAACACAACAAAAACAATGGGAACTATGAACCTGCAGCCTACAAAATAGAGACCCCAAGCACAGTAAGTTAAGCAAAATGAGAAGACAGAGGACTATGGAGCAGATGAAGGAGCAAGGTAAAAACCCACCAGACCAAAGAAATGAAGAGGAAATAGGCAGTCTACCTGAAAAAGAATTCAGAGTAATGATACTAAAGATGATCCAAAATCTTGGAAATAGAATGGAGAAAATACAAGAAACATTTAACAAGGACCAAGAAGAACAAAGAGCAAACAAACAATGATGAACAGCACAATAAATGAAATTAAAAATTCTCTAGAAGGAATCAATAGCAGAATAACTGAGGCAGAAGAACAGATAAGTGACCTGGAAGATAAAATAGTGGAAATAACTAACACAGAGCAGAATGAAGAAAAAAGAATGAAAAGAATTGAGGACAGTCTCAGAGACCTCTGGGGCAACATTAAAAGCACCAAAATTGGAATTATAGGGGTCCCATAAAAAGAAGAGAAAAAGAAAAGATCTGAGAAAATATTTCAAGAGATTATAGTCAAAAACTCCCCTAACATGTGAAAGGAAATAGTCAATCAAGTCCAGGAAGCACAGAGTCCTATACAGGATGAACCCAAAGGGAAACACACTGAGACACATACTAATCAAACCATCAAAAATTAAATTCAAAGAAAAATTATTAAAAGCAGCAAGGGAAAAGCAACAAATAACATACAAGGGAATCCCCATAAGATTAACAGCTGATCTTTCAGCAGAAACTCTGCAAGCCAGAAGGGAGTGGCAGGACACATTTAAAGTGATAACAGGGAAAAACCTACAACCAAGATTACTCTACACAGCAAAGGTCTCATTCAGATTTGACAGAGAAATCAAAATCTTTACAGACAAGCAAAAGCGAAGAGAATTCAGCACCACCAAACCAGCTTTACAAGAAATGCTAATGGAACTTCTCTAGGCAAGAAACACAAGAGAAGGAAAAGACCTACAAAAACAAACCCAAAACAATTAAGAAAATGGTAATAGGAACATACATATCAATAATTACCTTAAATGTAAATGGATTAAATGCTCCCACCAAAAGACATAGACTGGCTGAATGGATACAAAAACAAGACCCATATATATGCAGGTCTACAAGAGACCCACTCAGACCTAGGGACACATACAGATGGAAAGTGAGGGGATGGAAAAAGATATCCCATGCAAATGGAAGTCAAAAGAAAGATGGAGTAGCAATTCTCATATCAAACAAAATAGACTTTAAATAAAGACTATTACAAGAGACAAAGAAGGACACTACATAATGATGAAGGGATCAATCCAAGAAGAAGATATAACAATTGTAAACATTTATGCACCCAACATAGGAGCACCTGAATACATAAGGCAAATGCTACCAGCCATAAAACAGGAAATCGACAGTAACACAATAATAGTAGGGGATTTTAACACCACACTTTCACCAAAGGAGAGATCAACCAAAATGAAAATAAATAAGGAAACACAAGCTATAAATGACTTATTAAACAAGATGGACTTAATTGATATTTATATGATATTCCATCCAAAAACAACAGGATACACTTTCTTCTCAAGTGCACACGGAATATTCTCCAGGATAGATCATATCTTGCGTCACAAATCAAGCCTTGGTAAATTTAAGAAAATTGAAATTGTATCAAGTATCTTTTCAGACCATAGCTCTATGAGACTAGATATCAGTTACAGGAGAAAATCTGTAAAAAATACAAACACAAAGAGGCTAAACAATACACTACTAAATAACCAAGAGATCACTGAAGAAATCAAAGAGGAGTGCAAAAAATATCTAGAAACAAATGACAATGAAAACACGACGACCCAAAACCTATGGGATGTAGCAAAAGCAGTTCTAAGAGGGAAGTTTATAGCAATACAATCCTACCTCAAGAAACAAGAAAAATCTCAAATAAAAAATCTAACTTTATACCTAAAGCAATTAGAGAAAGAAGAACAAAAGAAACCTGAAAGTTAGCAGAAGGAAAGAAATCAAAAAACCCTGATCAGAAATAAATGAAAAAGAAATGAAGGAAAAAACAGCAAAGACCAATAAAACTAAAAGTTGGTACTTTGACAAGATAAACAAAATTGATAAACCATTAGCCAGACTCATCAAGAAAAAAAGAGAAAGACTCAAATCAACAGAATTAGAAATGAAAAAGGAGAAGTAACAACTGACACTGCAGAAATACAAAGGATCATGAGAGATTACTATAAGCAGCTATATGCCAATAAAATGGACAACCTGGAAGAAATGGACAAATTCTTAGAAAAGCACCACTTTCCGAGACTGAACCAGGAAGAAATAGAAAATATAAAGAGACCAATCACAAGCACGGAAATTGAGACTGTGATTAAAAATCTGCCAACAAAAAAAAGCCCAGGACCAGATGGCTTCACAGTCAATTTTATCAAACATTTAGAGAGGAGCTAACACCTATCCTTCTCAAACTCTTCCAAAATACAGCAGAGGAAGGAACACTCCCAAATTCATTCTACTAGGCCACCATCACCCTGATACCAAAACTAGACAAAGATGTCACAAAAAAAGAAAACTACAGTTCAATATCACTGATGAATATAGATGCAAAAATCCTCAACAAAATACTAGCAAACAGAACCCAGCAGCACAGTAAAAGGATCATACACCTTGATCAAGTGGGGTTTATCCCAGGAATGCAAGGATTCCTCAATATACGCAGATCAATCACTGTAATACACCATATTAACAAACTGAACAGTAAAAGCCATATGATAATCTCAATAGGTGCAGAAAAAAACTTTTGACAAAGTTTACATCCATTTATGCTAAAAACCCTCCAGAAAGTAGGCATAGAGGGAACTTACCTCAACATAATAAAGGCCATATATGACAAATCCACAGCCAACATTGTTCTCAATAGTGAAAAACTGAAACCATTTCCACTAATATCAGGAGCAAGACAGGGTTGCCCACACTCACCACAATTATTCCACATAGTTTTGGAAGTTTTAGCCACAGCAATCAGAGAAGAAAAAGAAATAAATGAAACCCAAATCAGAAAAGAAGAAGTAAAGCTGTCACTGTTTGCAGATGACATGATACTATACATAGAGAATCCTAAAAATGCCACCAGAAAACTACTAGAGTTAATCAATGAATTTGCTAAAGTACCAGGATACAAAATGCGTGCACAGAAATCTCTTGCATTCCTATACACTAATGATGAAAAATCTGAAAGACAAATTAAGGAAACAATCCCATTTACCATTGCAACAAAAAGAATAAAATACCTAGGAATAAACCTACCTAAGGAGACAAAAGACCTGAATGCAGAAAGCTATGACACTGATGGAAGAAATTAAAGACGATACAAACAGATGGAGAGATATACCATGTTCTTGGATTGGAAGAATCAACATTGTGAATATGACTATACTACCCAAAGCAATCTGCAGAGTCAATGTAATCCCTATCAAACTACCACTGGCATTTTTCACCAACTAGAACAAAAAATTGCACAATTTGTATAGAAACACAAAAGACCCCGAATAGCCAAAGCAATCTTGAGAAAGAAAAACAGAGTTGGAGGAATCAGGTTCCCTGACTTCAGACTATACTACAAAGCTACAGTAATCAAGACAGTATGGTACTGGCACAAAAACAGAAATATAGATCCATGGAACAGGATAGAAAGCCTAGAGATAAACCCACACACATATGGGCACCTTATCTTTGATAAAGGAGACAAGAATATACAATGGAGAAAAGACAGGTTCTTCAATAAGTGGTCCTGGGAAAACTGGACAGCTACACGTAAAAGAATGAAATTAGAACACCTCCTAACACCGTACACAAAAATAAACTCCAAATGGATTAAAGACCTAAATATATGGCCAGATACTATAAAATTCTTAGAGGAAAACATAGGCAGAACACTCTATTATATAAATCATAGCAAGATCCTTTTTGATCCACCTCCTAGAGAAATGGAAAAAAAAAACAATAATAAACAAATGGGACCTTATGAAACTTAAAAGCTTTTGCACAGCAAAGGAACCCATAAACAAGACAAAAAGACAACCCTCAGAATGGCAGAAAATATTTGCAAACGAAGCAACTGACAAAGGATTAATCTCCAAAATATACAAGCAGCTCATGCAACTCAATATCAAAAAACAAACAACTCAATCCAAAAATGGGCAGAAGACCTGAATAGACATTTCTCCAAAGAAGATATACAGATTGCCAACAAACACATGAAAGGATGCTCAACATCACTAATCATTAGAGAAATGCAAACCAAAACTACAATGAGGTGTCACCTCACACCGTTCAGAATGACCATCATCAGAAAATGTACAAACAGTAAATGCTGGAGAGGGTGTGGAGAAAAGGGAATCCTCTTGCACTGTTGGTGGGAATGTAAATTGATACAGCCACTATGGAGAACAGTATGGAGCTTCCTTTAAAAACTACAAATAGAACTACCACATGACCCAGCAATCCCACTACTGGGCATATACCCTGAGAAAACCATAATTCAAAAAGAGTCATGTACCACAATGTTCATTGCAGAACTATTTACAATAGCCAGGACATGGAAGCAACCTAAGTGTTCATCAACAGATGAGTCAATAAAGAAGATGTGGCCCATACATACAATGGAATATTACTCAGCCATAAAATGAAACAAAATTGAGTTATTGGTAGTGAGGTGGATGGATCTAGAGTCTGTCATACAGAGTAAAGTAAGTCAGAAAGAGAATAATAAATTCCATATGCTAACACATATATATGGAATCTTAAAAAAAAAAGGTTCTGAAGAAACTAGGGGTCAGACTGGAATAAAGATGCAGACGTAGAGAATGGACTTGAGGACACAGGGAAGTGGAAGGGTAAGCTGGTACGAAGTGAGAGAGTGGTGTTGACATATATACACTACCAAATATAAAGTAGATAGCTAGTGGGAAGCAGCTGCATAGCACAGGGAGATCAGCTCATGCTTTTTGACCCCCTAGAGGGGTGGGATACTGAGGGTAGAAGAGAGACGCAAGAGGGAGGAGATATGGGGATATATGCATATGTATAACTGATTCACTTTGTTATACAGCAGAAACTAACACAACATTGTAAAGCAATTATACTCCAATAAAGATGTGAAAAAAAAAATCTAAACCAAGATTAACTCAGAGTTTGGGGAACTAAAGGTTATAAAATTTTGAGGGGTGTCTTTTTAAAAAGGAATGCAAAATTGGGTATAAAAATAAATTTTGGTTAGGAAAAAATATAAATTACATGCTTTAACAATATGAAAATATCACAAACAAAACCCAGAAAATATAAGATATTTGTTAATTACTTGCTCAACATCTTCCTATATACTTCTTCTCCCATGTAACTGGCTACATACATCCTTTTTGATCACCTCTTCATAAGACAAGATTTTATATCATTTTCTATAGCAGGGTTACTCAGGTTCTGAAATCTTGGCACTATTGGCATTCTGAGCCAGCAATTCTTTGCTGGGAGCAGGCAGAGGAAAGAGGGGAGACAAGATATCCTATGCATTGTAGGAATTTTTGCAGCACCTCTGGCCTCTACCCACTAGATGCCAGTAGCATCCCCCAGTTGTGACCACCAAAAATGTTTTCCAAACATTGTCAAATATTCCCTGGGGGGAAAAATCACACCCAGTTAAGAATCACTGTTTTGTAGCAAGAAGAAAAAGATAATGTCATAGTCGGCTTAGGCTGCCATAACAAAATACTATAGACTGAGTGGCTTAAACAACAGAAATTAATTTTCCCACAATTCTGGAGGCTAGGAAGCCTAAGATCAAGGTTCTGGCAGGTTCAGTTTCTGGTGAGGGCCCTCTACCTGACTTGCAGATTGCCATCTCCTCACTGAGTCATCACATGGCAGAGGGTGAGAGAGATAGAGGGAGGGGGGGAGAGAGAGAGAGAGAGACAGAGAGAGAGAGAGAGAGAGAACAATCTCTTCTTATGAGGAGACTAATCCTATTGACTCATGATTATGACCTCGTTTTATCTTAATTACTTTCATGTAGACCCTTTCTCCAAATACAGTCACATTGAAGGTTTGGGCTTCAACATACGAAATTGGGGGGAAACACAATTCAATCTATAGCAGATACATAACTGTCTTTATTATGGTTAGTCAAAATTTTTTTTTAGTATTTTGGGAAAGTTTCTATATGTTTTACAACTCTTTATTGGTAATATGTAAATTTTTATAATTGTTGTCAAATTTGGGAAAATATCAAGTTTCTCGCCTAAATGGCCTCTAAGATTTTAGGACATTCTGAGTTTTCTGGAACAGTGATTAATGGTAAATGCTCTTTGAATTAATGACACGTGTTTACCAGTTTGTCACAGATGTCCTCATTGCAGTGGTATATTATGGGTTTTATATTAATGTTGTCAGTGTTAGATTTTCATGTCACATTAGCAAGAAATTAATAAGAAATATGCATAGGTTTAGTTGGGCAAAGGTATTTCAGAGAGAGGAAAGAGCATAAGCAAATGTATGTCTGAGCAATGACAGAGTCTGGGTAGAGTGAGACATAGGAAAGGCAGCAGCTTAAGATGAGAACATTAGAGAAAATACTCTGGAGTCAGGAGGAGAGCTGGGAAATACTGTTACATGCTGGCCAGAAACTAAGAATAGATGACCATGAATTGAACTTTGGGTTAAGGAATCAAAAGTTGGTTGATGGACCACGAAGCACATAAAAGACAGTATCGTGTGAAAATCATTAGCATCAGAGTCAGCCAAACTCAGTTTAAACAAAGATCTGACACAAACTAGCTTGTGAAACTTTTCATTGCATCAGTTCACATCCTCTGCCAGGCAGACACCAAGATGGAAGTAGGTGTGCCAGAGACTGATTAAGGGGAATATACTTGGAAGATAAAAAAGAGGGTGAACAGAAAATACAGAGAATCTTTCAAACATGATGAAGATCTGACACCTGTGAGAAGAGAGAAGGAAAGAGAATTGGGTGGGAGGACCCTAAGACTGCAGAGCAGCTCTGAGAAAGCTGAAGCTCCAGGGCAAAGATTGCCCATTCTGCACCAGGCAGGGATGGCCCAGCTCTAGAACTCTGGCCATGCTCAGTCATTGATTGAGAGCAGCCTAGGGAGAGCATGGTCGGTGTGATACCCTGATGGATCTGAAGGTGCGTGGCTGGAGGCAGCATGCTGATATACTCTCTTGAAGGGAGGTCTCTGCTGTGAACCTTCAAGACTGCTCCACTAGCCATGGCTTACTTCTAGAAGTAACTGCTAAACATGTAAATCCATTCCAATGTACCAAGGCTAAATGTATCTTATTCACATTCTCCTTCACCAAATCCAAAAAACTGTCAGGGCCTACTGCAATGCCACCAGCCACAAGTGGAAATATGACAGAGTAGAATTCAGAGTGAAAAGACACAGTGGTTTGGTTCACTGGTTGAAGTTAAACTATCTTACTTTTGCACATTTACAAAATCATTTGTCTATGCCAACACATCACAGGAGTCCCTGTCTGTGCATCAGAAGGGGCCCATGCAAATGAAAACCCCGAAACTTAAGATTCTTTATCTTCACATAAATCCACTTCTGGTTCTAGAGATGGTGATGATTTTTTATTGGACGTACACTAGCATCGATACCTAGTCCCACTCCTAAATCCCCAAAGCTCTCAGCTAACTAAAACTAGCATAGAGTGAGTACCTCTGGAAGAACAGAAGGGCTGCCCCCTCCTGGAATAAAAAATCACCGAGTTCAGTGGGGTCAGGGAGCTCTCATTTTTCAATTCTGGCCAGAGTCTATATCTAAGGGAGTCAATATTCAAGAGGGAAGGGCAGGTACATATGTGGTGAGGACATTCAAGGTGGGGGCAGCTCTCATTACGATATGTAGGAGAGACCCTGGTAAGGGAAAACCTATAGGACAATGTAAAACAAAAAAGATCAAAAGTGGGATCCAAACCAGGTTAAGGAGCTGGCAATATCTAAAAGAGGGGCCCAGAGCCCTAGTCAGCAGTTAGGACTGACCTCTAGAGTTAGGGGACCAGGTAGAGGGTTGAGGGAAAGACCAGGAAGCCAGACTTCCTGGTCAGCCGACTGACTTTCTAGGTGTGTAGTGAGGATGGGCAAGCTAGACTATGAATCCACTATCCCCAGAGGTCACTGGTGAGGAAGGACCTGCTGAAACCTTACTACAGACATGGCAAAGAGTTCCTCAGGAGGGTCACAGACAAATGGCCCTTTGCAATTACAGCATTTGTATAAAATCCAGGTGTAAACAGCAAAGCTGGCACATCCTTAAGTTTAAAAATCTCTTTCGGGGCTTCCCTGGTGGCGCAGTGGTTGAGAGTCCGCCTGCCGATGCAGGGGACGCGGGCTCGTGCCCCGGTCCGTGAGGATCTCACATGCCGCGGAGCGGCTGGACCCATGAGCCATGGCTGCTGAGCCTGCGCGTCCGGAGCCTGTGCTCCGCAACGGGAGAGGCCACAACAGTGAGAGGCCCGCGTACCGCAAAAAAAAAAAAAAAAAAAAAAAAAAAATCTCTTTCTTAAACAGAGTTAATTTGTGTCCCAAGTTTCTGGTTATTGGTCTCATGTTTCCCCTAAAAATATGATTTAGAACCTCTAAGTGGATAGAGGGAATTAGGGATTCTCTCCAGCTATAAATTATTCATCACCTTACTCCACTCTCTTTACCTTCATTGGGATTCTTCCAAATTGACAAAGAAACCTATTTACTGTTAATTGATCACCACTCTAAATTCACTGAGATTGCAGCAGAAACAGGCATCTCAAGTATTGCAGCTGAGATTAGCTGTAGCACATCACAGGAGAGGGGGCAGGATGTGGCTACAGCGGGTTGTCCTCACTGACAGCAGACTTCCAATTTCAAGTGCACATGCTTCGAAATTCAATACGACAGTCTGAGTTTGTCTGAAAGTCAAGCTAAAGTGCAGAGCCCCATCTTTGCAGCACAAATGATGGTCAATGGGAATTAAGTCGGGACAAAAGGATCCTTACTTGTTCCACTGCATGTTAAAACTTACTAAAAATAGGTAAAAACTCTTGATACCATATCTGTTGATAGCATTGGAAAAGGTTTTCATTTTTTACTCAGTTCTAGTTTCCCAAATATAATAAGCATTACATTTTAAAGCAAATAAAATAAATGCAGGAGAATCTAGTGTTATATGGGCATAAGGAAAAATTCTACCAAAGAAATGAGCTCTAAAGAGATGCATTTTATTTCACAATATTTTTGCCAGAAATGACTTGTTCATAATATTATCCATTCAATTGTAAGGTTTTACTGTAGAAATTGCTATTCTTCAAAGTTGGGAATATTTCTTATCAAAGCCCGAGTCAATTATACTAAAGCCAGAGGTTAGTGGTACAAGAGCAATCAAAGAAAAAGTAGTTAAAATTCTTATACTTAAGAACGTTGACCCAATCTATAAGAATGACAAGTTATATTACAAATATTAACATCAATTCATTCATTCAACAAATACAAATTGAGCTGCTAGTTCAAGTCAAACATTATTCTAAGCAAATCTGAGAAGTCTCTGTCCTCGTGGATTGTACATGGAAAGTGGGATGGAGGGTGTTGTGAGAAGAAAAATGAACAAATATATCCAATGTTATGAATGATGAATGCTGTGAAGAGAACTGAAGGATGGAGAGAGTGTTTCCATTTTATAATGAGTGGTCAAGAAAGACTTTCTGACAAGGTGATATTTTCGCAGAAATGTTAAAAAGAAATGGAATAATAAAATAAGCTATGTGCCTATCTGACAGAAGAGAGTTCCATGCAGAAAGAATAGGAAGTGTTTGCAGGTTTGGGGAACGAAAATGTGGCCAGGGTGGCTAGAGCCAAGAAGGTGTGGGAGACCGTGGCCCATCGTGTTGGCCATCGTGTCAGAGCTCAAATCAAGCAGGGCGTGGGAAGCTGTTGTACAGACCTTGGATCCTACATTGTCAATGGACCAAAGGGGCTTGTCTGCAGACAGTGCGAGCAGGCAGATGAGGAGAAGCGAAGGCAGGAGGACCACTTAGGCAGCTGTTGGAGTACTTCAGGCAAAAGATGTTGTAGGAGATGACAGTGGAGGGTGTGACAATTTAAAGACAGGAGCAGCTGACATACATCCGGGTGCTGATCTCCATAGATCCTTTTCCATAGGGAAAGAGGAGTCAAGGATGGCTGAGGTTTATGTCCTGGAGTTGCCACTTATTAAGAAGAGGAAGACTGTAGGGGAAGGTGAGCAGATTTGAGACAGAGGAATTATTCTGATCGTATCGAAACTGAGATGACAGTTAGATATCCAAGGAGAGTGGGTGTGTGTCTTTCCCTGGTCATATTACTGAGAAAAATCATTATTGCTGCTAGTAAGGATTAAATCATGTATTAAAAAAAAAAAATTCTTAAGAGGAGATGCCTGAGATACAGAAAGGCTCTGGAACTGGAAAAGCTAAAATGACGTTAGCTGAATGATCTCAGTGTGTCAGCCAACATTTCAGAGATTGGGAGATCTCTCACCTCTAAAAAAAAGAAATGTGACTAAATTCCATGAATGAATGACTCAGCTCTTACAAATTCAAAGAGTATATAAATCCTCCCAAGCCACTGCTCACAAATAGAGCTCTCGTGTCTACCCCAGGAGCAGAGGGGAAAGGTTATTCTTTAGATGAGGACAATTTCCTCCTTTGGGACTCAGGACTTGTTTGAAGCCTTAGGAGCTAAAGTTCAGAAAGGCCTGCCTTTTGCAGAGGCTGCAATATCAAGAGGGAGAAATGTATAAGCACCACACCCAGGATGTTCCAATCCTGGCTCTTCTGGCAGGAGCTTGGTAACCTTGCTCAGATCTCTAGAAGTCCGCCTAAGTTTCCTCATTTAGAAAAGAAACCAAATATAACACCGTTCTCACAGTGTTACTGTGAAGATGTAAGACATAAAGAATTGAATACCATGTAATACGGTGTATAAGGTGGTATGATATGGACTATACCATATGATTTAGAATGTACCATAATTCCTATGTATTCCGATCTCCCCACTACTTACTCTGCAGCTTGAGGGGAGCCTGACGAGAACAAGCCCTTTAGTGTCAGGGTCTGATTAGCCCTGTAGCTGAATGAGTGAACGACATGAATTAATTTACACGGTGGGGAGTCCGAGAGAATACATTTTTATGCAAGGTATTTTGTAAACATTGCTCAAATTAATCTCCATAACAAACATATAAGGTAAATATTTTCATCCTATTTTGTAAATACGGAATCTGAGGGTCTGAAAGGTTAAGTAATTCAAGTAACTCGCACAAGATCATGCAACCAGTAATTGCTTCTCAGACACGCTTGATTCTGCAACCTCTTTTCACTCCATCACTTTGTCTCCCTTGATGCTGCTTCCCACCCTGCCTCGGTGGCCTAGTGAGGTTTTGAAACATGATGATGGGACCAGGTCTCCAGACTAAGAATAGCCTGTGAACATGACCTGTCTAGACTTGTGCCTGTCTGTGCCTCTCTCTTCTCTGAATCCCACCTACCACTGTGCTCTGTCTGCACTTCAGTTTTTATGATCAAAGCCCCTCTTTAAATCAATGTTGCTCCTGATCAGTCATCCGGGCATGCCTTCAGACAGCAGGCTGGTCTGCAAAGCTACCAATAATCTCCTTTGACCACTGTTATTCAACTTTGAAGAAACCTACAAGCTGCCTTTAAGTTTTCCCTCTAAGTCACTCTTACATTCAATCCATCACCAAGATCTGTTGTTTCTACAGTCAAAATATCTCTTGAATCTTCCCATAACCATCCTTCTCCTCCAGCTCACTGATCACCTCTTACCTGTATTTCTGCAATAACCCCAAAGTTCTCCCCATTTTCTCTCTTATCCAACCCCAATCTCTTCTCCACATAGCAAAGATTTTTAAAGTAGAAATGGATTATGTGCTCCCCCCGCCACCCACCAAATAATGTCTGTAGCTTCCCATTGCACTTCAAATAGAATTGTCACCTTTAGGTACTGTGTACTACCCCCAAGCCTGCATGACTTACCTCTCACTCTTATCCCTGCTCCGCTGCACCAGTCGTAGCATCTCTGTTCACTTCCAGGAGAGGAAAATCTCCTTCCTCTCTGAGGTGTCATGCTACTTCCCCACCTCCTCAAGGTCCCTGCACCTTCTCCTCCCTCCAGTTTCTCCATTGCTTTATAACAATTCATAGTTGGCAATTTCAGACGGTTGGCTGCCAAGAGAAAGGAGAAGAGCCTTACAGGCAGAGGTAAGAGCAAATGCCAGCATGTGCAAGGCTTCTGATCAGAGATGGGAAAGAGCTATGTGTGTTTAAGAAGCTGAATTTTTTTTTTTTCAAAAGACAGCCTTTGTGTCTCTGTGTGAGACTGTAGACTCCGTGGTGGTAGGGCCTTAACTGTCTTATCCACTAGTTCACCTGGCCTGATACTTACAGAACTGACACAGAAAATTCACCCAGTACACACGTAGGACATGACTTATGGCCTTTGGAATCCAGTGTCGCAGTCACTCTGGACATTACTTGATTTAATCTTTTTCTCAACAGAGCAGAAAATATGTGGTATTTTCCACAGAAACCTGTATCTAACTACCTCACATACACAGGTATATTTGTAGTCACTGATACTTACCTGTGCATAATTTTGTTATCTTGATTCAACCTTAACTATTTTTTAGTGAATCCATGACCCATTTTCTTCTCTTTGCTATGTCCTTCTGCCGACTCTGTTCTCCATAGGCTGTGGGTTGATCTCAAAGGTCTTGTGGCCTCATCTTGACTGACATGTAGCTCACAAAAATAAGCATCTTGGCATTTCTTCATCTGACCAGCTATGTTAACAGAGGCTTTATGAATATTTTATAAATATTTACTGATGATGTGATAAAAGAAACAAAAGATCTAGTAAGTCTGACTTTTGTTTAATGAAATTTACTTTAAAAGTCTGCACTTATTCAACCTAAAATTGTTATTTGTACAATGATATTTGTATTAATTTTCAAAAAGCCAAGGTAAAGAGATATTTTAAAGTGGTAAATAGTTCAGAATAAATCCAATGAATTTTAAAAAACAGTTATTGTACACCTATTTAGTGTTTATAATTGTGCCAAATTATTTCACATATATCTTTGGTCTTATAAAGAAGATATTATTAGCCAGGTTTTACAAAAGAGAAAACTTAGACTTACCTAGGTTAGGAAAATTTTTCAATGGCAGAAGGCTGGTAAATGGCAGAACCACAACTGAAATCATAAACTGCAGTCAGTTTAATGAATGAAGATCTTAGTTTTCCAAGCAATTGTGTTTATGGGACCAGAATGTAAGTAAAGATACCTAGTTTTAAAACTAATCAGATTTATCACCTATCACTGCCCTAACGCTGCAGAAAAACAGCTCCAACATCTCAATGGCTTACAGCAATAAGCATTTGTATTTTTCATGCCTGGGTCTCTATGTCAACTACAGTTTGATTGATCTTGGCTGCTCTCACTTAGATTCCTTTGGGCTTGGCTGGTCTCCAGCTGAAGGTCAAATTCAGGTCTATTTCTACATTTCTTCATCAGCCTGAGGCAAGAACTATCTAGGGCAGGTGGCAGAAACAAAAAAGACTAAACCAAGTGGAAGCAAAGAGCAACACATTTAAAGCTTCTGCTTGCTTTCACATTTCATTGGCCAAAGCAAGTCACATGGCCTGGTCCAAAGTCAAGTAGGCAAGGAATTACGTTTCACCAAATGGACTATGTGAGGTACTACAAAGTTACATAGTAAAAGGCATGAATGTATAAACCCATAATACAAAGATAGTGAAAAATTGGGAATCATGATACAATCTACTACAGCATTCATACAACTGGTCTTTGAGTTCAAGGAGCAATCTTGGATCTAGTTACTTAAAGACAAAATAAAAGAAGTAGAGCAACCCTTTTAAAATAAATTTATTGACAAAAATGCTTATTTTGAGATGTAAGTTTACATATAAACTTAAAGATAAGTGTATACAACTGTTTTAAGAATATTATTAAACAGACTGTTTCAGAAATAGAAGCTGGCAGTTCCAAAGTTCCCATATCCAAAGAAAAATTGATTATCAGCAAGAGTCATTTTTAAATCTGTCATATCAATAGCCATTAGCTACTAAAATTATCATGTTAGTTTACAGATCTCACCAGTAGAAAGATATTAAAAATCAATGCAAAAATAATAAAATGTGGGCTTCCCTGGTGGTGCATGGTTGAGAGTCCGCCTGCCGATGCAGGGAACACGGGTTTGTGCCCCGGTCTGGGAAGATCCCACATGCCGCGGAGCGGCTGGGCCCGTGAGCCATGACCGCTGAGCCTGCACGTCCGGAGCCTGTACTCTGAAACGGGAGAGGCCACAGCAGTGAGAGGGCTGTGTACTGCAAAAAAAATAAAATAATAGAATTCTATTTAATATGTGGGCTCAAAGAAGGTATTCAAATTCATGAGTGTAGAAATAGGAAATATCTTGATAAAGTTGTTTATATTGCAGTGTTTCTGAAAAAAATAAGAAAGCTACAATTTATAAAAGATGGCCAAAGATCTTGGGTAAAAATTTTAAATGCTAGAAATAAAGTTAAAAAGAAGAAAACACATATACAAAACTACTTAACCATTTTCTTTACTACAGAGACATTACTATTTTTAAATACTAGGAAATTAGTTCAAATTTTTAAGAAGTTGGGATCATTATGCTGTTTAGCAACATGTATTCACTTTAGAAGCACACACCAATGCCATGCTATTAAAGATGAAGAAATTAGTCCACTTCCAATTCTTTCCACCTCCTGATTTTTTTTAATAGATCTTTATTGAGTATAATTGCTTCACAATACCGTGTTAGTTTCTGTTGCACAACAAAGCGAATCAGCCATATGTATATACATGTCCCCATATTCCCTTCCTCTTGAGCCTCCTTCCCATCCTCCCTATCCCACCCCTCTAGGTCATCACAAAGCACCAAGCCTATCTCCCTGTGCTATGCTGCTGCTTCCCACCAGCCAACTATTTTACATTCAACAGTGTATATAGGTTGATGCTACTCTCACTTAGCCCCAGCTTCACCCTCCCACCCCATGTCATCAAGCCCATTCTCTATGTCAACCTATTTATTCCTGCCTTGAAACTACTAGGTTCATCAGTACCATTTGTTCTGTTTTGTTTTGTTTTAGATTACATATATATGTATTAGCATATGGTATTTGTTTTTCTCTTTCTGACTTACTTCACTCTGTATGACAGACTCTAGGTCCATCCACCTCACTACAAATAACTCAATTTCGTTCCTTTTAATGGCTGAGTAATATTCCATTGTATATATGTGCCACATCTTATTTATACATTAATCTGTCGGTGGACACTTAGGTTGCTTCCATGTCCTGGCTATTGTAAATAGAGCTGCAATGAACATTGTGGTACATGACTCTTTTTGGATTATGGTTTTCTCAGGGTATATGCCCAGTAGTGGGATTGCTGGGTTGTATGGTAGTTCTATTTTTAGTTTTTTAAGGAATCTCCATACTGTTTTCCATAGTGGTTGTATCAGTCTACATTCTCACCAACAGTGTAGGAGAGATCCCTTTTCACCACACCCTTTCCAGCATTTACTGTTTCTAGCTTTTTTGATAATGGCCATTCTGACCTGTGTGAAGTGATACCTCATTGTAGTTTTGATTTGCATTTCTCTAATAATTAGTGATGTTGAGCATCTTTTCATGCATATCTTGGCCATCTCTATGTCTTCCTTGGTGAAATGTCTGTTTAGGTCTTCTACCCATTTTTTAACTGTATTTTTTGGGTTTTTTGATATTGAGCTCCATGAGCTGTTTGTTTATTTTGTAGGTTAATCCTTTGTCTGTTGCTTCATTTGCAAGTATCTTCTCCCATTCTGAGGGCTCTCTTTTTGTCTTGTTTATTATTTCCTTTGCTGTACAAAAGCTTTTAAGTTTAATTAAGTCCCACTTGTTTATTTTTGTTTTTATTTCTGTTACTCTAGGAGGGGGGTCAAAAAAGATCCTGCTGTGGTTTATGTCAAAGAGTGGTTTTCCTCTAAAAGTTTTATAGTGTCTGGTCTTACATTTAAGTCTATTCCATTTGGAGTTTATTTTTGTGTACGGTGTTATGTAGTGTTCTAATTTCATTCTTTTACACGTAGCTGTCCAGTTTTCCCAGCACCACTTATTGAAGAGGCTGTCTTTTCTCCATTGTTTGTTCTTGCCTCCTTTGTCGTAAATTAGGTGCCCATATGTGCATGGGTTTATCTCTTGGCATTCTATCCTGTACCATTGATCTATATTGCTGTTTTTGTGCCAGTACCATACTGTCTTGATTACTATAGCTTTGTGGTATAGTTTGAAGTTGGGGAGCCTGATTCCTCCAACTCCATTTTTCTTTCTCAAGATTGCTTTGGCTATTCAGGGCCTTTTGTGTTTCCATACGAGTTGTAAGATTTTTTGTTCTAATTCTGTGAAGAATGCCATTGGTAGTTTGATAGGGATTGCGTTGAATCTGTAGATTGCTTTGGGTAGTATAGTCATTTTCACAATATTGATTCTTCCAATCTAAGAACATGGTATATTTCTCCATCTGTTTTTGTCATCTTTGATTTTTTTCATCAGTGTTTTATAGTTTTCTGAGTGCAAGTCTTTCACCTCCTTAGGCAGGTTTGTTCCTATCTACCTCCTGATTTTTAAAAAAAATTGTATTCAATTACTTCTTTGTGCTATATAACATTTACATCTTCCTACCACCTCTCACACTGTCTCAAGTCAGCCATGCTGACCCTCTTATTATTTCTCATCCCTGCCAAGATCATCCCTGCCTTGGGTTCCTTTTACTTATTTCTCCCTCTTCCTAGCATACTCTTCCCCAAATATCTGCCAGGCTGGCATCTTCTCATTAGTCAGGTCTCAGTTCAAACCTCACCCTCTCTGAGAGGCTTCCCTGACCACAGACCCTCAAGATACTCAACATATCACCATGTTTAATTTTCTTTAGAGCATTTATCACTCTCAGAAACTCCCTTGTTCAGCACTTTATTTTCTGTCTTCCCACAGAATCATGTAAATTCCATGATGGCAGGAATGTTTTGTTTACCACTTCTAGTCAGGACTGTGACACTTTAGAGGAAATCTGTTCTTCTCTCTAGATTGGAGAAGACTTGTGTCATATCCCAGCAGACTCTCTTGTCTCAAGCTAAGCCTGAAGGATTTTAGAGTTTTGTTTAATATTTTGCAGTTGGAGGTTGCTTCTTTATCCTCATTGCACTGATGACAGTTTTTAAATAGTTAACCTCTATTTTTCTTTTTGTTGCTATTCCAGGTTTTGATGCATGCCAAGAGAGGAAATTTAACTAAAAGCCTTCCACACCAACATCACCAATTTGCATTCTGCAAACACCGTAAATATCTTAATTTTCCTCTTGAATTTGTTTGTATGAGACCAAACTTAAAAGGAAGAAATGATGATGGAAGCTAAATAGTGGGAACCACCACTGCCATCGTGAGTTGCAGATGCCTTTGGGAGTCTGATAAGAACAAATGACAGGCAGACCTTTATAGGCAGACTCATAAATGCTGTCACCTGAAAGCCCGTTCATGGACTCCTTTAAGGACCACAGACCCCACATAATGTGGATTTCCAGTCAGATTTCTCTACATTAACATTTGAACTTCTCAACATATACATAATAAATTTTCCAATAATCTGAATTATTCAAGTCAAAATAAATTCTGCTGTACCCCGCCAGGAATCATCTATCTAATTGATAATATATTAATATTGGTAAAAGTATTAAGAATAGTTCCTGGCACATACAGAGCACCCTATTAGCATTTGATAAATATACTAAAGTAAAACTGTTTTGAACTAACCCCCACTCTCTTCTTAGCTGTTCGAAATATATTGCTGTTACATGGCATAATTACTAGTGAAACAAAATATATGTCCTGGCAACTATATTCCAAATGCATAAGACTATGATAAAAAGAGCATGAACTAAGCTGTCACAGAGTTGTGAGGGATTTTTATGCTGTGATGTCAAGGATGGGGAGAAACCCAACCAGCAACTACCTAGATGTTTCCAAACCCTTCTCAAGACTCCAAGAGTGTGAGCTTCTGCCGTTCTGAGTCCAGGGGGGTTTGATTTCTCTGCTTTAATTCCAGGCATTCATGGTGATAGTAAGTACCAGGGAGGTCAGGTGGTTATAGAGCAGTGACATGATAAGAGTAAGTGGAGTAGCAAGGGACCAGCAGTCCCTGGAGGCCCTCTTGTGCATGCAGCATGATTAATCAGTTTCTCTAAAAGTAATATTCTTTCCATCAATTACATACTATGTAGGACAAAAACCTCCCAAATTACTCCCAGACTTTCCCCAAAGTGAAGGTAATTGGGTACCCCCCTTTTTTAAAAGGTGCACATTTTGTTCCTAATTATAATGTCATTACCATAAGGTAAATGTCCTATTGCCAAGGCAACAGGAATGGGGTAACTTGCATCAGTGGGGAAACTTGGATTAAGAACTTGAACTCCATTTGGTCAGAGGACTTCTTGTATTGACTGCCTTCACACTTGGGTTAAAGTACTGCAAATCCTTCTGCAATGGAGCCATTCCTTCCTAGTCTTGTCTCTGATTCCTCCAAGTCTGGGGGACCTGCACAGATTTGCTCCTATGACCCACACTTCTTCAACATCTCTCCACTTTTTAAAGGAATTTCTAAAATTTTATCTTCTTATAAAAAAAAAAAATTTAGGCCCATTGTTGAGTTTTACCTTTAAAAAATTGCTTATTTCATTTTTTTCAATTTGTATACTGCTATTAGAATATAGTATTCTTGAAGAATAATGATACTCTCCTTTATCATAATTCTTATACAAAACTATAAAATGATGTCCAAATTTGGAATTTCTTCTCAATCTACACAGTGACATTCCCCTAACCTAACACAATTCCTGAATACAGAAGCACACCTTTTGACCACTGTAGATATCTTTATTTTTTTCTTTGTTCAATTGTTTCCCATGGGCAAAAAATCCTGAAGTTTCTTCCAAGATGGGTTAATGTATTCTCAGGTGGCAGCTAGGATGTTGACCATAGCACCAAGCCAAAGGAGCCTTTTCTATATATCCTTAGGTCATGAAGCTTCTATGTCTCTATGTGCCTATGCTATCCCTCTGACTGTCAGTCATTTGAGGTTACTGCATTAATATGCAATAGAGATATAAGAGGGATTTTTAACTGCCAGATGCACTAGAACTAGATTGTATCCCGGTCCAATTAATTCCCCCTTGAGCCCATCTTTATACGATAATATTTAACCTGTGTAATCCGTGTGAAATTTGGCAATACTGTCAATCTCTCTACCAGAGATGTTCCCATTACTAGTAGAGCACAGAAATAATGCAAAAGAAGCCACTATGTTTAGCTATACAAAACTCAGCAATGACCACACACTGCACCCACCACATATAAGTGCACTGTCTATATTCACAAAGACCCTACTACAGCATGGCAAAAGAACAGAGCTAAGGCACTGTTCGCATTTTTAAATGATCCATCCTACTCTTTTTATTCCTTCAAATACAGTGTTTTCTACCATATTTATTCAATTGTCACAGAAAACTAATGCAAGTATAAATGTAGCCAGCCATAAGAAATAAATAAATGCCCAACAGCCAATGTAGATTATGTATTAAGATGTGGGTTATATCAAGGCAGGTTATTTCTGCAGGGACTTCATTCCCACAAATCCTCAAGCATATATGGTGTTACACAACAGATTGCTCTGCCAGGGCTTCTGCCTCTGAATTCCAGGTGTGCTCGATTTTGCATCTGTTACTTCACAAACATTGGACTTGAGCAGCAAACCATATGGCTTCCCTTACTGGATCAACTTTTTATCACAAATATGCACCAATTACCAGTACAGAGGCTGTGCCATCTGAAAATGCCGAGAGTGAGTGGTGTTGGGTTGGGTGCATAGACATAACTCAACATGAGTTTACAGCAGCCCTGAATGTACTGTCTGGTGCTTCCCAGCTGACCCTGATCTATGGTATCTGGATAACAAATGTGCACATTTAGAATATTCTGTTCAGTTATAGCTCTGTGCTGGGAATCAAACAAGTTACAAATAGCCCCAAGCCCAAATACAGTAGTGACATGCAGTAATGGTGTCATTATCAGGCAATAATTCTATGCCTATTACTGACTCTTACTAGTGATAAAAAGGGTAGCCTGTAGCAAAGTGGCCACTCACAGACACTAGCAAGGGGATAGCAAATTACACTTAGGGTCATGATTCTATCCTCAATTAGCTCTGTGTATAAATGTGAGTCTGTGTGTGTGTGCCTGCATGTGTATGTGTATACATCTGCATGTGTGCATGTCTGTGTGAAAGTCATGTGTCTGGTCACTAATTCCCTGGCAAAGAAAAATTAAGTAAAACAAAAAGGGAATGTTCATTTTTAGAATCATTTTCTGGCATTGCCACATGACAAGTTATAATAAAGTGTGTTTTCACTGAACAACACTTCTTTTCATAACACAGTTATGGATCTCCAAACAGGAGAAGATGCTTCTTGAGAAGGGAACTCTCTGAAAGCCAAAAATACGGAAATGTTCTTTTCTATATAGTTCTTCAAGCAATAGAAAGGTGTCTAGAGAAGAATATCTACTTGAAATTCCCAAGCAAGAAGAAAATAGAAATTTTTTGATCCTGCATATTTACAGCACCTTAAAAAAGACTTGTTAAGATCGTTATTATATCCCTCTTATCAAGGACTTATCATAAACTCTGCTTGAGGCAGTCTCAGATTATAAGGGTTTTACTATGCAAGGAAAACAAAAATTCCTGCTGTCCTACTGGTATTTTTATAAATTCCTCATTTATTTTACAGATCATAAAATGGTGACAGAGCAAACGTGTAAAAGACAGCCACAAATTTACATTTTTAACAACATTCAAAAATAAGTCTAATTTTATAATGATTTTAAAAGCTTACAAACATTTAATACAAAGGGAAACAAGAGATCTGAAAGTTCAAAACTGGAGCAAAAGCTAACACTGCTGAAAATGTTAGTTGTGTTGTTAATCTAAGCTTCCAAGTCCTTTGACTGGCATTGCAAGCTTGGTGCTAATCAAAGCAACAAATAACATAGCACCAAAGTTTGCTTGGATCACTTGGCTTTCTCTGTTTCTCTCTACTTCCTAGTGTGTGGTGAGGCTGGCTGTATCTCAATGTTATTTACTTATGTGTTATCAACTTAGGCAATGAATTATATAGTCAAGAGCATCATATGCTTTCTTTCTTTTAGCCAATTGTATTGATTTAGTTCTTTCTCATTGGCAGATAAATTCAGCTTATGTAGCAGCAGTTATCCAGAAGGAACGTTAATATGATCCACAAGATATAAGGAGCTTGCTTAAGCCTCCTGGACCATCCTTAAAATCTGACTTTGAGACTATTTTTTATTTGGCCAAGACAAAAATCTCACTGGCCTCACCTCGTTAATCTTGAATGCAATGTCACAATTTACAGTCTAGAGGTTTAACCTTAATAAGCACAGATCCAAACTTTATCAGAGAGACTTACATCATAAAAAAAATAGCCACTTATGTTTGAGGATCAAAGCCTTGACAGAGACTCATGACTCTCACCCAGGTAAACTCGTAAGGGGCAGCAGTGCTAGGACTCCTGAAACTGGAACTCCACCATAGGGAACACATACAATATTGCTTTGTGACAAGTTGAGATGGTCTCAATATTAATTGATTCTATTTGATTGTCCCACCTCCTGCCAACTTACTAATTATCATTTATTATGCAGGAATAGAGTGAACAGAATAGACTCTGGCTGTGTGGTGACCAAAATAATGAGTTAAACCAAGGGTTAAAGGGAGGAATTTGCTGCCATATCCTTAATAATAGATATCACCAAAGTTATTCAGTCATTAGAATTTAATAAATGTATATTTACACCATTTCTTACTATTGTCTTATTCCAAAATTTCTAAATTTACCATTCATTTACCGGAACAGACAAATTTTCTCTCAAGCAATACCTGGCTTGGTCACTAATTCCTTCTAGCAAAGAGCTGGAGAATCATAAACATTCTGCTGCTTCCAACATAGCTGACTCTTCTGTTTCTAAATTAGAAGAGATATTATCTCACACAGGCATTTGAACTCCATGAAATCGATATAATACTGTATGTCTTTGGCATTCTCAATGGATACATCCTCAGAACTCTACGATCCTCAAAATTATGAACTCCATTAATTGAGATGGAGATGCTGGGAAGCTGGCTAGGCTTTCTAACCAGTAAATTGAATTCATCCAATTTCCAGGCTAGTAGCCATGTGACTCAAATTCACATTTTTGTTTTCAAGGGGTATATCATTTAATGTCTTCAGGAAGTAGGTATGTTTTTCCTTATTCCATCTATGGACATTTGGATCCCTTGAGGAATGTCAGAACTATAAATACTAAATTTACTAATGCCAACAATTGCAAAAATCCTAAATTTAATGTTTTTTGCTTTTGATAAGAGCAAATAGCATTTTTAATATTAAGGCAATAATAAATTAAACCTGATGTTATGTTTAATTAAATGTTGAGTAAAGTTTTATAGATTTCTATTGAATACCAAAATGTAATCCTTCATGTTTAACATGTGTATGTATGTAGATCCATATGGTATTTTTCTACAATGTTTTGGAATCTTTATTTATTTATTTTTTTGGCCTTGCCATGCAGCATGCAGAACTTCCTCAACCAGGGATCAAACCCGTGCCCCCAACATTGGAAGCACAGAGCCTTAACCACTGGACCACCAGGGAAGTCCACCTTGGAATCTTTTAAAATAATCTGCAAAGTAAGAAGTAAATAAGGGTCAACTATAAGTTACAGTGAAGTGGAATGAAATAGTTAATCACACATAATTTTACCTACAGGTATGAAGTTAAAGGAAACAAAGAGAAAATAATCAAATAGATTATCATTAAAGAAATATAAAGGAAGGAAGAATTTCAGTGTAATATGTGCTAATAAATTGATCAGAAAATAAAAACAGATTTATCAAAGATAAAAGAACTGAACAAAAAAATTAATGCACTTAAAATTCCAACCATCAAATGATTAAATAATCAGGCTGTTATTGTTAAGAATCCAGCTTTTCAAATATGGTGATTCAGTCTTCAACAAGAAATGAAGATTTATGAGCTGATGCCCTTAGTAACAGTTTAGTATTTCCCAAAGTTCTGAGGCCAGTAGTAGTTCTCATGTGAAGATTTAGCTGTACCTCAATAGCTGTTCTCTTCTTCTTCATTAATATTTCCTTCTTCCAAATTTTTTTTAGGTAGCTGCCTGCCCAGATAATGTCATCCTTCTGGCCTCCCTTGTAGGTAGGTGTGACCATAGGCCTTCATCTTTCTGGCCTCCCTTGCAGGTAGGTGTGACCATAGGCCTATGGTACAGAAGTCAAATGGCAGTTTCCAAATGCTCTTTTAAATAGTCATCTAATCTCACCATTTATCCTGTTTTTACTTCTTTCTTCTTGATGTTTTCTGGAGTGCTAATGTGATAACAGAAGCTGGACTAACCATTCTGGACCATAAGGTGACCTTAAGAATGAAAGATATGAATGGTAGAGCAAATCAGAAGAAATCCACCTCCCGGTACAATACCAGTCTTGAACCTCTAGGCTTAAAACTGTTGATAATTTGTTATTTGGATAGTGGTCTCAAGTAAGTGCATGAACATTGTTTAGGAAAAGAGGCCAGGCCTACAAAATTGGCTTTCTCATCAATATCTCTGCCTTCTATAAGAAATCCATCTACCAGCCTGCACTTTTAGGCTCTCTTCCAGTGACTCATTCTGGTAAGAACCTGACTTGCTTTGGCCACATTTACTTATTGGGTAGAATTAACATGAGGAGGATCTCTGTTCACTCATGGCCCAGTCTCTTGGCTCTGTCCACCTGAAAACAATGGACATCTACTCTCAACCTCCAGGCTCTGAAGAAAGAATAAGTCAGGCTCCTCCATCTTGCTCCTATAAGTGGATAGACCAATTCAAGACAGTGTGGATGGAACAGAAAGACCTATTTTAGGCTCAGAGCCAAGCCCAATTCTACAATTTAGCTAAACTATGTATGAATAGGGCAGTTACTTTAATGCCTATCCTGCCCTGTTGTTACTGTTATCAATTTTAGGCCTTGAGGAGAAGAGAGGTGAGTAATGAGACCACCCCAGCAATGATATTTTGAGCTTCTCCTCAGTGTATCAGTGCAAAGTCAAATCAGGAAGTGGTCCTTAATACTCCAGTTCTATATATTTGTCCATTTTAAGTAACTATGATTCTAAAAAATATTCCATAGAAATCATATGTTCTTTTTTTCTTCTTCCTCTTTGGGTCTGTGGTTTTAAAAAACATATCCAATAAAACAACACACACACACAAATCATCACCCCTCTATATATTAGTGATCTGAGCTTGAAAAAAAAAAGAATCACAATATTGTACCATTTTCAACCCACTGAGCAATGTCTTCAATGATGACAATAGGAATGTAATGCTCAAGGAAACAAGAGTAAACTGCAGGTATCTGGCATTTTTTTGTGTGTGGAATCTTAGATATTCCTAAGAAAAGTGCCAGGGAATAAGCTTTACACAACCAAGAGCAGTTAGATGTTATCATGCCCCAGTACATCTACTGCGCAGATAAGGAGGTCTGTACCATTGCGGCAGTATCATGCCAACCTATATCAGAGCCTGAGGTAAAGGAAAAAATCAGTTTTCCTGGGCTGTCTTTATTTAAAATTTTATTTTAAATCTAAAGTTTTGATATTTTGTTCATCGTGGATTTTTTTGTGCTATTTTTGGTTTAAATATTTTCTTGGGACATTATTTATCTCTATTGCTCCTCCTTACATTTGGCACCCAAAACAAAATTGGATGAGGATAGATAAAAGGGTCTTGGGGTCTCATCCTAGTCCTAGCCCCGCATTTCAGAGTCCTGCACTGGCTATCTGTGTGACTTCTGCCAAGTTTATCTGCATTTCTGGACCTTAGAATATCTGAGATGAGTCACCAGCTGATGCTTCCTTGCTTCACGTTATTACTTGACAATAGGAAAAGCCTGTGCCATGCATGATGCCTGAAGAGTTGACATTAAATAACATAAAAGCAGTCTTGCTGTTGTCCTCAAAAATACAAGCCCCTACCTGCATAAGGCAGGCTCATAACAGAGTTGGTCCAACCATCCTTGAGGTAGATGCCACATGGACATGTCAAAGAGCTGCAAATGGGGTGAATACTCAGTTGTGAACCGCTTTGGAGGATTTTTCTTCCTTTTAAAAAGAAGGTACACAGAACTACTAAAACCTGCAGATATTCAATAAGAACCAGTATCTCTGCTTTGCCTGCTTCCAATTACACAGCATCATCCAAGCGCCAGTCTGGGGTTTCTTACATGCACTGATGCTTAAAGCACAGCCGTAGCAAAAGCTGGACTGACACTCTTCTTTGCCTCTAGCAATTGCTCAGTGTTTTGTTTTATTTTATTTGGTTTTTGGTTGACCACACTACAAGCCCGTCCTGCAGCGATAGCAAACATGGTTCCCTTCCAGGAGACTCACAAGACCTCTCTAGCGATCTTCATACTCTCTGCCTGGTGGGGAACAAAGATGGGACGAACTTCTTACAAGGAGCCACCACAGACACACACTGAGAGGCACGTTCCTCCTCCCAGGCTGAGTGCCGTCTGCAATGCTGAGATTGTCGGCAAAGAACAACGGGTATCTTTAGAGATAAAAGCATTACCTAAATGCAAGATTTTGTCAGGTAATGACCTCACGATTTTCACCGTATCTCACAATTGCTGTCTGGTGGTGATTATAGGGTAGGGAGCAGTGTGTTTCTTGGAAAGATCCAGATTACGCCTGGGAGGGAGGTAAGTTGTCTGGCAGGACTGACATGCAATGAAAGATTATAAAAACCTGGTTTCTCCAGTCTGACAATGAGCATGGTTAGAAAGGAACTTAATTGCACCATTTAAGATTAGGAAAGGTACAAGGGGAACAAAGTTATCAATTCCAAGCTTAAAATGCCATCGCACAATATGAGAATAAGTACTCATATGAATGGTACAGCAAGAAAATTTAAAAACCAATAAAATGAAATACTTCTGCACACAGTGGAATTCAGTGCTGCAGGAGATCAGAGAGTCAAATGCAGCAGCTGTATTTTAAAAGGAAGTTGAATAATTTTATGACCACTATAAAAGAGGAGACAGGCTTAAATTGCTACAGGAGGTTAGAAATGAGGAAAAACTTCCTAACTACAAAAGTCGTAAGACCTGTGTGTAGGCTTAGTCAGAGTATTTTGATTTGCCACATTTTCTTTAGCTTTACCAGGATTTGTCACTCCTATTAGCCAAACCAGAAACTGTTCAACCTCAAAGCCCATGACCATTTGTTTTGCTCTGTGTGGCTCACCATCTTTTGTCTTCCCCATTTGTAACATTACCAAGGCATTTATCACAGACTCCCTGGTGATACCTCCCTGGAAACACGTGTCCACCAAAGTGACTGGCCAGATGCTGTTTACTTTGCACACAGATTTCTGAAAGCTACTTTACGCCTTCAGTCTCTCCTCCACTTCAAGTCACATTATAGCCCTGAGGAGATACTGGGAGCAGACTCCAAACTACACCCAGAAATGTCATTAGATTTCAAATCAGTTGCTTTAACCTCTTATGCACCACAGACCACAATAATCCATCAGACGATGCAGGTTTAACCACATTCTGCCTCTCCCCAGTAGCCAACAATAGGCTTTTAGATAAATTAGGATTTTCATTCTGTTGACTGTCTATTGCCTCACACTCCCTACGGGATCATTTCTTGGATGGTGGCACCCTGAAATAATCCCTTGCATTGGTGTAGCACTTCAGAAGTTACGGCATATTTCTGTATCCATATCATTTGATAATCATAGAAGCTCACTATGAAAGTCAGGGTAGGGCAAATATTAACATAGCCCATTGAAAAATGAGAAATCAAGCTTCATTTCTGCTCAAGCGCTTATACTTTCTGATTCCTGGTCCTTTTCAATACAAAAGATGACTTACTACAGCTAAGAAAGCTGGCCATTTTATTCACAAATCTCCCTCCTTCCTCTGCCACTTTACTTAAATGCTCTACCACATCTAGAATGGTCTGCTGTTTCTTTCTAATAGTTTTAGTTTACTAAATGCAATTTACTCCATGAAAACCTTCAGTTAATGAAAACCTTCATTAACTTAAAATAATCTCATACCCCAAGCAATTATCCCTAATACACTCATTTCTCTAGGCCTCTTTCCCTAGTCTTCTGAAAAATCATGTTTGCATCCATAAAATGCCCAGGAACAGTTAAGGTGAATCAAATCCACAATGTTAGTCATTTTATATGCCTCACAAATTCAGGAACATCTTCCATATGAGTGTTCATATCTTCTTTCATTTATTCAATAAACATTTGAGCATTTTCTATGTACCAAGACACTGCGGATATGTAGCAGAGAATGAAACAGACTAACATTCCAGAACTTATTGAGTTTAGAGTCTAGTGGGGAAGACAAACAGTAAACAAAGTAGCTAAGAAATTTATAGAAGTGATAGAGTCTAAAAAATATAAATTCGGTAAAGAAGGAAAAAAGTGTCAGGATGGAGGCAAGTAGATAAAATTTTGAAAAAGTGGATAAGGCTTCACTGAAAAGATGGACTTTTGAGTGAAAATCAATGAAGCAAAAGAGATAGCCATGTGACTATCTGAGGGAAGAGTATTTCATATAAAGGAATAGCAAGTGCAAAGGCCCTGAGGTGGAGGTCTATATGTTTCAAGCAAGAACAAAGAAGCCTGTGTGGTCAGAGTGGAATTAATGAGGACATAGTGGTAGAAAGTAAAGTCAGAGAGACACTGGAATGATAATAATACAGGGCCTGGTAGGAGATGGAGACCATGTGTGAAGAGAATGATATGAACTAAGTTATACTTTACAAGATATCTATCTGATTGGTTGAAACTAGGCCAAAATGGGCAAGAGCAGAAGAAGGAAGATCAGTTAGGAGTCTATTGCATTAATGCAGGCAAGTGACTCAGGAGTCATAGTGAATGTGGTAGGAACGGGATAAATTTAGGATATATTTTGAAAGTAGAATCAGTTGATTTTATGACAAATTATACGTAGAATACCAGAGAATGAGTGGAGTCGGGGATAACACAAAGATTTTGGCTAGAACAGGTAGGCAGATGAATTTTCTATTAATGAGGATATGGAAGGCAAGTGCAAGAGCAGATTTGGAGGTGGGGAATATCAGCAGATCTACTTGAGAAATGTTAAGTGTGTGATGTCTATTAGACATTCCTGTGGAACCTCAAGTAAGCATTGTGTATATGGAATATTTGGATGCATTTGGATTTTGAAGTTCAGAGAAGAGGCCCAGGCAGGAGACATAAACATAGGCATTAATAAGCATGTAGGTGGTAAAGATAATATTTAGAAATGAAACAGGATGAGATCCCCTGGGGAGTGGGAGAGAAGGGTTAGAAAAGAGAAAAAGTTTAAGAAGTGAGCCTTGCACATTTCAACATGTAGAAATTGGAGAGACAAAAAAATGGTAAAGATATATCTAGAAAAGTAAAAGAAAATCTAGGTAAATGTGGCATCTTAGAAGTCAGGTGAAGAACGTATTTCAAAGACAGAGTGATAATCTAAGTCAAATGCCTCTGATAGGTCAAGTGAAATATGAGAAATAATCTTTAGATTTAGCAACAAGGAGATCATTGGTGACCTTGTTAAGAATGGTTTCACTGGTATAGTGGGGATTAAAGGATAATTTAAGTGGATTAAAAAGAGAGAGGAGAAGAGTAATTGGAAACAGAAAGTCAGCAAACATAGATAACTCTTTCAAGGGAAAATGGGATCATACCTAAAGGAGGAAGTAGGGACATGAGAGGGTATTGTTTTTTTTAATATTGGAAAAATAAGGACACAATTATAATCTAATTGGAATAATCCAATTTAAGGAGGTTTGCCGAGCTACAAAAACAGGGGGAGAATTGCTGAAGTGTTGTCTCTGAGTAGGGAAGGCAGGGTGGGGTCTAATCATTCATGGAGTGTTTAGCCTTAGCCAGGAATATGAAGTTCACTTACAGCAAAAGAAAGAAGGTAGAATTGAGATAAAGGTAGGTGATTAGAGCATGTGGACATTTCTTCTGATTGCTCTTATTTTACCAATGAAGTAAAAAGCAGCATTGTTAGGCCAGAGTTAGAATGGGATGTGGGTGCTTGGAATGATTGACAGAGAGGAAGTACATAGCACGCATCTAGGAGACTGGGAGAATGAATGGATTGGTAGGATGGCTGGCAGCCTTAAATTCTGCCTTGAAAGTAATGATCATGTGTCTAAAGTGAAAACAATCATCGTGAGTTTGATTTTGTCTCACTTGTACCAGCTGCCTGGATTCAGTCACAGAAGTACTCAAAAGCTTGTTTTAATCAAGGTTGTGATTCAGCCAAGTATAACAAAGGGAAAGGGAACAAGGGAGTTGAGGGTACAGTAGGCCCTCCATATGCATGGGTTCTGCATCTGGGGATTCAACTGACTGCAGACTGAAAATTTTTCTTGTTTTAAATTCCAGAAAGTTCCAAAAAGCAAAACTTCAATTTGCTGTGTGCCAGCAACTACTTATATAACATTTACATTGTATTAGGTGTTATGAGTAATCTACAGATGATTTAAAGATACAGGAGGATGTGTGCAGATTATATGGAAACACTACTCCATTTTACATAAGGAACTTGAGCATCACCAGATTTTGGTATCCCGGGGGGGGTGAGGGGGTTCTGGAACCAATCCCCTATGGATACTGGATTTTGATGGATGACTGTATGTGCAGATGACAAGTGAATGAGTATAATGATTGGCCATAGATTTCAAACTAGATAAGAGGTTAGGAGAGGAGGTTAGGGATTTAGAGAAAGTGAAAAAGTAGTAGGAACCGGGGGGTGGCGGGAGTGAAAAATGGTTGCAATTGAGGTAACTGAGGAAGCAAACTGGGAAGAAGGGGTGGAGTTGGTAATCAGTTAATGAGATGATTGAGGTAAAATGTGTTTGGATAATAAAATGATCAAGATTATAGCCATAGGAGTGGTTGGCTGAGGTCCAATGAAGGCTAAGAAACTGGGAGTGCAGAGGACTGACTGGAAAGGTGATTTGTGTGGACTTGTAATCACTAAGCATGTGACATGAGTGGTACTGGAGTGAGGAGTAGTAAGATAAATTCTCAAGGGATGCAGCATACTAGCCAAAGGAATGGATGGGACAGTGGATGGTGGCAACAAAAGGTGTAGCAGATGATACTGTAGTCTGATGACAGGGGAATAAAAGTTAAGTCTATTTAAGGAAGAGGAGGGTAGACAGAATGATCTGAAAGTGGTCAAAATGAAACAGCCTAATCCATCTCATCCTTTTTACAAGGAATGTGGGAGATAAATGCTATATTTGGGGGTCTCCAGGGGAAGTAAGCCAGGCTTTAGTTAGACAAGAAAAATGAAAGGAACTTTGACAGAAGAGGTTGAGAATATAGGGATGTTTTTGCAGTTGACCATTTGTTCCAGAAAAGTTAACATGGTTCAGGAGCTAAGAAGTGAGGCAATGAGGATGAGAGTCTGGAATGACTTGGGGTCCCTGGGCTTTTTGTGGTAACTGACCTGAACAGGGGTGAAAGGCATGGTGAGGTTAGTCCTCATGGCTTCAAGGCTGTGAGCTCTCTCATCCTTATAAGTGGGCTCTCATTCCAGCGAGTGAGCTCTTGTTCAGGAACTTCAAGTGTTCTAGACTCTTAATTGTGGAAATGTGGAAGTTGCAGAGGGGCAGTCTTATTCTTAAGGCACAGCTAATCTCCTAAACCCTGCTGCTGTGGCCTGCAGAGGAGTGGCTGTCCCTAGTGTTCTGACGCCTTCTTGACTCCTGTCAGTAAGGCTCCGAGGCTGCAGAGACGGCAAAGGCAAGAGTGAGCCCTCCTTCTGGTGTCCACCTCCCACTACAGTGGTAGCCAAGGTCGTCCAAAGAGAGCAAAATAGCTGAGGCGGCTTGTGGAGAGTTTTAAGGAAAACCTTAACCATACATCCACATATATTCGTTTCACTAGAGTACATACATATATTTCATTCATTAGAGTATATGAAATATTTACCAAAAGAAAAAATTTGGAAGGAAGGAATATTGAGAAGCCTACAGCTTCAAAGGAGATTTAGCTGGTCTCCTTTGGTTATTTATTTTTTGTTTTTCTGAGTGTTAACACATCAAACTCAACCTGAGGAAACAAGGATTTGGTAGTAAATTCCATATGTTTCCCAGATAGGGTTGCTAGGTAAAATACAGGATAACCAACTAAATTTGGATTTTAGATAAGCTATGAATAATTTTTCAAAATATAAGTATGTCCCATGCAATATTTCTCTTTATTGGATTTTTATTTGCTATATTTGACAATCTTACCCCAAGGGAATTTTAGAAAATTAATACAAATGTTCAGATGGCTAATGGTGGTTTGTCTTAGAGTAACAAGCCCTGAGTGCATATGTCTCAGAAATAGTGGAAAAGTTTTAAAGCCTCCTTCTCCCAAGTTACCCATTCTAGGTTTCCTGTGTCACCAACTGAGTTTGGAAGTATACAGCTAAAGCTGAAATAAGCCAATAGTCACCTAAGGTGCTTCCTCTCTGTTTTGCCCAATACACTCCATTATTCCCAATGTCCCCACAATTTCAAATGATGGCTTACAGAATGGAGAGAGAAACAGTACAAGAGATTGGATATGGTAACCATTAGAAGGTGGTTTCAACGAGATTCCATAGTCATGGGACAAAAAGGAGACATTCTTAGGGATGGTCCCCAGGACAACAACCCTATCCTGTTGCAGGCCTTTCACAGGACTGGCCTCCCCTGTGGGATCTCTGGCATAGCTCTGGATAAATAAATGTTCTACATTTATTCCACCCTAACAGGTTTTAAAGAAAAAGAAAAAAATGGAAGATGGAAAAAATCTTTTCTAATGAAATGTTTCAAAAATTCCCAATTTAAATATAAAGAATTTAGAACAGCACATTAAGCTTGCCACCTGTGTTCTATTTACTTAGAGCAAAGATGATGTTCCCTGATTACTGAAGTTCATCAATGACCAGAGCACACCCTGTGTTATACTACCTACCGGTGAAAGTCACATGGGTGGCTGAAACATGAAAGAAATGCATTATGTTAAAAATCTACTACCAATTCAGGAGGCAAGAGCCAGCTGGATAAATCAGAACAGATTTCAAATAATCACTCTATATGAACCTGCAAATTTATCCACATCCCTATCTCAAAAGCTAACATATTTCAGGTTCTTTCTCATATTTAAATCTAGATAAGTGAATTTCCAATATCCTTTGAGGATGTAGCTGTTGTTTAACACTGTGATTTCATATTTATACAGCTCTTCTCATTGTAGGATCTTAGACCATTTTGCCAGCATAATTCAGTATTAATAACCGTGAAAAAAACAATAATTTCAGCTACGGTATTCTACTGGGCAACTAATCAGGAACACATTTATTTCCCTGGGCATTTGGAAGTTCCTGTTTTAACCTCAAGGAGAAAAAGCAGCCAAATCTTCTGACCCCGCAGAGGAAAATAAAAATAATTAAGGCCAGCCAACAGGATGAAAGAGTGATGTTTCCAAACAAACTCCACTTGTGGGAACCTCTAGAAAACCATTTTATATGTTTTAGGAAAGAAGAAATTGGTTTGGTAATGTGGTGACATTTTTTGACAACATTTATGTAAGAAAGGAAACCAAGATTATTGCATGGATTATACTACTTGGATAAGTTTGTATTTTTTGATTAACGTGGCAACTCCCCAAAATCTGACTATAAAAAATCAACTTGGAAATGTGTTTTTCTTGTGAATGAATGATTGGATGCAGCCTCTTCTATGAGCCCTGTACCTAGAATATTATATCCTCTCCCTTCACCCCAAAATCTTACTCTACCCAACAATGTAGCCAGAATGGTTATTTGTATCACTGATAACTGATGCCTGATGCAGAGAATATTTGTTTCTAGAAACCTCAGTAACCTTTTCTCATCTCAATGGATAAATCCAATCCCATTTTATTTTTCTTACCTACACACCATTTACCTAATTCCATATCAAGCCAGCTTCCTCAGGTACTTACACAGCCTTTTTCCCAATATTTAAATATAGGACCATAAGTAAAAAGGGGTTAGCACAAAGTACTAGTTCCTGAGTCAGGGAATAACCATTGAGAATTTAGTTTAAAACTGATAGAAAGGGGCTTCCCTGGTGGCGCAGTGGTTGGAGGTCTGCCTGCCAGTGCAGGGGACGTGGGTTCGTGCCCCGCTCCGGGAAGATCCCACATGCCGCGGAGCGGCTGGGCCCGTGAGCCATGGCCGCAGAGCCTGCGCATCGGAGCCTGTGCTCCGCAACGGGAGAGGCCACAGCAGTGAGAGGCCCGCGTACCGCAAAAAAAAAAAAAAAAAAAAAAAAACTAATAGAAAGAGCTCCATGCAAGAAAACAAGCAAGTGTATCTATTCTGTCTTGTAACCAAGAAAACCATCCTGTGTGTGTGTGAAAATTAGCTGTAAAACTTGGCAGATTCTTACCAGATGCAGAGAATGATTTTTAAGCAGTTGAAATAACTAGGATAAACAGTCCTCTTTAAATGACAGTGTGCATGTCACCACCTTACAGCACAGTTTATTTTAGTTGATTTGCATATCGAAATTCTTGGTACTGCATCATTTGTCCCATTTTAAAATGAAATCTCCTCTTCAAAGTTTCTTTTACTTTCTTTTTTTTTTTTTTCTTTTTGAATCCTCCACACATCAGACTTCCTCCACCAAAACAGATGTCATTCACTCAAATCAGGTCACGAAACTGAAGAAGTAGCATGCTGGGAAGACAGACCGAGCCCTGGACATCATTAGGCAATGCGGGATTAAGTACCTCCAGAAAGGAATTGCATTTCCATGTCACAGTGGTCTGAGATGGATTTAGGACAAGACAAGGCAAGTAATAAGTATGTCTGTTGAATTTCATGAATCCTACTAAATCAATTAGTTGCTAAGATATAAGAAGATTTTCTCTATCCTCTTCCTCACCCCCAGTTCTACATAGCCCAGGAAGTTATCAAGCACAGGGGACTGGAGTGATCTGCCAGCGCTCAGCTGCTGCAGGGGGCTCCTAAATGGAAAATTACTCTGATTGTGGCAGTACAATTTCAGATGGCAAGCACTGTCCATGATAGTGAACCTCTCTGCTGAAGCTCAGAAAAAGGCCGAAGTGTTTATCCCATTTTAAAGACACAATTAGCTCAAGTTTTTATCTCCACATCTGAAGAGCCTAAATCAGACTAGTGCCCCATGAGCATTTCTGATGGAGAAAAGGAGAACGCAGTCCCACACTGGGTTAGTTCCTTTTTCTTTCCATTAACTGACTTTTTGAATAAGCAGCAATTAATCACCCTCCTCTGCCTACAAAGACAAAATTAGAGCTTTGTATGCTAACTCTATTTGATGAGTATTTAGGGTAAAGAAATAGCAATATAGTCAGCATCTTCAACATCAGAATAAGAGCTTATGCAGAGTGTTGTGAACAAGCATTTTTTTTTATCTCCACAGGAATTTTTCAGCACAAATCATTTTTTAAAAACCAGAAAGTTATTGAATCATCTTTGGAGGTGTATGAAGTACAAATGAATATATTTTTAGTGATTTCATAAAACAAGTGCAAAGAACACACAACAAAAATGCGTTGCCCATTAGTGTTACCATAAGAGTTTACACTTAATCCAAGCATTCTTCTGCTGCACTGGACCTTTTTGATGTTTTTTTTTAATTTAAGTATTAGAGTACATTCACTCACTAAATATTTGTCCCTTGAGGCAGAATGTGATTTTTGAAAACTTTCAAAGCTCACATGGAAATTCTTCTCATCTGATGAATAAGAGCCCCTAAAGTGATCATGTTGAAAAACAATACTTCTTGGTAAGCACCATGTTTATCACATACACTCAGTGAGGCAACATTTACGGACTGAGACATTGCCCTGTGTAAGGTGCCAAGATGGAGAGATACAAATAAGAACACATGTGCACCCTACCCATTAAGGAGCTTAAAGTCTATTGGGGAGAGAAAAATAGATAACCTTGACAATTGCAGAATGCCTTTAATGACTTACAGAGTGAGCTGAGAGGACCCACAAAGGAATTATTAATGAGAGGACTGGTTAAGAATGTTGAATTTGATCTGGGCCTTGAAAGATGAGTAAAATTTTAACAGAGGAAATTAGTAATGGATGGGAATGGAAGTTCGTGTTAAGCAAATGTGAGAGGAAATACACAAGAAAGAGCAGAGTGTGTTTATGGTGCCACAAGTATCCTGTTGTAAGTCAAGTCTTATATGAAAAATAAGAAGCTAGAAAAGTAGAAATGTGGTCATCAAAAAATGTACCACTGAATAGGACCTGAGAGAACATCTGATTCTACTCTCTTCCTTCATAAATGAAGAAACAAAAAGTAGCTAGCATAACTTGTAAGGTCCCAAGGATCACTAGATCTAGCCAGAACTGAACCCAAATCTTCTGCCAACCAGTTTCCTTTGCACCACTCCATGTGTAGGTTGGCATCACCTTCTGGGAAGTCTGTCTTGTAAGCAATAATGAGTGTGAAGTTGTTGAGCGGGAGAGTGACATGATCAGATATACATACATCAAGAAAAACTTTGAAAGCAGTTAGAAGAGACTGGAGGGAGAAAGATTGATGAAAAAGCTTCTATAGTCATCTAAGTTGGAGATTATGGCAGCCTGCACCAGACCTGTGATGACCGAAATAGAAAGGAAGCAGTGGATTCAAGTGTCATTTCAAGAATGAAATTGCTGCAACTTGGTGATGAGAGAGAAGAAGCTATTACAGATAATGATGAAGCTTTAGAGCTTCAGTGAAGGATATTACCCCATCACCTGAGAAAGGAAAAGGAGAATGAAGAAAAGACTTAGAGGGATAAAATAGTTAACTCTGTTTTCCTATCTTGGTGAATGGCATTCAATTGCTCATTAGAAGCTAAGAAGTCTCTGTTCAGCTTTCTGGACCCTAGATCATACATGCAAACATCAGTGCACATGAGGCTAAAACATCAACTTTATTAGCAACCGGTGAAGAACAACAACGAAAAGTAAGGTTTGGGACACTGTATTGGAGATGTACCAGAAGAACTTTCCTTTTTTGCCTCAAGTCAAGTTTTGGGGAAAGAGTAGTATGTCCACAGGGCAGACCCTGAGTCAACTTCCCAGGCAGCGTTAAGGGCAGCTTCACCACCCAGATGGAGACAGGATGCAGAGGAGAAGCCCTCCCCATAAGAGCCAACAAAGAAAGGGGAGGTCTTCTGCCTGGCTCTTTATTTTGAGGACACTAGTCCCACCCTCTAATAAATGGTTGTCCAATGAGTATTAAACTCTGACCAAGCTGAACACCCCTCCTCAAAGGGAACAGAGAGAAGCAGAAGCTTCCTTCCCAGCATGTCCCTGCAAAAGTCAAATTTCCAACAGAGTAAAAAGAACAGAGAACTTCCTTCCTCTATTTTCTAAGTCAGACACACGAGAGTCACCTTCAACAACATTCTCTTCTCCCATAGCAGTTGAGTGATGCTGAAGTCTGATCAGCTCTATCTCCTGAGCACAGCCCAACTCTGTCCTCATTTGCCTATCCCCACTGGTATTTTTTTTATATTTCCCCTAGACCAGTTCAGTAGCATCTCCCAAATGATGTCATAATCTGTGGCTTCACAACATTCCATTTCATTCTTTACAATACTGAGAGATACTAAAATGCAATGTAATTCTCTCTCCTCTCACTTAAAGCCCTCCACATGCTCCCAGTCATTTGGAAAGCATCCAAATACTTGACAATGTTAAATTTATTGCAACTATTTGTCGTCGTATCCTATTATCCTACTAAATTCTGGGTTCTCTTATTCAGGAACATTGTCTAATTTATTTGTGTATTGTTTCAAAGCATAGCAATGTGCCTTAGTGTTCAAAAAAGTATTCTGACCTGTACAAAACCCTTCCATATCTGACCCTGCTTAGTTCTCCAACTTTGTGTCCTGTCACAGCCTCATCAATTCCTACCTACTTTTCATGCAAGTTTTAATTCCAAGTATTCCAAACTATTTGCTGGTAACTGAATATTTTTTGCTCTTTCTCCTCACATTTGCACACAGTCTTTGCTCCCTTCCTTCTGTTCCTCTGTTCCTCTTAGATATATTCCTACATATTATCTATATTTCAAAATAGCAGCTCATGCCTCCTTCCTGCAAATAGCCTTTCCTAATATTATTTCTTCTCATGACAAAACTGGGCCGGGGTGAGTAGAAGACTCTTCCCATAGTATCTATGCATATTTCTAACTCTGCATTTATCAAACTGCTTTATAATGGTGATTTATCTTTTTTTCCTATATAGATGTGTGAATGAAAAATATTGCCTGCCATATCAGTAAACAAAGGATTTTGCAACCATCAAGCCATCACATTACAGCTGCTCTGATGGTGAGCCCTGAGGGAACCCAGGGTGAGAGAACACAGGATACTGGCCACAGATAGCCGAGGTGCATATTCAAAGGAATGATTTCAGTGAGCCCAGACTCTTGCAACTTCCCATAAATAGAAAAGCACTAAATTACTTAATTTGAGATATCTGGTTTTCTTTAATTAACAATAATCTTTTGAGGTTCTGACTACCTGGTCTTTGTTGCAAAAACTCCTGTACATCCTGGCTCCCCTTCTTGCCTCTATGGAGAAGTCTCTCAGAGTTACCTGAGACGCTGTGTCCCAGGCTTAAGTCCTCAGATTTGTGCCCTGAATAAAACATAACTCTCAACTTTTAGATTGTGCCTTTTTTTTTCAGTTTGACAGTTGCTAAGTTTCCTATGTAGATGTTAAGATGCAGGCACAGGTCTTCATGTGAATGATATATACATAGATTCAGTAACTGTTGAAAGAAAAAAGGAAGGAAGGAAGGAAAGACGAGAGGGAGGGAGGGAAATAAAGGAGAAAGCAAGGAAGGAAAAAACAAGTTCAGTATTTTACATATTAAGTTTTTCAACAGAATATTCATTGGGACATGTCCAACAGAACCACAAGGTGGAAGGTTGAGCCTCTATTCCTCTGTCTTCCTGCTAAATACTTTGTTTTACCAAACCTTCAGAAACAATTCAATAACTAGAGGGTTCATTTTAAATTGCATGTTAAGTTAGAAGACAGAGTAAAAACAAATCTTTTAGGAAAAGCCATGTTTTATTAAATATTTAACTTTCTCCTAAGACTTATGGAGTTATGCAAGTCAGAAAAGGTCTGCTCTTCAATTAAATGGTGCAACTATAAAAAGTAAATAAGGTCAAATTTGACTATGTTTATGAAGTATTTGACAATTCCCTCTACTACTAGAAGAGTATCACATCCCTCCAGTACATTGTCTGGTAGCTGCCTTCCCTCTGGGCAACTTCATTTCATGGCCATGGTGAGAATCATGAAAAACAACGTTCCAAAAACTAAAATAGAGTCTACTTTTTCTCTGATGAAAGTCAAAGGTCCTTCAAAAAATTCTTATAGGAATAAACAAGAACACATGAAATACTCTAAAAGGATAAACCCATTATAGTTAAATTAAATAAGTTATAGCAGCAGGAAGAGCTTAGGACAATAAGAGATATCAAGACCAATTTAAAGTACTATATAAGTAAGTTGTAAGAAAACAAGAAACTTTATTCTGCAAAGTTCTGCTTTTAGCATTTCTGCTTCTTTGGAGAAGAAAGAAGAACAAAGAAAATTAAGGTTCTTCTTAATGATAGCATATATGTAATGGGGCTGACACTTCCACTCAGCAGGTTTTGTCTTTTCCTTTTCTATTATCATTTTCATGACAAACCTATGTGACTAATGTTCTTCATTCAGCCAATAAATGTTTATTGCATGCCTATTACATAAACACAACGGTTAACAAAACTCAGTCCTTGCCCTGAAGCTCAGCAGGTAAATTAACCAAAGGCAAAATCAAGGTGTGATAAGGGCTAAATTGAGGAAGCAGGTAGAAAGAGAACATAATTTAGTCTGGGGGAGGGGCTAGAGTGCAGATTTCCAGGTGGAGGTAATTGCTAAACTGACATAATCAAGCAAAGAAGAGTGGCTTAGCAACAGGGAAAAGGAATCAGAGGACAGAGAGGATGTTCCTGTCTGAAGGTACAGCATCTGCAAAAGAAAAAAAAAAGCATATTTGTAAAGGATTTACCAACATTTCAATATTTGTAATTTATATTGTGGTGGAAGAAAAGATAGGAGATGAGGTTGAAAAGATAAACAGCAAAACATGAAAAATCGGAAAGGACAAGTGAAGGAGTTGGATTTTATCCTGAGGACTGTGGGTTGCACCAGAGTTTTAATCACATAGTTTGGGTTTTAGAAAGACTGTAGGTCATTAGTGTGGGATAAGACAAGACTGGAGACAGTTTGGAGATGGTTCTGATAACCTAGGTAAGAGATGATGATGGCCTAATTCAAGAGAGCAGTGATGCTGTGGAAAGACATGGAGATACTGGGATGGTATTAGGAATGAAGAAGATGTGACTGAACTTGATATGTAGTCGTGGGAAGTTAAAACAGAAGAAATTGCTCTCTAGGCTTTTTATACCATGTCTTTTCCTTTTTTTTTTTTTTTACATGACCTATGAAAGCTAAGCACTAATGGTGGTTAAACACCCTATGAAGTCATGGAAGGCTGCAATGTGGGCTGCATCCATTTGTTTACATTGATGGCCTAGGAACAGTGATAAAAGAAATGAAACATTCTGCCCAGTTAACAGGAATTTTTTCACTGCTCTAGGAAAATGGAACATTCAACATTATGTTTAGGAAGATGAATGAAAAATACTTGAAAAGTAAGAAGAACAAGGACTGAGGTTTATAATCATTATTCTCCATATAAATTACTAGGAGTTTATAAACCATCCATAAATACCTCCATGAATCTGATGTGTTTCAGAATTTAGTTTTGCTGTTTCATAACAAAAGAAGTTTCTATGATTATTATTTCATATGAGTTCACATCCCATGTTTTTTTCTTTGAACCTACAGTTCAAACAAACCTCAAATCTAATCACAAGACTTTAGGTTTTTTCCTCTAAAATCTGGGAATATATTGAAATTCTTTTCACATTTGCATGAAATCTATATGGAAAGTATAGTTCCCTATTAAGAGCCTTCTCAGCCAAAGATAAATATAAGCAAATTTCAAAATGTTCCAATTACCATCAAGTCTGCTTTTTACCACATCAACCATGAGACAAAAAGAAGAAAAAAAAAAAAGGGAAAAAGTACTGTGTGCTTTGAGCAGAGAGGAATAACAGTGAAAATCTAAACAGACCACACTGATAGTCTCCTTTAAGGAAATAAAAGTAAACCAGACTCTGAGAAGGGAGAAGTGCCATGAGACACTAAAATGATCAGTTATATTGCAAGAAGGGAGAAGACGGAAGGGAGTTGTTCATAAGCAAAATTCTTCCCCAAACCCCACATAACAAACTAACCAACATAATACTCAAGGGAACTTTATTCTTTTACTGCTCCTTCTCTGAATGGTCAGAAGTAAAATCTAGTAAATATATGTTGATAGGTTTGAGTCTGGGAAAAACAGTATCCTAACATTACAACCCTTGGCTATAACCCAGCAAATATATGACCAAGCCAGAAATTTCTCCAACCATTACAATGGAACCACACAGCAAACATCAGGAATATTTTAAGTTCCTCTGAGTAGTATTTATTGTTACTACATCCCTTAAAAAAGAAATTGCCTTAAATTTTTGAGATGAAACTTTTTAATAAGTATTTTTAGAGATGTTAGAAATTAGACAAATACCTACCTTGATCTAACACCCTGCCTTGGGAGGATAAAGGCCCCTGAGAAGCTTACCTTACGTGGAAAAAGCATCTTGGCAGTTGTGATTAAGTTAAAGGTCTTGAGATGGGAAGATGATCCTGCAAAATCTGGGTGGGTCCTAAATGCCATCATGGTGTCTCTGCAGAGAGGCGAAGAGGGAGATTTGACTCAGAAGAGGAGAAGTTGATATGACCATGGAGGCAAAGAATGTAGTGATGCAGCCAGAAGCCAAGGAACCCCTGAGTCACTAGGAGCTAGAATAGACTAGGAACAAGGCTCCCCTAGCGCCTCCAGAGGGACCAGGCCTTGCCAACATCAGTGATGCTGATTTTGGACCTCTGGCCTACAGAATTGTAAGAGAATAAATGTATCTTGTTTTAAGCCACAAGGTTTGTGGTGACTTATCACAGCAGCTACAGGAAGTCCATACAGACATCCTGGGTATACTGGGGGATGGAGATGCTTCTCATCACTCACTTTTCCACTCAGCAGTTCTCCTACACAATGCACTCACGGTCTTGGGCATATTACCTCGTAAAGAGGCAGAGCTTTAACTGCTTTAACTGAAGAGAGTCTCCCGGGTATCCTCACACCAGAGGAAGTTGAAACTTCTGTGCAATCAGAACAGCCAAGCCCCACTCAGGAGCAGAGTTAGGCGGTGGGTAAGAGACTATATCCTTTTCAATGCACTCCTGCTGCCAGTTGCCCCTGGACCCATTCTGGTAGCAAGTCAGTTTGTATGACTCACCAACTCACCAGTAGGGAGAAATCAGAGGCCAAGTGTGGGGTGATGGGAAGCCTTCCAGAGAAGGAGGCCCTTGTCTCAGGTCCGGCATTCACAAGCAATGTGACTTTGGGCAAGTTGCTAACCTACTTCACAACAGTGTCATAGAGCAGCTTTGCGATTAATTTGGAAATGCCTTTTGGTCTACAGAAAATCCATTCTGCCTGTGAGATTTGTATCTCCCAGAGCTACTGATTTGCATACCATGCAGTTCTGCCAAGGAAACAAGCATCTGCCTGCAGTAAGTACCCATGCAGAGTTCTCTTACAAACACAGGTTCTCGGCACAATCCAAATAAAAACGAAAGAAAGGGAGAGGGAGTCTCTTACATTTGTTTCAGTCCTACTGATGAAATCCTATTTGACAGATTCTGATTCTGTTTCACAAACAGGTATATTGGCAAGCGTTAACTTCCTTGAACCCTGTGAAGCTGTTGGCAAATTGTGTTCAAACGCTTTTGGATCCTCAGGAATAGGGCACTGTATAAATCCAGGGAACAATTATGTGAGAGAGACAGAGCCTTTATCTCCCAGTCTTAATAAAGAACTAAGCATAACGCCTATCAGACTTGTAGTTCTGACGCCAAATTGACCCCTCTGGGAGCTGGGAAAGTCTCAATCTCTTTCCTGCCTTATACAGCAGTGGTAATAAAAGAGCATACACTGAGGATTAACTAAAGTTCACATACTGCCTTGAAGAGAAAAGTCTTGATTTAAGTGCTGAAAATTTACATTAGTGGGAGGGGAAAGACTGGAGAATGGAAAAAAGAATGGAAAGTTCCAGAAAGTTATAATGAGAAATATAAATTGAAGCAGGTCTAAGGGAAAGATGAGAGATGAGATGCATCAAGGTAGGGGATAGGAAAGACTGCCCCCCAAAAAAAGACTTTTCCTCCATCTGTGTTGGCTAAGGCAGGCTCTTCCAGTCCTAAAGGGAAGTATATCCTTTAGGCAACAAAAGAATAATGATTCCAAGTGTAGAAAAGAGAAAGTAGCAGTAGAGTACCAGGTCATAAGAAAAGGGAAAAGAAGACAAAGAACAAAAACGGTTAAGAGAGGGAAAGGGACATGATAAGACAATAGAGAATGAAATTCATGAAGTCCATAACAGGGTCTAAGAAAAGAGGCCTTTAGTCCCCAATCCATTTTAAGGGCAAGCATTGTTGTCCTGATTTTATGAAATCAGAGCTAGCCCATACTGTCACCTTCCTGCTACAAAAGCAATGTGACCAAACCAAATAGAGAGATAGTCTAGCCTCTTAGCATATGGCAAAAAGAAATATTTTATTCACATTCAGAATTCCTAACGTAAAATACTCCGACCACCAAAGCTGTATTTGCACACAAAAAAGCAATTTGGCAGAATTTCATTAAAAAGTTGGATACAATTAAATTGGTTTCCAGGCTCCTATAATCAAGTAAATGGTTAGTTTTTTTGTTTATCTGTTTGTTTTTTAACCTAAGTTGACTAAGCTTTCCATAGATGTAGCTGACAATAGTGCCTACAAAAGGTAGCATTTTCAAATTTTCTCTAAATCGTTAGAAGCAAAGTATTATAATGCATTTTGATTTTGTACTGGATAATTCCAAAACCATCTTGTGGTTTTACAAAAACCTTGGCCAAATTCCATCAGATAATAGTCATGTCTCTCTTTGTGATATGAAGGGGAATAGAGAGGGCAGGTGACAAAATTGGACTGCTCCACAGTCCAGAGAAAAGACATCTCCCCAGCTCATGAGTGAGCAGATCTCAGATTACATGACTACTCTGCCAGGCTCTGTTTCTTCAGCAGCACTCAGTCCTTTTACTCTGTTCCAAATAATTAAACCATATCATCTGTGTAGCATTTTAAGTTATAATGATCTTATTTTCCCAACAGCATCATTCATTTATTGGACAAAAGTATTGATTAGAATTCAGTTAAGGAATAGAAAGCAGACTAGTTATTTCAATCAAGGATGATTTATACAAGGAATGATTAAGTAGGTGTTAAAAAACTGGAAACATGGTTTTATCACAGGTAGGGTGGTATTGTCCAACATGGTAACCACCAGCCACATTCGGCTTTTGAGAGCTTGAAACGTCATTAGTCTGAATTGAGATGAACTGAAAGTGTAAAATACCAGATTTCAAAGACTAAGTGTGAATAAAGGAAGGTAAAGTATCTCATTAATAATTTTTATATTGATTACATGTTGAAATGATAATATTTTGGGATATGTTGGGTTAAATAACGTCATCTATTTATATTTACTTTTATACTGTGACTACAAGGAAACAAAATTTTACAAATGACTTGCATTTTCTTTCTACTGGGCAGTACTGGATTACAGGCTTAGAAGGCCCCCTGGAACTGGAGTCTTTTGAGAGGGCGCTGCAGGTTGGTGTTAATGTGTCTGAGAGAGAGTGATGAGGCTGGTTCTGGAGGCATGGAAGTCTGCAAATTGGAGCTGATTGTTGCTGAATCAAGTGTCACTGCCATGGTGAAGGAATGTTGGTGCAGGGATGCTGACAGGAATAACAGAAGGACGAGTAGGAGGAGGTCTCTTCTTTTCCAGCCTTGTAATTTGCCTCTGTTGCTGCCAATCGGCAGAACCTAAGAGGAGCCCAACTCTAGGAGAGAAATGTGATTGGCAGGTTCCCAGCCCCAGCAGCACAAAGCACAACATTGAAAGGAGAGTTTGGTGTTGAGAGGCAAATCGCTTAATCACCAGCGTGACATATGCTCCTTGCTGTCAGGCATGGTTTTTAGATATTAGGGATGCAACCATGAACCAAAGTCCCTGGCCTCATACAACTTCCATTCCAGTGAGATAGGCAGACAATAATAAATACATAAATAAGATAATTTCAGAGTGATAGGCGTTACAGAAAGAAGAAAACAAGGTCATGGGTTAGAAGGTGACAAGGTGAAAGAATGAGTTGGGCACTGCTTTAGACAATGAGATCAGGAAATGTCTCTCTGAGAAGATGACATTGGAATTAAAGTCTGAATGGAGGGGTGGAGACGGGTAGGGGATAAGAAAGAGGAAGGATTCCAAGGCCAAAGGAATAAAACATGCATAATCTCTGAAAAGAGAATGACCTGAGATTGTAGCTCAGCAGTCCCCCAACCTTTTTGGCACCAGGGAATGGTTTCATGGAAGACAATTTTTCCACGGATGGGGGACAGGACGGGGGGGTGGCGGTGCTGGCGGGGGTGAATGGTTCAGGCTGTAATGCGAGCGATGGGGAGCTATGGGGAGCAGTGGGGAGCAAGCGGCAGATGAAGCTTCGCTCGCTCCACTGCCATTCACCTCCTTCTGTGCAGCCCAGTTCCTAACAGGCCGCAGACCGGTCCGTGGCCCAGAGGTTGGGGACCCCTGTTGCAGCTGAAGCAAAGTTGCCAGGAGAAAAGATGATAAAGGGTGGTTGGGAGTGGATTATGTAGGGTCCCTGTAAATCATGGTAAGTAATAACGGATTTTAACTTAATTGCTATGGGAACCACTGCAGGATATTAAGCAGGAAAATGGTATGATTTGATTTACATTTGTAAAAGGTCATTCTGGCTGCTGTGTAGAGCACTGGGCTCTAGAGGGGCAAGCATACGACGGAGACCAGGAAGCTATCGCAATACCCAGGAAAAAGATGATGATGATGCCTGAGGCTGTGGTGGAAGCAGTGGAGATGTTGAAAAAGTGACTGTATTCAAGATATGGATTAGAGGTTTGAGCTAACAGTACCCATTAAGATCGGGGTGATTCATGTAATTCATTTGAGTAAATTTTCCAAAGAGCTGACACACTTTAAATGCTGAAATTTTAAGAAAATGTTCTTGTTTTTTTTCATGGAAATAATTCAAAATTGTACAAAACGTTTCTTGGCCTTGTTCTATAGAAAATCTCAACCGAATTTACAAACTGTTATTTCTACTCAGGGTCCTGTTCTCCAATTTTGTCTGCCATCTGACACAGTCTCTGTCAATTTCTTGAGTTCCTCAACTCCAATTACTTAGACTCCATATGTTAAAACTCTGCTTGTTTTGAGGCAGATCTTAATTAGGATGAAAAGATGATTTTTCCAGCTAATCTAAGCCACACACTGACTATGCCATTGAGGTAGAAATTGCACCTGCCTGGCTCAGGTCAGCATCTGCTGCCCCAGGCTGTCCATAAAGCCTCTGCTTACAAAAGCCTTCATCTAACCAAAATTATCCTTGCTTCTGAGACATCAGTCATATTTAGCTGTTGTGACCCACCAAGGTCAAAATCAACATGATGTGTACTTATGAAAACTGAATAACCAATCATTCAGAAAAGCTTATCTCCATATTACTTTTAAGTCCCAATTTCCAGTACTTGTCTGTTTTCCAGTGTTCCTAGCTGATTCATAAAGTTGCTAGGGTTTTTAAGGGGCCAATAAATGATCTTTCTTTTTTCATCTGCCAAGATGTTAATGGGAGTCCAAACTGAAAATCAAATTATCATTTACTGATGGATCTAAACTAGAGACTGGATTGGATTTAAGGCTAAATGACTTTGCTACTATGTCCTCCTAAATTAAACTTAACGCCCCATACTACAAACCCACTACCTTCAATGAAATGGTGAAGGTGACAATCAGATTAGAGTTGGGTGAAAAGCAAATAGAAGGTGAGATAGAAAATAAGGCTTGATGATTCACAAAGGTGGGCTCCTGAAAGGAATGGAGAAATTGAGCTGTAGTTGATGGGGATGTCAGATCAATGAAACACTATATTTTAAGAAGGTAAGTAGCGGGACATGTTTACATGTACATGGAAATAAGCAAGGAAAGAGGGAAAGACTGAGGATGTAAGAAAGTGGATGTATATCAGGAAAGGTGATTGAGAGTCTGTGGATGGGATTCAGAGCAACAGTGCAGAGACTGGCCTCCATAGTAACAGGTGGGAACATAACAAACATGGGGGCAAATGAACTTAGGTTTCTAGATTTAGCTGTGGGCAGATGGAGTTTTCATTCTATGTTTTCTATTTTCTAAATGAAAAATGAAGTGAGGTATTCAGCTAAGAATGAGAGGGTGGGAAGTGTGAAAAGAGAGAGGGTTTGAAATTAAAATCTTACTGGAGAGCAAAGTTACTGAGGAAACATTTCTGAGTGGTGGTGAAGGTCCATTTGAGGTGTGTGATAGTTCACAGGAAACCAGTCAGCTCAGACAGGTAACTTTCTCCAGCAATATTTAGATGCTCAGGGATATCCAAGGAGAAGCTGGTCATGTGAACTCAAGTAAACAGGGTTATCACAGGTCAAGGAGGAGGAGAAATGGAGAGTCAAAGGAGTTGAAGACATTTGCAAGAGCATGATTATATTAATTTATTTAGCAATAATCTTCTAACTCCTAATGTATGTCAAGAACTAATCAAAAATATATATACACTAATATGTATAAAATGGATAACTAATAAGAACCTGTTGTATAAAAAAATAAACTAAATAAAATCGAAATATTCAAAAAAAACACAGTGAGATACCACATTATACCTGTTAGAATGGCTAAAATTTAAAAAAAAAAAAAAAAAGAACTAATCAAAAATACCCAGCTAACTAATAGGTAGATGTAGGTGCAGGCCACTATCTAGGGATTCTACCAGAACTGGGTGCAGATTTTTTCTTTAACCTCTTTTTCTTCTTTTCATTTTTCTTAGGAAAAAAAAAAAAAAAAGGAAAACAACAAAAGACAACATATATTTAGTACTTACTATGTGTCAGGTACTCTACTAGGCACTTTTAAAAATTATCTTACTGCTTCCTATATCAATATTATGAAAAAATCACTATTATTAGCCCCATTTTCAGATGAGGAAAAAGAGTATGAAGATATTAAGCAACCTATGCAGATAACCACAGCACATTCTGAACTACTGGCTTTAGAGCCCCTTGCTTCCACAGGTTGTCTTCATCACTTGTATTTTTACTTTAACACATAAGCAGTGGGTCCTTTATTTGGAGATCCCTTTGGAAGAAGTAAGAACTTTAAACTCTGTTATAAACCGGAGTGAAATTATTATTCCAAATTTTCTGATTTTAAAAATTGAGCAGTCTTGCCATACAAGTAATTATTTTAAAACTTTACAAAGAGGTAAATAGCTACTCTAGTCTCCTTCCTTCCTAAACTCTCTTGTGGGTGATACATGCTGAAGAAAATATTTATGCTTTACCTAATGTTTTCTACTTAAAGGATACAATCTGAATTTCTAAATTTGGGACTGAAAATAAACAGAACTGTCCCTCCTTAATTCCTCTTCCTTCCTTCCTTGCTAATCAAACCAAGATAATTGTTCTGCCCTAGAAAATGTTCAGTGAGTAACATACTATTGTTTTTTTTTTCCTATGCAAAGCCAAACTTAAATAGACACCCCATCCTATTCATCAACAATCACAAAATTAACGAGGAATGAAAGGACTCAGGCTTTAAAGCAAGGATTATGTAGGGGTGAAGGTCACTCACATTTTTAATGTGGAAAGTTTGACAGGGAAATAGGAGGTGTTCCCTTATTACCTAGAAAAAACACACAGTTTCTAAAGCTGAATCATACAAAATTCCCTTTGACTGACTATTTTTTAAGACTATGTCATATTTGAATGTATTCAACCATCACTGTCTGGAAAGACAAATCCAGGTCAGACAAACATTAAAAAATGAACACTTCTGAACAGCAAAACTAATTGGTCATGCATGACATTTAGCAAGGTTTGGTAATAGCTATCATTTGCTGAGGATGTACTTCATTCTAATCCAGAGATTCTCAATCTTGGTTACACATTAGAATCACTGGGGATTTTTTTTAACTTTATTTTGAACTAATGTTAGACTTACGGAAAATTGCAAAAATAATAGAGTGAGTTCTCATATATCCCTCACCTGCTTCCTGTGACATTAACTCCTTACCCAGTACAAAGATCAGAGCCAAATTAACATTAGTACAGTATATTAACTCAATTAAAAATCTTATTAGAGTCTTTGAAGTTGTTCCACTCATGTCCTTTCGGATTTGTCTGGATTTGTTTTCTCATGATGAGAATGGAGTGATGATTTTTGTAAGAATACCCAGAAGTGATGGATCCTTCTCAGTGTATTATATCAAAGAGCTCATGATATCCATGTCTTTTTCCTGGTGATACTAACTTGGATAACTTCGTTGAAATCATGTCTACTGGATTTCTCCACTGTAAGGTTACTATGTCTCCCTTAGTATTTAATAAGTATCTTGATACTTTGAAACTATGCAAATAATGTTTCTCCTCAAACTTTTATCCATGAATTTTAACATTCATCAGTAGATCTTGTCTACAACAGTTATGACTGTGGTCTTATAAAGTGAGTTTCTATTTCTCTAGTTCCTTCTACATTTATTAACTGGAATTCCACCTGATACTGAGTCCCCATCACAGGTCAATTATATTAAAATATACTAAGCATATTATACCTGGTCCTCACAATGTGGCTAATAACCAGATGTTATTATCTGCTTTGGGATATGAAGAAACTGATACTTGGAATGACAAAAACTTATATTTTTACAGCCAATAAGTAACTCTGATCAGCTGTCTCCAAAACCCATGCTCTTTTCACTGTCCAATCTTCTTCCAAGTTCAGCTCACTGCTCTTGATGTCAAAATTCGTCCCATTTAAAGCCTACTCTCTCTACTAACTCTAATCATCTGTAATTTTTGCCTAGATCAGTCCAAGGTTGGACACATTTTTTTTTCCCAGAACCTTTTGACATCCACCTGCCTAAAGAGTAAAGAACAGTTGCCAGCTATGTTTTTTGCCTTTACCTGGACAACAGATCATCGCTGAACAATATGTGGGTGAACAAAAGGGTATGTCATATACATATCAAACCATTTATATATTTAGGCTAATAGGCAACCTTTTGAAGAAGTATAATCCAAATGCTCTCTGAAGGAATTAAACTCAGCAAGCATAGAAACCTATGTGTGTAGTGGTTAAGAGTGAGGTTTTGCTCCTACACTGTTGGTGGGAATGTAAATTGGTACAGACACTGTGGAAAACAGTATGGAGGTTCCTCAAAAAACTAAAAATAGAGCCATATAATCCAGCAATCCTACTCCTGGGCATATATCCAGACAAAACTATAATTTGAAAAGACACATGTATCCTTATGTTCATACTGTACTGTTTACAATAATCAAGACATGGAAACAGCTTAAATGTCCATCAACAGATGAATGTTTAAAGAAGATGTGGTACATATATGCAGTGGAATACTACTCAGCCATAAAAAAGAAAGAAATAATGCCATTTGCAGGAACATGGATGGACCTAGAGATTATCAAACTAAGTCAGAGAAAGACAAACACCATATGATATCACTTATACATGGAATCTAAAATATGACACAAATGAATTTTTCTACAAAACAGAAACAGGCTCACAGATGTAGAGAATAAACTTGTGGTTGCCAAGGGGGAGAAGCAGTGGGGAGGGATGGTTTGGGAGTTTGGGGATTAGCAGATGCAAACTATTATATACAGAATGGATAAACAACAAGGTTCTACTCTATAGCACAGGGAACTGTATTCAACATCCTGTAATAAACCATAATGTAAAAGAATATGAAAAAGAATATATATATGTTTATATGTATGTATGTATGTATATATACAACTGAATCACTTTACTGTACAGCAGAAAGTAGCACAACATTGTAAATCAAATATATTTCAATAAAATAAATTTAAGAAAACAAAGAGTGGGGTTTTGGAGCCAGGTAGACCTGAGTTAGAGTTTGACGAATCACTCAATGAATATGTTTTTTAACTTTTTAAGATTCAATTTCCTAACTGTTAAAATGCAAATATTAATACTGATTACATAAACTTCTTGTGAGGATTCAATAAGCTCTTAGCACAGGGGGATAAGCAATCAATAACTATAAACTTTTAAAAAAAACTCACTGTAACCAAATTGCCTAACACCTGACAAGAGATGAGTGCTTTTTAAAGGAATTTTTAGGTACAGCAGATAGAGGTAATTTTGGAAGAGACTGCCCTTTAAAAGAGAGCAGATACTGTGGGCATGTACAGGTATTTTGGAACAGCCCGTGGGGTGCATAAGGATTCTGATGGAGAAAGGGATAAAAGGAAATGGAGAGTGTGAACTATCACCTTAACTCAGTTCCCTTGTGGGGTGACTATCAAGTCAAGAGCTAGATAAAAGGGTGGGCCAGGGGAAGAGTTGCCATAGCTGCCAATCTGGAATAGCAGGCAGTTAAAACATCACATGAAATGTAAAGAGAGAAGATTTTCCTCAGAATGTCTCTCAGGAAGGTAGACCTCTCAGGTATGCACCATATGTGTACACCATGGGGATGAGGAATTTTATCTATTTCAGTCACTTCGGTATTCTTGGTGCCTAGAACACTGCCTACCATATAGTAACTGTTCAGCAGAATTATTAGACTACTGGATAATGAATGAATACACTAATAAATTCAAAAGTCTGATTAGGAAGCTTAGCTACTTATAGGTCTTCTCTGTTGCTAACAGGGGTAAAAAAAAATTAGGGGGATGGACTGATTTTTCAGGTCTATAGAAGAAAGCCTGGGTCCACCTACCAGCTGCTCTCCTTGTCTCCCTCTTCCTCATTAAGGGTTCAGGGTCTCTTCTAAATACTTGTTGAACAAATAAAGAACAATAATTTTTAAAAGGGCACCAAATTATAAACATGCTCAGGACATCTAAAAATCTGTTAGACTTTGGCTATATGTCACTGAAAATTACAACTGTACAAAGAGAAACAGTCATTTCTTGCCCAACTATGAAAATGTGAAATAAGATGCCGGTGGCAAAGATTTGAAGTTGCTTTTCTCCCTTTCATGTTTAATAAGAGAGCCCTGGGAAATGTGCCTAGCTAAAGAACTTTATTTCCCAACCACATTTATAAATAGAGGTGGCCATTGAGATGTAAGTGATCTCCAGGGAAACTGCCTTGTCCGTTGGTCTTGTATTCCTGCCTGCAATAAAGTTATAATGATTGGAGCTCCAAGAGTTATCGTGTGATTTTGAGGATGATGAACAGAAGGGTATAAGGAAACTGGGTCTCTGATGATTTTCTAGAGCTGCCATAACAGTGTCTATCTCCAGACTTGATTTGTATAGGAGAAAAACAAATTTCCATCCTGTTTAAGTGACTATAGTGATGTAAGTACCTAACACAGTTTTAGTGTTGTGCCCCATCAGATGAAGTGTGTGTTTAGTTGAAATGGTAGAAGCTAAATATGTGTACTTCAGAGAAAGAAAGCAAATAGAAGTTTTAATTGACAGTTTTAGTAATTATTAACAGGATGGAAGAAACTACAGTGCACAATTTAAATAAATACTTATTATGAGAGCACTGTTATCTACTACAGAATTAAATAACTGAGCTGTAAGTGTTTTTGTCAATAACGGGCACATGTGATATTGAAAAGAATCATAAATCACCTAGTCCAATTACCTGTCTGATGCTCAACTCTTCTCTAGAATATTTAGGTAAGAAGTCATCCAGCTTATGCTTGGCTACATCAAGTGATGAATAACTCTCTACTTCCCACGCCAGCCCATTTTTATCTTTGGACAGTTCTGAAAGTTAGAATGTTGTTTCTTACATTGAGCTGAAAATCTGTTTTCCTTTAGCTTCCATCCACTCATTCTAGCTCTCATCTTTAGAGCCATAATCAGTACATCCAATCCCTGTCCTAAATGATAAGCCTTCAATTATCACACTCCTCTTGAGACAGATGCCCCTGTGAATTTTCATGCCACAAAATCATGCTGACCATGTTTCTGAATATATTGAAATCTGCTTTCCCAGAATCCAGGGAATATGTATGACTACTCTTTTCTTTCCTTGGCATCATATACCTTGAAAGGACATGGCCACATTCTTTCTAGTTTGTAACAACTTCTATTTTGCCAAAAATTTTCTCTGTTACTCAAACACAGATACAAAGTAATCATTATTCCCAGTTATTTTCAATAACTCTGAGACATACATTTTGAGACAAAGCAAGTAAAGAACTTGTCAGATGTTTTACTATTTGCTGAATGAGACTACCCCAATTATATTTCCCCCAATTTTAGAAATTCCCCTTCTTACTGTGTTTTATATCTAGGCAACTTATATGACTTAAATCAGAAATAAATCATTTACTTCTTACATCAGGTCAAATGACATTTGGTACATTTCACCATAATATCACCTCTGTCCTTTCACCTTTCATACACACGCCAGTGATCTCCAATAAATTTCTGCTTTAGGATTTTGGATTTCTAAGCAGGCATAAATGATATTGACACAGAGTACTATTGTGAATTTCTCCACTAAACAAAGTCTATTTCTATTCAATTGGATCTATTCTTCTATTACCATATTTCATACAGACCCCACCCACCAAACTTTGGTGACACCCTGAGATTTTTACCATCTGTGTAATAATATTTAATTCAATTGGTTACCTGCTAAATTCAATTGATTACCTGATAAAATCAAATATATTGAGCTCACAAAATGTAATAATAGGCAAATAAATGTAACCTAAAAACTTATTTTTTAATTAAAAAAACTGAAACTTGGCCAACTAGCAAGGACATTGTAAATTTAATCTGGAACTAATCTCTGGGTTTGACACCTAAGGGCAGACATCCCATAAGGAACTTCTGCCACTTTTCTCTGTTTCTACAACCGGTGTTATGTCAAAGAGGCAAAATTAAAATGGTCAGGAACTGCAGTTACCCTGTACCTGGAGAGCAGAACTCATTTTTCAGGCTAGATTTTTAAGAGTGTAAAGCCAGGTTCACAGTTTAGGAGAAACATAGTTTCTCATTCACAATCTGTCACCCAGTCAACCTATTCTACTACCAATATCAGAAAGGTACAGAGATAAAATATAGTTTAAACTTTAAATCCCTCAAACCAGGCTGTCAGGGAGGGGAGAGGTCAGATGCTGACATGCTGGAAAAAAGGAAAGCTGATGATGACCACAGTGGTGATATCAGTTTTTCACCAGATAAGTATGAGTTGGGATGGTATCACGTTACGGTGTTGACGTGAGAGACACATGTGCCTAGAGAGGGTTAGGTAAGTGGCAGGCGAAGCAATGCAAGCTCAAAATTGAGATAAATCATCGGCAATCTCTGGGAATCATTATGTTCCCTACTAAATGTAGAAGAGATTGTTTTTGAATTATATGCATCCTGAAAAAGTCTTTTCTTCTGGGCCCAGAAATTTCCTGCCCAAAGCGTAGGCGGGAAAGATGAGCTCAGTCCACAAGCTTACTCACGTCCTTCACTGGCTTTCACTTCAGCATGTATCTATTTTTCCTTCTCATTAAAAAAAGGCACTAAAATATGTTATCAGGATACCATTTGGAATTTTCATTCATATGGCATATTAGAAATAATTGCTTAAATTATACAATTATTATGTGGAAGACAACTTATTTTTATTATTAGCTTTATGGGTTGGTATTGACATTTCACATAAGAGTAAGGATAGGTTTCTTCTGTCTTCAAAGACTCCACAGCCTAGGAGAGAAGACAAGACATTCATAAATACCTAATACATAATTTAGACTGTAACATGTGCCTTAAGAGTGAGCTAGAGTCTTAGAGGTTTAGAGAAAGAAGAGATTAATTCTGAACTCAAGAACACCACTAGCAAAATGTGCTTTGAATATTTATGTCTCCCTAAATTTGTATGTTGAAATCCTAATGCCTAATGGGATGGTATTAGAAGGAGGGGGTCTTTGTGGGGGGGTGCTTAGGCCATGAGGGTGGAGCCCTCACAAAGAGGATTAGTGCCTTATAAAAGAGGCTCTGGAAAGATCCCTAGCCCATTCCACTATGTGAGGAAAGAGTGAGAAAGCAAAGGCTATGAACCAGGGTGAGGGCTCTCACCAGAAGGCGACCATGCTGGCTGGCACCTTGATCCTGAACTTTCCAGCCCTCAAAACTGTAAAAAGTAAAATTTTGTAATTTATAAGCCACTCAGACTGTGGTATTTCATTATAGGAGCTCAAACAGACTAAGACTATTGGTGAAAGGACAAGATTCAAACATGAGCACGGTGAGTGCTGATCTCAGTCTTACTGCCCTGCCTTGGCCACATCATTTTACTGTGCATTAGTTTCCTCAAACATTAAATGAGAAAGGAAAAACAGCATTCTTGCCCAAAGTACTCATATCCTCTGGAGACAACTCAGAGATGAACAGATCAATAGACAGATTCCAAACCAAGCAAAAACATCATATTGTTCATGGAAAGCTTCACAGCGCTCAGAATAGAGCAGCAGTGTCATCACTCCCCACTGCTGCCATCCTCCAAACTTTACATTCTTTAGGAACATCCCACAAACCGAGACTATATTGTCAAGCTGGAGTAAAACGAGATGTTCACATGCAGCCAATCTTAAAAGAAGGTTAATTTGTGTTAGCAAATTGTCAAATAACCTGTCATGCCTAATTATTTTTCTTTACCCACATCCTTTTTACCCCACATAGCATTAAATAGAAAAAAATTAAAAAGGTCTCCAGGATTGTGTGATAGCTGATCTTTCAAGGCTACTTTGTGGCTAGATAAATAAAAAGAAAAACATTGCTATTCCAGGATTTTTTTCTCTCTTTGAAGACACTGAAAAGCAATAATGATGATAGAGATTCAAGGGCAAGTGCTTTATCCTTTATAAAGTTGAATTAGTAAGTTGATCCTCTTTATCCAGTATGTTTTTAATGTACAGAGAGATAACATTTGATAAGTTCATGAAAAAAATTACATTAGTACAACAAGTAAGAGAGTATAGGCAGTGAAAATTCATGAAACAAACCAAAATGCAAAGAAAGTGATTGAGTCCCTATTGTAGTACATAAATTACATTGTTAAAATGATGACTGATATTATAGCTTCTATTTCAAAGACTCCCTTTATATAACAGGTCTATTGTCAAAACTGATAATAAGAAAATACTTTCTCAAGAGCATACCTGCCCATAAATTATTCTTATAAAATTGTAGACATGAGAGAGTTATCTGAAATAATGGCACATCTAAATTGAGAGGTGGGGAGAGGAATTTAAAGGAAGAAATGACACTAAAATATATCACCTTAAAGTGTTTTTTAAAAAGTACACCACATAAAGGTTCTTCATAATAGTCAAAAAAGAGCATGCAGGATTACATTATTTAGATTTATGTAGCACTCCATATTTTTCAATCATCCTCCATGCATGAATTCGTAAGTGTTCTTCTATAGTTATCTGATTATATATTAGAAAAGTCTCTCTCACTCTCTCTCTGTCTCTCTCTCTCCCTCTATCCCTCCAATGAAGAAATTGAGAAGGAAATGAGTCAAGTAACTTGCCTCAGCTCCTACTGAATAAAGACAAGTTTTTGAACATCTAATAAGAGAACTTTCAAATATGATAAGAGAGATCATGTCTGACCAACTTATCTAAAAAAAGAGAGTGAGAGAGAAAAAAAGCCCTCAATCAGGGCTGACCCCAAATTTGTTCTTTATACATTTATAGGTTGCAAGGAACAGAGGGGGATTTTGGTTATTGTCAAGTAATAGGGATCACTTTCAGTTTCCAATCCAAGCTTGAGAAATAAAACCTTCTGGAGACCCAACCTTGGGGGTGCTCCCCATCCCTTGCATGAGTTTTACCTCCAGTAACACTACCAGGTTCTTACTGAGAAATCAGAGAAAAATCTCCTCAAGCTTCTGGAAGAGGAGGGGGAAAGTAACTGTTCTGAAATATAAATAGAACATTTTTTTTTCTCCTTAAAAAAGACTTCCTTTAAGGAAAATTGTTTTACCAGAGCCTAACAGATCTGGAGGAAGGGAAATGTCCAACTCCAACCCCCTCTAGCCTTCCTGTCTCACCTCAGGGGGAAAACAGAACAAAACAAAACTGAGACTTAGACATAATCATAGGACTATGGAATGATTCCCTAATTCCCACATGTACCACATCAATAGGGGTCCTGAATAATAACAGGGGATTACAGCTAAAAATTACTGTATAGCTCAGACCTTATTTACAAAGGGGGCTTTAGGGAAACCCAAATACAACCCAAATACAAGAGAAGACAAAAGCCAGAGAGGACAAAAGACACAACAAAGTTTAGCCTGTGACATCTATAGCAAATAGTGAACAGCCTAACACCTAGCCAGATAAATTAAAAAACCTCATACTAAAGATCTCATTACCTCGGTTCCTTTTACCCAATACACATGTCAGCCTTCAACCAAAAATTACAAAGCATGCTAAAAGACAAAAAACAGTCTGAAGACATAGCAACCATTAGAAGAAGACACAGATCTAGCTGATATTTTGGAATTGTTAGACCTGGAATTTAACTATATCCTTAGGCTGCTAATGGAAAAGGGGACAACATGTAAGAACAGATGGGTAATGTAAGTAGAGAGATGGAAATTCTAAGAGAGAATTAAAAGGAAATGCTAGAAATCAAAAACACTGCAACAGGGTTTCCCTGGCGGTGCAGTGGTTGAGAGTCCACCTGCCGATGCAGGGGACACGGGTTTGTGCCCCGGTCCGGGAAGATCCCACATGCTGCGGAGTGGCTGGGCCTGTGAGCCATGGCCGCTGAGCCTGCACATCCAGAGTCTGTGCTCTGCAACGGGAGAGGCCACAACAGTGAGAGGCCCGCATACCAGAAAAAAACCCAAAAAAACAAAAAGAAACACTGCAGCAGGAATGAATGTCTTTGATCCGCTCATCAGTAGACAGGATGAAGCCAAGGAAAGAATCAGTGAACTTGAAGGTATGTCAATAGAAACTTCTCAAATTGAAAAGCAAAGAGATTTTTAAAAACTGGGGAAAAAAAGGAATGGAATATCCGAGAACTGTGGAACAAATACAAAGGTATAATATTTACCTAATAGGGATATCAGAATGAGAAGAAAGAGAGAAAAGGAGAAATGTTTAAACTATTAATGAAGTGATGGCGATTTGTAGTGAGGATACAAGGGGAAATTAGGGAGTGCAGAAAACCACATTCAGCTGTCAAGGCAACAAGTTCCTAATCATCTAGCAGTCACTATCCTCACAGGTAAATTTTCTACTGTGAGTGGAAATGGTCTGTTTTCTGACTACTTTCTTCCTTCTCTTCCTCATGTCCTTTTTTACATGGCTTCTACCACCTCATGCCTGCTGTGTGTCTCTTAGCTTTGTGATCAATTTATTGTCCGTGTCCCTCTCTGGATGTCCCTATCACTAAGAGAAAATCTGACTGGGTTAATCACCCTCCAGCATCAGAACCTCTACGAGACAGGATTCCTTTATCAAACCACCTGACAGGATGTTGGCCAACCTATAAGATGACTATATGCAGCTCAGGTGCCCATTCCTAATCCAGTCATCTCTGAGCTAAGCAGAAGGATCATGTGATAAGATGAATGAAGAACCAGAAGCTGCCTCCTAGTTCATGTTTGGAAGGAACTGTTAGCAAGGTAGTCTCTCAGTATGTTACGAATTTATCTGAATTACCAGGCATTTTGGTAGCATGTTGCAAAAAGCAAACTAGGTACCCAAAGAAAATGGTAACTTTGATTCAATGTATCCTTTTCTCCTTGAGTTCTATTTCTGGTTTACACCATGTTACATATTCCCCACAACCACCAATGGGGGGACAGGGAGTATGAAAGGTAACACTGCTGATGACAGCTCCAAGGTAAACTCTGAGATTCATCAGAACCTGGACTAGGCTGCCCCTATGACTCAAAGCATTCTGGTGACAGACCAGGGCAGACAGCTACACAGAGAGTACAAATGTTGATCCGATGTCCCCAAGAACAGCTGTGCACAACTTGATGGTCCCGTTCTTTGAGTTATTTCACTGTGTCGCCTGTCCCAAATATTTTCAACCATCCTCTACTAAACGTGGCTGAAAGACATAGAGGAAAATGTGTGTGTGCTAAAACATAGGCATGTGTGTGTATGAAAATTTCCCCTCAAGAGCACACTATGTTTGAAAAGAATTATTTTCCACTTACCTGATTTCGATTTAGGATATTACTTTTCTAAAACAGATAAAATCAATGTAGGAAGAAAGCAGTGTTCTATCAGTAATGTTTAGTTTTCACTGGAATTCAAGTTAAATATGAATGTGCTTTCTCTTCACTAGCTTTCAAGAGATCGTATTCAACTAACTTCCCTGTACACATAGGACACAGAGCAGTGAGGGAGAGGTACCAGACACCAGCATCATTCTCTTTAGTTCTTGACTGTGTCTGACTTTCAAGGACATTTTTCTCAGGGAGAGAAAGAGTGTTTTGCTCTACCTCCATGTAAAGTGCTGTGAGTGAGCAAAGGCTACAAGGTAGAAGGTGAGAACCCTGTTCCTGTTCAACTAACTCTCTCTGGCCTCAGAATCAAAAGAACTATCCTCATGCATCACATCCTTTCTATTATCTCTGTGCATACTGTTTCTTGGCAAAAAATATAGTGATACCTTGTGTTTTCCTAGTAGATATCTGTGTTTAAGAAATTGACACAAGAGCTTCCCTGGTGGCGCAGTGGTTGAGAGTCTGCCTGCATCAGCCTGCCGATGCAGGGGATATGGGTTCATGCCCCGGTCTGGGAAGATCCCACATGCCGCGGAGTGGCTGGGCCCATGAGCCACGGACACTGAGCCTGTGCGTCCGGAGCCTGTTGCTCCGCAACGGGGAGAGGCCACAACAATGAGAGGCCCGCGTACGGCAGAAAAAAAGAAAAAAGAAATTGACACAAAATGCACACCAGTACACTTTTCTCATTTTACCAGTTTTCTCTGATTCCACATACCTTATAGCCTGACTGTTGCATGGCTGCAAGCAGCACATTTCATCCTAATCTGTTTCTTATGATAGATTTTTAGGGGAGAAAAGGCAACTATTTTGAATATTTTTTCTTCATAACTCCTTTGTCTTTACCAAGAAAAAACAGTGGCCACAGTTGTCACTATTCAATTTGCAAAAGAAAATACCAAGGTGATTTATTCATTCATCAAAATATATTGAGTGCCCCCAAGACTCAAACAGCCTTTGTAACGTCTGTGGGAACTTAAATTTGTCAGATACTTTTCCTATTATAAAGATGAAGAAACTAAGTCACAGGGAGGTTAGACGATTTATCTAAACTAAGAAATGGAGTATAATTGCAAAAATGAAGTCATTTTTTAAGTCTGGCTTCATGATTGTCAGCCAAATCATTTCACTTACACTTTCACACACAATTGTTACAAATGTTACCATACATCAGGACCCATGAGATCTGTACTTCCTGTAATATACATGTCATGTAAAGTATATCTCATGTAACATTATGCAATTGTTTGTTTTTACCTGTTACATAAAATTTATGGTGAATTTACACTCAATGTTAATTGAAAAAATGTTCAGAGTCGACTTTTTCACTAGCAAAACAAAACAAAACAAAATAAAATAAAAAATGAGCATATCTCTTAAATTAAAAAAGAAAATTGACCAGCCTTACTTTGTTCCCTCTCCTAAGGGCCTCTTGTCCATGAATTAGCATTAATGAAGGGAGTGAGAGAAGTGAACTCCCCATACCTGGAGAGCAAAGAAAGCCAGACACATATAGAGAGCTTAGTGTACATGCCGCATAATAGTATTTCTGAAGAGTAGTGAATTCTGTATTCAAACAGAGATCGGCAAATAAATCCAGAGTTCCTGAGAGTTTGATTTTTCCTTTTTAAAGACGAGATGCTCTGATGGTTGGAGGTTTTCATTTCCCAGCCCTAACACAGAGTAGTCACATATGCAAACATGGACACAATGCCTGCAGTCTCAATGTAGATTAATTATTTCTGGCTGCCAGGAACCATGAGTGGGCTATGCTGTTGTCATGATAAACCCCACCCCTCCCTCACTCAGAGACAAAAGAAACACACACATGAAAAGGCCAGAGCCTCAAACCATAGTTATTTCACCTTGAATAGACTTTCCAAATGAAGCCTTTCATTTTGCTTTCTATATTAAACATTGAAAACCAAAAAGGAATTTCAAATCTTGTTTCTTCATTCGTGTATCACAAACTGCTAATTAGAAAAGATTTCTTTTACTAAATGATTTAGTTCTTATGTCTTTTTTAACACTTGAAAGGTTACAGCTTCAGGAAAAGAGGAAAGAGGCTTAATTAAAGAATGAATTATTGAATATTCAGTTTTAATTGATGTTGCCCCAGTGCTATTATTTTGCATGTTTATAGATGTTTTATGTGATTCTGTTACCAGAATAACCAGAGAGAGACATCGACTACTGAGACTAAAAAAGGGGGAGGGTTTCTGCCTGATCACATCCAGTCATTTAAGTTCAAGAATCATCTGAAGAGTGGTTTCCATGACAACGAGTCACTAATTGTGAACATAAAGTAAAAAATCAACCTTCCCTGAATTTGGCAGCTACATGGATGATGCTGAATTTTTTTTGTAAATAGTAAAATGGCACTTTTCCTTAGGCAATTCCTCAAGTCACTTTCCTGAAATGAAGAAGCCACTTCATTGTGGAGTTAACTCTGGTCTGGCAATGGTGTCAGATTAAAGCCATCCAGATCTGTCAGGCTTTGACTGCCAGCACCTAGCTTCTGCTACAGATATGGGGAGAAGGTTGCAATGAGGAGTGAGGGATTTTTGCATCTTAGAGCTGAGAGAGTTGCTGAGGACAATGAATAACCCAGTAAATGCTACCAAACACTGGATTTGAACATTCTCTAGACTGGGGAAAGAAAAACAATTGAGGGGGAAAAGTGAGTTAAAACCCCAAATCAGCCACTTTCCATGGGGTTAGTCATCCATGCTCAATCACTAGCAAAGGTTTCTGGTTTCTCTGTCTGGCAGATTAAAAAAAAAAAAAACAGAAAAACAAAAAAGTGAACTCTTTGAGACTTGGAAACCTGTTCAACCGACACAATCACACCATTGAATATTCACCAGTTGATGACTTGCAGCATATCATTTGTAAAAATTGCTTCAGCCTGAGTTACCTTTCACCAGCTCTGTAAGTCTACTCACTGGGTCACTAGGAGTGAGTAAGAACATTTTGATAAATTCTGTTTCCATGACGATGAATCAACCAGTGAAAATGGGGAGGTGGTGAAGGATCTGTATTCTGTAGAATACTCTCAGATGTTTGCCTGTTTTCATTTTTAGCCATTTAGTTCTCATGGCTTTGTTCCAGGACTCTTTAATTTGCCAGTAGCTGTTTTTCCTACACAGATTACGGGAGTAATTCATCAGTGAATGTTTCATTCAGTGGTCCTATCTAATGTAAGAAAACATAAAAAAGAATTTTTCCAATTATGACTTTCTGTTTGTTTAGAAAGAATGTAGTAAGCTTTTTTCCTTTCTTTTTTCACAATCTAGCTTTAGTGTTCTTACTCTCCCTTATTGACCATTACCTTACACAGACTATAACTGCAATTTGTAAGGTGCTGGGATCTGCTTTTAAATACCAATAAATCCCAAAAAGGCAATGATTTTTGAATTTACTGGACTGAAACCCCAGAGGGAGACATAAAGAGAAAACGAACATTAAAACATGTAGGCCCAGTACATGTTACAATGGAACAAAGTGTTTAGGAAAAATTAAGAAAGGAATAGAGCCTTTCCTTTACTAAATTACTTTAAACTGGCTTACTTATTTATATACAATGGAATGTGTTTATGTTATTTCAGCATTTACCCACTTCCTGAATTTAATGGTAACACTACTATATCCTTGCAGGGGAGGAGGGGACAATTGATTCTGATGGTTTTGTTTTCCAAATGATGAAAAAAGCAAAAAGAACTCATCTATTTGTACCAGAAAAAAATAGATATGCAACTATTTTTTTCTGAGGTATGAAGTAAGAAAAATGTCTCCTCAAAACATGTATTTTCAATCTAAATTAATTTGTATCTCAACAAGTAACTAATTTATCTCATTTTGAAATCTAAGTTCAAATGGTAGGATTTTTTCCCTTGTCTTTCTTTTCACCTAAAACAAGGCAAATAACCAGTTTTCAATTTTCAACTGTTTATTCTGCCATTGTGTAGCCACAAATTTAAAGGATAATTACATTCTTTTCCAAATTCATTGATTTGCTCAGAGCAGGAAGAAATGTTATGCCTAGATGTTGTAGACTGCCAACAATGAACAAAATGATCAGATATCATCTTAATCTGAGACTAAAAGTGCAAAGGACCATGAGATTCACAGGAAGTAAAGCAGAAAACTATTTAACATTTATTATGCAAAGCTCTGCCAATCAAAACTACTTTTGAAACATTTTCAGTAAATAGTAATGCAATAATATATTTTTCTGTGAAGAACTTTCTTCAGGGTCATATTTGCTTTGAGAGCTTAATTTCTCTACCAAGAACAGAAAGAACTCTCACATTGAAAAGAATATGGTAATTTCCTTTTTCTACCTTTTTAACACATGCATACCAAAAATATTATTAATATTAGTGGATCTCAGAGAATGTGCATGATTGGAAATCAAAGTAATTGTTTTAAATGAATAAACTCTAGTTGTTGTGCTAATCTATAAACTATTAGAAAAGAAAACCATGCCACTCTAAAATCAGTGTTGGCAGCCCTGAATTTGTTCATCTTGATTTAAAATAGCAAGGGCAACAGTGTCAGTTGACTGGATATGGACAAGGGGAAGTCTAATGAGTTCTTTTGTTCACCTGCCATATGTAACTCCTTCCATTTCTTATGGGCAATGTGCATGGGTTCTGCTAGCAGTGCCATGCTTCCCTTCCTAGACCTAAGGTCGTAACGCAGGTAGCTGGTATTCAGTTCACATTGATGTTAATAGTGTGAGATCCCTCGGCCAGCTGTTGTCTGGGAAATAAAGATGGCATGGCCCACACAAGAGACAGCTGCCTCCACATCAGCGTGACCCGTAGCTGGCACCAGGCAGTGCAGGAGTCAGCTTATTAATGCTAATGTCTCCGGTGAGATAGGAATAAACAGCCACTCTCTCAGTCCTGTAGATTGAAAGTGTCACAAAAATACTGCCAGTCTAGGCTGCTGATCATTAAAAACGAGTACAGATGAGAGGAATAATGGCTTGTTGATCCACCTGAGTCAAGTTTGACATCCTTGTGACACTATTTACAACTGTATAGAGTCTTTCAGGTATTAGTGGGAGAGATTTTGACAAAGAATATAAGCATGAAATTTCTTGAATTTTAGGTTAAAACTGGTTAATAACAGAGAAAGTATAAAAAGAATATGTATATTTATATATATATGTATAACTAAATCACTTTGCTGTACACCTGAAACTAACCCAACATTGTAAATCAACTATATTTCAATAAAATTTTTTTAAATAAAATAAAACTGGTCAATAACGAAACATACTATATACTCCGATAATTTCTTTTCACAATACACATTAAATGGTGTGCTTAACATCTATTTCATATGACGCATATGCCACAGAACATCTATTACTTAAAATTGTTTTTAGCACTGACAGGACACTACATAAATATTCAGGACAATGACATTTTCAAAGGCTTATTACTTTGCGTGTGAACATAATACATAAATAAATACATAGTATTTATCATAAATATGGTCACATTTAAAAAAACAATGAAAAGAAATATTGAATGTATATTCATATAGCAATATAAGGATTAATAAGGAAATATATATTTATGAGTCTAAAAAACAGTATCTTCTAATATTTCCAATCTGTTCCTGAAAATGTATCTGAAATACTTTTTTAATCATATAGTATTTTACTTCACTTAGATCTCACTACTTAAATACATTTTGCAGTGTACCTGTTAGTAAAGCCAGAAATATATTTGCAATATGAAATCTATTCTCTCCACATCTGTTTTGCAACTTTATTTTTTTTATAGCTATGATTTTAAAATGATATGTTTAGGGACTTCCCTGGTGGCACAGTGGTTGAGAGTCCGCCTGCCGATGCAGGGGACAGGGGTTCGTGCCCCGGTCCGGGAAGATCCCACATGCCGCAGAGCGGCTGGGCCCGTGAGCTATGGCCGCTGAGCCTGCGCATCCGGAGCCTGTGCTCCGCGACAGGAGAGGCCACAACAGTGAGAGGCACGCGTACCGCAAAATAAATAAATAAATAAATAAAATGATGTGTTTAATATTAAAAGTTTAAAGCACATACATGCTTTTGTTGTTGGCATTTTTTCCCACTTTTAACCCCAGAAGTGATACTGAGAGATATAGCTTCAAGGGCAGCATTAAATCTCTTTGGAGCAAAGAGATTTGATCAAGAATGCTGGCCCAGGATCCAATATCCCACATGCCCAGAATCTAATCCCAGTGGCTACATACTGCTCCCTATGGTGCAAGAGGTTTATATATATAGTTGACAGCTTAGGATCTCTGCCCCAAGCCAAGAAAACATCTATTGAAGGATGTTTAGATGAAAGAAAGACATAGTGTTCTACTTAATGTATAAGTAAGTCAAGGCTAACCTCCATCGGTAAATAATATAAGATTTTTAACTGCATTGAAAGATTATTTTAAAAAGCTCTTTTAGTAGATTGCTACCAATTCAGTGAGCTAGCTGACACAGTCATTCACTCAACAAACATTTATGGAGTATTCACTATTTCTTTTCCCCATATTTGGCTAGGTGTGCACATAAGATATATAGAGGTAGAGATAAAGAATCTAATGATTATAAAGCAATATGGAAGAGTAACCACAGAAACGCAACCAGAATAATTGTATTGGAGGATTGTGGGAAGGGAGAGAACAGTAAGGTTTAACAATGTGATAATTAGGGAAAAGGCATTCCATACAAAGGAACAGTTGAACAAAGAAAAGTGAAAATTAATCTATTACATATAGAAACCCACAAACAGCTCAGGGTTGCCTGAGTGCCCAGTCTAAGGCAGATGGTAGAAATGAAGAGTGACAGAGATAGAGAGGGGCCATATCAATGAGGTTCCATAGTCATTAACTACTTGCATGTTATCTTGTCCCAATGACCTTTTGGGAGGTGAAGGTAGCAGTTCTGATGAAAGATAATGACAATAATGGAAAATATTCGACAAGATGAGTTGAAAATATGTTTAGGAAGTAGAATTAACAAACATTGGTGATTGATTGGGCATCTCATGAAGAGATGAGAGATTTCAAAATACTATATGATGCACAAGTTCTACCTGGAGCAACTGGCTGGATGGTGGTGCCAACCAACCGAGGGAAAAGAGCCAGCTTAGGGAAACTGTGTTAAAACAGAAGTGTCTATGGAACATTCTTGTAGAGATGCCCACGTAGTAACTGGGTAGATGAGTCTAGAGCTCAGAGCACAGGCCTAGATTTGGAATCCATTGGTAAATAATGTTATCTGAAACCAGGAGACTGAATAACATTGTTCAAAAACTATAAAAAGTGAGGGGCTTCCCTGGTGGCGCAGTGGTTAAGAATCTGTCTGCCAATGCAGGTGACGTGGGTTCGAGCCCTGGTTCGGGAAGATCCCACATGCCGCGGAGCAACTAAGCCAGTGTGCCACAACTACTGAGCCTGTGCTCTAGAGCCTGTGAGCCACAACTACTGAGTCCGCGTGCCACAACTAATGAAGCCCATGTGCCTCGAGACCGTGCTCTGCAACAAGAGAAGCCACCACAATGAGAAGCCTGCACACTGCAATGAAGAGGAGCCCCTGTTACCCGCAACTAGAGAAAAAAAAACCCGCACGCAGCAACGAAGACCCAACGCAGCCAAAAAATAAATTAAAAAAAGTATATATATATATATATATATATATATATATATATATATAGAGAGAGAGAGAGAGAGAGAGAGAGAGAGAGAGAGAGAGAGAGAGAGAGCAAGTGAGATAAGTTATGAATTCAGGATCCAACCCTGGGACACAACAATTATTTTAGCGATTTCCAAAAGAAAAGTAGCCAAGAAAGGAAACAGCAAGGAGCTGACCAAAGGAGGAGAATCCATAATACATTAATATTATGGGAGCCCCAAAAGTGAAAAATGAAGCAGAAGGCTCCAGTAAGATAAAGATGGAAAAATACAAATTAATCTCCCTCTCTACCTCTCCCTACCTTAATACAAATCTACATCATTAAAAAAAAAAGAACTTAGAAACCTAAAATGAAGAAACATTTGGAAAGGCCACAGTCTGCATACTCACATATTATTTAGGAGTTTTATAAGTTTATTCTATTTATTCATTCTCTACCTTATTCTCAAAGCACTACAAATTTCTTAGATAAAATTCCTAAATTCATTCTTCACAATTAAACTTGTAATAAATGTTAAGCAAAAGTCAGTTCAGTGTTATTCTCATTGACAAGTACCAGGAGTGCAGATTCTATCTCTTGCCAATTATGGGTGGAAACTTTGGCTTTAATGTCATGTTGAGAGTGCAATGGGTATTTTGTGAGAGATGAGAAGCCTCGCCCATCAATTGAGTCCTAATAGAAAAGCATAGCATTCTTCAATGCAGACAAGAGCAAGTTGTAAAATGAAAGGAAACTGGACTATAAAACCAGACAAAGTAAACTCACTGTAGACTCCTGGGTAGAGGACAGCAGAAATGCATTGGACTGTTGACTTCTTGGCATTGTTCACAGGAACAACCCTTCAACTGGAGACATAACTAACATGCCATCAAAGCTTTGTTGTCAGACACCATCAGATTCCAGTAACAGTTCAGCCTTTCCCAGCTGTGTGTCTTAGGCAAATACCTAATGTTCCTAAATTCTACTTTCCTCATTTGTACCTACCCCAGAAGCTTGTTGTGAAAATTAAGAGGTAACATGTAAAGCATTAGTCTAGTACAGCGGTTCTCAACACAGGGTGATTTTGCTCCCCAGAGGACATCTGGAAATGTCTGAAGACATTTTTGGTTATTAGGGCTGGGGAGGGGTTGGCTGTTACTGGATTCTAGTGGGGTAAGAGTTTGGGGATGCTGTTAAACATTCTATAAGACACAAGACAGCATCCAAGAATGAAGAATTATCTGACCCCAAATGTCAACAGTGCCAAGGATGAGAAATCCTGATCTAGTAGTTGTGCACACATTATAATAGCTGGTGTTTCCTGAGCCCTCACACCACGCTAAGGGTTATTTAAGTGATTGACATTATCTCATCTAACCTCACCCAAATACCATGAGATTAGTCCTAGTATTATCCCCTGTTTACAGAATAAGAAACTGACAGACAAAAAAGAAGTTAAGTAATGTACACAGAGTCACATAACTGGTAGTGGTAGAACCAGGATTTCATAAATGTTAACTATTATTACATTTCATAGAAAACTGAAAAATTACTCAGGTATTTTCAACTCTTAGCATCAGATAAGAAAGATTGTTTTTTTTTCAACTTCCATGCCAACATTAATATAAATCCAGGCAAAATTGATATGTTGCATGCTTTGACTTCCTTACTCAAGTTTTTCTTTAAATGTGGACAAAATGAAAATGGAGTAATGGTTAAAAGGGGGGAGGAGGGGAATCTAGCATTTCTTAAGAGCACCTTAAAAAGACAATTGCCAGAGCTCCTTTTAGAGAAATCTTAGTGTTAAAAATCAGTAAAACCTGACTTCAGTAACTGGCATTAGGTCTCCTCTAATGCTGAAGTCAATAGCTCCTCTTGTAATGGTGTTATGGTTTAAGCACTGCTTCAGGCCTATGTGAAACTTGAATGTGGGATCAAAGAGATAAAAGTGACCTGACTCTATCACTTTCACTTATAGCCTGAAATTCCTAGGATTTGTACATTTATGCAATTTTCAGTGATGTGTCATCGATTGTTTTTAAAAATCTTTTGCATCAATGTCTTTTGGAAGGTATTTTTCTCCTTTTTAAATCTCCCTTTAGGGAAGCTGAACTATAAGCTGTTGGGTATACATGTGTGTGGACCTGAAACCCTGAAAGGCAACAAATGCTGAAATGTGAGCATACATATGAGTATCTTGACAATTATAACAAAATGTTTATGGAAATTTGGGGATCCTGAATTTCCAAGATAATTGCATGTTGAGGGAAAACAGTATAGTATAAAGAAGGAAGCAATATGGCATAGTGGCTAAAAGTGCAAGATTTATCCTCTGGTCAGTATTCAAATCCCAACTGTATCATTTAATAATTATGTGATCTTGAAAATTGACTTGACTATTCTGAATCTCAGTTACCTTTCTTACTGAAGAAGGAAGACAGAAGGTTTGACCAACAGAGGTTGGTGTTCAGTGACTTATGAGTTGAATTTGAAAGGTAGCCAGGGATTAAGTAATGCAGAAATTTATATACCATAGTAGGATTTTGGATTTTATTCTGTGATGGGAAATCATTGGACATTTTTTAGTAGGGGAGTATCATGATGGCAATTTATGTTTTGAGAGGATCACTACGGGTCCTATGTGAAGAATAGACTCTAGGGAGCCAGGAGTAGATGCAGGACAACCAAGAAAAGACAATTGCAATAGTGCAGGCAAGATATGTTGGTGGCTTCAAATAGGAAGATGACACCCCACACCTGGCAGCAGCCAAAACCAATTAGATTCATGACTCAACATAACTTCTGATAGATTGAATATGAGTTGTGAGAAAGAAAATAAAAATGATGTCAAAGTTTTGGGTCTAAGTAACTGGATGAATGGAGACAGAATAAGGAACAGGTAAAAAAAGAAGGGGCATTATAGAGTTTAGTTAGAGATAGTAATTAAGCATCCATGTGGGAATATTCAGTCAACCATTGGATATAAAATTGTATGCGTTCAAGAAAGAGGTCAAGAATGAATCTTAAAATATAGGCATTAAAAGAGTAGAAATATATTTAAGCTATGAGAACTGAGTGAGATTGCTATAGGAATATGTTAAAATAGTAAAGAAAAGAGACTCTGGGTCTGATCTCTAGGGGTCTCCAATATTTAGAGGTCAAGAAAATAAGAAAAATGCAGGAAAATTATGGGAGGGGAGTTTCTTAGAGTCAAGCAAATAAAGTGCTTCAAGAAAAAGGAAATGACCTACTGTCATATGTTACAGAGGCACTGAGTGAGATGAAGGAAGAATTGACCATTGGCATTGTCAAGATAGAGGCCATTGGTGACCCCGAGAAGAAAGCATTCAGTGGAGTGATGGGTCAAACACCTTATTTCATGAAGTGAGTTCAAGAAAGAATGAGAGGAGTAGAAATGGAGAAGGGAAAAGTAATTAACATATGTTTGTGAAAATCAAATAAGAAAATATATGGGAAGCATTTAGCTCAATTCTTGGCACTTTACAAAGTGACAATTGATAGCTACCGTCACTGTTTTTTATAATTTTTATGTAGTCATCCCCTATCATTTTATTAACTGTATCCACAGCCAGACCAAGAGAAATATATGTGTGTATTAATATATTAACATTTTTGTCAAGGTGTTCAATATATATGTATGTATAATTATCTTATTTTTTCCTTACAATATTCTGTGGAGAAAAAATATATAGTCATGTAAGTTTTTCACAGCTGACAATGTTTAGGCTCACAGCTTATGACTTACCTAAAGTCACATATAAAACCAGAGTGAAACCAAGATCTAATGACGCTTGACTCTTTTCTCTTTTCAGCAATAAAGAATAAAAGTTCAGTTATATCACCAAAGGGAAAAACAAAAAATATCAATGAGAATTAGACAATGTAAATACAAATATACCTTGTTTAGTGAGTTTTGCTTTATTGTACTTAGCAGATATTGTGTTTTTTACAAATTAAAGATTTATGGCAACTTTGCATTGAGCAATCTACTGGCATCATTTTGCCAACAGCTTTTGCTCACTCCATGTCTCTGTGTCACATTTTGATAATTCTTGCAGCATTTCAAGCTTCTTCATTATTATTATATTTGTTATGGTAATCTGTGATCAGTCATCTTTGATGTTACTATTGCAAAAAGACTACAACTCACCAAAGGCTCAGAAGATGGTTAACATTTTTTGGCAATAAAGTATTTTTAAGGTATATTCATTTTTAAAAAACATAATGATATCATTAATAGACTACAATATAGTGTAAACATAAATTTCATATGCACTGGGAAACCAAAAACTTCATGTGATATTCTCTTTATTGCAGTGGTCTGGAACAAAACCCATAATATATCCAAGGTATGCCTGTATCTGACTTGAATAATGAACACCCAAAAGATATTTTTAATTCATAAATCATTTGCACATGTTCTGTTAACCATCTGGTACGTTCTGTTCCTTTTAGACATGGTCAGATTATTCCATCAAGTGAGAAAATGTTCTGCCATAAAGACAGATTAAAGTGTTTTAGTCATAGAAATTATGTAAGGGAAGGTAGAAAAAAGCAAAACATTTCTTTAAGTATACACTTAATCAATCAAGAAACATCAATTTCTTGCAATTACCCATGTTGGGTAGTTGGTTAGGTACTGGGCATACAAGAGGAAATAGCCAAGCATGATTTCTGCTCCCTTGACATCTATAGTCTAGTGAGATAGATAATAATCAGAGTTAAGAGACAGAGGAATATGTTCCAAGTAAAAGAAAAGGTAACACCCAGAAAAAGAACTAAACAAAGTGGAGATAAGTAATCTACCTGATAAGGAGTTCAAAGTAATAATCATAAAGGTACTTAATAAATTCAGAAGACTGGATGAACACAGTAGAAGTTTAACAAAGAGTTAGAGGATATAAAAAAGAACCTAACAGAGCTGAAGAATATAATTACTGAACTAAAAAATACACTAGAAGGAATCAACAGTAGATTTGATGATACAGAAGAATGGATCAGCAAACTGGAATACAGAGTGGTGGAAGTTATCCAAGTTGAACAGAAGAAGTAAAAAGAATTTTTTAAAATGAGGATAGTTTAAGATAACTCTTGGACAATATCAAGCATGCTAACATTTGAATCAATGGGTCTTATAAAGACAAGAGAGGGAGAGAGAGAGGAAGGGGCAGGGAACTTATTTGAAGAAATAATAGTTGAAAACGTCCCTAATATGGGAAAGGAAACAAATGTCCAGCTCCAGGAAGCAAAGAGAGTCTCAAACAAGATCAATCCAAAGGGATCCACACCAAGGCACATTACAATTAAAATGGCAAAAGTTAAAAATAAAATAAAATCTTAAAAACAGAAAGAGAAAAGCAACTAGTTATGTACAAGGGAATTCCCATAAGACTATGAGCTGACTTTTCAGCAGAAACTTTGCAGGCCAGAAGGGAGAAACATGACATGTTCAAAGTGATGGGGGGAAAAAAAAAACCTACAACCAAGAATACTCTACTTAGCAAGGGTATTATTCAAATTTGAAGGTAAGATAATGAGTTGTACATAAAAGTAAAAGCTAAAAGCATTCAGCATCACAAACCAGCTTTACAAGAAATGTTAAAAGGACTCCTCTAAGCAGAAAAGAGAAGACTACAACTATAAATATAAAAATTATGAAAGAAAAAATCTCATTAGCAAACATACATAAAGGTATGTTCAACCACTTATAAAGCTAATAAGAAGGTTAAAAGACAAAAGTGGTAAAATCAACTATATCCACAACAAGCAGTTAAGGGAAACACAAAACAAAAAGATGTAAAATATAATTTCAAAAACATTAAACATGAGGAGAGGGGAATAAAAATGGTAAAAATGTGGGGTTTTTAAGATGTGTTCAGACTTAAGAGAAAATCAACTTAAAATAATCATATCAATAATATATGCTGTTATATATGAACCTCATAGTAACACAAACCAACAACCACTAACATATATATATATACACACAAAAAAGAGAGAAGAATCCAAACAGAGCACTAAAAATAGTCATCAAATTACAAGGGAAAAGAACAAAAGAAAAAGAAAGGAACAAAAGCAAATACAAAACAACCAGAAAATGACAAAATGACATTAAAGACATACCTATTGATAACATAATTACTTTAAATATAAATGGACTACATGCTCCAGTCAAAAGACACAGGGTAGCTAGTTGGATAAAATACCAAGACCATATATATGCTGCCTACAAGAGCCCAATTTAGATCTAAAAATACACAAAGACTGAAATTGAGGGAAGGAAAACAGTATTCCATGCAAATGGAAATCAGAAGAAAGCCAGGTAGCAATAATTATATCAGGTAAAATAGACTTTAAACAAAAGACTGTTGCAAGAGACAAAGAAAAACATTATATAATGATCAAGAGATCAATCCAGGAAGAAAATATAACAATTGTAAATATATATGCACTTAACATAGGACCACCTAAATACATAAGGAAAGTATTAACACATATAAAAGGAGAAACTGACAGTAACACAATAAAAGTAGGGGATTTAACACCCCACTTACATCAATAGATCAACCAGACAGAAATCAATAAGGAAACACTGGCCTTAAATAAGACATTAGGCCAGATATACTTAATAAATATATGTTCCATTAAAAAGAAGCAGAATATACATTCTTTTCAAGTGCACATGGAACATTCTCCAGGATAAATCACATGTTAGGCCACAAAATGAGCCCTGGTAAATTTAAGATTGGAATCATATTAAGCATCTTTTTTGACCACAACTGTATGAAACTAGAAATCAGCTACAAAAAAAAAATGCAAAACCCACAAACACATGCGGGATAAACAGTATGCTACCAAACAACCAATGGTTCACCAAAAAATTCAAAGAAGAAATTTAAAAATACCTGGAGACAAATGAAAATGAAAACACCACAATCCAAAATCTATGGTACACAATGAAAAGAGTTCTAAGAGGGAAGTTTATAGAGATACAAGCTTACCTCAGGAAACAAGAAAATTCTCAAATAAATACCTAACCTTACACCCAAAGGAGCTAGAAAAAGAAGAACAAACAAAATCCAAAGTTCATAGAAGGGAAGAAATCATAAAGAGCAGAAATAAATGAAATTGAGAAAAAAAAATAGAACAGATCACTGAAACTAAGAACTGGTTCTTTGAAAAGATAAACAAAATTGATAAACATTTAGCTAGACTCATAAAGAAAAAAAAAAAGAGTGAGGGCTAGGTAAATAAAATCAGAAACAAAAGAGGAACAGTTGCAAAAACACCACAGAAATACAAAGGACTATGAGATTACTACAAATAATTATACAGCAATAAAATGAGCAACCTAAAAGAAACAAATAAATTCCTAGAAACATCCAATCTCCCAAGACTGAATCAGGAAGAAACAGAAAATATAAACAGATTAGCAGTAATGAAACTGAATCAGTAATAATAATAAAAAATAATTCCCAACTACTGAAAGTCCAGGACCAGAAGGCATCACAGGTGAATGCTACCAAATATTTAAAGAAGAGTTATCACCTTTCCTCAAATGATTCCAGAAAAATTTGAAGAGGAAGAAATTCATTCTATGAGCTTCCGTACTCAGTCTACAAGGCCAGTATCACCCTGATACCAAAACCAGACATTGACAACAAACACACACACACACACACACACACACACACACACACACAAATGGCATGCCAATATCATTGATGAACATAAATACAAAAATCCTAAACAAAATAGCAAACAAAATTCACAATACATTAAAAGAATTATTCACCATGATCAAGTGGGATTTATGACAGGGATGCAAGGATGGTTCAAAATCTGCAAACCAACCAATGTGATATACCACATTAACAAATTGAAGAATAAAGTCTATATGATCATCTCAGTAAATGCAGAAAAAGCTTTTGACAAAATTCAACATCTATTTATGATAAGAACTCTCAACAAAGTGGTTATAGAGAGAACATACTTCAACATAACAAAGGCATATATGACAAACCTACATCCAACATCCTACTCAACATTGAAAAGCTGAAAGCATTTTCTCAAAGATCAGGAACAAGACAAGGATGCCCACTCTCACCACTTTTCCCCAACATAGTATTGGAAGTCCTAGCCACAGCAATAACACAAGAAAAAGAAATAGAAGAAATACAAATTGGAAAGGAAGAATAAAACTGTCACTGTTTACAGATGACATGATACTATATAGAAAATTCTAAAGATGTCACCAAAAAAACTTTTAGAACTAATAAAAGAATTCAGTAAAGTTGTAAGGTACAAAATTAATATATTGCAAATCAGTTGCATTTCTACACACTAACAACAAACTGTCAGAGAGAAATTAAGAAAACAATCCCATTTACAATTACATCGAAAAGAATAAAATACTTTGGAATAAATCTAACCAAAGAAAGTTAATAATCTGTACTCAGAAAATTATAAGATATTGATGACAGCAAACAGGAATGGAAAGATGCACTGTGCTCATGAACTAGAAAAATTAATATTGTTAAAATGACCATCTTACTCAAGGCAGCCTACATATTCAACGCAATCCCTATCAAAATACCAATAGTAGTTTTCACAGAACTAGAACATATAATTCTAAAATTTGTATGGAAATACAAAAAACCCCAAATAGCCAAGACAATCTTGAGAAAGAAGAACAAAGCCTGGCTGTATCATGCTCCCTGGTTTCGAACTATACTACAAACCAGATTAATCAAAACAGTATGGTACTGGAACAAAAACAGACACATAGATTAATGGAATGGAATAGACAGTCCATAAATGAACCCACACTTATATGGACAACTTAACCTACAACAAAGAAAGCAAAAATATAAAATGAGGAAAAGACAGCCTTTTCAATAAATGGAGTGGAAAAACTGGATAGCTACATGCAAAAGAATCACACTGGACTATTTTCTCACACTTTACACAAAAATAAATGCAAAATGCATTAAAGACTTAAATGTAAGACCTGAAACCATGAAACTCCTAGAAGAAAACATAGGTAGTATGCTCTTTGACATCTGTCTTGGCAATATTTTTTTGGATCGGTCTCTTCAGGTAAAGGAACTAAAGCAAAAATAAACAAATGGGGCTACATCAAAGTAAAAAGCTTCTGCACAGTGAAGGAAATTATCAACAAAACGAAAAGGCAACCTACTGAATGGAAAAAGGTATTTGCAAACAATATATCTGTTAAGGGCTTAATATCCAAAATATAAACAAAAAACAGAACTCATTCAACTCAATACCAAAAAACAAACAACCTGATTAAAAAATGGGCAGAAGAACTGAATAGACATTTTTGTAAAGAGGACATACAGATGGCCAACAGGCACATAAAAAGATGCTCAAAATCACTAATCATTGAGGAAATGCAGATCAAAACCACAGTGAGACACAACCTCACACCTGTCAGGATGGCTATTATCAAAAAGGCAACAATTAACAAGTGTTGGCAAGGATGTAGAAAAAAGGGAACCGTTGTGCACTTCTGGAGAGACTGTAAATTGATGCATCCACTATGGAAAACAGTAAGGGGGTTTCTCAAAAAATTAAAAACAGAACTGCTATATGATCCAGCCGTTTCACTTCTAGGTATTTGCTGAATAAAACAAAAACACTAATTCAAAAAGAAGTATACATTCTAATGTTCATTCCAGCATTATTTATGATAGCTGATACAAGGGTCCACTGATAGAATAATAGATAAAGAAGATATAATGGAATCATATATAATGGAATAATAGTCATAAAAAAAGAATGAAATGTTGCCATTTGTGATGACATGGATGGATCTAGAGGGTATTATTCTAAGTGAAATAACTCATACAAAGAAAGACAAATATTGCATGATGTCATTTAAATGCAGAGTCTAAAAAACAAAACAGACAAACAAAACAAAATGAAAACAGATTCATAGATACAGAGAACAAATGGTAGCTGCCAGAAGGAAGGAGGGTAGAAAACCCGGCGAAATAGTTGAAGGGGATTAAGAGGTTCAAACTTCCAGTTATATAATAAATAAGTAACAGGAATGTAATATACAGCATAAGAAATATGGTCAATAATGTTGTAATAACTTTGTATGGGTACAGATGGTTACTAGACTTATCATGGTTATCACTTAATGTATGCAAATGTTAAATCATTATTGAGTACACCTGAAACTAACATAATATTGTATGTCAACTATATTTCAATTAAAAAAAGAAATAACAATTAAACCAACAGAATATATTTCATTAGTAACAATAGATGCCAGAAGACAATAATATTTTTAAAGTTATAAAGGAACATCACTGTCAAGCTAGAATTCTATACCCAATTAACCTATTGTACAAAAGGAGAGAAAATAAAGATATTTTCAGAAACATAAAAAAGAAACATATATCATTTGTATGAAAGATAAGAAAATATCTGCATCCTTTCAGCAAACCATGTATAATCACTTCCAGAAGCTTGGAATGAAGAGACTCTCAAAAAATACATGCATTCAGTAAGGCACTTTGGTAAAAAATATAAAAGGGAAATTGGGTTGATTTTCTTTTAAGGAATCCATATTTCTTGTTTCCACATTAATGAAAATAGGGAGTAGTGTACTTCATTTACATATCCTTGTAAGAGACCACTGAAGCCAAGGTGAAACATTAATAGAAATAAGCATTAAACAATTCTGAAATGCTTCCAAAATGTGTGAGCTGCTCCCAAGTCTCCAGGTAATCAGTATGGAACGCTACTTACTGCTCCTACAAGGCCAAAGTTTTCAATCCACGAGAGACTAGGGTTTCTTTGGAGCTGCATCCAATCTAAGGTAATGCATACCTCCTGAGAAACATGCACTTCTCCATCAGTGAGAGAATGGCTAAGATAAATTACGTGTCACCCTTCAAATCAGCTACTTCACACTCCAGTCATCTTTGTTAGCAACCAAACTAATCCTTCTTGTTCACCCAGTCCTTTGACACCCAAACTGCTTGGTACATGTTCTCACCAATCCATGCCTCACTGCTACTGACTCTCCAAAACCTTTCAACTGTGTTCTCTGGAATTCCATTCTGATTAACCCTTACATCTTTAAACTCTTCCTGAACAATGTCTTCCACCTTGGTTAAGAACTTGGAGCTTCTGATGTGAGGTCCATGAACTATGTTTCAAGGAGTCAGTGACATGCTTAAAAAGACAATTTTTAAGTTTTCTTTCTATTATTTTGAAATATGTCTTTGTTAAAAAAATTGTCTCTGTATTATAAGGATACTGTGTTATTACAAAAGGTCTAGGTTGCTTAGTTTATATGATCAAGCAACGTGCAATCAACATTAAAACTTCTTATAATGTTTTGAAATGTTTTCTATTGACAAAAATTAAATAAAATGTCTCTGCCTTATGATTAAAGAGAACTATTAGTGTTTACTTTAAGCATAGATTAACTTGCAGAAAACTTCCAAGGAAATAAATTATAAGGATCGTTTTATATCCTTTGGTTTTAACTTTGAAAAGGAACACACAAGCCACAATAATTTTTGTATCAAAAGGTTTGCATGAATGGACACACAAAGCTGGCAAAAGGTTTGCCTTGAATTTGTGGACCTTTATACACACACACACACACACACACACACACACACACACACACACACACATACACACGCACCCATATACTTGGATTGGAAACACTGTAACATTACCAAAACCTTGCCAAGCCAGGAATCAAGTCCCATCCTGGACTCCTCACTGTCTTTCACTCTTCACCCCACATCTATTCACTTTCCAATGCCTATGGATTAAAACCCTTAAATATCTCTCAAATCCATCCACTTCTCTCCATACCCACAGCCATCACTCCTGTCCAAGCGAGGTCACCTATTACTACAATTACTGCAATCTTTTCTGTGCCTCTAGTGTTAGTCCTCACTTCCTTCAATTCTGCAGTCAACCAGGGTGATTCTTACATTGCAAGACAAGAGAAAGAGAGAAAACAGATACATCACTATGGTTGTTTTTGAAACTGAGACTTTTTGGAAATTCTGGGGGAAAGTTGTGATGAAGGGAAAACTATTGAGGTAGAAGAAAATCTTAAATAATCACTTTGTTTATTGAAGATTAAAGTCTTTGGGGTTAATTTGTACTATAATTGCAAGTAAAATAATATAATGAAATTAGAGGTTGCTTTTGGACAAATCAGAGTTTGTTGACTTTGTTGTTTTATTTTTAATACAGTAAAGGTTTATTTCTGTCTCAAAGTTTTCAGCCAACATTGGTTGCTGGGGGAGGGAGGGTCCTGCTCCCTCAGTTGTAGGGGGCAAGGCTGAGAGAAACTCCACTATAATGGTGATATATCATCTGAAGTTCATGCCTTCTTCAATTCCCCTCTGCAGGGAATGCATAGCACAAGGGTCTTTACACATTTTTTGTCCTGCTTTGGTCTGGGAGTGATCCACTGATCAGAACTAGTTGGAAGTCCCTCTCTAAAAGCAATGGGCTTGGGAAACATGGTTTTCTATGTTCCCAGAATAGAGAACTGGATCATCTCTACAAAGTCTTTCTATTCACTTTATACTTCAGTCAATTTCTTTGTTGTGTAGAGAATTTTCTCACCCACCCACTAAGGGAAACAACCCCATAGTACAGTAAACACAGAGCCAGGCTATTTCTTTTCTTATTCAGGTCACATATGGTCCTTTCCATCTCATTATGAGCAATAAAAACCAGGTCTCATCACTCTGTCAGATGGCCACCAAGGACAGCTCCCTGGCTCATGGAATGATCTGGGTTTTGCTGCATTTTGGCTGGACCTGGGGAGGCCTTTTTGTATCTGATGATATGAAAGAGGAGCAGTTCCTCTGGGATCTGAAAGTGGAGATGGTAAAGAAAGATATCTGTGTGGACTTTACAGAAAAGCTTCCTGCCATTAAGAGAACATATGAAAAAACTGATGTGACTCCCATGTCCAGAATCAGTTTCATTCACAAATGTGCACATAATGTGTCATGATATAGGTTACTTCATGATCCTGACATGCTTCAAGAATTTTATTTAACCTCAAGGAAGCTGTGGATCATGTCAGTGATTTGTTTTTTTAATGTTAGGGTATGTTAACTTGTCACATGGTTAGCCAGAGAAGGGAGTTATTCCTTTATGTTCTTTGGGATGGGATTCATGGGGTAGTTGAGGCTCAGGAAAGGCAGGAGGTGGGATAAGAGGCTCTGACCTGAGAAGGAACAGATCACAGATTGCATAAATCTGTAAGGATAGCTAGAGCCAAGGGAAGAAGTCAGCAAGGACCCCCCGTGACAGCTAATGACAAATGAACTGACTTCCAAGTTTCCTTTTTCTCCTCTGTAATCCTCTTATGAAAGCCACACATATTTAGAAAAGCATGTTAGTATAGCCTTGGAGAAGGAAATAAATAGGCTCTATTTATGCTTGTGGCAAAGCAGTATGGGAGAGGACAGCAGCTCACAGAGCAGTGATGGGAAGGCCAGGAGTGTACGTGAGGGGCCTCAAGCAGTAGTTAGGAGTGAGCAGTGAAGGGCAACAACTGGTAAAAACAGAAGCCTTCCTTTTCTGGAGATCCTCAGACAAAATTTTGTACTTAGAGCTGATGGAACATTTGTTCAACGAACTTATATTGTTAGTTAATAACACTCCTCTAGGTGCCAGGGATAAGAGAAGTGAACAAAACTACCACAGCCTAGGCCTTGTGGAACATAGGTCCCTGTGCAAGAGATGGATAATTTAAAAATACCCTAAATTATGTCCTATGGTTATAAGAGCTGTGGAAGAAAGAAAGTGTGGTTGATGTGATTGCAGCAGCTGGGGAGGGCTCCATGCCATTTATAAGAGGAGATCAGGGGGACCTCCCTAAGAAGATGGCATTTGAGCAGAGAGCTGAAGGAGTTTGTGATTGATTTATACAGATGTCTGCAAGAGAATGTTCTATGTGAAAGGAACAAGTGAAAAAGACGAGACTCGAGTATGCATGATATTTTTGATAGCTTAGTAAAGAAAGGAACTCGTATGTCCATGTGACTCACTGCTATCCCCATTGGTATATATTGGCATCAAATCTTATTTTCCACTGAGAAAGTCATTAACTTCATCAGAAACCGAACATGACTGACCAGTTTTTCCTGAGGATTTAATCAAGAAATGAAAGCAGAATGTGAAAATATTAACTTTTATACTAGAGTTTTCTGATCTTCCATAGGGCAAATCTGGAAGAATTTGATTAACCTCTGGGGAGATATTTCACTATTTGTTTTGGGGGTTTTGTTTTTCACTTTTTGTTTTTTGGAGGTTTTGGGGGGGCTTTGTTTTTTGTGGGTTTTTTGTTTGTTTTGTTTTGTTTTTGTTTTTGTTTTGTGGTACGCAGGCCTCTCTGTTGTGGCCTTTCCCGTTGCGGAGCACAGGCTCCGGACGAGAAGGCTCAGAGGCCATGGCTCACAGGCCCATCCACTCCGCGGCATGTGGGATCCTCCCGGACCGGGACACAAACCCGTGTTCCCTACATCAGCAGGCGGACTCTCAACCACTGCGCCACCAGGGAAGCCCGGGTTTTTTTGGTTTTTGTTTTTTGTTTTTTTGAGAGAGAGAGCAAAAAGGCCAGACAACTCTAATAGTTTTTCAGAACAGAGTTCATTCATGATTTGCCTTATTTGGAAGCCATGTTTGGCCACATTAATGTGATACATCTTTTTACTCAAGGTCTTCCATCATTGTCAGGGAGGTTATTACAAGAATATGTGCATTTGGGTCAAGCTGCTCACTTTTGAAGAGATTAGAGGTAGAGGACTATATAAATGTAATGTTAATGAAGTGTTTCCACAGTTTAAAATTAAGAGTGACAAAGCTTTAATGTCTCTGCAAGCAGAAAGCTGCAGATACCTGGAAATGAAAGAAAGAAAGAAAGAAAGAAAGAAAGGAAGAAAGGAAGAAAGGAAGGAAGGAAGGAAGGAAGGAAGGAAGGAAGGAAGGAAGGAAGGAAGGAAGGAAGGAAGGAAGGAAGGAAGGAAGGAAGGAAGGAAGAAGGAAGGAAGGAAGGAAGAAAGATGTAGTGTGCCTTTGATGTGGGAAAGGCCAAGGATTACTAAAACATTTATCTTTATTTTAATGCCAAGAAATATGGAACACTCTGACTTCAAAGGCTGAGGCAGGAAGTGGAACCAACCCTCTCCTAGTTCACCCTCAGATAACAGTGGGCTTGTGTGGGGAATTCCAGAGATCACCCAGTTCTCCAAGTTGAGTAGTTGAATTCAATGTAACATCATTTGAATGATGAGTGAATGTAACATCATTGAATGATGAATGAATGTAATATCATTTCCCTTGTCTTCAAACAAAAGAAGCTACCTTCAAGGACTATGACACAGACACTCTCAGTGTCAGCAGGAAAATTATAATAATTCATGCTTTGATTTTAAGGTCACCTAAGTAGAAGTAAACCGTAAAGAACTTAGTTTCCCTTCCTTCCTTCCTTCCTTCCTCCCTTCCTTCCTTCCTTCCTTCCTTCCTTCCTTTCTTTCTTTCTTTCTTTCTTTCTTTTCTTTCTTTTTTCCTTCCTGCCTTCCTTTCTTTTTTTTTTACATTTGCAGATATCTACAGCTTGCTTCCTTCCTCCCATCCTCTCTTTTCTTCCTTTCTTTCTCTTTCTTTTTTGTGAATAAAACTGAGCTTTCTCATTAAGCTTTAAAACACATTAAAATTTACTTTTAAAATCTGCATAATTTGCAATTATGTTAATTTTTTAGGAAATCCACCATTTGTTGTTGGCATGAAAAAGCAAAACCAAAAGATGCAATTATTTGTAGAGATTGATTTTACATTCTGTCTCTGAAAAGAAATCAATTTTCCATTCAACAGAATACCTTGTATGCAGTTCTTATGTATATGTGTGTTTATATGCAGTTTCCTAGGAACAAGTCTGTGGCTTTCATCAAATTCTCAAATGACTTTCAAAGGAATAAATACAAATTTAGAAATCCAAGGCCCACTGCCTTAAATCAAACCCTAGCTCTACTCTGGGAATAGTCCTTCTTCTCCTGTTCTCTCCAGCAGAGTCTGTTAATTTCCTCAAACTTCACAGATCTCAACACTTGAATATGGTCTCCACTACCATTTCCAAACCGTTCCTCATCCACCATCTTGTATGTTTATCCTCACAGCATCACTGTCCTCCACCAACTTCCTTTTCATTGTCCCTCACTTACTAAAAACTTTATAACCTAATTCACAGTCTTCCTCTCCATTCCAGGTTCTACCAGCATTAACAGAAAGTTGACCATACAGGTGAACCATATATCCAAAACTGTCCTCAAACATTTCTTTATTTCTATAATTTCAATGACCTTCCCCAACATTCTAATTCTGTTACCCATCCCATAGATAGGACCTCTTCCTTTGTCATCACTTGAAATGCTCATGTCTGATTTCCTAAATTTAAACATCCCAATCTAATAACCACAACTCCTAACTTTCCAATTCTTTCACTCAGCTACTTACATAATACCTGTAGCTGCAAAGCATCCCAATGGTTACAGCAAGAGCTCTGGAGCAGACACTCTGGGCTTAACAGCAGTTTTACTATGTTTAAGATGTATGAACATGAGCAAGTTTCTTAACCTCTCTAAGCCTTTGTTTTTTCTTTTGTAAATAATCGTTGTTGTTGAGAAGATAACATAACCCATAACATTTAGCATGATGCTACTGAGGAAGCATGTAATAAATCATAGTCCTTTTTATTATTATTTGACATTAACAAGATCTCTAGTGACTTCCCTCCTTTAATTTCTTCTTTGTTAACTCACTTCTAAACCCACTTCCCTCTCTACCTATCTTAAAAAATTGTAGTCTTTCACTTTAGACATTCTCCTGCCAATACCCTCAATTCTTTTACCCCACTGTACTTCCATTGCACTCACTGTACAAAATGCCAGTCCTAGATTACCATTAAAAAATAAAAAGGCATATGACTTGGTATGTTGTCCTTGGGCTGGTATAGGTGTTCAGTGAATTATGAGTGAATTAATGAATGAATGCTACCATAAATTCAAGGCCTTCATAATACCTTCAGAATTTCCCAGTAGACTTATTTCTTAGTCATCTCTTTTCTTTTTTTTCAAAGAAGTTATTTCAAACATTCTCTACCCTTCTGTACACTACCACCTGATTTCTCAGGAATTGCAATCTATATATTTTCCTCTCACTCCTGGATCATATTCTTTTGGACCTTCTGCATCAGCATTGAATCACATATGAGTCTCTCTCCTGCCCAGATGCAAACAAAACTATATCTCAAAGTTAAATCCATCCTTCTTCATATTCTCTCCAGTTGTTGACCTATTTCTCGGTTTTTCCCATCAAAAGTTCTTGAAAGAGTTGTCTAATATTCATGATCTATACTTTCTCACCTCCTGTTTACTCTTCAATATGATTTGAACCTCACCAGACAATTGGAACTCTTTCTGCCAATGTTATTTGTTGCAATAAAAGCTTGACATTTTGGCAGCAATTGACATTGCTAGATATTTTCCTTTGAATGCTTTTTTCCCCTGAGGGTTTTTTTTTAAATAACAGCTTTATTGAGATGTAATTCGCATACTATAAAGTTCACACTTTTCAAAAGTACAATTCAATGGTTTTTAGTGTATTTACAAAGTTGTTCATTGATCATCATGATCTAATTTCAGAATATTTTATCACCTCCAAAAAGCAACCCCATACCCAGTAACAGTCACTCCCTACTCTCTCCTCCCCAGGCAAACATAAATCTACTTTCTGACTCTCTGGATTTGCCTATTCTATTCATTTCATACGATGAAATCATATAATATGTGGGTTTGGCTTCTTTCAATTAGCATATTTTGAAGGTTCATCTACATCATAGCATGTATCAGAGCTTCATTCCTTTTTGTGGTTGAATAATATTCCATTGCATGAATATATCACATACATGTTATTCATCCATTAATTAATTGATGTGCATTTGAGTTGTTTCCACTTTTTGGCTACTATGAACATTCCTGTGCAAGGTTTTGTGTGGATATGTTTTCAGTTCTCTTTGAGTGTATACCAAGGAGTGGAATTGTTGAGTTACATGGGCACTCTATATGTAATTTTTTGAGGAACCATCAAACTGTTTGCCAGAGTGGCTACACCAGCAACATAAGAGGGTTCCAATTTCTCCACATCCTTAACAACATTTGGTATTGTCTATCTTTTTAATTATAGCCACCCTAGTTGGTATGAAATGGTATCTCATTGTAGTTTAGATTTTCATTTCCCTAATGACTAATGATCTTATCTTTTCATTTGCTTCTTAGTCATTGTTTATTCTCTTTGGAGAAGTATCTATTTTTCCCTTCCCTCAGACTTCTCTGAGATCATACTTTACTGGTTTTCCTCCGTCTTATGTAGGTTCCTCTTCATCCACCCATATTTTAAATATTGATGTTTTTCATTACTCTGCTCCAGATCCTATCCCTAGGTGGCTTCGTTCATTCCAGGAATTCATTAAAATCTAAAGATCAAATATTCCTAAATCTCTACCTCTTGTTCAGTTCTCTTTCCTGATATCCAGATTTGGCTATCCAGCTGTCTACTGGACATCTTCATCTGTATATTCTATAAACATCTCATACTGAACATGGTTAAACTTGAATTCACTGCTCTCCACCTAAACCTCAACCCATTCCTCCCAAGATGAAGCCATTCAGTAGATTACCCAACCCAACATTCTACCTATCTTACTCTTCCCGTTCCATTAACTCACACATGTAAAACATCCAAGTCCACCTTATTCCATCTCTTAAATTCTTGAAATAGGGTCCTTCACTATGTCCCTATTATCAGTGCCCTAGGTCAGCCCTGTTCATTAATTACCTGAACTAATCACAAATTAGAGTGGAAAATACAATAGACTGGCTCCCTTACCACCAGGTCAGCCAATCCTGCCAACATGAACAGAGACTGGCATGCTTAAGGATTACATTTCCCAATCTACCCTCAAGCTGGGCTTTCCACACTGAATTTTCAAGCAGAATTATATTCCAGGCTAGAGGATAGAAGTAAGTATGATGAAATGGCAGTCATTCAGTTCTCTTGAAAGCACTGACAGGGAAGCAAATTTGTTATCCTGTGGCAGCTTTCCTGGAGATCCTTATGCAATGGTTCTTAAACTTGGCTGTGTACAAGCATCACCTGGAGAGGACTTTTTTTGTTTAATTTTTAATACTATGACTGGGCCCTGCTCCAGGTCAATTAAATACAGTCTCTGGAGGTGCAAGCCCGGCATCAGCACTTTGTTAAGCACTCCAAGGGATGCTGGTGGGAAGCCAAGTTAGGGAAAAATTACCTTGATGTCTAGCTGGTCCCTAACTTCCTGGTTGCCAAGCCCAAGCCATGGTAGCAGCCATTGCTCCTGATTCAACAGCTTTCCTGAGTGTGGCCAAGGCAGTGAGATTCACGAATGGGAGGTTGTGGCAGCAAACGCAGCAGTTCATTGGCCAGCCAGCATGGCAATGTGACTTGTGCAATTGTTTCTGGAAGCTCAGACTAGAGTCAGCTTCTCCAGCCCTTCCAACAAGTCTGTAAGCTGCTAAATACTCTGTAATAAATCCCTTTCTGCTGAAACTGGCTAGAGATTGTTCAGTTGTCTGCTACTGAAACTTGACCAATACAGCTACCTAAAATTCAAATCAAACTACATGACATTCCTGCTTTAAATAATTTACTGGTCTACCCTGTTTTTACATTTAATCTAAAATGCTTTTAAATGACTTACAAGGTCTTTTGTGATATGGCACCTGCCTTTTTTTAAGGCATGTTAGAAACATGCATTAAAGTAATTTAGAAATGCATAGCTTCATTGAGGAAATTAATCTTGGAAGAATTTCTTGAAAGGAAAGATTTGGACATATGGGCAACACTAGCTGTACATGAATATACATCACTGAATCTTATATTATTATTTTTAAAAACTGTAACAATTCCATGGATATTATCAGTAGTGAAGTGAGAAGTGTTTTGGTATACTCATAGGGTGAGTATTAGTTAAAAGAATCTCTGTGTGATAGTCTTGTGAGTGGTTTCTTTTTTTTAATTTTTATTTTATATTGGAATATAGTTGATTAACAATGTTGTGTTAGTTTCAGGTGTACACCAAAGTGATTCAGTTATACACATACATGTATCTTCTTTTTCAAATTCTTTTCCCATTTAGGTTATTACAGAATATTGAGCAGAGTTCCCTGTGCTATACAGTAGGTCCTTTTTGGTTATCTATTTTAAATATAGCATTTTGTACATGTCAACCCCAAATTCCCAATCTACACCTCTCTCTCACCTGTCCCCCTGGTAACCATAAGTTCATTCTCTAAGTCTGTGAGTCTGTTTCTGTTTTGTAAATAAGTTCATTTGTATCATTATTTTTAGATTGCACGTATAAGTGATAAATGATATTTGTCTTTCTCTGTCTGATTTACTTCACTCAGTATGACAGTCTCTAGGTCTATCCATGTTGCTGAAAATGGCATTATTTCATTCTTTTAATGACTGAATAATATTCCATTGTATATATGTACCACATCTTCTTTATCCATTCATCTGTTGATGGACATTTAGGTTGCTTTCATGTCTTGGTTATTGTAAACAGTGTTGCAATGAATATTGGGGTGTATGTATCCTTTCAAACCGTGGTTTTCTCAGGATATATGTCAAGGAGTGGGATTCCTGGCTCATATGGTAGCTCTATTTTTAATTTCTTAAAAAACCTCCATACTGTTCTCCATAGTTGCTCTAACAATATACATTCCCATCAACAGTGTAGGAGGGTTCCCTTTTCTCCACACACTCTCCAGCATTTATTATTTGTAGATTTTTTTGATGATGGCCATTCTGACTGGTGTGAGGTGATACCTCATTGTAGTTTTGATTTGCATATCTCTAATAATTAGCTGTGGTGAACATCTTTTCATATGCCTCTTGACCATCTGTGTGTCTTCTTTGAAGAAATGTCTACTTAGGTCTTCTGCCCATTTTTTGATTGTTTGTTTTATGATATTGAGCTACATGAACTGTTTGTAAATTTTGAAGACTAATCCTTTGTTTGTTGCATTGTTTGCAAACATTTTCTCCCATTCTGTGGGCTTTTTCATTTTCTTTATGGTTTTCTTTGCTGTACAAAAACTTTTAAGATTAATTAGGTCTCATTTGTATATTTTTGTTTTTATTTCCATTACTCTGGGAGGTGGATAGAAAAAGATACTGCTGAAATTTATGTCAGAAAGTGTTCTGCCTAGGTTTTCCTCTAAGAGTTTTATAGTATCTGGTCTTACATTTAGGTCTTTAATCCATTTTGAGTTTATGGCTGTGTATGGTGTTAAAGAGTGTTCTAATTTCATTTTTTACATGAAGCTGTCCAGTTTTCCCAGCACCACTTATTGAAGAGACTGTCTTTCCTCCATTGTATAGTCTTACCTCCTTTGTCATAGATTAGGTGACCATAGGTGCATGGGTTTATCTCTGGGCTCTCTATCCTGTTCCATTGATCTTTTTTTTTCTGTTTTTGTGCCAGTACCATACAGTCTTGACTACTGTAGCTTTTTGTTATATCTTCTTCTTGGATTGATTCCTTGATCATTATGAGGTGTCCTTCTTTGTCTCTTTAACAGTCTTTATTTTAAAGTCGATTTTTTCTGATATGAGTATTGCTACTCCAGCTTTCTTTTGATTTCCACTTGCAAGGAAAAATTTTTGCATCCCCTTAGTTTCAATCTGTATGTTCCCTAAATCAAAAGTGGGTCTCTTGTAGACAGCATGTATATGGGTCTTTTTGTATCCATTCAGGTAGTCTGTCTTTTGGTTGGGGTATTTAATTCGTTTACCTTTAAGGTAATTATCCATATGTGTCTTCCTATTGTCACTTTCTTAATTGTTTTGGATTGTTTTTGTAGGTCTTTTTTTCTTTCCTTCCTCTTTTCTTCTTTTTTCTTGTGATTTGATGACTAACTTTAGTGTTGTGTTTGGATCTGTTTTTCTTTTTTGTATGTGTATCTTTTGTAGATTTTCAGTTTGCAGTTACCATGAGGTTTTGATGTATCAGTCTGTATATAAACAAGATTGTTTTAAGTTGCTGGTCTTTTACTTTCAAATGCATTTCCAATATCCTGCATTTGTGCTCTCCTGTTCTCACAATTGCCAGTTTTGATATCATATTTTTGTGAGGATGATTTCCAACATTTACTCTATGTTTGCCTTTACCAGTGAGCCTTTCCATTCGTAGTTTTCTTGTTCTAGTTGTGGCCTTTTCTTTTCTGCTTAGAGAGTTTCCTTTAGTGACTGTTGTGAAGCTGATCTGGTCATGCTGAATTCTCTTAGCTTTTGCTTATCTGTAAGTTTTTTTTATTTCTCCATCAAATCTGACTGAGAGTCTTGCTCGGTACAGTATTCTTGGTTGTAGTTTCTTCCCTTTTATCACTTTAAATATATCATGCTACTCCCTTATGGCCTGCAGAGTTTCTGCTGAGAAATCATTTGATAACCTTATGGAGTTTCCTTGTATATTGTTTATTGCTTTTCCCTTGTTGCTTTTAATATTTTTCTTTGTTTATAATTTTTGTCAATTTAATTACTATGTGTCTTCGCATGTTCCTCCTTGGGTTTATCCTTCCTGGGACTCTCTGTGCTTCTGGACTTGGGTGACTGATTCCTTTCACATGTTAGGGAAATTTTCAGCTATTATATCTTCAAATATTTTCTCAGGTCCTTTCTCTCTCTTCTCCTTCTGGGACCTCTGTAATGCAAATGTTGTAGCACTTAATGTTGTCCCAGAGGTCTCTTAAACTGTCTTCATTTTTTTTTCATTCTTTTTTCTTTATTCTGTTCCATGGCAGTGATTTCTACCACTCTGTCTTCCAGGTCAATTATCTGTTCTTCTCTCTCAGTTATTCTGCTATTGATTCCTTCTAGTGTATTTTTCAATTCTGTTATTATATCATTCATTTCTGTTGGTTTGTTCTTTAACACTTCTAGGTCTTTGTTAAACATTTCTTGTACCTTCTCTATCCTTGCCTTCATTCTTTTTCTGAGATTCTGGATCATCTTCACTATCATTATTCTGAATTCTTTTTCTGGTAGGTTGCCTATCTCCATTTCACTTAGTTATTCTTCTGGGAGTTTATCTTGTTCCTTCATCTGGGACATATTTCTCTGCTGTGTCATTTTGTCTAACTTTCTGTGATTGCAGTTTCTGTTTCACAGGCTGCAGGACTGTAGTTTTCCCTGCTTCTGCTGTCTGCCCTCTGGTGGATGTGGCTATCTAAGAGGCTTGTGCAGGCTTCCTGATGGGAGGGATTGGTTCCTGCCCAGTGGTGGGTGGAGCTGGGTCTTTTCCCTGTGGTGGGCAGGACCATGCTCTGGAAGACTTGAAGCCACTTGCCTGCTGATGGGTGGGGCTGTCTTCCCACCCTGTTGGTTTTTTGACCTGAGATATCCCAGCACTGGAGCCTACAGACTGTTGGGTGGGGCTAATGGCATCCTCCGGGAGGGTTCATGCCATTGAGTACTTCCTAGAACTGCTGCTGCCTGTGTTTTTGTCCCCACAGTAAGCCACAGCCACACCCCTGCCTCCACAGGAGACCCTGTAACACTAACAGGTACATCTGGCTCAGTCTCTTATGGGGTCACACTATCTCGTTGTGGCTTCTTCTTTGTCTTTGTATGTAGGGTATCTTTTTTGGTAGGTTCTAGCATTTTTTGTTGATGGTCGTTCTGCAGTTAATTGTGATTTTGGTGTTCTTGTAAGAATGGATGAGCTCACTTCCTTCTACTCTGCCATCTTGAGCTAATCTCCTGTTTTTGGTTTCTTATACTTTATTCTTATTTCACATTTTTTTTTGAAGAACATGTATACATCCATCAGAAAAAAAAAATAAAGACAGTTTCACTATAGGAGGAGGAATTTTACATTTATAACAGACAAATCAAATCAAATAAGCAGCCCTCCTTACAGAGCAATGCCCTAACAAGTCAGAATTCTTTCTGGGTGACTTAATGGACACATGCTCTCCATTGACAGTCTCCTTTCATGCAAGCCACTTTGGTCATTGCTATGGCCTTTCCAGTGTAGAGAAGGTAATTGGAAATATTATAAGGACATGGAGATATTCAAATATCTTGTAAACTGTATTTATCTGCTTTGTCTGTGGGTTAAAAGTAAAAGAGTCTAAACAAAGAAGAAAGGTAAAAACAGACCTCTGGAAATTAGGAGAAATCATCAATAATTCTGCTATCTGCTTCTGCTTCATCTCTTACATTAATAGCATGTGTTATACCAAAAGGGAACACAATTTGGTATTGACTAATGCACATACTGATAAAAAACATCATCAAAACATGTTCCCAGTCCCTAGCATGCACCAGGAGCCATGGGAAGAGCTTTAGAAAATGATAAATACCATTAAAATTTCATAGAGTATCTCATCTGGTTCCTACAATATCCCTGTGTGATGGGAATTCCTGCATCATCACGTTACAGGTAGGAAAACTGAGGTTCTGGAAAATTAATTCCCTTGCTCAGGTAAGCATAATTCATAAGTAGAAGGCCAGGTTTCTTAGCTAGCTTTTACTATTCATTTAAGTTCTTTTTTATGCAGCTTACTTAATTTTATTAATTCTATTTTATTGTGGTAAGAACACTTTACATAACATTTACCCTAATCAAATTTTAAGTGTACAATACATATTATTGACCATGGGTAAAATGTTGAAAAGCAGATCCCTAGAGCTTACACATCTTGCTTACTTAAAACTTTATGTCTAGGGCTTCCCTGGTGGTTCAGTGGTTGAGAGTCTGCCTGCCACTGCAGGGGACCTGGGTTCGTGCCTCGGTCTGGGAGGACCCCACATGCTACAGAGCAGCTGTGCCCATGAGCCATGGCCACTGGGCCCACGCATCCAGAGTCTGTGCTACGCAACGGGAGAGGCCACAACAGTGAGAGGCCCGCATACCGCAAAAAAAAAAAAAAAAAAACCTTTATGCCCATTGATTAGTAACTTCCCATTTCCCCAGTCCCTGACAACCACCTTTCTATTCTTTGATTCTGTTAATTTGACTATTTTGGATACCTCATATAAGTGGAATCACATAATATTTGTCTTTCTGTGACTATCTTATTTCACTGAGCATAATGTCCTCAAGATTCATACATGTTGTCACATATTGCAGAATTTTCTTCTTTTGCAAGACTAAAATATACCACATTTCCTTTATCCATTCTCTGTCAATGGACACTTAGGTTGTTCCCACATCTTGGCTATTGTGAAGAGTGTTAAAATGACCATGAGAGTGCTAATATTTCTTTTTTTTTAATTTTTGAAGTTTTAAAATTTTTTTTATACAGCAGGTTCTTATTACTCACCAATTTTATACACATTAGTGTACACAGGTCAATCCCAATCACCAAATACATCACACCACCACCCACAGCCTGCCATGGCTTTCCACCCTTGGTGTCCATACGTTTGTTCTCTACATCTGTGTCTCAATTTCTGCCCAGCAAACCGGTTCATCTGTACCATTTTTCTAGGTTCCAAATATATGTGTTAATATATGATATTTGTTTTTCTCTTTCTGACTTACTTCACTCTGTATGACAGTCTCTAGATTATTCCATGTTTCAACAAATGACTCAATTTTGTTCCTTTTTATGGCTGAGTAATATTCCATTGTATATATGTACCACATCTTCTTTATCCATTCATCAGTCAAAGGGCATTTAGGTTGGTTCCATAACCTGTCTATTGTAAATAGTGCAGCAATGAACATTGGGGTGAATGTGTCTTTTTGGACTATGGTTTTCTCTGGGTATATGCCCAGTAGTGGACTTGATGGATCGTATGGTAATTCTATTTTTAGTTTTCTAAGGAACATCCATACTATTCTCCAGAGTGGCTGTATCAATTTACATTCCCAGCAACAGTGCAAGAGGGTTCCCTTTTCTCCACACCCTCTCCAGCATTTGTTCTTTGTAGATTTTCTGATGATGCCCATTCTAACTGGTGGGAGGTGATACCTCACTGTAGTTTTGATTTACCTTTCTCTAATAATTAGTCATGTTGAGTAGCTTTTCATGTGCTTCTTGTCCATCTGTATGTCTTCTTTGGATAAATGTCTATTTAGGTCTTCTGCCCATTTTTAGATTGGGTTGTTTGTTTATTTAATATTGAGCTGCATAAGCTATTTATATATTTTGGAGATTAATCCTTTGTTCATTGATTCATTTTCAAATATTTCCTCCAATTCTGAGGGTTATCTTTTCATCTTGTTTATGGTTTCCTTTGCTGTACAAAAGCTTTGAAGTTTCATTAGGTCCCATTTGTTTATTTTTGTTTTTATTTCTATTACTCTAGGAGGTGGATCAAAAAAGATCTTGCTGTGATCTATGTCAAAGAATATTCTTCCTATATTTTCTTCTAAGAGTTTTATAGTGTCTGGTCTTAAATTTAAGTCTCTAAACCATTTTGAGTTTATTTTTGTGTATGGTGTTAGAGAGTGTTCTAATTTCATTCTTTTAAATGTAGCTGTCTAGTTTTCCCAGCACCATGTATTGAAGAGATTGTCTTTTCTCCATTGTATATCCTTGCCTCATTTGTCATAGATTAGTTGACCATATATACGTGGGTTTACCTCTGGGCTTTCTATCTTGTTCCATTGATCTGTGTTTCTCTTTTTTCTGCCAGTACCATATTGTCTTGATTACTGTAGTATAGTCCTAAGTCAGGGAGTCTGATTCCTCCAGCTCCTTTTTTTTCCCTCAAGACTGCTTTGGCTATTTGGGGTCTTTTGTGTCTCATACAAATTTTAAGATTTTTTGCTCTAGTTCTGTAAAAAATGCCATTGATAATTTGATAGGGTTTGCATTGAATCTGTAGATTGCTTTGGATAGTAAAGTCGTTTTCACAATATTGATTCTACCAATCCAAGAACACAGTATATGTCTCAATCTGTTGGTATCATCTTCAATTTCTTTCATCAGTGTCTTATAGTTTTCTGCATACAGGTCTGTTGTCTTCATAGGTAGGTTTATTCCTAGCTATTTTATTATTTTTGTTGCAATGGTACATGGAAGTGTTTCCTTAATTTCTCTTTCAGATTTTTCATCATTAGTGTATAGGAATGCAAGAGATCTCTGTGTATTAATTTTGTGTCCTGAAACTTTACCAAATTCATTGATTAGCTCTAGTAGTTTTCTGGTGGCATCTTTAGGATTCTCTATGTTTAGTATCATGTCATCTGCAAACAGTGACAGTTTCACTTCTTTTCCAATTTGTATTCCTTTTATTTCTTTTTCTTCTCTGATTGTTGTGGTTAGGACTTCCAAAACTTTTTAAAATAATAGTGGTGAGACTGGACATCCTTGTCTTATTCCTGATCTTAAAAGAAATGCTTTCAGTTTTTCACCATTGAGAATGATGTTTGCTGTGGGTTTGTGGTATACGGCCTTTATTATGTTGAGGTAGGTTCCCTCTATGCCCATATTCTGGAGAGTTTTTATCATAAATGGGTGTTGAATTTTGTCAAAAGCTTTTAATGTATCTATTGAGATCATTGTATGGTTTTTGCTCTTCAACTTGTTAATATGGTGTATCACATTGATTGATTTGCATACATTGAAGAATCCTTGCATCCCTGGGTTAAATCCCACTTGATCATGTTGTATGATACTTTTAATGTGTTGTTGGGTTCTGTTACTAGTATTTTGTTGAGGATTTTTGCATCTATATTCATCAGTGATATTGGTCTGTAATTTTCTTTTTTTGTAGTATCTCTGTCTGGTTTTGGTATCAGGCTGATGGTGGCCTCATAGAATGAGTTTGGGAATGTTCCTTCATCTGCAATTTTTTGGAAGTGTTTGAGAAGGATGGGTATTAGCTCTTCTCTGAATGTTTGATACAATTCACCTGTGAAGCCATCTGGTCCTTGACTTTTGTTTGTTGGAAGATTTTTAATCAGAGATTCTATTTCATTACTTGTGATTGGTCTGTTCATATTTTCTATTTCTTCCTGGTTCAGTCTTGGAAGATTATAACTTTCTAAGAATTTGTCCATTTCTTCCAGCTTGTCTATTTTATTGGCAGGGTTGCTTGTAGTAGTCTCTTAGGATGCTTTGTATTTCTGCAGTGTCTGTTGTAACTTCTCCTTTTTCATTTCTAATTTTATTGACTTTAGTCCTCTCCCTCTTTTGCTTGATGAGTCTTGCTAAGGGTTTATCAATTTTGTTTATCTTCTCAAAGAACCAGCTTTTAGCTTTATTGATCTTTGCTATTGTTTTCTTTGTTTCTATTTCATTTAGTTCTGCTCTGATCTTTATGATTTCTTTTCTTCTGCTAACTTTGGGTTTTGTTTGTTCTTCTTTTTTTAGTTCCTTTAGGTGTAAGGTTAGATTGTTTATTTGATATTTTTTCTTTTTTCTTGAGGTAGGCTTGTATAGCTATAAACTTTCCTTTTAGAACTGCTTTTGCTTCATCCCATAGGTTTTGCATTGTCGTGTTTTCATTGCCATTTGTCTCTAGGTATTTTTTGATTTCCTCTTTGATTTATTCAGTGATCTCTTGGTTATTTAGTAACATATTTTTTAGCCTTAATGTGCTTGTGTTTTTTACGTTTTTTCCCCTGTAATTCATTTCTAATCTCATAGCATTGTGGTCAGAAAAGATGTTTGATATGATTTCAATTTTCTTAAATTTACTGAGGCTTGATTTGTGACCCAAGATGTGATCAATCCTAGAGAATGTTCTATGTGCACTTGAGAAGAAAGTGTAATCTGCTGTTTTGGATGGAATGTCCTATAAATATCAATTAAATCTATCCGGTCTATTGTGTCATTTAAAGCTTCCGTTTCCTTATTAATTTTCTGTCTGGATGATCTGTCCATTTGTGTAAATGAGGTGTTAAAGTCCCCCACTATTATTGGGTTACTGTTGATTTCCTCTTTTATAGCTGTTAGCAGTTCCCTTATGTATTGAGGTGCTCCTATATTGGGTGCATATATAATTATAATTGTTATATCTTCTTCTTGGATTGATCCCTTGAACATTATGTAGTGTCCTCCCTTGTCTCTTGTAATGATCTTTACTTAAAAGTCTATTTTATCTGATATGAGTATTGCTACTCCAGCTTTCTTTTGGTTTCCATTTGCATGGAATATCTTTTTCCATCCCCTCACTTTCAGTCTGTATGTGTCCCTAGGTCTGAAGTGGGTCTCTTGTAGACAGCATATATATGGGTTTCATTTTTGTATCCATTCAGCAAGCCTGTGTCTTTGGGTTGGAGCATTTAATCCATTCACATTTAAGGTAATTATCGATATGTATGTTCTATGACCATTTTCTTAATTGTTTTGGGTTTGCTTTTGTAGGTCCTTTACTTTTCTTGTATTTCCCACTTAGAGAAGTTCCTTTAGCATTTTTTGTAGAGCTGGTTTGGTGGTGCTGAATTCTCTTAGCTTTTGCTTGTCTGTAAAGCTTTTGATTTCTCCATCGAATCTGAATGAGATCCTTGCTGGGTAGAGTAATCTTGGTTGTAGGTTCTTCCCTTTCATCACTTTAAGTATATCATGCCACTCCCTTCTGGATTGTGAAGTTTCTGCTGAGAAACCAGCTGTTAACCTTATGGGAGTTCCCTTGTATGTTATTTTTCTTTTTTCCCTTGCTGCTTTCAATAATTTTTATTTGTCTTTAATTTTTGCCAATTTGATTACTATGTGTCTCGGTGTGTTTCTCCTTGGGTTTATCCTGTATGGGACTCGCTACACTTCCTGGACTTGGGTGACTATTTCCTTTCCCATGTTACGGAAGTTTTCAACTATAATCTCTTCAAATATTTTCTCTGGTCTTTCTCTCTCTCTTTCTCCTCTGGTACTCCTATAATGCAAATGTTGTTTTGTTTAATGTTGTCCCAGAGGTCTCTTAGGCTGTCTTCATTTCTTTTCATTCTTTTTTCTTTATTCTGTTCCACAGCAGTGAATTCCACCATTCTTTACTCCAGGTCACTTATCCATTCTTCTGCCTCAGTTATTCTGCTATTGATTCCTTCTATTGTAGTTCTCATTTCATTATTGTATTGTTCATCCCTGTTTGTTTGTTCTTTAATTCTTCTAGTTGTTTGTTAAACATTTCTTGCATCTTCTCAATCTCTGCCTCCATTCTTTTTCCAAGGTCCTGGATCATCTTCACTATCATTATTTTGAATTCTTTTTCTGGAAGGTTGCCTATCTCCCCTTCATTTAATTGTTTTTCTGGGTTTTTTTTCTTGTTCCTTCATCTGGCACATAGCCCTCTGCCTTTTCATCTTGTCTGTCTTTCCGTGAATGTGGTTTTTGTTCCACAGGCTGCAGCATTGTAGTTCTTCTTGCTTCTGCTGTCTGCCCCCTGGTGGATGAGGCTATCTAAGAGGCTTGTGCAAGTTTCCTGATGGGAGGGACTGGTCGCTTATGTTTCTTTGAGATCTTGATTTCAATTCTTTTGGATAAATATTCAGAAGTAGGATTGCTGGATCATATGGTAGTTCTCTTTTTAATTAATTTTTTGAAGAACTTCAATACTCTTTTCTAGGGCTGTTGCACTAGAGATGAAAGATTTGTGTATTGAAAACTACAAAATGTTGATGAAATAATTTAAAGAAGACACAAACAAATGGAAAGATATTCCACATTCATGAATTGGAAAACTTAATATTGTTATGATGCTCATTCTACTCAAAGCAATTTACAGATTCAACATAATCTCTATCAAAATTCCAATGGCACTCTTCACAGAAATAGAAAAAACAATTCTACAATACATATGGAACCAGAAAAGACAACAAGTTGCAAAATCTATGATGAGAAAGAAGAACAAAACTGGAGGCATCACACTTTCTGCTTTCTAATTATATTAAAAAGCTACATTAACCTAAGTTTTGAAAGGAAAATTCACAGAAACTATCCAGGTCTTAATGCCAGGTCTGCAAGTGGGAGGAGGATGGAGAAGCTGGGGGGCGAGGAAGGGCTGCGGGAAGAGAATAACAAAGGAAATTTTCAAGGAAGTGAGTAACATGGAAAAGAGGAGGCCCCACTCATCACTTCTTTACAAAAGAAAATTTGGAGAAACATGCCCTTTTGGGAAACAAATTTAGTGGTTAACACAATGTCTGTGTTGTGTACACATCCATTCCACAGAGAGAGGAAAAAACGTCTTCTCTTCTGTTGGTTCCAGGAAAGGCCATCCTAAACCGAGGGATCAGCAAGCATCACTGTGTCTTCTTCTTCCTGCCAGAGTGTGTGGCGCTCCCTATACTGCTCATTTTTAATTGAGAAATTCAACTTATAGTAAATTTCTACTTTAAAAACATGAAATGGTGCTGAAGTAAGTAAGAAATACAAGAAAAAGTAAATTCTCACCTCCAATTCCTTCCCCACTCTACCACCTGCATCTTTTCTCTAAAGGTGACTCTGTGGAACGGTAGCATTGTCCCTACACAGTTGAGGTTCCTGCCCAGAACAGAGCCTCCCTTCTGTACTTCCAGGAATTAATTTTAAAGAAACACACACAGGTACATCGTATACATGGATGTTCATTGTATCGTTGTTGATAACTATAAAAAATTGAGGGAAAAGATGCCCATGAATAGGAGTATTAAATAAATTATGGAAGAGCCATACCATGGAACAATAAACAACAATTAAAAATAAGAAAGTGGACTTACAACAGGAATGTTTAGAAATAGCCTCCTAACAACCCTTCCTCATTAGGGTCCTGGTTCCTGTCTGGGAGGGAATTTAAGTTTGGGGGGTTCTGGGAGAAGCCTTTTTATCCTAAACAGCTAATAATAGTGCTCTTCAACCCTAAACATTAAAGGGAACTGAAAAAAGTGAAGTGACAGTACACATGACAATATAAAAAGTAAATGACCCACATGGATTGAAGGAGGCCAACACAATAAAACTCTGCTAGTAAGACATTTAAGTTATTTTTACTACCGCCTCTACTATTTTGCTAGTGTTCCATCCAGGCATCCAAAATATTCATGCTCTCTCTCCCTTCCTGCTATCAGTTCAAAGGCTGATCTGAAATCAATCATTTACAGCTTAGTGGGAATGTGTTGCAGAGCCAATATAGGCCTGGCTGAATCACTCAGGGGCCTATTTCCAGAAGTTCCTGGGCTAGAGAAGTACATGTAGCTAAAGTATTTAAAATAATTGTGCAGTGGAATTGTTTTCTGCTATTTCCCCAATTTTTAATATTTTTATTACAAGTGTATGGTTTTCTGCTACAGAGGTCAGTTGTGTTTTTGAGGACTAACCTGACAAGATAAGGATTATTTTCTAATATTGGTCAATGGGAGGATGTGACCAAAATTTCAAAATTCCTAACATTCACATTAGAAAGAAATCTGTTTCTAAATTTTGAACTACATGGATGCTAAATCAGAAATTAAAGGTGATTAAACACCACGAACTGCTCTCAAGTAGATATTTTTGCCTTTGGAGCAGGGGTCTGAGTGTCATTGCTGAAGATAATGGAAAACCACTGAGGTCATGAGGAAGAGTGACAAAATAAAAGTGACACAGAAACTCAATTTGTTAGTGGAGTGTAGAATGGACTCAAAAGGATAGAGGTGGAGGCAAGCAGATTAGAAAGCTCCCGTTGTGTACAAGTCACTAAAATGCATATTTTACACATCTAACCTCACTTACTCATCACGACAATAATCTGCCATAGATATTTTGATACTTATTTTACAGATGAGAAGACTGAGACTCAAGGAAATAAAACAGCTCTCCTAGTATCATATTGTTATTAAATATCAGTGCCAATTTGAGGAAAGAGAGAATATAGAATAAATTTATAACCTCTTAAGGCCTGAGATCAGTTACGTTGATGATCCTCTCTCTAGAACAGTGCTTCCAAATTGGCTGAGCATTGCAATCACTTGAAGAACTTTTTAGAATACCTAGTCCAGCATCGCACACCAGAAAGATGCTGATTATCAGTCAAGTTTGGGAACCTCTGTTGTCATCCAGATGATCTTCTGGTCATTTTACTAAAAGAGAAACTAGCGCAAGGGATGACTAATTCAGTATTAGACCTATTAACTTTGAGATACTGGCAGGGCACCTAGTAGAATCTCTGCATAATTTAGTTGGAATCATGAGACTAGAACTGGGAAGAAATATCAGGACTAGAGGAATACATTTTGGAATGATCTGCATGGAGGTGGTACTTGGAGTCATGAAAGGTCTCCCAGGAAGAAATGGAGGGGGGAAGAATAGATGCTGAGGACAGAGCTCTGATAAATAGCCACAGGGGTGGAATGGGAGGAGGAAGAAACAGATAGACACAACTGAGACATTCTTCTTTAGATAGAAGAAGAACCAGGAAGATAAAATGCCACAGGAGTCAAATGAGTGGAGTCCAATTCTATAATCATTAAAGGTAATAGTCATTAAGGAAAAATTTGGATTTAATAATTGAAAAGTTACTGACAAACCCTGAGATTATTATTTGGGATAGAAGGCAGGCAAAAAGGAGTTGATGAACTTGGTGAGAAAAGGAAGGAAGCAGATGTAGGGTTCAGGGATGTCTGGCTATGAAAGAAAGGGAAGAAAAAGTAGCAGCATCTGGACCACAAAACTCAATGGAAGGTGTTTTAATTGTTATTGTCACTGGAGTATTTGGTGCATGCTAAGTAAGTGTGAAAACATAATATTAAATTTAACTATAAAACAATTTACCCAAACCCAGAGGAAGTATCTCCAGTTCTAAACAGGGCTTGGCCATGTTAACAACAAATATTTATTGAATTTGGTATGTTAAATTTGACTAAGAGGTTATCAACAGGATTCAGTTTAAAGTTCAAAAATAAAGTTTGGGATCATGTTGGGATCAAACCAGAGGAGAGGTAGTCCTGGGGTTCTGTACCTCATGTTTAATACTTCAAAGATATGTAAGTGCAGCAGTCTGCTTCAAAGGAGGGGAAAAAAGGCAGATAGCCTACCATCTCACAAAACTGTTGACAAAAAGTAAAGTATGTATGTCAAAGTGTCCTATAAGCTGCAATAGCTGTTATTCATAAATTTGGTTTAAGCCTATGTGATGAGATATAAGACTAATGAGGGCAGAGAAAGTCTTTAATTCACAGCTCTAACCCCAGTGGGTAGAACAGCGCCTGGTATGTAGTAGACGCTCACTCGTTGCTTGTCAATGAATAAATGGTCATCTCTCATATTAAAATAAGTTAAATCAATAGAAAATTTTGTTGACTGATTTAATCCTACTCCTTGAAATGTCAGACTATCCTTAGAGGAATTTAATTTAAAGGTTCTGAAAGTAGGATAGAGTCACATATACAAAAGGGTGTTTAAAAATTGAGATGGTAGAACACACAAATCAATCCTCTAAAGATAACCTCAAGACCTATGTCCATAGTTCATTGCCATTAATACTTGAAAATCAACTCAAGCATCATCTCCTCCAAAAAGCCAGCCTTGACTCCCCAGTCTGGGTTAAGTACTCACCACACCCCCGACACAGATCCACCACACCCAGAACTCCTGTAGTACTGTGGGAATATTTCTTTCATAGTACCTTTCCTATTGCTTTGAAAATCACTTGTGTCTTCCCCACCAGTCTTTAAGTCTCTTTAGGTCAATAGAATTGTCTTATTCTTCTTATAGTTGCTAATTCCTAACATAGTATCCGGCACTTAGTAGATGCTAAACAAGTTTTCGCTGAAGTGAACTGAATTTGTAAAAGACCTTCATAGATGGTATCAGTTTTATAACCTGATTCACTCATGCATTAGCTTTCAGCCAGTTTTTCAGCTAATCCCTGTTCATACCTGGAAGGAATGATAACATATCACTTCATAAAGACTTTCAGGACCACTTTCAAGTTACCAAATGTCATTTTAAAAGAATTTTGATCAATACTAGTTTAAATTAGATATCAGAAAATCCAATGCATACGTAAGTGTTTGCAGTATTTATATAAAGCTAAATTCAACAATTTCATCCATTTCCTTTCCTCCATTTAGCCTGACATTTCAGCTGATATTCCTGAACTGCTGGGTAAAGCAAATGCATTTCAGTTAGAGCCAGTGTCTCCTGTGAGATTTTGCCAACAGGTGCTCCAGCTTCTTCATTCTATGTACTCTTTCCCTTTACTTGCTGGATTACTAGAACTAGAATTCTGTATTGAAGAATTTACTGTGATTGCTCTAAAGACTGATTTTTACAAATAAGCCTCTTTTGGATTACATGCAAAATAAAAATTTAAGGACCAACTGCACCCCCAGCATTGTATGAGAAGTGGTCAGTAGACAGTGTCCTGATGTTTTCTTTCCTACATCTTTCCTCAGTACTGAAATTCTGGGGGAAAAAAAGATATTCCAGGAATGCATCTTTATGTTCACAACTCTTACTATTCCAAACACATAGAAAATCCCACTCTAAGAAAATATAGCATAACCTTTCCCTTCTGAATATGACGTACCAGCCTAAATCCATATATTCCAAGTCTCTTTGGTAAATATACACTTTGTGTTACCCATCTGTGCAACTGCCATATATTTTTAAAGCCCACAGTTCACAGAAAACTGTCTTAGAGAAACAAACAATGGAAAAGTATAGAAATATCTGATTTATTTCTCTGAATAGGGACCTCCCCAGAAGAAAGTGTACTACAATATCTTCAAGGCATGTGGTTTATCTTTGGGGGAGGAGAGTGAGTGTGAAGAAGGCATCGTTTTCCTGCAGTCTTAAATGGAATCTCTAGTTATATTTGCAAAGATAAAACATATTTATGTTTCTCAAGATTTTTTGAAAGTTGGCTTTGACATGTACTAATTAACCTTGAACTCCCTGGATACTGCTTCATTCTTCTTTACCCAAGAAATTTGCATATAGGCTTCCCTGGCTAATTTCAATTGTTTCATTATCTCCTGTGCTTTTCCCTCTCTCACATCCCCTGCCTCAACAGAACAAACATTCTTGCACATTTTATTTTGTCTTATTCAGATGAACTTCCCCAACTATTATTACTCTGCAGCAGCCCCTGCTGGTAAAAGGCATCATCCAATTTATCTGTCCCTTCTCAATCAGCTGTTTTTGTCAAGCCTGGTGGTTAAATCCCCAACGAGCTATGTCACAGTCTAACCCTGGTGACCCACAGGCTCAGCAGAGCCTGGAACAGGGCTGCCAACCATCTGCAGGGGAGCAAATGTGCCTTGTTTCCAGTGTGGAAAGAACGCCAGAGGAATGCATAATTTTTAGGTGTCTTTATTTCCCTTGTTTCTAGAGCACATAAGGAAAAAGGGGATTTGAAACTGTGTGTGACTAAATGATAAAGGAAAATCAATACAGCAAAACAGACCACCAGAAAATCTTCAGTTGAAGCACAAGTTGTGACATGATGTCAAAGAGGCATTCTTTTCACAGAGAAGGCGTATTAAATTATGCGAGTGCTGACTGCTCTTCCAAGGACTGTTGATAGATACTTAGGAGAGGAAAATCTTCCTTTCTGGTTGACCTTAAAAGCTGTCTTATCTCAGGTCTTAAACGTTTAAATGTGAACATAAAACATTTTTTCACTGATCCTAGAAAAAAAAATATTCTCAACCTGTCCTCTTTAGTTGTGGCTTATCAACTGTCCATGCATATAGAAAGATCTATGTGTGTATAGATAGGTAGATAGATGTATAGATATATTAATTCTCAGCTAAAGAATAAATACATTTATCATTCAGAATGATAGAATTAGAGTGGAAAACACCCAGGTGATTGCAATTTGTTTTGCCATGCGCCCATGAAAACTCCCTATAGCGGAAAAAAAAATAGAGCAGGCAGGTTATGATAATAGGATATATCTGTTTTTCCTCACATTTGTCATTATATTTAAGCCAATCTTCCCAAAAAGTGTAAAATGTATACATTCGTAATAGGGATACAATTCCCCCAAGACTGAGATGCATGGGAAAAAATGCTGTGGAACTAATCTACAAGCACATGTAACAGAGCAAACAAGGCGTTGATTGGGAGAAATAAAACAGAAGAGAACAATGCGAGACAGGAAACAGGACACAGAAGACAAACCGATTTAAAGATTTGGAGTATGTGGCTATTTTGGTATCAGGAAACCCAGCTTTAAAAGGAAGGGTGAATAAGCCTAAAACAATGGGAGATGCATTATTTTTGTGCGCAATCTCAACAGGAACAACATCCCTTCAAAAGAGACACCTCGGGGTTACTTCTAATTCAATAAGTTACTTTTATTTAATAGCAAATAACACCACCAGGTGTGCCAGTTACCAGGAGACTGTTAACCAAGCCAGGTAACCCAGATGGATGAGGCTTCTCAATTAGCACTATCACACAATGGGCACACCAGGGCACCCAAGGCCAGCAAAGCATGATGGTTGAGAGTAGAATCTATTTGAATGAAATAGAATAATCCCAATGCTTTGTTCTTCTATTTGAAAACCAAAGTTGTCCCCAAAGAGCCAGCCTGATATAACAAAGCAGCGCAATCCAGGCTGAAATAACAGAAACCTCTTAGGCAAAGCTGCTAAACAGTTGTACTTTTTAAAGCAAACAGACAAAAAAAAAAAATCCAAACAAAACACTGTATGTTCCCTCAATACAAAAGATAAACTATCAAGTTGTGACAAGGGGCTTTGACTTATGGCAAACCTTGACTTCAAGAATCAGTGTGCAGATGAGAAACTGTTAAGTCATCTGACCTTTGTCTGTACTCTGGTTGGCAGACACCCACAAAAATACTTCCCAAGAAATATCACTCCCATAAAGCAATGCAAAAAGTCACTAATGTATTACTGTATCTGGCAAGGGGAACACTCCAGAACTTATTCATTGCTAATGAATTACCAATAGGAGGAGTATATGTATATGCCTTTGTGACTTGGGGGGAAAGGCCATGAGGGCCCAGCTTATTAAATTTTGTAAATCATAAGCCTTGTCTGAAAATGCAGAGCACTGTAGCTGATTTAGTTGTTGGCCTAGAAACTGTGCTGTTAGGACCATTAAACAGGTCTAGAGTTTAAGTTGCACAGTAAATTATACTCAAAAGAAACAGACAGAGATTTTGCCTCATGTTTTCTGTCTGTGAAGCACAAACCAGCTGCACCGCAGTGGCCCTGTGAGATGGTATCAGATTTTTACATGAATATGTCAAGCTAGTGCACCTTGGTTGAGCTCACCTGAGAGGACTGCGGAGTCCTCCCGTGAATTTTAATGTCAAAAATGGAGAACCAAATTAAATTAAGCTTTTCCTATTTGAAACATTTTCACAGCTGGAATAGATACAGCCAATACTCTTTTTAGGTTATGCCAGCTTTTATAGTCACTTTCAACAAATAGCCATCATTAGAAATAGCAAGGACAATGCAGTTGATCGTTTAAAAATAAAAGGTTGTCATTTTGATTTTTTTTCTTAAAAGAAATAATGAATTGCCTATAGCCACTATGACTGAAACACCCCTTTAGAGGCCACAAATAAATGAGGCCATAAAGAAAGCATAGTCATATGTCAAAGAAACCTGATCCAATTAATCATTCTTTGTAGTAATTCTGTCACAAAACTTTCTAACATTTTGTTTCTATTGAGATGTAAACCCTTAGCTGGTAGTTTGCAGCCTATTCAGTTACTTAATTTTATATTCATTTTTCAAAATGAAGGATTATTTTCCATACAAGACTAAAATTTTGAAAGTTCCTAATGGTCAAGTTATAAATAGCCAATTATTTCATAAAAAGTGGGAAACAATTATTTTCTGAAATGTAGAAACTAAAGAAAAATGTTTTGGAGTATGTAATATAACATGAGTATTTATATTTTGAAAAAGGATTACATTCTATAATTGTTGCATAAACATTTAATTGGCTAAGAATAAATATCAAAATTGACCCTGTTATATTCATATAATCTGGGAGTATGTTTTTCAATCATCATAGAAAGAAAACTATGCTATTCAACATCACTTTTAGAATGGAGCCCTACATACAGTAGACACTCAAAAATGTTGGTTGATGATAAACATGATTCTGCCCATTCTATAGACTTTTTAAACATAAAATTCTGACTTAGTTTTCCATGGTAAATTAGGTGAAACCAATCATCATTGGCAATTTATATCTACAAAGCTCTCTTCAGGGCAAAAGAAAATTAGTGTCAACCATTTATTGAGGTCTTCCTACCATCCCCAAGATTCTGTATACATAAAACTTCACAATGTAATACAACAGAACATTGCTTGCTTAAATTCATTAAAAAAAGTTTTTCCCACTCGGATACTTTTTATGTTAAGACACAAGAATCTAGTTTGGAAGATATGATTAAAATGTGGTTTGATATCAATAGAAGAAGGAAAGGGCGGAAATCAATACTGCAGGAGCTAATAAAGACAAATGTTCTGTGATTCACCAGGGAAGAAATAATGGATGAAAAATTGAATATGATTCAGCAGTGTAACACTGTCACCAAAAGGCAAATGCTATATAGGATTGTATCAATAGACATATCATGTAAAACACGCAAGGTAATTTTTCAGTAGCAGTAGTTCTCAACACTATCGGTTAGGCCAAAATTAGAAAAGCGCCTGTTCTTTGACCACAATCATTGCACAAAGTGTTGTATAGAGTTCACAGGAGAACAAAAAACAAACACAAAGAAAAATAAATGAATTAATATGGATTGTTAGGGAGATAGATACATAGACAGACAAACTATCAGACACAAAGTTTAGAAAACCAGACTTGCTTTCAGAGATCAAGAGAATTAAGTCTATGTTCAGTCAAAAGCAAAGCCAAAACCAGCTAAGAGAGGACATAATTACTATAAAACCAAATACACAAAGGGAACAAGATCCAAAAAGAAGATAGGGACAAGTTGCTTTTATTAGGCAGTGATAGAACCAATAACAATTGGATTCCAGTTGTTTCAGACAATGATTTACATTAAACAGAAAGGAAAATCCCTAGCACATAGACAGGCATGCAATGATTCAATGGTATGCCTGGGATTCCAGTCATTGGAAGTATTCAAAATAATCAGGATACTCTTTCATTCAAAAGTGATTTGGTTAATGAGTGCATGGCTGAACACACCTTCAAACATTTATAGTTGTTTTGTGTGCTATATAGTATGACATCTAGTCAGATTGCTTACCAATAGAGCAAAGTTGAAAGAAACAGCTGAGGAAATTCAACCTAAGGTTACAGATTCCAAGGATCACTGAATCCCCACTTTGTCAAAAATAATCTCAGAATAAAAAGATAAGGAAAATACTAGCTAATTTTATTGAAAATTACTATATACCAAGCCCTGTCCTGTATTTTGTACTTATAAAACCTCATTTAGTATACAATCATATATACTATTATTATCATATTACTATAATTATCTCCATTTACAAATGAGAAACTAAAGTATAGGGAGATTAGGTAATTTTGCCCACAAGTTCCCACAGTCAGAATTTTGAACACCATCAGTCTAGCTGCAGGGCCTAGAAGGCTATCCTGACCCTCAGTTACCTAGGAATATACCACAGACTCAAAAGCAATAAGTAGAATGGGCTAAGATGACAGCTAAGTAGAATGGGCTAGCATGACAGTATCAATAGGTAATGACAGTTGGAGACTAAAGAAATAACCTTACGATGAAGAAGAGAAAATTTAAATTAGGAATAAGAAAAAATTTACACTTAATTAATGACATTAAGATTAGAAAACACATTTTAGAAGGCTAAGGAATATTCTCTCTAGACTTTCTAAAATTCTAAGTAGTTTAGATTTTCTTTTAGTGACGATTTAGTGATATTTCTTTTGGATGAAGAATATTACATTTAGTCCTCCCCAACTCTTTTATAACATATGATTTATGTAAATCATAACATCGCTTGGAAACATTACACTAGAGGACTTCTAAGGAAATATTTAATTTCTAATATAGATTAATTTATTATTTAATTTCTATCTAATATAGATTAATCTAATTAACAGAGACAGCTGGCTACATAACCATACCACCAAATTTTGTACCTCTTGGGTCCCATTGAAAGAACAGGCAGTTAAAAATGGGAATAGAAAAGCAATCTAGAACATAGTCATGATTATGACAATGACCTAAATTGTATCACTCATAGTATAAGCATACCAAATTTGGAAACATTATTAAAAAATGTATTCATGATATAAGAAAGAATGTCTAGTTGCACAACAGACACTATATTAATGCTGCTTCTTATAAAAATCCAATGATTATAACTAGTTTCTTCTTGCCTTAGAGCTTCCAGGTATTTCAATACCTCTTGTTCTTCGGTTTCCTTTCTTTCTTTCCCCCTTCCCTGAACTGGTCTCATTGAAAGCATATTTCATTTCTGATCAAAACAATGAGCCTACAGGTGACATAGGACTTCCTCCTTCAACTCTGATCTCCATTACCACCTTGAACAGGTACGCAGTAGCACCAGTTCTACTGGGAGTGTTTCCCCACCTGTCCCATTATTCTGTTCTTTCCCACTATCTAAGGGTCTTTAAGGGCATTTAGAACAACATTGTATTCTTTCATAATGGGTTCATTCATCTGTCCCGTGTGGATAAAATTGCATAACTGATTTAGGAATTTTCTCAATAAAACTCTTATGTTGGAGATTAAAGCTTTCTGTCCAATACAATTTTTAATTTTCACATATAATACTGGTGAATTCATGAATTGAACACTAGAGTCAAAAATAGCATGCTTCCTCTGGATCCTAAATCCTGAGCCTTCTCAAAAAAAAAAAAAATCAGTAGCATTCTTCATAAAAAATGTTGGCTCTTCACTGTTCTTCATTGAATATCCACTAATTGACAAAACACTGTTTACACCTAGGAAGGTTTAGGACAGATAGGATTGGTTCAAATATTGGTTCTGCTACTTACTAGCTGTATAAATTGACAACTCTGCACCTATTTCAGCATGTTTAATGGGGATAACTTTACTATTTTACTTATGTTGCAGGATAACTGTGAAGATTAGAGATGAAATCAAATTACTATGATATCATGCATGTAGCAGATACTCAATGAATGATAGCTTTTAAAATTATGTTTATAGTCTAATTACATGTTAAAGTGCATTAGAAAGCCAAAGAATATTCTAAAAGAAGGCAACGGATTTTTATACAGAAAATCTGAAAGTTGGGATTAGAAGTGTCCCTCCCAATCTTCCATTTCTGTGGACCTACCTTGTACCTCCATGACTTCTATAGTGATGGAGTGGTTTTAAGAAGACAGAGCCCCAAATCCCACAATTCTTCCATCAGAGGATCTCAGAATTTGTTTGGTGGACTGGACTTCCAAATAAGGTTTTATCTGATAAAAACTTTCTTTTAGTAGAATAACCTAGGAAGCTATGTGAGATGTCAAAAATTCAAACATATTTTTCTAAATTCTTAAGAGTTGAGGTACTAAACAATTTTTTAAGTATATGAAAAAATGCACAACTTTGTCAAATTCAGGGGTCCCTAATGTTAGAAGGAAAAACATTCTGCATATTTTAAGAGTCAAAGAGATGCAAATTTCAATCAAGAGGTGTAGCCCCCTGAAAGGATTATAGAGTAATTGGACTCGTGGTGTATCTGATTAGCTGTGGCTTTAAGTTGTGAAGTCACTGTCGCATACAATATATAAGAGTCAGTCCACCTTATCTACATCACAGGCAAAGAATCTGCTGCTTCCTGAAAAGAACTTCTGATTGTTAATAACTTCAGCAAACTGAGAAGGCAACCAAAAATATCCCTCTTGAGAAAGCCACTCTAAAGAATGTTTGAGGCAACAAAACTGCATCCCCCAAAGGAAACATTGTTCAAGCCATGTATATTTAGAATTAAATATAGGGTATTTAAGATAATTGTGTGTTCATTTATTTATCCATTCATTCATTCAAAAGTATCTATTGAATACGTGCTAGGGCCAGGTACTGTTCTGGGCACTGTGGATACATTAATGAGCAGAACAGAAAAAGTCTCTACATTTGTCACTCTGCCTTCTGGTCAGGGAATAAATATAATAAACATAATAAATGAGTAGAGCTGATGATGACAGTGCCCTGTTTACATTTCCTCCACCCTCATGGGTTGAAGGCTATTAATTGTGAATAAACAACTGCAGGTCTGCCTGAGCTGCAGGAGCACAGTCCTCTGACACTCAAGAAACAGCAGAAATGAGCTTTCAAGTCCTGAAAAGAGCCCTCATCCAAAGACAGAAGTGGTGCTGGGTGATACACACCCCAGCTCCTCACCTCTTGGTGGCAAGCAGTTGAACCTCAGCTGTCCACCAAGATAATCTGCTGATAACCTACCTCTCCCTGACCCACTACCCTACTCCTCTACCTGTTTTTCTTGGGGTCACCTCCCAAATAAACTACTTACACTCAAATTTTGTCTCGGGATCTGTTTCTAGAAGAACTTGTCTGTCCTAGGCAACAAGTACATTACATAGTAGGTTAAAAGGGGATACACGCTATGAGAAAGCACAGAACATATTAAGAAGGATCTGGATTAAAAGGCAAGGGACAAGGTGGTGGAAGGCATTTGAACAAAGACTTGAGGAAATAAAAGGGTAAACCATGGGGATAAAGGGAGGAAAGCTAATGCAGAGCCCCTGCAGCAGGAGTACGCCTTGTGCCTTCAGGACTTTGGAAGAGACCACTGTGACTGCAATGGAGTGTGTGAGGGAGGGAGTAGTAGAGTATGGGATATGAGTGAGGTAACAGCTGTAGGGAGGTATTAAAGATTTTATAAGCTCTTATAAAGACTTTGGGTGTTAGCCTAAGTAATAGAGTGATATGGAAGGATTTGAGTGGGGGAGTAACATAATCTGACATTTTAAAATCTTTTTAGTTACTGTGTTGAGAAAAGACTGTAGGAGGTAAAAGATAGAAGCAGGGAGAACAGTTGGACATCTATTACAAAAATACACACAAAAGTCCATCAACAGGGACTTCCCTGGTGGTCCAGTAGTTAAGACTCGGTGCTCCCAAAGCAGGGGGCCCCAGGTTCGATCTCTGGTCAGGGAACTAGAGCCCGCAAGCCGCAACTAAAGATGCTGCATGCCACAGCTAAGACCCAGCACAACAAAATAAATAAATAAATAAACAAATATTTAAAAAGAAGAGTCTATCAACAGGTGAATGGATATATAAATTGTGGTATTTACATACAATGGAATATTATTCAGCCATAAAAAGGTATGAAATACTGATACATACTACAAAGTAGGGTAAACCTCAAAAATATTATGCTAAATTTTAAAATGCCAGACACAAAAGGTTACATACCGTATGATTGCATTTATAAGAAATATCCAGAATAGGTAAATCCATAACGACAGAAACATACTAGTAGTTTCCAGGGGTTGGGGGGAAGATGATTTGGGAAGTAATTTCCTAACGGGGACAGGGTTTTACTTTGAGGTGATGAAACTATTTTGGAACTAGATAGAGGTGGTGGTTGACAACATTGTCAATATACAAAATGCCACTAAATTATTCACTTTAAATGGTTAATTTTATGTTATGTGAATTTTATCTCAGTTTTAAAAAGAAAAATCTAAAAAGGGGGAAAAATATGTGCAAGTGGGCTTCCCTGGTGGCGCAGTGGTTGAGAGTCCACCTGCTGATGCAGGGGACGCGGGTTCGTGCCCCGGTCCGGGAAGATCCCACATGCCGCGGAGCGGCTGGGCCCATGAGCCATGGCCGCTGAGCCTGCGCGTCCGGAGCCTGTGCTCCGCAATGGGAGAGGCCACGACGGTGAGAGGCCCGCGTACCGCAAAAAAAAAAAAAAAATATGTGCAAGAAATTATGATGGCTTGGACCAGAAGGCTAGTAACAGAGGTGTTGAGAGTGGTATGATTCTGGACATATTTTGTAGGTGAAGTCAAGACAATTTCAGGACCAAATGTCAGTGTGAAGAGTCAGAGATAACTCCAAATTTGGGGGCTTGAGCAACTATTAGTATAAAGTTGGCATTTATAGATACAGAAGGTTGCCATTGGAGCATGGTTAGGTTAGAAGATCAAGAGTCCAGTTCTGAATATGTTAAGTTTAAGAGGTCTGTAGATAGTCAAGTGGAGTTTGAGATTTCTAGCCTTATGGCAAAGATTTAAAATCATATCCATTGTATTATTATGTTCACTGAGCAATGAGTCAAGTAAACATTTGGTATTTTAAATATGTGTTGTGTTTAAGGGAATTCAGCTTATTGGAATAACACATCAGGCTTGTAATTCTGAGTCAAAATGTGTAACCAGAATTTAAATATATTGATGATTTTAAGTGGAAATTTTGGTTTTATATATCAGATCACTTAAAAAAACAAACTTTTTCATATTTGTAATTTTAATTTATTAGACTTTTAAGAAATAAAATTCGTGAAACTTGCCAATGATATCATTGACACAGTTAAAAAGAAAATATTAAATCTGCTAATGAAGTTTAAATGATTTAGAGGTATATACACTTGCAAACAGATCCAAATGTTATTCAAAGGCCTTTAAAAGTTATTGTAGACTTACATAGTAAATTTTGTAAAATAAAACTAAAGGCTTAAGGAAGAACTAGGTTTTTAAATCTCTAACTTTAATAAGTTGACTATTATGCCTTAAAAGCAAGTTAGCTACTGAATGCTTTTTTTTCTACACCTGAGGGCATCAACAAACACATTTAATAGCTTGCTCTGATGAAAAATGAAGAGATTTGAATGTCTACTTTCTGAAGACCAAGGAAATTAAATGTGCTACATAAAATTTCAAAGCCTAAATTTCCAGATATTTCCTAATATTATTCATGTCTAAAGGGAGTCATGGTTTAATTGTGAGTTATTTTGGAAGTTTGGGCAATCTATGTTGCATGTCACGTTATTCAGGAAAATGCTTGGAGGCCCAACTTGTTAAGGTGTTTGATGCCTTTTATTACTGCTGTTGTCTTAACTATTCAACACAATGTGTCCAAAATTCCAATCCAATGTACTTTGTGACACAATAGCCCTGTGCATAGGAGAGAATGAAGTTGCCCAAAATGTCCCAATATGTCACAACCAAGGCAACAGCAGATACAGTCAGTGAGCAAAGGGAAGAAGTTACATCTGAACATGTGAAAGGTGCCACGTTCATTTTTTTCTAGTCCATTAACATATCCAGATAGAGATCATAGCAGAAGTTTAAAATATTAAGAAGAATTTGTGGATACATATAAAACTGTGCTGATTAATTTTTTAAATTATTGTGTATAAGTAATACTGAGCTCTATTGGATTACAGCTATTTCTAAGTTTATAACAAGTGGAGTTTCACTGTGCTTACTCTTTATGGACTTATTTTAATAGTTTAAGGCATCTGAAATTTTGGGTTGCTCCCATAAGTAGAATTAATTTAGGTGGTTTGATAACTGATTATTTATGAGGCCAGTTGGAGGTGGAGTAGTGATATTAAAGTAGAAAATCAGTTTAAGCAGCTGAAGTTTCCAGCCAAGCTTTCTGAATTAGTTTAATTCATTAGGTAATTCCTCATTGCCCTCTGAATTTTATCTTTTGGGGACAGACTATCCCAGAATATTTTTAAAAACAAGAGTTAACCACAGAAGAGTAGAACATGCAATTTTGTAGAACTTAAGATATATGAAAAGATAACCTATTAAAAATTATCAGTCCTATCTGTCATTTCTTGTCCAACTCATTTGGCTTTATATTTAAAAATTTTACTAATGTATTTCCAAATCTTAACTCTAAATATAAATGTTTATCTTTTAACTTTGTTTAAAAAAATTCTTGCCCATTTTACAAATTCATTTTTTGTAAAATTAGGAAAATACAAGAATGTTTCAAAAAGAAAATAAAAACTTCTCACAAATTTACTACCGAGACTCAACATTTTGATGTATTTCTTTCCAGGTTTCCTTCTGCATGTACATAAAGACTTTATTTTTAAAATTTGGATTATATTTTTTATCCAGTTTAGCTTCTTTTCTTTCCTAGGTAACTTCACTTTGTGGACATTTTCCCAAACTTATAAAGATTCATGAGAAAAGTTTTTTAATGGTTATATAGTATTTCATTGTACAAATGTATCCTAATTTATTTAACCATTTCCCTATGGTTAAGTATTCTGATTACTTATTACTAAATAACAACCTAATTAATACTTGAAAACATGTGTGTGCCAACGGAATAAAAATTGACTAAGAATATATATTATAGGGAAGTTCCTAAAGAGTTAAAATATTATTTCTTATTTTTAAAAATCTGTTCTATTATCCTTCTCCTTGGAGATACATTTGATTGTATAATTTTAGTACTTATACCTATTCTTTGATTTTCTTCTTTTTCCTCATAATTGAATATACAGTCAGCTTAATTCTATGGGTCTAATGATTCTGAATTGGTGACATGCTAAGTTTTCATTTTTATCTCAGCTATATATCTACAAATGTTTGAGAGATTTACTTCTGATTACTTGTATCAGCATTTTGCTTTTTCTGTTTTCCAATATATTTTTTGGAAATAGTGAGGACAATCCAATGTGATATTCAAACAATTATACAAACACTGCTATTAACACAAACCTGTCATCACTATCAAAGCTGAAATGGTAGCTGTATATACCAGCAGCAGAAAGCAACTATAGCTCACCAGCCTAAGGAAAAAAAAAATATTGGAAAAACATGAGGGCTTTCACAGGACCAAAGGGAAGTCAGGATGGAAACAGGAAGCAGGCAGCTCCACAGGGTCCCTGTGACAGGAAACACTAGAAGTTTGGCCCTGGCACTGCTGTGACTAGAATTAATAAAATCTTTTTTTCTTACATCGTCACACTCGAGGTTCAATTTTCCCAGAAGAAAGTGTCCAATTGGGCAAGTTGCCCTTGATAGTACTGGGGGTGAGAAGAAGGATCTGGAGGGAGGAGCCTACAAGGATGTTTTGGATTCTCTAGTGAGCAACCAGGCACATGGACTTACCTTTACTTTGTTGTCACAAGATGAAGGAGAAGGAATTCCTCAATGGGAATCAGGGTGCACTTAGGAAAAAGGGAAGTGAATTCTAGACTGCCAACTCCATGGGGCAGGAATCTTTAGGTTTCTTATCCACTGATGCTACATATAGTAGGTGCTTAATAAATATTTGTTGAATCAAATAGAACTGGGTAAGCAAAAAAAGAAGAAAAGAAAAGAAATGAGGGAGGAAGGAAGGAAGGGGGAGGGAGGGAAGAGAAAGAAAGAAAAAGGAAAGGAAAGGAAATGAGAAAAACTAAACTTAATTCAGGGTGAATACTTCCTTAATAAATAAAAAGCTAAGCTAGATGACACTTTTGCTTTTCAATATGAATAAAGAGTGACTCTAAAGCAACGTGATTGATTTTCCTGGATGGCTTGCATATTGACTTTGAAGGCAATTTTCAAAGGGAAGCTCTAAAATGATCTTAAGCAATGGCAGTAATGTTGGTGTAATAGAGAGCTTCTCTATGGGGGCACTTTAAAGGACTCATTTAGATGTTTAAGTCCTGGTAGGTAGGCTTTTAAAAAATTCACTTGTGATTCCACATTGCACATTTTCTATAAACTAATTGGTTAAGGAAAGCAATATAAGGTAATAAGAAAACTAAGAGAGGAGCAGGAAGAATACTACTCTAAACATGGTAGGTTTAATAAGATTTACAGATCCAGTATAATTTGGGGACCTAAATGATTTCTTAAACACATGTGTAAGACCTGCTAAAAGCTATACTAATAGTTACCATATATCTAATATTGACTAGGTATAAGGTACTTATACATTAAATTACACCTATACATTAAATTATCTATGATACTTATAACATCCACCCAGCTAAATAGATACCGTTGCTCCAATTTTACAGGTAAGGAAACTGAGGGTCAGAAATTTGAATTGTCCAAAGTCTTGCAGTAAAGAAAAACAAAGCTGTGATTTGAGCCAGTCTGTTCAGGGCCCCACCCTAAGTGTGACACTGAAAGCAACACTCTCCAAAAGCAACTGAGCAAATGAGGCAACATCCCCTGTTCTCCTTGAAGATATAAACTTATGAGCATATTTACTCCCTACCTGCATCTCCAAAACGTTCTCACACAAACCATTTAATATATTTTCTAAATGATGCTAAAGTCAAGCAAGCATTTAATGTTATCAAACCCATCTTTCCATTTTTTTTCTTTTCAACCCAAATTTATCTTTAAATTTATGTTTAGGTTTACAAATCTAATCATGTATTTAATATATAATACTAATTTTCAAAATCAAAGTGCCTGAAACATTACCAAATAGATGGATAGTGATGAACTTTCTCTTAAATGAGAACTTCAGCATATGATTTGCATTTGCACCAAATTCTTATTTTATGGGAAAAAAAGTACTGTTTTCTATAATGACCAAGGAATAGGCCTAGAGATATCCTTTGTAAAGACTCCTTGATGCCAGAGCATATCAGCATGAAAAAGTAATAAAAGAGAGCTCACAGAGATCTAAAAAGTTTATGGAAAGAACAACTACTTCATAATGAGAGTTTCCAGATCACAAAGTAGAAAGAAGAAATCCAACTATAAATCTATATTCAGAGTACAGCAGAGGAAATAGGATATGAGATAATTTTTGCCTTACTTTTTGAGCAGCATAGATCTTATGAACGGAGGTGGAAGCTATTCAATAACATTTATTGCGAGGCCTCGTTCAGTGCTTTCCACGGGTGGGCAGTCAATAAATCTTATCTGGAGATGATATTTATGCAATGATAATCAGTCTACCTCAGCATAGCAATTTGGGGGGAGAATATTGTCTGTAGCAAGGTTAAGCCTTGTGAAGTAAAATGATAAAAGTAAGGGCAAAGACCAGATGTGGAAAGTATTCAAAAAAGAAATTAAGGTTTATGCAATATTTGCATAAGCATTGGCAACTACAATTTAGAAAAGTAAATGCATTTTCAGAAAAATTTGAAACACATTTCGGTAAATGTAGGGAAAGCATTAAAATTAGACATGATTCTCCACCCCCACCCCAAACTTCACCAACCAACACATATTTATTTCCTCATTCAAACAACGAAGACACAGACACAGAAGAAATTTGACCTTTGTTTCAGGGCAGAGTGGGATCAGTCATATACAACTGAGCCCTTTTATCTTTGTTTCTTGACTCTATGTAGACTAAATTAACAAGTTATAAACACGATCCCTAGGGTTTTGCCACACAAAATATCAAACTAAATAATTTCATACATTGACTTAATGGTTTGGTTCATCTGTAAAAAATAATTTAAACATAGAGTTTAAAATGGTTGATTTTAATTGAGAATCTTTATGTTCTTTGAATGAACTAAAATTCATTACCTCATTTCAACACACACACACACACATGCACAAGAGCACTCTCAGTGGACACTCAGGTGCTAGTATATGAGCTGGTCTCGTGTTTAGAAAAAAAAAAATCCCAAGCCATGCTGACAGTTAATGTAGAAAAAAATCTATACTTTTTCCTTATGAAAAATTTATTTTGACATAATTTTGTATGGAATTTTAAAATAATAGAAATTTCAATTATTCTTTTTTTCTATCTAGTAAGAGAACTCTAGTTTGAGGAATGAGTTATGGTGAGAAATAAAATGAGGAGTAGAGAAGGAAAAAGCTGCTATGACAACGTTTTTCTAATTAGGTGGCACGTAGAGTTATTTCACTCCATTCACCATAAAGTTATACAACATGCATGTTTTAGAAGTTGTTAACGACTCAAAAATAATATGTAAGGTTAAAAATATAAATAATTGGAGCTGAATCTGTCACCTTAATAGTCTAATTTCTCATTTAATGTTTGTATGATTAGTAAGAAGGCAAGCTATATAGCAGACAGTACACTCCGTTACAAACCCAAAAAGGAAAAAGATAATTGACTGCAAACTTCAGGTTACCCAACCACTCAAATCATTTCTATGTTAGGGTCTAATTTTAGTTTTCTTAGACGTGTCTATATCCTCCTTCTTTGCCTTGTTCATAAACCCAGTCTGAAGCTCTGTGGCTGGCATAAGTCCCCGAGATTTCAGCAGCCGGCTAGGAACAGTAACTTTTACCTGATCTTTTCTTTTTTTTTTTTTTTTTTTTGTGGTACGCGGCCTCTCACTGTTGTGGCCTCTTCCGTTGCAGAGCACAGGCTCCAGACGCGCAGGCTCAGCGGCCATGGCTCACGGGCCCAGCTGCTCCGCGGCATGTGGGATCTTCCCGGACCGGGGCACGAACCCGTGTCCCCTGCATCGGCAGGCGGACTCTCAACCACTGCACCACCAGGGAAGCCCTATCTGATCTTTTCTTATAGAGAATGTGGGGAAGAAGAAAACACAGGCTGTTCAGTTAGCAGAGACAATGAAACCTAAAACAGATCTCTTTTTCGTAGTTGGAGGGGATATGTAGATGGGGCAGGCAAGGGAAGTGTAAGAAGCAAACTTGTCCCCAGGAGCTGCCATCAGCCAAACAACCAGGAAGATAAACTGAAAATAAGAATAACTTCTTTTCACTGGGGCTTCTCATTTTCCACAAACTCCTCTCTGCATCCATATTGCAACTTCATCTCTGACTTCCTTCTGTAAGGAAGTCTGTTGTCACAATTCAAACGAACAAAGTTTACAGTAAATCTTTACAAAAAGACAGCTGAAGCCTTGGGAGCAAGTCGCTCTGAAAACCTGGAGAGGACAAAACTTCACAGTGCACAGAGACCAAATCAAATAAATTACATATTTGTGCCAGTACCTTTTGGAAACATATTGGACTTCACACGCACACACACACACACACACGCACACACACACAAATTAAAAAATTCTGAATGTGTCACACTTTCCTCATTAAGCCTGACATAAGAACATGTGTGCTCATACATGCATGTGTGTATGTAACGTGTGCAGGCAGGGGGGAGAGAAAGAGAAAGACAGAGAGAGAAGGAGAGAGAAAGACAGAGAGAGAGACAGAACTGTAGCAAAACCCATAGAAAGAACCCAAAGGAGATGAAAAAAGTTTTTTTCCATTCTTTGTAATGTTCAAGTGCTTAGGAATTACTATATCAGGATATACCCCATTCAGGCAAAAAAAGTTTCATGTTAGAACTTCGGGGAAAATCTTTTGGAATAGGATTCTATATGAGTCTGGTTGAATTAGAGGTGGTCAAATAAGGAGCATAAATTAAACACCAGTCAAATTTAGGAACATTGGCTAAACAAGGTGTAGACAAATAAGGTGTACAGCAAGAATTTATTAAATATCCACTCTTTGTCCATTCAACTGTCATAAATATTTGTTGAGCACCTACAACATTCTAAATTCAACCTCTGCTTTCAGTGAGTTCACAGATAACCTTATCCAGGTGACCAAAGGTGACACTTCTGGGAGTCAGGCAGCAAGGATCAGAAATTCAGGCTAAAGAGAACAAAGAGAAAAATCAGATACCTGGGCAGAGGAACAAAGCCAAGAGAACCTGGGCCCTCAGACCAGTTGATCTGCCTTGATTAGCAGAGAGACGCTCAATCTCAATTCAGGAAGGCTCCTGAATCGCAGATGGGAAACTAAAGTTGACCCAAATCCTATACAGTCTTCTCTCCTCCCGTGTCAGTCCCCATATCCCCTATTATGACCCCCACCCTCACTTCCATCTTTGTACATTTCTGCTCGAACCCTGTATTTTAGTACAAAAAGACTGTTAAAAGCATTCTTTCTGACCATCTCCTGCCTCTTCTCTGCTCTCACTCTTCACCCAGATGATGGAACCAATTTCAGATCTGCACATACAACACGCTCTTTCATACTTACACGCTTCTACCCAAGCCTCCATGTGACAAGTTCTCACATATGCTAGGCATTGTGCCAAGCGCTCAATGTGAATTGCTCATGTAATCCCCATGAAGAGGCTACGATGGTTATTATTCTCTCCCAAGGAAAGCCGACAAGGAAACCGAGACTTAAAGAGTTAACTTACACAATAATTCACAGCCATGAGTTGAGATGAGGTCTGAAGCCTTGAAACCTGCCTCCAAAGTCAATTTCATCATGAGTCAGACCATTTCACACTAACTCCTATCCCAAACAAACTTCCTCACTCCATCATTTGACTTCGATGCTGTTTTCTATATCCCCTAAATAACCTGTCATTTCTCTGTCACAGCACTTATCACACTCACCTTCATAGATCCATTTACTTGATTGTCTTTTCTCCAGTATCTAGAATAAGCCCACGAGCCCCTTACACTTGCAGAATTTAGCCCAATGCCTGGTATTTGAAAGGTAAACAATGAAAGTTGTTGACACTCAAGAATAAATAAATGTCATGAGGTTATGAAATCATGAGAATTGGAAGGAATAAAATATAAATTCATCTAATTTCCAAGCCATTCTTCTTCCAGTGTACCATACTGGCTCCCAGCTAATTGTGGATAAAAGTGGAAACAAAATTGTCCATTCTGTCATCCTTGAATTAAGAGAGTGGGAGAACCAGAGTTAAAATCTACTGTTTCTTATATCTGGCACACAACAGGAGCTCAATAAAAGTTTGTTGAATAAATAAGCCTGGTCCTGGTGTATAGGTAGCTGCTGACTCCTCACATAGGTTGACAGTGAATGTGTTACTCAGATTGTGATCTGTAGACCAGTAGGATTGGCAACAGCAGGGAGCTTGTCAGAAATACAGAATCCCAGGCCCTGCCCCAGATCTGCTAAAGCATAATTTGCACTTTATCAAGACCCCCAGGTGACTAGTATGCATGGTAAATTTGAGAAGCACTGCTCTAGAATGTATGCTGTGTATGGAGATGCGGTTCCCACCCAAGGGACTTGCAATTTAAGTTAGAGAGAAAAACTCTCCCAGACATAAAATACAGTAGATTAGCACCATAAAAACAATATTAATGTGAAGGAAGAACAGCATTGATGTAAACTGAAAATTATAGAGAAGAAAATAATGCAATATTTCAAGGAGCTCTTCTTAGGCAGAGGACACAGAGCTCTCAATACAGGTGCTGACTGCAAAAGTTTGGTAGTGAGCCTCCTGCCCAGCACACCTGCCTTTAAATCATAATGAAGACAGATCTCAGAAAACCCATGTGGTTGGCTTCATATTGCAACTCAAGAAGAAGACTTGTATAATGGACAAGGAAGCAGGATCTGGAGGTAAACAGTCTGGGTTCAAAACCCAGCTCAACCATTGACCAGCTCAACAATCTTGACATTGGGCACACTGGTTAAACCTCAGGACAATATGGGTACCTAACTCATAGAGTTGTGATGAGCATGGGATGAAACGATCCCTGAAAAGCACTTAGCAGAATGTCTGACACAAATAAGCACCCAATAAAAATAATACGTAATTACATAAACAAGATAATTCTTGAAATACATAGGCAACTGGTTTGCTTTGGCATGGCTCCCCTGCCCTGATAGGCTTGATGGGTAGCCTGGGTTGTCCCATCCCTCTTTCCAGCTCCCCATCCCCAAATGTGGTCGCTTGGCTCCTAATCAGGGCCCATGAGCTAGGGTGCAGTTGAACCCCTTAACCTTATACGAAAATGTTGCATACAGAAGTATTTGTGCATATTTCTTCAAAAAAGTTCATAGCTTTTACTAGATTTTCAAAGGCATTGATGGCCTCAAAAAGTCATTAATCACTATTCTAAATGAGGTGGGATAGCATGTCAAAAGCAGGTAATAACAGCAGACTTGAATTTGGTCCTGACTTCATGAGTTGAGTGACTTTTCTAAGGTATCGTCTCATCTTTAACGTGGGGATAATAACACCACCTTATTAATATCGTTTCCTGTGAGGGATTGTGTAACTGTCAAGTGAGATGCTGTATGAAATGGTACCCTAGCTGTAAAAGGCTTCCAGGTGTTAGGGACAGCTGTTATTATTAGTGATTTCTCAAACATCTTCTCCCACTCACTCCAAGGAACTCAGGAAACATCCCCCTTTGAGAGCCACAAGTCAGGTAAGCTGGTTAGGAGGCTTCAGTGCCCACAGCTTGTGCCCCTGCGATGTTTATAAGGATGGAGATGGCTGAGTGAAGCAAGATGGAAACAGCAGCTGGGATGAGTGGTTACAATGAAATGTTGCTTAAGCAGGAAGAGGGGATGGTGGCAGCGTCTGGCTTGGCTGCCATGGGTTGCTATACTTTGATCTCTGGACAGATGTCTCAGGCAGACATGCCCAGATGTGTCTTCCAGCCAGCGCTGTTTTCTCTTCAGCAACACATCTCCAGGCAGCGTTGCTGTGACATTTCCATTTATCAACAACAAAAGTGAGTGGAATACAGAATGAAGAAGTCAAAAGATTCTGCTTCTTTAATTAAAAGAGGTCAAAACAAAGCAGTATAGAGAAAGGGAAGGAAAACAAGCTACATGAGTAGATGGGGACATAAGCCTGGCTTTGAACCTAGACATTTCCACAGTAATCAAGTGGATTGTCAGGAAGCCATGAATGTATAGCTGAGGTGCAAGTGAAAATGAGACTGCGAAGGGTGTGATAACAGTCCTACATCGACAAAAATTTCATCTCATAGGACTCTTGTACAGGACGCCGACAGTGGGCTAGCTCTGTGCTGAGCACAAAAACGGCTTCAGAGTTTTTAAAGATGTGTTACAGTCTTCGTCGTGTTCTTGAACAATTCATTCCAATCAACCAGTCTTTCCCAGCTAGCATTCCTTTTGGATTTCAGAAAGGAAAAGGCAGGTTCTCTGTCTTCCCCTTATTGATTTCAAATCAGAAATAAGGATATTAAATCAGTTAATGAAGAAATGACATAGGAGAGCCATGTTTTTTAAAATGTCATATCCTTGATAATATGGAAAAATAGGATGATGTTTGGAGTTTCCTGTCTCTAGGATTGAATCATGTTTGGGTCAGCCCATGACCATATATAACTGATGTCCATGGCCTGGCATTTGTTTGCATTTCTTCTCTCTGAGCTTTACTGCTTGAACAGTGCTAGTAATGAGAGGAAATGTATTTGTCTCTCATAACTGTCAGAGATGACACAGAGAAGCAAAAGGAATGTGGGCGGTGCTGTTTTGTTTCTAATTAATGAGGGTTTTCAAGCATTTGTGTAAAAAAAGAAGTTGACATTCAAAGGGTCGGAATCTATTGCCCTTTTCAATGTTTTCCTTTAAGGAAAAAGAAGACAAATTTTTATGTAAAGAAAATACTGTGTGTGCAATTCAATGGAAATGATAGGGACAGCCAGAAATGAAATACAAAAAAAAAAAAAAAATCATCCAGGTACCATAAAGCAATGCATAGCTGAAGGTACCTTATTACTTTGTATCATACCTTCTCATTCTGAATAACTACTGTTATGTAATATGAATCATTGATGTTTAAGAATAGAAATAACCACAGTCAGATGCCAAATCAAGGAGAAAAGATCTGCACTTTGAAAAAAAGAACTCTCTTAATATACATGCCACATAAACGTTCAGAGTTTGAGCTCTGAAAGGAATCCTGCAGTGGGGAGCTATTGAGAAAAGCAGTTCTGAGCTAAAGAAATGGGGGGGGAGGGGGCGGGTGGCAAATCTAGTTACAATGCTGGCTCTTTCCCAGTTGAAGTAAGTGACACTATGAAAGTACATCTAGGCCTAGCTCTGTGTGTGTGTATACCACCACACACAGACACCCTTTCTGGTTGCCTAGTAGCAGCTGGCAGAATTCAGCGGGCAGTGTGTCCATCCATCAAATATACCTACTGAAGTGTCTAATGAGAAGAGAGCTCTGTGTTACTCATCTTAAGGGAATAAAAAAACAAACAGGGCTTCCCTGGTGGTGCAGTGGTTAAGAATCTGCCTGCCAATGCAGGGGACACGGGTTCGATCCCTGGTCCGGGAAGATCCCACATGCCATGGAGCAACTAAGCCCATGAGCCACAACTACTGAGCCTGCGCTCTAGAGCCCATGAGCCACAACTACTGAAGCCCGCATGCCACAACTACTGAAGCCCGTGTGCCTAGAGCCCATGCTCTGCAACAAGAGAAGCCACCACAATGAGAAGCCCGTGCACTGCAATGAATAGTAGCCCCCGCTCGCTGCAACTAGAGAAAGCCCACACGCAGCAACGAAGACCCAACGCAGCCAAAAATAAATTTAATTTAATTTAATTTAATTTAATTTTTTTTAATTAAAAAAAACACAAAAAACTAGACTTTATATCTCAAAGACAAAAAGCAAAACATAAGAATATCTCTACAAGGTAACATAGCAACAAATAGAAGGTATTCATATTGCAAAGCGCAAAGTCAAGAAGTAAAGGGATGCCCAATACAGTGTTTAATAATTACCATAAAAAGAAAAGAATATACTTGTGATGCAGATGTGGGTTCAATCATTTATGTCTTCCTGAAAGAGGAGAGTTTTTAACAGACAAGGAGTGATGGAGATCTATGAGAATTCACAGGTGAATGGAACATTCTGTTACCATACCCATAATTTAACTAGCCACAAGTAACAAAAAATTGTGATGGACAGCAATTCAAAGCAATGGGGATTTCTTTGTTTCACATAATAAAAAACCTAGAGATAGGCAGCTGCTGGTATTAATTCTGCAGTCTCAAAAGATAAGAGCTAGAATTTCTGTGATTTGAGGGATCCTCCCTCTTGATCACAAGATAGCTGCTGCAGGTCCAGTCATTGTAACTTCATTGAAGGCAACAACAAAGCAAAGAAAGGATAAAAGGATGACAGAGGATGGGAGGGGAGGAAAGGAGGAATGACTAGTACTCATGGTATATGTAGTATATGCCACTTTTACAAGGAAAAGTATAAGTTTTCCCCAAGCCCCCAACCCCCCTGCAGACTTCTACTTGTATCTTATTAGCTAGAAGTGTTTCTCAGGACAACACAGGGATTCTGACAATGTGAGCCTTGAGTTTTTCCAGTCTCCAGAATGGCTGGCAGAAAGAGCTGGGGAATGTCTAATGATCTACCAAAACTTGGTGCCTGCCACAATTGGACAGACAAATAAGAGAACATATACAGGTTATGGAGAGATTCACTTTCAGGACTGAAACTATCTAGATAGTATTTTGAAAGATTTTACAAAGCACCCAAAGAAAGCATAAAAGTAAATTGTGGGTAGAAATAATATCTAGAATATCTTGCTTACAAAAACATTCACACCCTTATTATACACTTTCACACTTTTATGCACTGGAAAATTTCTATCCATGACAGAAGATCAGCCATCTCTGAAACAGGATATGGCAGTAATTGACCATGCTGCACACAGGAATTCTATGACACAGGTTAAACAAGAAAAGAGAAGCCACCTTCACCAGAGCGAAGCTACAAAAACGGGTTGTTAGAATAGAATATATCTACTTAAAGCATCTCCCACTGAAGTTCCACATTTCACCTCTCTTCTCTGGTCTCTTATCAAACAAGTGACCTCTGTTTTTTGTAGCACCTAGGCACTTTGTCTTGTTTGGGGATGTTTTATTTAATTGCAGACACATCCTGCTGGGTACCCTTGTCCTGTTACCTGAAATGAGGAGGAACTGTAGGGGGTTTTGCTCTCTGCTTACTCCCTGTCAATGAAGTCTTTATGCATTGGGACTTTTGAGGCTCTCCACAACCCCATGATTTGAAGTATTACTATCCCTATTTGAAAGTTGAGCAGCCTGAAGCTTAGAGAAGTAAAGTTAGATGACTGAGAAGGAACATCATAGAGCAGCAGCCTGGTGCCAAACCAAGACCGTCAGACCACAGAGCCTGCTGTGGTGCCTCCTGAGCACGCTCTGATTCTGGAAGTCTAAGAGACTAGCCAAGAACTAGCAAACTAGCAAAATTTCTGCATTATGTTAGATGTTGAGTAAGTGAATGAAACCAATTCTACTCTGGCCTCAAAAGAGAGAGTAAAAACAAATGAAATATTTTCCAACTTTGAGAGCACCAGGTCAGTTTGATTCAAGCCACTGTGGTCATCTGAAAGCCATTCTATGGTTCAGAGAAAGTAGCCATGGCATGCTGGGCATGCCAGTAGTTAGGCATGCTGGGAGGTCCCCGACTATTTGCAGGACATGAGGTAACAGAATCCCGTGGAAAGAGTGAGAACCAAACAGTTCTGAATGTAACTCCTCATTCTAAGTGTCACTAGCCATTGTCCTCAGTTAATAGCTGAGTTCTCTGAGCCTGCTTTTCCTCTTATGTACAATAGGGTTCATAATGTCTACCCAGTTGAAGTAATGTATGCAAAGCACCTTGCATAGTGCCTGACACAGACAGCTGGTGCTCTAGAAGGAGAGCAAACATGGGTGCTTGAGCCCTCTGTTAGCACCATGGTCTCCATGTGATGATACTCCACAGGCCAGGGACCCTTCAAGGTATGACCCCAAAGTGGATGAGGGAAACAGAGTCAGCAGGACAGTTCTCCATGCCCCTGCCAGCCCAGGACAGGGCAATCTAGGGCTCAGTGCTACCTAAAAAGCACATTAATATAGTATTGGGAGAGTTTGAGCACACAGGAATGTGATAGAGAGAAGATGTCAGAGATTAGGACTACTGAGAGATTGGAAGATGAAAGGGAGACCCAAGAGAACATAAGGCTTGCTAGCTGCATTGACCTTTTCCAAGTTACCTCGGTTTGGTTTCCTCATCTGTAAAATGGGGCTAATTGATAATAATATCTTCCTCATAGGGATGTTGTGAGCTTAAAATGAAGAAGCACTTAGAACAGTATGCAAGAGCTTCCCTGGTGGTACAGTGGTTAAGAATCCGCCTGCCAATGCAAGGGACATGGGTTCGAGCCCTGGTCTAGGAAGATCCCACATGCCACAGAGCAACTAAGCCCATGCACCACAACTACTGAGCCTACGCTCTAGAGCCCGTGAGCCACAATTACTGAGCCCGTGCGCCCCAACTACTGAGGCCTGTGTGCCTAGAACCCGTGTTCTGCAACAAGAGAAGCCACCACAGTGAGAAGCCCACGCACCGCAATGAAGAGTAGCCCCAACTCGCCACAACTAGAGAAAGCCCGTGAGCGACAACAAAGACCCTACACAGCCATAAATAAATAAATAAATAAATTTTTAAAAATTAAAAAAACAAAACAAAATAACAGTATGCAAAAAAAGAAAAAAGATCTTCTACCAGGAAGATCAAATGCTCCACAATTAAAGAAGGTGAGGTTTTAAAGCCTTAGAATTTCATAAAATTATGTTACTCCCAACAGCAGAGTGGAGTGGAGTGGAATTGTTAGTGTGAACTAGGAAATGGGTCAGCAAGCAGTGAAAGCCTGGCAGTGGAAAGCCAGAGATGAGCCAGAGTTAGAATGGATACAAGGGTCAAGCCAAGTTTTGGAGGGGGTTGTTTTGGAACAGGGTTTTTTAACCTTGTCACTATTGCTATTTGGGGCTAGATAATTCTTTGTTGTGGGGCTGTTCTGTGCATTGCAGAATGTTTGGTAACATCTCTGTTCTCTACTCACTGGATGCCTGTAGCCCCTCTCACCCCCAAGTCTTGACAATCAAAATTGTCTCCACACTTTGCCATCTGCCTTTGAGGGCAGAGAAAGGAGAGAGGAAGGGGCTACAAAATCACTCAATTGAAAACCACTGCTTTCTAATGCAGAGACCACGGTATGTGTTAAACCACAAAGAAAGAAATATATAGTTTCCATTTCCTGTCATGTCAAGCTTTTCTGTTTCACATCAATATAGAGGAAAAATGCCAAAATTTCAAATGGTAACAGGAAAAGGAAAAATAGCAATGACTGTCAACTTGAAAGGATGGGAATCAGCAGGTTCTTTATTGCTGTTTTTCTATGCAATAGTGCAAGACAACTGGGGGAAAGTATTGAACTGTAATTTTATTTAATTTCAGGATATGACCAAATTAAGAATAAATAATCTCTATTTACAAAATAGAAAAATTTGTATTAGCTTGAAAACAAATTTCCAGTCAAGAGTTTTGAAAGAACTCAATTGGCTTACAGTACCCTTACTGTCTGGACAGAAAGAAGCAATGAATATGACAAGAAGTCCTGATAGCTTTAGTTTGTCTTTTGTTTTTTTCAGACATGATGCACTTAGAGTCTTTCAATTGCTCTTACCTCCCGGCTTTCTTTCAATATGAAAGCTTTAGCATTCAGTCATGAAATACTGCATCCCAGTTGTTCCTTTTTTTTTTTTTTTTTTGGATGTTGGGGGTAGGAGTTTATTAATTAATTAATTTATTTTTGCTGTGTTGCGTCTTCGTTTCTGAGCGAGGGCTTTCTCTAGCTGTGGCAAGCGGGGGCCACTCTTCATCGCGGTGCGCGGGCCTCTCACTATCGCGGCCTCTCTTGTTGCGGAGCACAGGTTCCAGACGCGCAGGCTCAGTAGTTATGGCGCACGGGCTTAGTCGCTCCGCGGCATGTGGGATCCTCCCAGACCAGGGCTCAAACCCGTGTCCCCTGCATTAGCAGGCAGATTCCCAACCACTGCACCACCAGGGAAGCTCAGTTGTTCCTATTTTTAAAGAGATTCTGTAGAGTTGATATTTGTATAGTTTAATGTTTTAGGCAGAAGTTCAAAAAATAAATAATTCAACCCCATATCTTTACTTAGTCACATATTAAAGAAATATAATTTATAACAAACATCTGCTTTCCAGTAATAGAGTAACAGACGGCAAAGAAAATTGGGTGTGAGAAATGACATACACTCATGCATTTATGTAATTAAACCTTAAAAGAATAGCTGAGTGATATTTTTCTTCTAATGCCAATCCAAGAATTAATAACACTCAAGTTAGCGTCAGGTCTTATAAAAGTACCATCTTAAACATAATGACCTGGTCCAATGGTAACACCTGTTAGTTCTCTTCCTAGACAGCTCTCTGATGTACATGCTGAGGTGACACTACAGGGAAACAAAACAACTGGTCAGCTCAGAAGGGGGGAAATCAATACAATTGATTATTTGGCATTGTGAACACACCTCTCCAAAAAAGGTGATCACACTTAATTTTCACTTTCCAATTGTTTGCTTTAAATTGCTTTGATAAAAATTTACAGGAAATTACTATAGCGATTGTGTTATCTTTATACCAAAATGTATGATGTTTATATTTTCTTCTGCCTCTTATCAAGAAGAAATAATGGATATTTGAAAAAGTATTTGCTGGATTATCTAAAAAAGTCACCAAAGATAAGGACTTTAATTTTAAAAATAGCCATTAGGTTAAAACCAATAAACTCTGGTGTAGAGCATGTTGCAAATGAGGTCAAACTCTTGAGTTAATTCTGAAATAAGCTGTTTATTTTGGTTTTGTTCCATGACTATAGGTTATAGCTTCCAACCAGGCCAGCCAAATCAAAACCACAGATGTTAATCCAAGACTACTCTGTAGTATAAACGAATCAATTCAAACCCGTGACCGTTACTGGAAAAACAACTCAAAATATACAGACCCACCCTAAAACATGACTCAGTAATGGGGAAAAAATCAACCAGTAGGCCTGGTTCTTATGGTTGATCAATAATGCTACCTTCATTTAGGGGGAAGAAAACCAATATATTTTCCATTTTGAATTGCAATAAACAAAGGGAAGTTCTACAATTAGCTCAAACTCAACCAAAGATTACTAGTTACAAAGTATCTGTGCCTCTCTATGAATCAGCAAGGTCAATCTGCAGACATGGCCTATAGATTCGCAGTTAAGTTACAGCCGGCCTCAGTCACTCTTTTAAAACTGTTATTAAACAGGATTTGAAATGCCATTTGTTGAGAGATGACTTAGATTATAGGGTTCCAAATGGAAAGAAAGTTATAATAGAGTAGGAAGGTAGAGCATCCATATTCTACAGAATGAAGTTCCAAATGACCAAAAAAACCTTTACTGAAAACAGTGAAGATCAAAATTCCATTCTGTACCATAAACACTAAACCCAGAAATCTCACCCAAACACTTGAGTCTTAAAGCAAGCTGACAATACATAATGTTTTGAATGCTGCAAAAGGATGATGATAAAAACAGAAAAGAAGTTTTTAGTGTCGATTAGAAAACATCTTGGAAATGACTTCATCTGTTGTTGATAATTAATTTTGAAAAAAAAAAAAAGACAACCATATTATCTCACCTTCGAATTCTTGCAAGTTGTTCATTCGTCACATTACTTTTCTGAAAACAAGATTAAATAACAAAAGCATATTCTGGTATTAGGGATTCCTTTATAAAAGCAATCTTAGCCTCCAAACAGTTTCAACCCACTTTCTCAACTTACTACAATTACATCTTTAATGTTCACCATAACTGTTGCTTAAAATATTAAACTCAAGGTAGTATAAGAGTCTGAAAAGTCAATTTGCGTTTCATATACCTTGTTTATGAAAGCATAAAATTAGAAAATACATTTTCAAAAACATATTCAAAATGTATGATTGAAGCAAAGAAATAGAAGTTGGGATGATAGATAGGTAATCAGATGGCTTATGTTCAGCCATGCCAGAAAATTGAGCTGTGACCAAATATTTATTGTTCTGTTACAGAGCTCTTTTTAGTCAAGCTGTCTAAATTTGCTCTCCATCAGTGGTTCTCCACTTCTGTGTATATGTAGGAGGGGAAAGGATGAGGGGGCAGGGTAGGGGACTAATGGGGAGGACATGTCAAATGCCCAACTGCATAGTTCCTCTCAAATAGATCTGACTCTGTAAGTCTGAGGAGATCTTGTGTAGACCTGTATTATAAGTAACCCAGACGACTCTGATGTAAGTGGTCCATGAATAATACTTACATTAAGAAATATTGCAGCCTTCTGCTTAACACTTGAGAAGCCTTGCTTACATCCTTAATACTCTCTACCAAACACTCTCAGGAAGGCACATTCCTCATAAAAGGTTCCTCCCTACTTCTTACCATTTCCTTGGGGTGTCTTTCCAGTCTTTGCCTCCCAAATCTCCTTGAATCTCTCCCTGCATCATTTCCTTCCACTTGAAACTTGATAATTTGGACTGTCCTTTACTTCCTGAAACTGCGCTTGCCTGATGTGAAGATTCTAGTTCCCCTGTAAATGCAATTTTCTGCAAGGTACAGACAGTTCTGTTCTTTCAGCGTAGCTGCTATCACAAGTTTATGACATTCTTATTTTGAAAAAGGCAGAGTGGTGCAAGACAAACAACTGGGAAGCTGGAGTCCAGAAACTTAGGTTTGCATTTTGATGCATTTTGATGCTGCTAATTCTGACTTAGGATGTTGGGGAAGTCACTTTATGCTCTGAGCTTCAGTCTCCTCACCTGTAAAATAAATCAAATAATGCCTAACTCTTAGGATATAAGTTAGGGTTAAATGAGATACTGTCTGGAAAAAGTCCTTTGAAAATGGTAATTTTCTATAAATTTGGGAAATTTTTGCAAAGCAAGAGAAAGACCTGCCTATGATCATTTTGAAATCCTTGTCTTATGTGGAACAAAATATGGAACTTCTAGCTACTTTTTCATGAAGGGTAAAAAGCATAATCCCTTGATAATAATTTAGTTCTTTAGACATCAATAATGCTAACTCTTTAGTGATCCAGAAACCAACTGTTCTAGATATTTTCCATTTTTCACTTCCTTCCTTTCTTCCTCTGTCCTGCTTTGATGCTCAGGAGTTGGTTCCTGCAGACCACATCTCCTGGAATCTCTTGCTAGCTGCCTTCTGGGTGGTGTCGGCCAACAGAAGGACCAGCAGGAGATGGTTGGCAGGATAGAAGCTGGGCTGTTTCTTCCCTACTCATTCCGTTTTCATACCATATCTGTGGTGGCAACTGTATCCACTCACTATGACAGCAGCCCTCTCCCTCCACAATTCCAATGCTCACTGGGTTCCAGTTACATATTTCCTCCCCTCAGTCCCTCAGCCCAGGGTGTGAAATGGGTTCCTGCTTTCAGCCCCTGAGTGGAGCACCTGTTCATCCTTCATTCATTCTCATTTGATCCCAGCCACCACACCCCTAAAAGTATGCCTTTTATTAAAGTCTTCTCGTTTGAACCATCAGGAATTAATTCTGTTTCTTGCAGGGACCCTGACTGATACACCAGTATAGTAGTAAACCAACTACATGCATGGAATTTTTGAAGGACATGGATTTAAGTTCATTTTTATGATTAGGGTTTTTTGTTATTGTAGAGTATCTTCCATCCTCCTGTTCTTAGTCATAAACAGACATTACTATTAATATTGAATCATTTGCCTGGGCCAACATGGTGAAAAAGATTATTGCCCTAAAGCTAAATAGAAACAAATTCCCTCTTCTGAAGAATCTCTCTGAAGTTTCTATTACCATGGTGGTACTTTGACTTTGGAGTGTTTTTCTTTTCTTTCTTTGTTTTGTTTGAATGACAAAGAAATGGAAGTTTTCTATGGAGGGGTGGTATTTTTTCCTGTTACTAAGGTGGGGTGAGAAATGATCTCTTCTTTTTAAATAAATGTTTATAAGTTTTTATGTGCATTAAACTCCCTCAATATTTTTACGGAGAAAAAAAAATTAATGAAGAAGTTATTAACATTGGAAAATAAGCTATCTCAATTACACAGTAACTTTTTCTCAAAGGTTTTCTTAATATTTATATATTAACATCATAATGACTCAATACAATTTATACAACTTGCAGCCATTATTGTGAAAAAAGATCCCTTAAAATAATACCTCCACCTTACAGACAGATTTGACATGACATAATGACTCACGGAGAGCCAAATGCAGGATTACATGATAAGCCAGAAGCTGTGTCATGGTCTACCAGGCCAGGTAAGTAATACACATTTCGTAAAGGAGCCAAGTAAATAGTTACAGAAACAGGAAAGTCTCTGTAGAGTAAATTGCGCTCAGGCAATTTTTAAAATATGGATTATGGAAGATTCTCTTCTCTCCTTTTCTCTAGGCTTACCTTTTTAATAAGAACAAAAGTAAAACAAATGTGTGTGCACAAAGACACAGAATACATTCTAATAACTTCAGGGACTCTGATTTAATCTACTGAAGATATAGTTCAGAGTAGAGAAATGACATCTTGAGACCCCTTCATTCTATCTGGGTGTTACAGCTGAGATGGGCCTGTGTGAAGCAAGCTAAGAACAATATGTGCTGTTCTGATGCCTGAATATTATAGGTGCAAGAATAACTAGCTTGCAGAGCTTCAAAGAGCAGAGACGATTTCAACCTTAATAACCTCTGTGGCATTTTTCAATTTTCCAGGCTGCCAGTCAAAATGAATGCATGTCTGGGGTCAGAGAGGAGACAAGAAAGGGAAGAGATTAACCTCTGAGATCCATGATATAAACTCCATTGGCTAAAACTGGTCATGTGTTAGAAACCAAACACGGATAGCGATAACCCTCTCTATACACTGAGCTCAGATGTTAGAACAAAGGTTCTAGGAGGGAAATTGGGATCTTCAGGGTTACCTGGCTGAAATAATCATGGAATGTTAATCATTCGTATTTTCTTCTTCCCCTAGATCGAAAGCAACCCCGCAGTCTCCTCCTGATCTTCAAGCTAGTTCAAGAGATGGTTCTTAAAAAACCATTGAACGTCTTTTCAAATGAGAAAGGCTTGCAGAAAACTCAGACCTGCCCCTGCCCAAACTCCTCTATCTCACCAAAGTGAGCAAACAAAACTCTTGGTCTGGCACCTTCCTCATACACAACCCTTCCTCAGCCTTGCTTTATCTGTCAGGAAATTAGAAACTCCCCCAAGAGGTGAAGATCTCCTAATTATGGATGCTCTAAGAAAGCTAAGATTGCTACTATTGCCAAAGAAATACAAATTATACGCAGAATGAACTTGCTCAAAAGAAGAAGCCATTGTGCAGATGTCTCACCACACCTTGACTTGTTTCTTACATTTTCTGGTATCAAACACTCTCAAGTTTTCTTTCAAAGTGTATCTTGAGCCTCTGCTTTTACATTCAGTGCTCCTCCCAGAACTTCTGTGCAAGCACTGGGCATTCCAAAAATAAGACAAGGAATCACCCACTTCTGGAATAAGGGTCCATGAAACTAGGGAAAAACCATGAGGAATAGTCTGTTGATTCTGTCAGAAATCACCAGTCCCAGCCCTTGAGTTTGGGATAGTGTCACCATGATACTGCCAAGGGGCTGCTGACTCCACGGCTGACTTCACCTGAGCTGATCCTTTTTCATTAATTCATCTATTTATCTATTCATTTATTCAACTGTGAAATATGTAATTTGTAGATATGATGTACAGAATTCTGTGACAGACACTAAAGAGAAATAAAAGCAGTCCAAAACATATATATCTTGCTAAGGAGAGTCTGCCCCACCTTAATCTACCTGTTTTTTTGTTTTTGTTTTCTTTTTTTTGGCCAGGCCTCACAGCATGAAGGATCTTAATTCCTAGACCAGGGATTTGAACCCATGCCCCCTGCAGTGGAAGCATGGAGTCCTAACCACTGGACCACCAGGGAAGTCCCGATGTAGCTTAGCTCTTGTCTGAATAACTATAAGAGTGTCACACCTAGCCTCGCTTACCCACCCAAGCACACTTCTAATCCATTCTCCACACTGCCCCCAGGCCAGTAATATTTTCAAATGTAGCTCTGCTGTGTCTTACCCTCACTGCAAGATAAAGACTGCACAAAGTCCCTAGAAATCTTCAGCCTTATCTTGCACCATTGTTCCTTTACATATGAGCTTCTTCTATTCTGGCTTTCTTTTTTAAATAAACTTTTAATTTGGAATAATCATTGATTTGCAGAAAAGTTGCATAGGTAGTAGAGAGTTTCCATACACAGCTCACTCAATTTCAGTTTCCCCTAATGTTATCATCTTATGTAACTATGATATGTTTGTCAAAACTTAGAAACTACCATTAGTACATTACTATCAACTAAACTCCATACGTTATTTAGATTTCACCAGTTTTTCCATTAATGTTCTTTTTCTATTCCTGGGTCTAATCACCCTTCCCTTCTCTTAAATGCTTATCCCATCATACAGCCATTATGCATGTCATTGTATCACTTAAAATATTCTCTTACCCTCACTCTTCCCCCCAGCTCTCTTTGCTATGTGGTTTCTACTCATTGTTCAGATCTTAGCTCAAAAGTCACTTCTTCAGAGGACTCTCTCTAAAGCCTGAGTCTAGGGCTGGTTTCTGTGTAATGTGCCTTTATACAACTACGTGCCCTTCCTTTGTAGCACTTTTCTCTTTGATGTGATTATTTAATTTTGTCCCTATCGGCCACTAGGCTCTAAAGACCATGAAAGCAGAAAGCCTCTCTGTTTTTCCTAATCATTGTATTCCCCAAGTCTTAGCACGGTGTGTGGCATATCATATGGACTCAAAGAATGTACTGAATTAATAGATGGATAAAAGAATGAAAGAGAAGAGTTAAGTGATAATAGGAGGAAGCACATTATAGAACATCAAAATGAGTGACCCAGACAATACAGATGATCACAGAGCTTCAAAAGAGGGAAAGATCAAAGTGAGAGGCAGAATTACAAGAAAACTTCATGACAATAGAGAGTGGGACTTTACCTGGACCTTTTATTCATGCAATTAACAATTACTGAGTATTTACTAAGTGCCAAGCCCTCAAAGTGTTTTGTTCATTTTAAGCAAGGAAATGGTGTGATCAGTGTGACATGTTATAAAAAACAATGGAGCAATATGGAGGATTGACTGAATAAGAAAGAAACCAGAAAGTTTTAAAAAACAGTTAAGATAATAATTCAGCTAAGAAATACTGAGATCTCAGACTAAGGCAAATGTGATGAAGAAAAGGAAATACTGAGGAGGTCAATTCAACAAGCACTTGGAGATAACAAATATTAGAAAAAGAAATTCCCAGCAGGTTAAATAGCAACAAGAATGAGTTACAAGTTAAAAATTAACATGGATATTTGGAATACAGTGAGAGTACTTCCAGGTTGAAGTAAAGGGCTCATGATGGAAGCTATGGAAGAGAGACTTGGATAGATAAATTCTGCTTTTGAAAAGTCAAGGAGATTGGACTTTATTCTATTAGTAATGAGTCATTAAGCAATAATGACATGATGAAAGTGAGATATAGGATGAAGAGAATTTAGACAAAGGAAGGCTCATTGAGAAACTGCTGAAGAAATCTAAGCATTTGCTTTAGAGTGTTAGCGTTAGAAATAAAGAGGAAGTGGCATCCCTATCGCATTTTTTAAAAGAAGATTGATTTACAAGTACCTAAATCAGCATCCAGTGTATTGATAGTATCTAGGGCAGAGTATTTTATCCTCATTTTATTTGACTTACTCTTCTTTATGGAGAAAACATCCTGGAAGACTAGTAGGTTTTGAATACCCATCAATATTCATTGAAAACCCTTTATATGACAAGAACATGGAGCATACAAAAAAAAAGTACATATGTGGTCTTCCTTTGAAGTATCTTTTTTACTCTTAGCTTTCAGGAGAAATGAATATATGTGATATACTTCTGTGGTCATGTTCCTCCAAGATGACCCCCATGATCTCCACCTCCTGGCATTCACAATCTGTGTAGTCCCCTCCTGTGTTGTATTGGGCTTGGTCTGTGAGACCAGTGACCTAGAGCAGAAGCGATGGCTTAGCATTTCCCAGAGTACATATAAAAGACTGCATCTTCTGTCTTGGCTTTCTTTCTCTTTCTCAGATCACTCACTCTGGGGGAAGTCAGCTGCTGTGTCATGAAGACATTCAGGTCACCTGTGAAGATGCACGTGTGGTGGGAAGGGAAGCCTCTGGACAACAGCCAGTGAAGAACTGAGGCCTGCCAACAACCACATGAGTGAGCTTGGAACTGGATTCTCAGGCTCCAGTCAAGCCTTGATTCAACTGCAGCTGTTGCCAACAGTGTGACTGCAGCTTGAGAAAGTAAGCCTGAACCACCCAGCTAAGATGCTCCCTGTTTACTGCCTCTGAGAAACTGTGAGAGACAATAAATGTTTGTTGTTACAAGCTGCTAAATTTGGGGGTAACTTGTTACACAACAATAGATAACTAAGGCAACTTCATACTACTAAACATTGAAAACTAGCAAGGAAATCATGTTTCCATCTTTGTCCTCGCTGCTAAGAAATGTAAGCTAAATATGATTCTTGATTTTGGTTGCTTTTCTCAGTCTATAGTTATTGATTTATCTTCTTCCCCCCACCCCTCTATTTTTTGTTTCCTATCTTTTGTCTTCTGTCCACTGAATTTGGTTTTATTCTTCTTACTCCTTTATTGTAAAGCTCCTAAAGTCTTTTTGGAAATAGATGCAGGATAAAACAACAAAGTAAAAATAGAAGACATTAAGATAGGGTTCCAGCCGCCATCAGAGAGATCACAATCTCATGGGAGAGAAAAGAGACCAAGTAATGTGACACAGTCTATTACTAGTGTTCAACCACACAGAGATTGCTGTTAGAATTCCAAGGAAAGGGATACCAGAAAAGTTGTATTTTAGGTCAAGTTCCCCAGAAGCAGACCTTGAGATAGGATTTGCATTACAAAAGTGCCCTCAAAATAAACTGTTAAGGAAATGAAGAAAACAGGGCAGGGAAAGGGAAAAAGCCAAGCCAGGAAAATTTTGAAAGTCTCATGGAAGATGGTTTCAACCTGATCCTATATGATAAGTCAGGAATATGAGAACGGCTTAGAGAGAGAGTCCTGAGCTTCCGTACTTCTGTACCCATTGGCCAAGGGCCTCTGAAAGACAGGGAAGCTCCCAGGCACACCAGCTCCTGGTGGGACCCCTTGAACTGCAAAGAAGTGGCTGCAGTAGCCTGAGGGAAGTCCTCAAAAGACAGCTGCAGTTGTCAGCGGTCAGAAGAAAGAACACGCTGAAACCAAGTGAGAACACAGAAATGGTGAAGAGATCTGAGGTCATCTGCATAGAGCACCAAGGTCTTCTCTATTAGGGAAAATTCCATTCAAGGAGAAGGCTCATCACCTGTAAGGAACCTTATGGGATAGCTAGAATTGGGATAGACACGAAGAAGAAAGTATTTTACAGAATCTGAGATGACTAACCAATTATAAAACAGGTAGAACCTCTTGGGAACTCTAGAATGATTCAATATTATAACTTAGACACTTAATTCTATTTCTAATCCCAAGGCTGGATCTTAAGCTCACCTCTTTTGGGGGTTATTAAAACACAATCATTTGTCTTTAGAAAAGAGCTGGTGAAAGGTTAGAAAAATCTCATGCTTCTTCTAAACCTTAGACATGCTATTTCTCACCCATTCTGTTTCTAAAGTACAAATACAGCATAAAACTCTGAGCTAGGTCTTAAATAAGAAGAAAGCCTGGTGGAACAGGATGAGAATCCCTAAAGTGTTTTAAGACTTCCTCTTCTATTATTATCATTATTCCTGGGCTGCTAAAATTTGGAGACCACTTCAAATACAAGCTATTTAATAATATGTCTCTTTCTCTTTCTCTCTCTCTTTTTTTTCCAGAGTTTATCACTAATAAGTAAAGTGTTGTAATAGCTTTTCCTCCTATATACACTTTATGATATAGTCTAAATTTATCTGGAGTTGAGCATGAAGGCATAAATCACTAAGGCCCTGCTTGCCTGATCAAGAGCCTATCTTCTAGAAAAATCAGGTCTCCAGGGGCTGTTGTTCACAGAAACTCTATTTTCTGGCTCTCCATCAGGGTTGCAGACACCTCTCCCCAAGGATTCATCAACTGCCAAACAAAAAGGAAGGCAGGTCAATGATACCAAAATCTGCAGCTTCAGGAGCTTCTGAAGTCCCTGACCAGAAAAGAAATAATAATAAAGAGAGAGAGAGAGAGAAAGGAAAAACATTTTCAAAGGAACAAAAACACATGGTCTTAGAATTCATAGGCTATGTTCTGGAAAGGAGACTCTCAGAACCCCATAACAAGCAAGTTTCTGGGACTGTAATGATGGGTTACCAACCAGCCTAGGTAGGTACCGATCATTATTGTTTTATTAGATAGAGTCCAGTTTTGCGTGCTATTCTATCATTTTGACAAAAGGATTTCTTCATGACATCTTTTGTCATGTTATCCTGACTTAAATGTGGATGAACCATACTGAATGATTCACATTTACAGAATGTAGGCTCTGCCTTCTAACTGAATATTTCTCTTTCAATTTGACCCCAGATACCCTTGTACTTTGGCAACACCAATTTATAGCACAAAATGTTAGAATTCCAACCCAAAACAGGAGCCATTGCATTGAGGGTTGTCACTTATATTATAGGTGAGAAAGCTGAGATTCAGAGAAGTCATATAAACCTGCTTAAGGCCAAGCAAAGCTTGTAGTAGAAGACCAGTTACTTGTCTCTCTAGCCAAAGCTCTTCCAGATATACCACAGTTCAACTAAGAAGGTTAGAGATCAATTTAAACTCCAAAGTGGTGCTGTATAAGGACTTAAAGAATCTTTTGAGGGCGAGACATAGTGCAATGAAAGCTGGATAGATGAGACAAAAAACAAACTCTATCACTTCAGCATCGAATGAGAGAAGGCTATCAGGCAAGGCCACTTAGCGGCTGGATAAAGGAAGAATGACAACAAGCTGGGGACAGAGGCAGGGTAAGTATGGCAAGTGGGGTGGGCTGAGCTAGGTTTTTCAAGCTTCCTGTGGATCAGCTAATTTGAATAATTCCGTGGGTTCCCGGGTATAGGGGCTGCCCTTGTTGTCTGGCATCTGGCTCTGGGGCAATTACAGTGGGTGCATATTAGCCCTGGAGTGTGGAAGCTCCATAAGGGAAATGGTTGGGATATGGACTTGACCAGTTCTGAGAAGGGGAACTGACCAGCCTTTAGCCATGGGTGAGCACAGCATCTCCAAAACAATTACAAGTGTTTATGAAAAAATAGAATTAGCCCTGGGCCAAACCACAGATACTCACAGAAGCAGCTGTGAAAAAATAAACAGCACCGTTAAGAATCAAAAGACCTGGGTTTGAGTCCCTCTGTCACTCATTTGCTATGTGGCTTTAGGCAAGTTGTTTAACTTCCTCTGTATCCCAGGCTCTTCATCTGTGCATCGAGAATTCATATAATTCACCTTACAGGATTGTGGTGGAGATTAAATATAATAATGTACATCTAACAAATACACATATTTCATATGTTTATATAAAATATAAGGTTGTAAACAAAGGGATTTTCACCCTAATCATAGATACCATTCAAATGTAATGATATTAAAATATTTTTTAACATCTTTATTGGAGTATAGTTTCTTTACAATGTTGTGTTAGTTTCTGCTGTATAACAAAGTGAATCAGCTATATGTATACATATATCCCCATATCCACTCCCTTTTGCATCTCCCTCCCACCCTACATATCCCTTCCCTCTAGATGGTCACACAGCACTGAGATGATCTCCCTGTGCCATGTGGCTGCTTCCCACTAGCTTTCCATTTTACATTTGGTAGTGTATATATGTCCATGCCACTCTCTCACTTTGTCTCAGTTTACCCTTCCCCCTCCCGTGTCCTCAAGTCCATTCTCTACGTCTGCGTCTTTATTCCTGTCCTGCCCCTAGGTTTGTCAGAACTTTTTTTTTCTTTATTTTTATTTATTTATTTATTTATTTGGCGGTATGTGGGCCTCTCCCTGTTGTGGCCTCTCGCATCGTGGAGCACAGGCTCCGGACGCGCAGGCTCAACGGCCATGGCTCATGGGCCCAGCCGCTCCGCGGCATGCGGGATCCTCCCGGACCGGGGCACGAACCCGCGTCCCCTGCATCGGCAGACGGACTCTCAACCACTGCGCCACCAGGGAAGTCCCTTTCTTTATTTTTAGATTCCATATATATGTTAGCATACAGTATTTGTTTTTCTCTTTCTGATTTACTTCACTCTGTATGACAGACTCTAGGTCCATCCACCTCACTACAAATAACTCTATTTCAATTCTTTCTATGGCTGAGTAATATTCCATTGTATATATGTGCCACATCTTCTTTATCCATTCATCTGTCGATGGACACTTAGGTTGCTTCTATGTCCTGGCTATTGTAAATAGTGCTGCAATGAACATTGTGGTACATGACTCTTTCTGAATTATGGTTTTCTCTGGGTATGTGCCCAATAGTGGGATTGCTGGGTCATATGGTAGTTCTAGTTTTAGTTTTTTAAGGAAGCTCCACACTGTTCTCCATAGTGGCTGTATCAATTTACATTCCCACCAACAGTGCAAGATGGTTCCCTTTTCTCCACACCCTCTCCAGCATTTATTGTTTGTAGATTTTTTGATGATGGCCATTCTGAGTGGTGTGAGGTGATACCTCATTGTAGTTTTGATTTGCATTTCTCTAATGATTAGTGATGTTGAGCATCCTTATAATGATATCAAAATATTTTAAAGGACCATATTTTTATCACTACATATACCTACAATCCTTCTAATTCTCAGAGAGTGTCTTTTTACTACCAAATAGACAGAAGTATAAATTGTAGATTCTTGATATAATAGATCAAGATAGCTCCTTCCAATGTGTTGTGTTCTATTGCCTCAAAATAATAAACTGACAAGACAATATCATGCATCATATTAGTGGCAGCTTATTCAGTGAAACTCCCAAGGAGAGGAATCTGCAGCTCACAGACAGACGCTAGGTTTCATCCTTTGTTAGCTCATCCTTCTTTGTAAACTCCTGAATTTCACAGAGTAAGAAAAATCTTAACTTATAATGATCAGAAAAAGGCATGATTCATGAAAACACTCCAAGTTCTTGGAAACACAAAACTATAAAATTATCAGGGGTAAAAGCAAGATAAAAATAAATCATTTTGAACTTAGAAGGACTAGTTTGGGGTAAAGATTTATAAGGGGTATCTAGGAATGGGAGTCTGACTATAAAACATTCAGAGTTCTTTTCCAGACTTCAGAAGTTCTCAATGATTCTCAGTTCATTTTTCTCAGGAAGCACAGTTCTTTTGATATCAATAAAAGAGACTCAAATTGACCTCACCGCTGAGTCTTTCTCATTAAAATTTCTTCCCTCATCAGAAATGGGTGGTAGAGCAGACCCCCAAGGAAGGAAACGGTCTGTCAGTTAAAACCCTTGTTCACATTCTCTCAAGAGCTAAAAAGTGTTTTCCAGGAAGACCTCAAACATTTCCAAGAGATAGAGCTTTTCTTTTGTGTCCTTTCTCCACAGAAACAAGACACTGGTGAATTACTCAACTACATATATTTTCAAAGCATCATAGTGTGTGTACTTTTAAAATGCCTATAAAGCAATAGTCTGCGTAGTGCAGTTCCCAAAGAGTATCACTTCTAATGAAGTCCAGCCCAAACAGGAATTTCCAATCACTACTCACAAACCCCAAGTATTAACTGTATCTGCTTACAAGTGCATAAAACTTCTCATCATGTGTATACTTGTCTATTCTATAACCTTGAAACTCCTGGGAGCCTCCTGCTACCCTAGTCCAAGTTCATGTACTCTCTTACCACTCTCCTGTTTACGAAGAATTCTCCTCCTGTGTCAGTGGCCAGAATGAGGTCATATAATAGGAAAGAACATATCTGATTCTATATTAGATCTATTTCTTTTGCTTTAACGTTGGTATTCTATTGCTTTAGCTTTAGTTAAGAATGTTGCCTATACCCTGAAATGTACAGGATAGACTATTCTCAAGGCTCTGATCTTTAAGGGTGTAACACTTTTCCATTCATATAGAGATAACAAGTTGCAGAATAGCGAATAACATTTGTCTTGTTGGAGGTTTACAGGAACATCTGACCTGACCTACCTGGACAGCTATAAGAGCAAAGGATTCCAACACCAAGAAGTTTGTAACAATCAACCACACCCCCTCCCCTTTCGGCATAAAAGAAGCCTGAATTCTGACTTGGGTACGATGGCTCTCTAGGATGTTAGTGTGCCATCTTCTCAGACTTTCCGAATAAAGTCATTATTCCTTGCTCCAACACCTCATCTCCTGTTTTATTGGCCTGTTATGTGGCAAGCAGAACAAGCTTGGACTCACACATCCACTTCTGGTGACATATCCAGCCACTGGTGAGGGGAATTAGACTACCACACTTGGCTAGGACAAGTCAGGGTTTATTGCTGAATCATGTGGGAAGGGGTGGGCACTGAACACATTAAGTTCTAAAATGTCCATTGGTTAGGAACCCAGCAGGGTCTGTTAGCATTGTCATTTCCTGAGTACTGCATTTAGCATTTTAATACAATATTTTATTTTATCTTCAAATACTCATGAGCTATTTATTACTATTCTCATTTTACATATGAGAAAACAGTTGTGGAAAGAATCAATACTATGCCTAATAGATCAGTGATATGCCCAGTGTCACAGCATTTTTCATAGTGGAGCCAGAAACTACAGCTAAGTTTGATTCTAAAACCTTTACAATTACCTAGCGTGCTGAACTTTTCAGTAAAAACTTCAGCAGCTATGGTTTCTGTTGAATCATCATAATAAGTTGCTGTTGAATCATCAATTTGTTTTCCTTGGAAGTTCTTGGCAAATAACAGATGAAAGATACTGGGCTTGGACACTTCTTAGTTATCCCCAAACCAACCCAGTCAGATTCACCTATGTTGAGATTGTTCAACAAAACAGCCATATGAAAAAATAGAGAGAACCAGAGGCTTGCCATGAAGCTCTGAGAACAATAGAGTTATTAGGAAGAAATACCAAAATATCATTGATTCGCTGGAGAAAATGTTCCTGTTCTGATCCTCACATGCTGATACTACAGATGGACCCAGCTTAGCTGAGGCATGCTCTGTGCTTCAGCTGTTTACTTAAGCAGCACCAGGGTTCTCAGAAATAGTTGCCATGCCAACCAGCTCCAGGACTATATATACATTCATGACCAGGGCTTATTCTTAGGGCTTTGTTACCTCTCTTTCAAAAGTTTGAATCTCTTATTGCTAAACTGCTTGCATTCATGCATTACAGTCTCTGATAGTCAGGCGGTTTCCTTTTCTCCAGCAGGTGAAAAACCCAAGTGGAGGTTTGCAGCTTGTGCAGAGCAATCTTTTGACGCCACAGTTTTATAGTCAGGGACCAGACTGCTCTTTTTGCCCAAGCCTCTGAAGATTTGGTGTTTAGATGATAAAGGGCAGTGCCTTTTGTCATCTATTATTAACTGTCACATGTGTGCATTACCACGGAAGTTCTCAAAGGGGAAGTAAAGTGTGATGTTGAGGTACTATGATCATCGTGCTTTTTAAATTTCTTTGCCGCATTTTTAATGAGGCACATTTCAGAATAGCATCAGCCAACAAATTTGGCCAATCAATCCAGCTCATGTCTCCTGCTACTGCTGCATTTAAATAAACCTGCAATGTTGAAAGCTGAAGAGAGAAAGCTCTTTAATTACCTTTTCTCCTGTTTATGTTACTTTGATGGTTTTGTTCAAATGCATCTGAATTTTCAGTCTGTTTATTTTCTAATTATTGGATGACTACATGCAGCACTGCCATTTCAATTAGATTTTGATGGCTGATAAAACCACTGTTGACAGGGAGTGCACAAATGAATTTGGGTAAACCAGATTAGTGATGTTTGTGTTGCTGCATTTAAATAAAACCAAATATCCTGGTAGCAATGTGATCAAATGTGAAAAAAAAGTATAAAGAAAGAAAAAGCAGTACTGTGAGAAATCAAGTTTTCAACAGAGAAGCTGTTTCCTGTTGAGACATCATTTTAAATCCTCAAGTGTGCCGCCACTTCTTCAAACAGATTAAAACCCCCCAAAACAATCATATAATCTCTTCTAACAAGAGGTTTGTAGCTAGACAGATTGCTTTAAAGGAGAAAGAAGTAGAAAGTCAAAATCTAAATACTGATAATACATGCTAAATCGATCTGAATTGATAAGGTAGAGAAAGCATGGTGATAAAGCTTAAGAGGTTAAGACTTTATGTTCACCCAAAAGATCAATACCTAGGGAGGAAGAAAGCTTGGAAACATTTCCATCTCCAACTAACAACTGAAATATACATAGCAGAGGAGGCAAAGAAGAAACAGACAGGCTATTTCCCCGGGAACAGACCCTGCCCCAGCAGGGATCAGGCTTGCTTTGTTATCGATGTAATAACTGTGCGAATGATAATCTTGAAGTGCTAAAATATTTGCAAAAAGGAGTGGATATCTGCTGTTTCTCTCAAGTCATTAAAGCAAAGCCAGAGAGTTTAAACAAAACAGAACCATGTGTAGTTGGCCAAACTGAACAGAAACTAACATCCGTGCAGGGTGCGTCACCCGCCATGCCCTCTGCTCTGCGCTGTGCCATGAAGCAGCCTCCCAGCTTGGAACGTGTAGCCCACCTGACTGCTCAAGGGAAGAGCTGGGATAAGAACCCAGGAGTGACTCCAATGCCTTTGCTCTTGGCCATTTGGCAATGGCAGGTTATCTAGTTTGATTTCATCTTATAAAACATTCACTTATTATCTACTATTTGCTCTTCCTTTCCCTCCTCACTGAGTGGGATCTGAGGTCTTCACCAGGAAAGCTCAGCCAGGATTGGAAGTGAGCGAGAAGTACTGTCTACCATCTACGTGTTCACAAACAAAGCCTGATGTTAAATGTCTGGGAAAACAAAACCCAGAATGGTTGGCTACACTTCTCACATTTCAATCAGTTGTTTTGATATAATAGACTAATAACAGCTAACAACTATATAGAGCTTTCTATATGCCAGGCACTTTCTTAAGCCCTTTATAGAGAACTCTTAGCTACTAAGTAGAAGAGCCAGATTCTGACCTAGGCAGTCTTGCTCCAGAGTCCATGCTCCTGCCTGACAATATTTCCTGAGCCTGAGAGGATGACTGAGTGGGCATGTGATCTTGCATCATGCATATATAAGTGGTGCTTGCATCTAATTGTATATCTCTGGTCCGCTGAACAGTGAAACAAAATTGCTTTTCTATTACCTGTTGTTTTTCTTGATTACTGCTACTGATAGTTGGCCTCATAAAAATGTGTTTCTAATTGTTATAATGTATAGAATTTCTAACATTTCCATATGCCAAACTTATGAATAATATATTTATACCCTGCTTCACAAACAAATTGCCTATATTCTCTACTTTCACACTGAAGGAAACAGCTCTAAGAAACTAACATCTACTTGTAATGCATTCTATACCTACTGTTCAAATGTATACAGCATTTCATTTGGTCCTCACAGCAAGCCCATGAAGTAGTATAGGTGTTATTCTCTCAGAGTGAAAAGGCAAAGAACCAGGCATGGGTAAATGAAAGACAATAATCAATGGGATCCATTCTGAAAAAATAAAAGAATAAGATGGAAAAATGATAGATGCTGTGACTGAAGAAGTTGACTTGCCCATAATGACTGTTGAATAAGTCAGACAAACTGCTTAAGATCCTAGGGAGGCTAGGCAGAGGCCTATTAGCCCAGAAATTACAATTATTGTTTTTTGAATACCATACCATGGACTGTGGGGAGTTAGATAAGGAGAACTGAAGTCTCTAACTTTAAACGACTTATAATTTGACGAAGAGATATGCACATAAGTCCATATAAATAAGAAAAAGATTTAACACAGCTTCATCATTTTGGTTTTTTTTTTTTTTTTTTTTGCTGTGCAGCTTGTGGGATCTTAGTTCCCTGACCAGGGATCAAACCCAAGCCCCCTGCACTGGACCACCCGGAAATTCCCAACACAGCTCCACTTTAGCTCCCAATAAAATATTGATACTTGAAAAAAATAACTGTCTGCTAATCTAATATCCACTAGATTACTTACAGGATTATTGCAAAAGAAAGAATTAAAGTTATTATTGAGAAAAGAATAAAGAGCACAATGAAATCATTGAGTAAGATTCTTGAACAGATGGAGAGGATTTCATGTTGATGGGTAGGATAATGCTGTAGGTGGAGGAGCTGTTGTAACCCAATTGCTGCTGGAAGTTAGAAGTCACGTTAATAAAAATTTCCATTGTATGAACTCAGGACCAAGATCTGAAATGAGAGTAATGATGGCGTTTGAGTGTAGCACATTCTTATCCAGCCAGTCTAAGAAGTTGGAAGAGTAAGCACTGTACTCTCTTGGTTTCTTGTTCAGTAGTAAGGCTGTGTTGGAGAAAAGGAAAGTTTTATAATGATAAAAATTCTAAGGACTTCCCTGGTGGTTCTGTGGTTAGGAATCCGCCTGCCAGTGCAGGGGACACGAGTTCGAGCCCCGGTCCGGGAAGATCCCACATGTCGCGGAGCAACTAAGCCCTTGTGCCACAACTACTGAAGCCCGCACACCTAGAGGCCGTGCTCCACAACAAGAGAAGCCACCGCAATAAGCCAGTACACTGCAACGAAGAGTAGCCCCCACTCTCTGCAACTGGAGAAAGCCGGAGGACAGCAAAGAAGACCCAACATAGCCAAAAATAAATAAGTAAATAAAATAAATTTTAAAAAATATTCTATACTGTATGTCTAACATGAAGATTACTGCCTTTACCTGTTATGATCGTAGTTGCATGTTTTTATACTGGTGAAAGACAGAGCTTATTCATCTACTCTCTTATTTGACCCCTCCCTCCTACCTTCCCTCTCAATAAACATCACACATCTATGATAAAAAAAAACAAAACAAAACGAATCCCAATGGACTGGGTTAGGTTGTACATGCGAGAGCTGTCTGGGGAAAAGAAAGAAAGTTGGCTCTTATCAACATGTTATGACAGAACCAGGAAGACATCCCACCATAAGTACCCAGGAACTAGACCCAGAGGTTATTTCAGGGGTCACACTAAAATAGCTGCTTTTCTGCTTTTAATTTCAATTACATATGACAGTTTACCTCAACATAACCTACAGATAAATTGTGATTCAGAACCTAAGAAGGTATAAAATGTTACACATCTTATCAGAATTTTGTTTACTACAGACTTTATAGTCTTACTGTTAAGTAGTGTATGGCCTTAAGACACTATGCCAATTTCTCTGAATATCTTTTTCTTCATCTGTAAAAGATGGGATTGAATTGGGAAGAGATATAAACTCCAAAATCAGCTAAAACTGGAGTTCTAGGTACTGTGACATAATGATCTTGCAGCACATTGTATTACACTGATGTGCTTCACCCCAGCTCTTCTTTCATTGTGTGATAAAGGGATTCTGTCCAGTAAACAATACTACTGTGTAATACTTGAACTCATAAGCACTTATTTTTGTTGTATTATTACCAGCATTTTTTAAATATTTCTAAAAAATGCTTTTTTCCTTGTCATCAAATATAGTAGTTTCTTCACATTGAATTTTCAGAAGAAATAAAGATGGAGAGTTTTCAGAAAGGAGAAAGATATATTCTGTTTCAAGTCAGTTTCATCTTTTCAGTCTTGCATTGCATTTTAAGTCTCACATGACATATTGATAATCAAACTTCAAAGTATCTAGGAAAAATTCAAATCATCCCCTTTCTCTCCTCTTCTACTCTTTTATTAGAGGAAATGTAACAAAGGGAGGTGAGAAGAAAAGAGAAAAGGAAAGGAGAGGAAACTTTTCAAGATTTTGGACTGTCACTATCAAAATAAAAGTTCTTACAAACACCTTCCCTGTAAACAGAAGGAGTTGAGAGTCTAGCCCTTCTTGAGAACATGTTTCTTGCCCTTCCTCCTCTGTGCTGCTTGCTCTGTCCACAATTTTACCCCTGCTCTCCTCTCTGTAATCTCTCCACTCGGCTCTCTTTTCTTTGTGCTGTCCCTGCCCCCAGCATCTCTTCTGCTCTGGCTCCTTTGGCTGTCTCCAAGCTGCCTCTGCTCCTCCGTTATCCTATTCTATTTCAGTAGCCCTTTCCATGACCTCCTCTGCTCCCCCTGCCCTCCACTCACCCTTGTGATCTTTCTGGCCTCCCAAGCTTTTCCTATGATCACTCTCCTTGGTTTTTCTCTGATTTCTCTGCCCTCTCTGGCTTTCTCAACTTTGTTTAGAACTCAGAAAACCTTAAAAGGTTCAGAGATTAATTTCAGTTTGGATAAGCACCCAAACTTGTGAGTGCTTACGCTGATTCTTTACTAAAACTTTGGATCTAAAATCTCACTGGGAAGGTCGGCCTTATAAAAGTTCAAGTTCTTAGAATTTTATCAAGAGAATAATTTCCCCTCAAACACTAGCCTTTCTGCTTCTAATTCTGAGTATGACGAAAAGAGGGCCATTGTTTACTATGCACAATTTATCTTCTTTCATGGGAGGTGGGCTCTATACATGATTAGAAATCCCAGTAGGGCACTGAGGAGAGACCTAAACAAACATATTTTTATTCATTCAGTAAAGGTTTATTAAATGCCTGCTACATGATAGAAGTGCAGGAAACTGTGCTTTACTTCAATCTCAATGAAATAATCATAGACTTACTTTTCATAAATACATTTTATAGACTGTATACTTTGTGACCTTAAATTAGATTAGAAATGTCAAAAATGTTACTGTGTAAGTCTCCCTACTACACTTGCTTCACTGTCTAGAATTTAAAGATTAGATATTGTTATTTACTTTCTTCACCTTAAAATACATATTTCCATTATCTCTATCACAGAGCAGGTTAGGTGCTTTTAATCAAAAGTTTTCACTGATTCTGTTACCAAACAAAGTTTGTGTGCCCAAGGTACAGTGAGGCCAAACAAAGTGAAACATCAGTTTGGAGCAGAGAAAGGTTTATTGCAGGGCCAAGCAAGGAAAAGGGGGGGGGTGGCTTATGCTCAAAAACCCAAAGCTCTCTGATGGTTTAGGGGGCAGAAGTTTTTATAGGCAAAATGTGGGGTGAGGGCTGCAGGGTATGTGACTTTCTTCTGATTTGTTGGTGATGAGGTAATAGGGTGGTGCTCTAGGAATCTTGTGCTCAGTCTCAAGTTGCCATCCTCCACCTGGGTGGGGGCCTTAGTTCTGCAAAAGAACTCAAAGGTATTATTATGTATATCCCTTGAGGGGGAACCAGAACCCTGCCCCAAAGCTGTACTACTGTTTCTTGACTTCTCCTCCCTTGTCTCTGCCTCCCCTTACTTCCCTGATTAGCAATTGTTTGAACTTGCCCTTTGGAACTCAGGGAAGATCAAGGAGGCTGAATGAAGCTTATTTCCTACAAACAAGAAGCAAGGGACACAGAAAGGTTTTGACCTGGGAGCTTCACAGGGTCCTGCTCTGCTTCAATTCTCCCTTTCCTGGTCAAGTCCTTACCATAAAGAATGAAAAATGAATAGGATGAAATCATAATTCTTTTTGCTTGATGTCTCCGTCCACTATTTAGTATATTTCTTTGTTTAGCTTTTATTTTTACATTTTTTATGAAAGCTGGAAAACTGAATTTTTATAGTCAACATCAAGCTAGATTGCATAATCTGAAAATACCTGAAATGTTGAGCCAAAAGGTAAATTCTATCTTCTGTCCTACTTATATATGGACATTTGCTCCTGTATCCCTTTGTTATAGGAGTCCCAAACTGGAGATTCATGGGCCATGTCTGCCAAAAGATGTGTTGTATTTGCCTGTAAAATATTTTTTAAATCTGAACATGAACTCTGTAGCAGACTGATAATCTCCACTTTGCCATAATCTCCAGTAATATCCAGTCATCTACTTGTGAAATCATGGACCTCAGATTGAGACTTGAACCCACGGGCCAAGACTTGAACCTAGGCAAAACCCAGATTGGGACTTGAACCCACCTTCTTTTAACTGAGATCACACACTTAGTGTCAGGCCTTAATGAAGTTCAGGTTCTTGATGTCTCATTGCAGAAAGAATTCAGTGAGAGATAAAGTGATACGTAAGAAGTGGATTTATTTAGAGAGAAATGCACTCCCCAGATACAGTGTAGGCCATCTCAGAAAGTGAGAGCGGCACCAAGGTATGGGGTTGTCAGTTTTTATAGGAGTGGGTAACTTCATAGGCTAAAGAGTGGGAGGAGTATTCCAGCTATTTTGGGGAAGGGGTGGGGATTTCCAGAAATTGGCTCACTGCCCACTTTTTGACCGTTATGGTCAACTTTGGAACTGTCATGGCACCTGTGGGTGTGTCATTTAGGTCACTGATGTGTTATAATGGGCGTATACTGAGGCTCAAGGGCTAGTGGAAGTCAGTTCGTCTACCATCTTGGACCTATTTGGTCCTAATCAGTTTATGTCAGGTTATGTCATTCTTTTAAAGGTTGTGCCCTGCCCCCTTCCCTCCTGTTTTGCTTGTTCTAGTTCACACATTTATATTACTCACCTAGTTCCATATGCATTTGTATTTATGATTCGTAGTTGAGTGTAAAAAGGGAGGTGAGATATGGAGGGACATGAACTTTTGATAATAGCTCAATACATCCTAACAATAGGTTTGCTTGAAATGTAGTGAGAAAATGCAAACTTCAGGGCTCGTTCTCCCATACCTTCTCTGTATGGATGAAAAAATAAGGTAAACTAAAGAAAGGAAGCATTCTATTTTCTTGATAACTCCCAAGAGACTCTTCTACAGTGTTGGGATGAGTGAGCCTGCATTCTTAGATGAATTCTCTTTTAATAGAAGCTAGCAGGAATATTCACTTTCTCCCAAACAGGGGGATGTTGCTTTCCAGTGTTAAATTTTATTCAAGGATCAGGAAGATAATATTTATAAGTAAGTCCTTAAATAAAATTGAATAGATTATCAGGGTACATTTTATGGTATGGTAAGGTAATGCCTGAGTACAAAAGGGCAGCGAGATTACAAGAATTTGTCCATTTCCTTAATTCTGGCAGAATTGTACCTACATAGAAAGTGTCACTGACAATTGCAAGTTCCTTCAGAAATCAAGGGGCCAGAAATAAGTTGAACCTACACTGGATATGCTGCTTCTCAACTTGCTCTATATAGTCACCTCAACTCGAATTCTGTATCAGGATCAAAATTATGTTTCTGTATGGAAGGAGGGCAGAGTAGTATACAGTATAGGATTAATTTAGCCCAGATTGAGGTTTGACCTTTGCCCTCAGCTCCTGGGAAGTAATCTCTACACCTTTAGAATGTCCACTGATAAGAGTGTCTTTGTTGGTGGTGGGGATGGCGTGGTTGAGCCATGCTAGATAGTCTATACTAACGAAGTGACTTATGGTGGGGAGCTTTGTCCACATGGCATCAGCTCAATCTCTGGATGGGCTGGAGACTAAGGTCAGCCACATGGACAGTCAACTATGTCTATATGACTGAGCCCCAGTAAAACTCTGGACATTAAAGATTAGGTAAGCTTCCCTGCTGGCAGTACTCCAGGTGTTGAGAGAAATAGGCACTGTCCACACAACTCCACTGGAATAGGAAAACTGGGTGTTCCATTCCATATCTTCTGAACCCTCCCTTTGCAACTCTTCTCTCTGCTGATTTCATCTGCATCTTTTCACTATAACAAACCCAAACCGTGAGTATAACAGCTTTTCTGAGTTCTCCAAGTCTTTCTAGTGAATTATTGAACCTGTGGATGGTCTTGGGGACCCCTGAAATTGCAGGTGGAGAAGGTCAGAGGGATGGGGGAGAATCTGTAATGCTTTAGAAATTCTGCAGTAACTTTCTAAGGGTTCTAGCCCTATAAAGCCAACTATTGTCAGAAGACAGAGCTCCTCAGACTTTCAGCCCTTATCCAGCTCACAGAAATGGGGTCTAGGCATCCAAGAAGGGTAGCCTGAGCTTCTCAGCAACAACATATGGATTCTTCTTCCTCTTTCCAATGTAAGCCCCACCAAGAGAGAGAAAGAAAATCCAGCCAACTCACCTTTCCTTCATTCTCAGCATCTTATTCGATAAGTTTTCCTAAACCTGCTTCTCAATATCATCTGATTAAGGAAAAAGATAATTATGATATTAATGTCTTGCTTCCCAACACTGAGTGAAGTCACAAGCATTTAACTTCACACTTCAAAGAAATGGGTACCAGTGTACCAGACACCTATTATTCAAATGCAAATCTCAGAGTGAGACTGAAAACTCAGTTTCTTTTCATTTCTGACTACAAAGAACAGATGGCATTTTCACTGAACTGATCTCAAATTGCCTGTGGGACTGGAGTAAAAACACAGGTATGTGTATAGATCCACCTTAGAAAGTAACAAATTATATTTGGAAAAATATACATCTAGACTAATTCACTCCTGATACTAATAACATGCTGCCAAACACTGGAAAAGTTTTCCCCTACCTATAATTTTCCTTCTTAGTATAAAGTTCTAAGCCCTAGAGCAGAAATATAGGAAGCCCAATGGTGCACACCCAGGGTTTCCTCTCTCCTAGTATATCTTCCATACTATAAACATAGGGCAGGGCACAGCCAATGTGGAGCATGGTACAGACACCAGGGCTGCTACGACGCCGACTCCTGCTACTTACAGAACGGTTTTCAAGTACCTGTCACTGCTGAGCACAGCCATTATCTTCTTCCATCCTCCCAACAGCCCTGGAGGGAGAAGGTGTTATTCTTCCCATTTTATAGAGACGAGGAATCCAAAGTTTAGAGAGGTTCAAGGGCCTGCCCAAGATCCCAAAGCTAGCAACTGCAAAATCAGCCTTCCACCTCAGTTCTGTCCACCTGAAAGCAGTTTTTTAATCGATGCACATTCGGCGCCCTAGTTAATTAGAGACTGATGCTAGCCATTTATCTTATGGATCATTAATGGATTGCCAATATTCAAATAATTAAAGTACAGTAAAATACCCTTAAGATTAAAAGTACTCAAATTATACAGAATATAATGAAATTTTTCTTGGATGCTTCAGATGATACTTTAAGCTCTGCTAACGTCTCAGGTGCATCTTCCTGCAGAAGAGTGATTGTGCTAAAGAAGTGTAGGTCAGAAGAATAACAGATAAATCAGCTTCCACTTACATATAATCACTACCTTAATTCTCATAAATACTTTTGCAGCGTTCATAATGTAGTGATCTACTAACTTTTTTCAATTCAACTTAACAAATCTTTATCTAGCGCCTTCTTTGTGCCAAGCCCCATGGTAAGCTCTGTGCAGCCGTAATAAGTGTGATATAATGCCTGTCCTTAAGGAGGACACATTCTGACTTTGGAACAGTATATTATCCCCCTTGCAATAGAATTGCCTTATCAATATTTAATTGGCTGTAAGTGGAATATTAACAGCAACAGATCTACATTTTAAAAAATAACAATTGGTATGTCCACTGATTTGTAAAGTGGCTACTATTTTTCTCTTCTCCTCTCCTTTATGTTATCTATTTCAATGAGTTATAACTTTACCTCCTATGTCACCCAAGCTTATTTTGAAACTCTCTCTCTCTCTCTCTCTCTCTCTCTCTCTCTCTCTCTCTCTCTCACACACACACACACACACACACACACACACACCTTACTAAATAAATCATTTGATGGTGGTATTTATGGTATTACCTAGCATCTATCACTGCTGCATATTCACAGGGATTTTGCAAAAATCTCTCTTATGACTCTTGGGAGGGAAAAGGAGCAGGGAACAAAGGCAGAAGAATGAGAGGAAAGAAGCATAACCTTCCCTTTGGCAGATGTCTGAGAAAAGGAGACCCTTTATGAGATCACTGCATCAAAGGGAAGTAAGAAGTTTCCAGGCTGCCAGTCACAAAGCCACCAAAACTCACTTTTAATGAAAAAAGAAACTGTTAACTCCTGCACTGTTGTAAAATACTTACCAAAGACACCTTCCCTGCTAAGTGCCATTCATTTCAGGAGTGAAATGCTGTAACAGAGAAAAATGCCCAGGGCAACTGGGAACGGGGAACTGTGTGGTTCAACTGTCCCTGTAGGGGAGGGAAAGCGTCTCTTTCCTTGACAGCTACCCCACTTAACTACTGTGCAGTCAGCTCTACTTGGCACCAGTGAAAATTCAGCCTTCCAGTAGATTCCCTGCCATCTGCCTTATGACTATCAGCCTACAGTCAACACACCTTGAATGCTTAAAATCCTCAATGACCCCAAGGGCTGCCTTTTGGGGGCAATTAGAAGATCCATGGGAAGAAAATCTTTACTTTGCCACTTGGCTTCAGTTTATGGATTTAATTGAAATTCTGGAAGACAACATTCAACTAAACATTATTTCCTGATTTTTTTTTCTTCACCTTGGTGCTTTTTTGGTATCCACAGCCAGCAGCCATGGAAGCTGAGGGAGTGACAAATGGCCATCAGGAAGGCTTGAGTCTCCAGAAAATCAGCAGAGATTTTATTCAACTAACAAGGAGGAAAAAGGAGAAATGAAAACAGAAATAAAATAAGCTCAGCTTTTGGCCCCAGGGCTCTACCAGGTATGTGCCAATTTATTCACCCTGAAATCTGAAGAGATTCCAGATGGAAACATTTTCATTTGTTTTTATTATTTCTTTACTTTCTTGGGATTTTTAGTGCTTACTACTTAAAAGTTTCCTTTACAGGGCTAAGAAAGAAGCAAAACAATTACCCAAAATCTATGGAGGGAAGAGAAGTGTTTACTCACTTAGATCACTGGAGTATGGAGTATATGTCTCAGTAAAGCCAATATCTGCTTTTCCAAAATATATTTTTCCACAAGAAAAAAAAAAGTTTATTTTTTTTTTGTACAAAACACATGACTGGGCTTGAGTACAATCAAAACATGTCTTCCTGATCCATTTGAGTCCTAGCTAAATAACCAAAGCTAAATGACTATTCACCAGTTCAGTCCAGGACCTGAAAACTTAAATAATTGCTTGTAACTTCATAGTCTGTAAAGTCTTGTGAACAGTGGTATAGATGGTAGAAACAGTTTTTTAATCCAGCTAGTATTGTCCTCCCCACGGTTACGTTTTTATCCTTGGTTATTTCTGTCTAGTTCCTCTTGTTGAATGATTCCTCTAGATTTGGATTAATAGACACCTTAAATTTCTTCAATTTAGATCCACATTAATTAGATTCATAGCTCTACTCATTTTCCTATGCACACACTTAAAGAGGTCATAAGCCCAAATATAAATAATGCCTCTGAACAAATGCATTTTTCAATACTGTATTTAAAAATACACTAAAGCTGAAACAAAAGCTTCCCAGTTAAAATAGAAAGTGGTGAAGTTTCAACCAAAAACATATTAACCATTTAACCATACTGCACCTGTGTTCCAAGGACAGTTTTTTTAGCTCCTTAAGACATTTAAAAATGCAATTTAAATTATTTTGTAGCATCTTAACGTGGTTTTCAATCACTTCCATTTGGAATTAAACTTAGATTGACTTTATAATCAATACTCATCTTCCTTTTTTCCTAGATTTTTTGGAGACAAGAAGTAATTCTCTATGTTGCAAAGAAGAGTTTTAGTTGCATTAAGAATTTCTGCTCTGAAGAGAAACACAAATACCCTATGATATATCTTATATGTGGAATCTAAAATATGACACAAATGAACTTATCTATGAAACAGAAACAGACTCACATACATAGAGAACAGACTCGTGGTTGCCAAGGGGGATGGGGTTGGGGGAAGGATGGAGTGGGAGGTTGAGGTTGGGGTTAGTAGATGTAAGCTATTACATATGGAATGGATAAACAACAAGGTCCTACTGTATAGCACAGGAATTATAGTCAATATCCTGTGATAAACCATAATGGATATATATAACTGAATCACTTTGCTGTGCAGCAGAAATTAACACAACATTATAAAACAACTATATTTCAATTTAAAAAAATTTAAGAAAAAGAATTTCTACTCTGTCAGAATCTGAATCAAAAAGAACAAGCATGGTACCTTTTTTTTTAAACTGAAAAGTGAGTGAAAGATCCCAAGTGTATGGCTCACACATCTCAACTCTCAGGTCAGGGTCCTGGAAGAGCAAATGGTCTTTTTCCAGCCTCTAGATCCCTGTTGCATTTGCTGGGATTCTCTCATTAGCAGTTTATGGAAGCTGGAAGTGAGTTCCATAGCCATGACTGATGCTTTGAACTCAATAGGTTTCTTTGGGGTAAAATTTTACACCAGGGTTCCAATTAGAATCTAAGGCTGATTACTTACATTTATAGACCTCCGGTCTAAATCCAAGCTTTCCTCATCAATGAATCGATGTTTCTTCACTAGATGATTGATTGTGGGAGCATTTAGTGGTTCCTCCCCAGAAGTCTTCTTTCTATTGCTTTTGGGGAAGCTCCAATGGCTTTGCTTTAGCAAACAGAGAAACTGGCTACGAGGTAGCTCTGGAGCCTCCCTGCCTCCATTTATAACCCAACAGCACCACTTACCAGCATTGCCACATTGAGAAATTTGCTAATCCTCTCAAGGTCTTAGTTTCCTTATATATTAAATGTAAATACTTAACAATACTGGTCTTAAAGAGTTCCTTTGAAGATTAACTGTATAAAATATTACAGCACTATAGTAAGTACTCAAAATATGGGATATTGTAAGCTATTATTATATATGTTATATATGTATGTTATATATTATTAGGTTTTTTCTGGTTCACTGGAGTCTCACTGGGGTGTAACACAAACTACAGCATAACCTAACATGCCCTTGAAAATCTCCCTAAGGTAGTATGGACTCTTTTGGGTACAGAGCCTTGAAAAGACACAGCATCTATATCAAACACGGTTGGTGCCCTGTTGATATCCTTACTGCATGCAAACACCTGCCAACTCTCTGCTCAAGGACTTTTCATATGTCTGTGGGCCCACCCTCAGCCCATGTTTAGGGTCAGCCAGAAGTCTGGAGAGTTAATGCCTCTCAGAATCTTCAACAAATGACAAACAAGCAATTGATAGGTAAATGTCACTTATTCCTTGGCCATCAGTTGGGACAAATGAAATATGTTCACACTGTCCTCCAGAGTTCCCTTGAGGGGCTGAGCTCCAGATATCCTCAGAGATAACTGTTCAGAGGACACCTTTAATTGTCTTCATCTCCTTCCTTCACTTCTCTATTCTCCCAGTATTTCCTGGGATGACCTCCCATACACATCACTTACACTTGAATCTTTGTCTCTAAGTCAGCTCCTGGGAACCCAAGAAGAGCTCTCAATAAAACTGTTATATTTTCTTTCAATAAAATGTGGAAATAAATTGTTTCTTTTTGGTTGAGGACCTAGTAAAGTAACTGACTTGGCTTGAAGGCTATACATTACTTATATGTATTTATATTACTTATATGTATGTGTGTATTCTTAAAATTGAAATCATAGTGGAACTCAGCAGCGTAGTTCTGCCTTTCCACTCCAACTTCCAGAAGTTTCTCCATTCTTCTGAGAGTTTCCTTTAGAATATGGGTCTTGGCTCTCCTTTTTCTCTTCTATTCTTGAAAAATTGACCTCAAATCAGTAGCTGGGGCCAAACCAGATACATAGCTTTGCATTTCTGGGGAAGGAGGGAAGGCAAAGCAGCATCAACAGAGGGGATATTAGAACTAAGTAGGAAGAGAAGAGTTGAGGGGTTGGGGAGGGGGCTTGGAGTGGCATGTTGGAACCTGAGTAGAGCATACATAGCATAAAGATCAGGGTTTCTAAACACTATTTGTTGCTAAAAGGAACAAGGGCTGATTCCAGGGCTGATTCCTGGCTTCTAGATGATCTTGTGCCAAGGACAAAAAGAAGTGCTCCAGGAATAATGGGGCTGTGTCAACAGGATACAGAGGTCATCTTGAAGGGGCTCCTACTTGTCAAATCTGGGACAATTTGAGTATCAATAGAAAACTATGTAGCAACAAATTATAACCATTCAACAAAATAGAAATCTGTGAGTTCATACTGATCTTAACTAATGAATTAAATTTGATGAAAAACAGGATATTTACAAAATCTTGAAGCACCTCCCACATAAAACACATCTTAATTACCAAGGGAAAAGGAGTGACATTACTGTGAAGAATCCTGGCAGACACCAACTAACTCAAATGTTCAAACTTAATATAACTAATAACGGATCAAATCAAAATTGTGCACCACATGATAGAATGCAGTAAGAAGTTTACTGCTGTGATATTCCTGCTGAAGACACATAACATGAAAATAATCAGGAGGAACTATTAGTAAAAGGCAAAATAGAAGAACATTCCACAAAATATCTGACATTCAAAAATGTTAAGGTCATAAATGTTGAGGTAGAACTGAGGAACTTTTCTAGACTGAAGGAGCCTAAGAGATATGACAGCAAAAGGCAACATATGAGACTGGCCTGGATTCTTCCCATAATGGACACTATGGGAAAATTTAAATGAGATCTGAAGGTTAAACAGCAGCAATCTTAATTTCCTGATTTTGGTGTACAATCTGGTTATATAGGGAAAAGTCCTTGTATACAGGAAATACACACAAAAGTACCACGTAGGCCACTTACTCTCATATGATACAGAAAAAGAAAAAGGGGGGGGTGTATATTTACTAGTCTTAAAATTTTTCTCTAAATTTGAAATTCTTTCTAATTTGGTAGCCAGAGAAAATACCTATAGATACCAATATTTAAAGATCCTTCCCCTGCCCCCCAAAATTCAGTTAACCAGAAGAAGACCTCAGTCAACAAACTCTATCAACAAAATGCAGATTTCATCAGGTTTTCAGTACCTCACCAAAGTGTGAATAATCAACCAAATATCATTAAACTCTTTAGGAAAGCTTACACCATGCCCAAACAAACCACCAAGGGACAAAGTAATCCAGACAAAAACACACATAAGAAAAAGAGAACATTGGTTCATTTTTTTTTTTTAAACAGTATCTGTGGGGCATTCACAAAGTCACCACATAAAATAGTGGAGGTTTTTTGAATGAGTTCTCCCATTTTCAACATAAAATTCAACTTTGCCCACATTCTTTTGACATACTCTCCCAGAATAGTTGAAATTTATTAAAGCAATCACTGATGGCTGTTTTAAAGAGAGCTGATGGAGCTGACAATCATTGAAACTCAAGTAGTAGTTTACTACTTAGGCTTTAGAATCAGACAGACTCTGGTTTGAATCATAAATCTACCAATCATATTGGATGTTCTTCTTCCTGATTCTTCTTTTTTCATCTGCAAAATGAGGACAATAATACCTACCCTCACTGTATGGTTGTGAAGAGTAAATGAGATTATATTCACAACTTTGCACATTAAAAAGTACTCATCAAGTGATGCTCTTGATAGTACTTTTATTACTCACCATTAGCTGTTCATAGTCTCAAGATAAATAGGTCTTCCTTCTGGAAGAGGCCCTGAGCTCATCATTTGTCTCAATCATGTTCTGTCAAAGAAATGTCCATGGCCAGTTTTTACTGATCACTCCACTCTCCTTGTGACACCCATTCCACCAATCAGTATCTATGTCCCAGTTTCCTAATTATTAAACTGTTGTCTCTCAGCGTCAGACCCTATTTTCTATACTCTGTTTGGCAACACAAGGGCTGAGACTCTAAAAACCTTCCTCTTCCTTTGCCAGCAGCTCCCTGTTAGGCTCTGACACAAGGGGATGCTAGAGGGAAGTTCTTCCTTCCTGTTTGCGTCCTGCTTCCATTTTCATTTTCTGTTGTTGCTTGACTTTCCTCTTCTGTGTCACTCTGACAGCTTTTCTTCACCCTGATGGTTGGTTCTAATGTAGTCGTTGATCTCAGTCTACAACACTCAGAGAACCAGCCTCAACACACGACTCAGAGGCTCTGCAGAGCCCCTCTCACAGCCACTCAGTGTTGATAATCCCGATCTCTTCCCTCTTCCTGCCGTCCTGGGGTTGTGCTTAGTGTTCCCTTTTGACCTTTTCATTTCTGCAGTACCTGGTAACAATAGGTATCGAATAGTTCTCTATTTTAAATTCTTTCTATTAAAATAATGGGTGTGTATTTTACCTCCTGAGTGGACTCTGAGTGATACACATGGGTTGTACATCCTTCTTAAAGTCCTCTTTAGACTCTATCCCAGGATCCCTTCTGGGAATAATCTTGAGCCATAAGCTTAGTCAGTTCTGCACCAACCTACTCAATATAGGCATTTCTCAAATAACTTTGATCTCCATGACTGTTCAGGCTAACCATGGCTCTCTGTCAAAGCAACACTTGTCACTACATCTGATCTTTCAATTCACGTCCACTGGCCCCTTAGAGACAGACACATGTGTTTTACCTGAGTGCCACTAACCATTTCCCTTCACTTCCTACCTCCCACCGAGATCACCTGTAAACGGTTTTTGACTCAGGCTAGTAACGTAGCTGAGAAAATTGTTGAAACCAAAGGTAGCAGAGAAGGATAGACAGACCCATACGTATCATGTTTTTATCACATATTCTGCCTCTCTTCCATTTCTCCTACCTCCAGGTCACTCCAAAAAAGCCATCAGTATTTTCCTCAAACATCATTTTCATCTTAGCACACCCTTCCTCAAGCAGGTACAATGACTCCCTATTGCCTACCAGATCAAGAAAAAACTCCTAAGTTAGACCCTGGGTGTCATTAAGGTGGCTTCAACCAATTAGACTGTAACAGTCTGTAGGTATTCCCACTGGGGAAATGGGATGTGTGGGAAGTGGGCCTGGGGTTCAGCCACTCTCAAAGCAAACACTCTGGAATGTCGTGTACTGGGGAAAGGACAGACGAGAAGCCATAATCTCCATGGAATGTGGTAAAGCCCAAGAGGGAATCCCTCCAGAAATGGAGCAAGTCTTTTGGAAGAGCTTGAAGTGCTCCTCACCTCAGTTACATGCTGTCAGGGGCCACAGACATCTTCAAGACTATTTGAGGGCCAGGAAAACTCCATTCTTTGACACCAGAGGTTGCTATGCCCCTTTGTAGAAGGCCATTTATGTATAGTAAATTGAGTCCTTTACCTGCATTAAAAGAATTTGAATATTTTACCTGTTTCAATGGGTGTTTCCATCAACCACACATATCCACCAGATAAGTTTCTACGAAAAGACTGTTTAAAACATGCTTATTAGGAAGACGAGGGGAAGATGGTGGAAGAGTAAGACGTGGAGATCACTTTTCTCCCCACAGATACACCAGAAATACATCTACATGTGGAACAACTCCTACAGAACACCTACTGAACGCTGTCAGAAGACCTCAGACTTCCCAAAAGGCAAGAAACTCCCCACGTACCTGGGTAGGGCAAAAGAAAAAAGAAAAAAAAAGACAAAAGAATAGGGACGGGACCTGCACCAGTGGGAGGGAGCTGTGAAGGAGGAAAGGTCTCCACACACTAGGAAGCCCCTTCGCGGGCGGAGACTGCGGGTGGCGCGGGGGGGGGGAAGCTTTGGAGCTGCGGAGGAGAGCATAGCAACAGGGGTGCGGAGGGCAAAGCAGAGAGTTTCCCGCACAGAGGATCGGTGCCGACCAGCACTCACCAGCCCGAGAGGCTTGTCCGCTCACCCGCCGGGGCGGGCGGGGCTGGGAGCTGAGGCTCGGGCTTCGGTCGGAGCACAGGGAGAGGACTGAGGTTGGCGGCATGAACACAGCCTGCAGGGGGTTAGTGCACCACGGCTAGCCGGGAGGGAGTCCGGTGAAAAGTCTGCAGCTGCCGAAGAGGCAAGAGACATTTTCTTCCCTCATTGTTTCCTGTTGCGCGAGGAGAGGGGATTGGGAGCGCTGCTTAGAGGAGCTCCAGAGACGGGCGTGAGCCACGGCTAAAAGCGCGGACCCCAGAGACAGGCATGAGACGCTAAGGCTGCTGCTGCTGCCGCCACCAAGAAGCCTGTGTGCGAGCACAGGTCACTATCCACACACCCCTTCCGGGGAGCCTGTGCAGCCTGCCACTGCCAGGGTCCCGGGATCCAGGGACAGCTTCCCCGGGAGAACGCACGGCGCGCCTCGGGCTGGTGCAACGTCACTCCGGCCTCTGTAGCCGCAGGCTCGCCCCGCACTCCGTACCCCTCCTTCCCCCCGGCCTGAGTGAGCCAGAGTCCCCAAAGCAGCTGCTCCTTTAACCCTGTCCTGTCTGAGCAAAGAACAGACGCCCTCTGGCGACCTACACGCAGAGGCGGGGCCAATCCAAAGCTGAGCCCCGAGAGCTGTGAGAACAAAGAAGAGAAACGGAAATCTCTCCCAGCAGCCTCAGAAGCAGCGGATTAAAGCTCCACAATCAACTTGATGTACCCTGCATCTGTGGAATACATGAATAGACAACGAATCATCCCCAACTGAGGAGGTGAACTTTGAGAGCAAGATTTATGATTTTTCCCTTTTTCCTCTTTTTGTGTGTGTGTATATGTATGCTTCTATGTGAGATTTTGTCTGTATAGCTTTGCTTCCACCATTTGTTCTAGGGTTCTATGCATCCGTTTTTGTTTTTCTTTCTTTTAAAAAAAATCTTTTTTTCGTAATAATTATTTTTTATTTTAATAACGTTATTTTATTTTATCTTACTTTATTTTATTTAATCTTCTTTCTTTCTTTCTTTCTTTCTTTCCTTCCTTCCCTCCTTCCTTCCTTCCTCCCTCCCTCCCTCCATTCTTTCCTTTCTTTCTTTCTTTCTTTCTTTCTTTCTTTCTTTCTTTCTTTCTTTCTTTCTTTCTTTCTTCTTTTGCTCCCTTTTATTCTGAGCCATGTGGATGAAAAGCTCTTGGTGCTGCAGCCAGGAGTCAGTGCTGTGCCTCTGAGGTAGGAGAGCCAACTTCAGGACACTGGTCCAGAAGAGACCTCCCAGCTCCACATAATATCAAACGGCGAAAATCTCACAGAGATCTCCATCTCAACACCAGCACCAAGCTTCACTCAACGACCACCCAGCTACAGTGCTGGACACCCTATGCCAAACAACTAGCAAGACACGAACACAACCCCAGCCATTAGCAGAGAGGCTGCCTAAAATCATAATAAGTCCAAAGACACCCCAAAACACACCACCAGACGTGGACCTGCCCACCAAAAAGACAAGATCCAGCCTCATCAACTGGAACACAGGCACTAGTCCCCTCCACCAGGAAGCCTACACAACCCACTGAAACAACTTTAGCCACTGGGGACAGACACCAAAAACAATGGGAACTATGAACCTGCAGCCTGCAAAAAGGAGACCCCAAACACAGTAAGATAAGCAAAATGAGAAGACAGAAAAACACACAGCAGATGAAGGAGCAAGATAAAAATGCACCAGACCTAACAAATGAAGAGGAAATAGGCAGTCTACCTGAAAAAGAATTCAGAATAATGATAGTAAAGATGATCCAAAATCTTGGAAATAGAATAGACAAAATGCAAGAAACATTTAACAAGGACCTACAAGAACTAAAGAGCAAACAAGCAACGATGAACAACACAATAAATGAAATTAAAAATACTCTAGATGGGATCAATAGCAGAATAACTGAGGCAGAAGAACGGATAAGTGACCTGGAAGATAAAATAGTGGAAATAACTACTGCAGAGCAGAATAAAGAAACAAGACTGAAAAGAACTGAGGACAGTCTCAGAGACCTCTGGGACAACATTAAATGCACCAACATTCGAATTATAAGGGTTCCAGAAGAAGAAGAGATAAAGAAAGGGACTGAGAAAATATTTGAAGAGATTATAGTTAAAAATTTCCCTAATATGGGAAAGGAAATAGTTAATCAAGTCCAGGAAGCACAGAGAGTCCCATACAGGATAAATCCAAGGAGAAATATGCCAAGACACATATTAATCAAACTGTCAAAAATTAAATACAAAGAAAACATATTAAAAGCAGCAAGGGAAAAACAACAAATAACACACAAGGGAATCCTCATAAGGTTAACAGCCGATCTTTCAGCAGAAACTCTGCAAGCCAGAAGGAACTGGCAGGATATATTTAAAGTGATGAAGGAGAAAAACCTGCAACCAAGATTACTCTACCCAGCAAGGATCTCATTCAGATTTGATGGAGAAATTAAAACCTTTACAGACAAGCAAAAGCTGAGAGAGTTCAGCACCACCAAACCAGCTTTACAACAAATGCTAAAGGAACTTCTCTAGGCAAGAAACACAAGAGAAGGAAAAGACCTACAATAACGAACACAAAACAATTAAGAAAAAGGGAATAGGAACATATATATCAATATTTACCTTAAATGTAAATGGACTAAATGCTCCCACCAAAAGACACAGATTGGCTGATTGGATACAAAAACAAGACCCATATATATGCTGTCTACAAGAGACCCACTTCAGGCCTAGAGACACATACAGACTGAAAGTAAGGGGATGGAAAAAGATATTCCAGGCAAAGGAAACCAAAAGAAAGCTGGAGTAGCAATTCTCATATCAGAAAAATAGACTTTAAAATAAAGACTATTAGAAGAGACAAAGAAGGACACTACATAATGATGAAGGGATTGATCCAAGAAGAAGATATAACAATTGTAAATATTTATGCAACCAACATAGGGGCACCACAATACATAAGGAAAATACTAACAGCCATAAAAGGGGAAATCAGCAGTAACACATTCATAGTAGAGGACTTTAACACCCAACTTTCACCAATGGACAGATCATCCAAAATGAAAATAAATAAGGAAACACAAGCTTTAAATGATACATTAAACAAGGTGGACTTAACTGATATTTATAGGACATTCCATCCAAAAACAACAGAATACACATTTTTCTCAATTGTTCATGGAATATTCTCCAGGATAGATCATATCTTGGGTCACAAATCAAGCCTTGGTAAATTTAAAAAAATTGAAATTTTATCAAGCATCTTTTCCGACAACAATGCTATGAGACTAGATATCAATTACAGGAAAAGATCTGTAAAAAATACAAACACATGGAGGCTAAACAATACACTACTTAATAACGAAGTGATCAATGAAGAAATCAAAGAGGAAATTTAAAAAAATACCTAGAAACAAATGACAATGGAGACACAACGACCCAAAACCTGTGGGGTGCAGCAAAAGCAGTTATAAGAGGGAAGTTTATAGCAATACAAGCCCACATTAAGAAGCAGGAAACATCTCAAATAAACAACCTAACCTTGCACCTCAAGCAATTAGAGAAAGAAGAACAAAAAAACCCCGAAGTTAACAGAAGGAAAGAATCATAAAAATCAGACCAGGAATAAATGAAAAAGAAATGAAGGAAACAATAGAAAAGATCAGTAAAACTAAGAGCTGGTTCTTTGAGAAGATAAACAAAATAGATAAACCATTAGCCAGACTCATCAAGAAAAAAAGAAAGAAGACTCAAATCATTAGAATTAGAAATGAAAAAGGAGAACAACTGAAACTGCAGAAATACAAAAGATCATGAGAGATTACTACAAGCAACTCTATGTCAATAAAATGGAAAACCTGGAAGAAATGGACAAATTCTTAGAAATGCACAAGCTGCCAAGACTGAACCAGGAAGAAATAGAAAATATGAACAGACCAATCACAAGCACTGAAATTGAAACTGTGATTAAAAATCTTCCAACAAACAAAAGCCCAGGACCAGATGGCTTCACAGGCAAATTCTATCAAACATTTAGAGAAGAACTAAGAACTATCCTTCTCAAACTCTTCCAAAATATAGCAGAGGGAGGAACACTCCCAAATTCCTTCTATGAGGCCACCATCACCTTGATACCAAAACCAGACAAGGATGTCACAAAGAAAGAAAACTACAGGCCAATATCACTGATGAACATAGATGCAAAAATCCTCAACAAAATACTAGCAAACAGAATCCAACAGCACATTAAAAGGATCATACACCATGATCAAGTGGGGTTTATTCCAGGAATGCAAGGATTCTTCAGTATACGCAAATCTATCAGTGTGATACACCATATTAACCAATTGAAGAAGAAAAACCATATGATCATCTCAATAGATGCAGAGAAAGCTTTTGACACAATTCAACACCAATTTATGATAAAAACCCGGCAGAAAGTAGGCATAGAGGGAACTTTCCTCCACATAATAAAGACCATATATGACAAACCCACAGCCAACATCATCCTCAATGGTGAAAAATGAAAACATTTCCACTAAGATCAGGAACAAGACCAGGTTGTCCACTCTCACCATTCTTATTCAACATAGTTTTGGAAGTTTTAGCCACAGCAATCAGAGGAGAAAAGGAAATAAAAGGAATCCAAATCAGAAAAGAGAAGTAAAGCTGTCACTGTTTGCAGATGACATGATACTATACATAGAGAATCCTAAAGATGCTACCAGAAAACTACTAGAGCTAATCAATGAATTTGGTAAAGTAGCAACATACAAAATTAATGCACAAAATTCTCTGGTATTCCTATACACTAATGATGAAAAATCTGAAAGTGAAATCAAGAAAACACTCCCATTTACCATTGCAACAAAAAGAATAAAATATCTAGGAATAAACCTACCTAAGGAGACAAAAGACCTGTATGCAGAAAATTATAAGACACTGATGAAAGAAATTAAAGATGATACAAATAGATGGAGAGATATACCATGTTCTTGGATTGGAAGAATCAACATTGTGAAAATGACTCTACTACCCAAAGCAATCTATAGATTCAATGCAATCCCTATCAAACTACCACTGGCATTTTTCACAGAACTAGAACAAAAAATTTCACAATTTGTATGGAAACACAAAAGACCCTGAAGCCAAAGCAATCTTGAGAATGAAAAACGGAGCTGGAGGAATCAGGCTCCCTGACTTCAGACTATACTACAAAGCTACAGTAATCAAGACAGTATGGTACTGGTACAAAAACAGAAAGATAGATCAATGGAACAGGTTAGAAAGCCCAGAGATAAACCCATGCACACATGCTCACCTTATCTTTGATAAAGGAGGTAGGAATGTACAGTGGAGAAAGGACAGCCTCTTCAATAAGTGGTGCTGGGAAAACTGGACAGGTTCATGTAAAAGTATGAGATTAGATCACTCCCTAACACCATACACAAAAATAAGCTCAAAATGGATTAAAGACCTAAATTCAAGGCCAGAAACTATCAAACTCTTAGAGGAAAACATAAGCAGAACACTCTATGACATAAATCACAGCAAGATCCTTTTTTACCCACCTCCTACAGAAATGGAAGTAAAAACAAAAATAAAAAAATAGTACCTAATGAAACTTCAAATCTTTTGCACAACAAAGGAAACCATAAACAAGACCAAAAGACAACCCTCAGAATGGGAGAAAATATTTGCAAATGAAGCAACTGACAAAGGATTAATCTCCAAAACTTATAAGCAGCTCATGCAGCTTATATAAACAACCCAATCCAAAAATGGGCAGAAGACCTAAATAGACATTTCTCCAGAGAAGATATACAGACTGCCAAGAAACACATGAAAGAATGCTCAACATCATTAATCATTAGTGAAATGCAAATCAAAACTACAGTGAGATATCATCTCACACTAGTCAGAATGGCCATCATCAAAAAACCTAGAAGCAATAAATCCTGGAGAGGGTGTGGAGAAAAGGGAACCCTCTTGCACTGCTGGTGGGAATGTGAATTGGTACAGCCACTATGGAGAACAGTATGGAGGTTCCTTAAGAAACTACAAATAGAACTGCCATATGACCCAGCAATCCCACTACTGGGCATATACCCTGAGAAAACCATAATTCAAAAAGAGTCATGTACCAAAATGTTCATTGCAGCTCTATTTACTATAGCCCGGAGATGGAAACAACCTAAGTGTCCATCATCAGATGAATGGATAAAGAAGATGTGGCACATATATACAATGGAATATTACTCAGTCATAAAAGGAAACGAAGTTGAACTATTTATAATGAGGTGGATGGACCTAGAGTCTGTCATACAAAGTGAAGTAAGTCATAAAGAGAAAGACAAATACCATATACTAACACATATATATGGAATTTAAGAAAAAATAAATGTCATGAAGAACCTAGGGGTAAGACAGGAATAAAGACACAGACCTACTAGAGAATGGACTTGAGGATATGGGGAGGGGGAAGGGTACGCTGTGACAAAGCGAGAGAGTGGCATGGACATATATACACTACCAAACGTAAAATAGATAGCTAGTGGGAAGCAGCCGCATAGCACAGGGAGATCAGCCCCCTGCTTTGTGACCACCTAGAGGGGTGGGATAGGGAGGGTGGGAGGGAGGGAGGCGCAAGAGGGAAGAGATATGGGAACATATGTATATGTATAACTGATTCACTTTTTTATAAAGCAGAAACTAACACACCATTGTAAAGCAATTATACTCCAATAAAGATGTAAAAAAATGCTTATTAAATAAATCTATGATGGCTATCTTAAATAAACAAACAACTACAATCTTTAGTTCTTTGGGTGGTCACTCTTTTGGTTTTATTACATTATATAAGGTTGGCCAAAAAGTTCGTTCTGGTTTTTCCCTAAGATAATATGTTACCTACAAGGAAAATTATCTATGCCTAATTTATAAGTTTTAAAGAGATTGTTCAGGTTATTTCTATATGATTCTAAATAGCCAGCTAAAATTAGAAAATTCAGTCAAAAGTCTGCATTTCTGATCTACATGATATCAAACACCTAGATATTTAAAGATACCTGGATCATTGGCATATCTTATAGATCAGCCTAAGGAAGAAAGATAATTAGGACATGTAAAACACATTTCCATATTTTTAATGCTCCTACTGAATTTTTACTTAGCTAATTATGATTTGGCTTTAATGTTAAATATTATGTTTGGGTTTTTTTTCTTATAAGTTGACTTGGTACTAAATTATCCTTATTTTGATGTGTCTGTCACGACTTTAAATATATTTACTGTCATTCATTTTACTTCAGTGTTTCTTCTCAATTATGCTCTTGCCATTTACTCTGTTTTAGCTGTTTTGTAATATGGCATATTTCAAGTTTTTTCACTCTATTTCTTGAGGATTTATAATTTTAACAGCTTGATTTCTTAGTTAATGTTACAAATCTCTCTGATTTCAGGAATCTATAAAAATACTGAAGGCAAAATGAGGGATATAAGCACAAGAAAGTTTCTGTTACCTAATTTCACCAAAAAATGAAGATTTGATGAACAGGGTGGGGGTGGGTGGTACTGCCTATTTAAATCCATCCGTGGCCCACATTCTGAGCTTCACATGTGGCACATTACAAGATATTTTATATTTTTTGCTTATTTCCATGAAATAAAATATGTTTACTATACATATACTACTGAAACAAGTAGTTTATTCACACTTGAATGTAAAGAACATGCTTCTCTTGATGAGTCATCTGGAGGTGGTAAATGTAAGTAGCAATGTATTTATTTTTGTAAATGTCCTTTAACCCACACTGCTGGCCAAACTTCAGGTTCAGCCTCATTTGATAGGCTGCTTTAAGAAAAATAACTCTCACTTAAAAATAAATAAACATATGACCATCAATAACAATTTCTTCTATTTATATTTCCTTGGAATGCATCATATCTCATATAAATGAATTTAAATACATTCTCAGATTACTAAAATGCCACTCATTCCAAAAGTCCTTTGGAACATGCCTACCCCAAGAATACCAAGATGCACTTAGAATAAAATCCAAACTCTTTAACCCTGACCGACAAGGCCTTGCCTGATCTGTCAATTGCTCATCAATTATTACTGCCTTATTTAATATATCCCAGCCATACCAATCTTCATGTTACATGACTTGCAATGCTCATTTTCCCCTCAGAACCCTTGCATTTGCTGTTCCCTCTACCATGAAGGTTGTTCCTCCAAGTCTTTGGATAACCAGTTCCTTCTTATTCAAGTCTTACCTCAAATGTCACATCCTCAAGAGGTCTTCTCTAAAATTCTAACTGCTCTCTACTCCATTTCCTTGGATCATAGCATTTATCTGTATCTGACATCAGGTATTTTCTTGTTGTCTGCCATAGGCTGAGTCTCTGAATAGCCTCATTCTTCCCTGGGGCTTCTCCTCCATTCTGACCATCTAAGTGTGGTCCTTAGATTCTCTCCAGGTTTCTGATTTGTTTTCCCACTCTCTGCTGGGACTGGGGGCTGCCTCAAATCTTGACATGTTTATGTTTGACCCTGATGCCTGTCTTCTTCCTACCAGCACCTTCTGTCTCAGAACTAGATGTGGCTCCCTGTACCCTCATGCCTTGTTTTCACAAAGGGACCTTCCTAAAAGTTATTATCTTTAAGCTACACTCACTAGATCAGAATCTTTGGCTTGGACCTAGGAACTTTGGTTGAATATTCACCTCCTTGAGAAACAGGCTGAACATGAAGACTGTTTTCTTACTCCTCCAACATTCCTTGAGATGGTAAATTTTCTTGACTCTCTCGTATTTCTTGACATTTACAGGAACTTCATTTCCGGAAATAAATGATTTCTCATTAATTTTATCAGGATGCCAAAATATGATTCATGCAGCTTAATGCAAGCAACACATGGTACAGTGAGGTGGCTAGTTGCATGAGTCTGGGTTCAAATCCTAGCTATACCATTTACTAGCGATGTGTACCTGGAGATATTTGTCAAGATCTCTGAGCCTTATCCTCCTAGGTATAAAATGGGGGTAATAAAACAGTCTTCCTGAAAAGGTTGTTGTGAGGATTCAGTGAGATAATGTGAAGTGTTTATATCTGTGCCACACACGCTCACACACTGTGGAGGTGCAGAATGATACAACCCTATGGAGAGGAATTTGCAATATGTAACAAAACCACGTGTGTATTTTACCTTTTGGTCCAGCATTGCACCTACAAGTACACCTCCACAAGTAGAGTACAGCATAGACACAAGGTTACTTGTCAAGGCTTTGTTTGTGATAGCAAAGTATTGAAAAAAATCTAAATGTGCCACCGCAGAACGCTGATTGACACAATAGAGCACTATGCAGTTGTGAAAAGAGTGAGAAGTACTTGTATGAACTGATATCAAGGGATTTCTATGATGTACTAAGTGAAAAAAGCAAATGCAAAAGAATATTATGATATATATGTAAAACCTTCATCATAAGACAGAAAATCAGAAATATGTATGTATCTACATGCATATATAGAAACACATACATATACATATGCATGTATACCTATGCAAATATTGATACACATATTCATATGTAACTTATTTGCTCAACTTTTGCAAAATGAAATATAGGAAGAATAAACCAGAAACTAATAAAAACAACAACCCATAAGTGGTAGATGGAAATTGGGAGAAAGGTAGAAATAAGGTTTCTCTGAATAGATTTTTTTTATGCAGTTTTGCCTTTTGAACCATATGTTTTACATATTCAAAAATTAAATTTAAATGAAAAAGGATTTACAAAAAGCAAGCTCTAAAATTGAATACAAACAGAAAAAAATGAACTTAACCATATATCAACTTGATGATATAACCACACAGAGAAGCAGACTGTTTTGAACACTGTAGTCTTGACAATACACTTGGTAGGACCTTATCAGGCAAATCCAGATTGTGGGACTTTCTATAGGGTGTCCATCTTGGAATCTTCAAAAATATTAATGTTAAAACTGAAAAAAATAGGCAAGGGGGACTGTACTAGATGAACGAGGACCAAAGAGACAAGATAATGAAATATAATGTGTGATCCTTTCTTGGATCTTGAATTCAACCACAAAAAATAACCATAAAGGACATTATTGGGACAGTTGGGGGGAATTTGCATATGGACTGTAGGTTAAAATATATCATCATATCAACGTTAAGTTCCTTGGATATGATTATAATAAGATGTTTTTGTTCTTAGAAAATATATGCTGAAGTATTTATAGATGAACTGTCATGATTCTACATGAACCTTACTTTCAAACTTCAGGCAAAAAGAAAGACAGAGAGAGGGAAAGCAAACATGCAAAATGTTTATATTACTCTTTCAACTACTCTGTAGGTTTGAAATTTTTCAAAATAAAATTTTGGGAGGTAACCTCCAAAACAAACAAACTAAAAGTGATCTGTGCCTGCTAGCTATTACTATCTCTGATGCTCCCAATCTGGGAGGCTGTGAAAAGGAAACCTGGAATAAATACGTATGGCTGATAATAAAAAAGAAATCGTGTACTGGGATCTATTTTCAGCTTACTGAAGCATGTCAGTTGATACTTATTCATTTCCCATAACATTTGCCCAAACAAATAAAATTGCTCCAACTTTTAAAAAAGGAAGTGAGACTGTCTCCAAGCCTCCCTGGAAAGAAGCAGTGAAATCTTATCATTATTTTGCCTCCCTCTTATTTAGTGATGTGCTTTGGCGGAAACTCAAGGGGAGTATAGTTCCAGCCAGCCTCTGGGAAAAACGCAGACAACACTGTCTCTCGCCCCTGTGAATTACACTGGGGGACATGCCGCTGCTTCCAGCCTGCCCATCTCAATTATGATGACAAAGCATCAGGCCAAGAGGCAGACCCCTGGGTAGTTGGGTCTATATTATTTCAGATTTTAAATACTGAAAGCAAGACAGAAAACCTTTCTCCTAGATAGGGAGTGGGAAGTATAATTTACAATAGATTAAGCTCCCCTTATCTGGGGGCATTTAAAGATCTATAGGACCTTCCTTTTAAATTTCTGGTACACAATTGACCTAACAAAACACCTTTACACACTCCTAAATTACATACTTTTAAAAAGTCTTTTTCCCAGATATATAATATTTGCCCCACAAGATGATGAAATGACAATTTGCCACTGGCCTTCTATTTTTCTTTCTTTCAAGACTTAAAAGCCTGTTTCATTTCTATTGCAGGATTGTGTCCAGGTATAGAGAGACACCCTTTGTAACTGGTTAAAAGCTACAGAAAGGCTCTATTGAAACAAAATGCTGCTCATATCCCGATCCATGCCAGTAGGAATAAATCGCACAAAAGCACCTAAAGAAAACCGTTTTATAGTTACTACTGTGGTACATTAGCTGACAAGGGAGAGATGCTTACATTTATAGATTTTTTTTTCCTTTTGTAGAGGCAGAATCTATAAGCAGCTGAAGAATTGTGTATTATCACCGCTGGAATTTGAATTCAGCTAATGAGAACTAAGAGAAAAGGAAGATGCCTTGTGAGGCTTCTTGGTCTTGGCCCTGTACATGGGCCATAAAATTAGGCTGCCTTGCTTCCCTTAGGGACTACAGCACCTCTCTGCAAATGTATTTCAAGATTCCATTTTCACATGCATAAAAATATTAAAATATGCACCTCCTTAAAGTGTGCATCCTAAGCTAATTATGAAGTTGAAGCTATCAATACCAAGGTAATCTTATGATATCTTATATTTACATAGTATTATGTACCTCTGTGCTTGAGAGCATAGTCACAGACATAATCTCACTTAATCCTGGGAACTCTGTGAGGTAGATTGAGTGGTTCGTCTTTCCATTATGCAGTTAAAGCAACGGAACAAGACATTCTCAATGCTGAAACTTTATGTCTACCATTTATCAGAACTGAAAAACTCTGACTTGAGAGAGAGAGGAAGAGAGAAATATTCAGCTCTTTCACTTACTAGTTGTGTGGCCCTAGACAAATGACCCAACTTCTCTGAGCTTCAGTTTCCTCAGCTGCAAAATAAGGGAAATAATACCTACCTCTTAAGAATGGTTTGATGGTTAAATAATTTATTTTTGAACTTACACTCAAAAATGATAGCTATTTATTTATTGACTCATTCAATAACTATTTTAGTGTTTTTAGCATTTGACAGACAAGAAAGATACAGATCTAGAGGAAGCAAGTAATATAACCATACTCTTAAGATACAGTGCTAGCCTTCATGAAACTCACAGACTTGAAGGTTGGTATACATTTAAATAAACCATTAGAATGTAGTGTGATATTATGGAAAGCCTGCAAAGGCCACCATGGACAGTGTGAAGGTTTTACACTGCACAATCCAGGGGGCAACATTCATGTCACAGTGTCTGTGAGTGATGACACTAGCGTTGTGTAATGTACCACCTGAGAAGCCATCCACAGCAATCCTGCTGGTAACAGAAAAAGGTTAATAATAGCTTCATAGAGGTAACATTTAATCTAGGCCATTCCAGAAAAGAGAAAAAGTGCATGAGAATATATGAAGTGAACATGGAATTGCAAGACCACCATTGCCAAAGTAGGTGGAGTACACATATGACCAAAATATGAAGTTGAAAAGATAAAAAGAGACCATGTGGTGAAAGACCTTGTAAACCATGCCAGATGCAGTTAACTCTCCCATAATGTGGGGATTAGGGGCGCCAACCTCCCACACAGTCAAAAATATGCATATAACTATAGTCAGCCCTCCATATCGTGTTCCACATCCTCAAATTCCATGAACCGCAGATCGTGTAGTACTGTAATATTTAGAACTGAAAAAAAAAAAGCTGCATATAAGTGGATCCACACAGTTCAAACCATGCTGTTCAAGGGTCAACTGTAATTTGTACTTTACTCTCAACAACAAAGAGCTTTAGTGTAAATATATGACTGCTGCCTTAGCATAACTTCTCCATTTCCCATCAGCCTCCAATGTCCATTTGGAGATAGTTCCAGGGATTGTCCAAACAAAATGAAACCCAAAAATGTTATTGATAATGCTGAGACCACTGTACAGGATTCACTGTGGCTAAGAGGGAAGACAGCCTTAGAATGAAGTGGACACTCTGGCAGGTATACTGGAGTGAGAAGAAGAAACCAGGCTCCTGATGACTACATTGAATCCCTGGGTCCAGTCTTGTCTGAAGTCCACCTACTTTGGGATCTTTTGTGATGTGAACCAATAAAATTCTATTTATTACCTAAACCACTTTGAGTTTTGCTGTTTCTTTCCACCAAAAGATTTTAACTAATACAAGTGCCAACAAAAGACTCTAAGCAAAGAAGTAACATAATTGTATATACATTTTATTAAAATATTACTGGTAGGAACTGGGAAAAGAATGTACTAGAAGAGGCCAGATGTCAATAGAATAGTCTTTCACGAAAGTCCAAGCAAAAAGGGAAGACAAAAGGATGAGCTGTATATCCTGTCATAAAAAAAAATCTTCAAGGAATATTTTTCACAGTAAAACCAAATTGCAAAAAATTTTGTATAATATAATCTTGTTTAATTTTTAAAACCTTCTTTATTTATGTGCTTATGTGTCACTTCACATTTTACTACTATATTCTGCCTGAATTTTTTTAAATGAGAACTCTTAGTTGTATAATTTAAAGAAAGAAAATTTAAGAAATAATGACCAAGTGACTCAACTCTGTGGCCTTGAATGGAAAGGATGAATTTGAAAGACATTTAGAAGTCAATCTATCTAAAGCCATCCTTTTTAGGAAAAGTTCTAGCCCCACCTCATACATGACTCTTTTCTGGACTACCCCTTCCCAGGATGATCTTTCTCCTTTTAACTCCTAATATTCTCACTCTCTAGATGATCATTCAGTCTTTCCCACATTCTGCCTTGTACTGAAGATTAACTTTTTATGAATGTATTGATATATCTTCCAAATGGTTATAATCTCCAAGAATCTTGGTTTATGCTATTTTTATAGCTCCACTACACCTAGTCCTGTGCTTTGTATGTTGTAACTATTCAAATATCTCCTGGTTTGCTGGGTGTTCTTTCACACCCAGTGTAGAGAGGGCACTACACTGCCCTCTCTATTCCGCATTCCCCTACCAAACTGCAAGCAACCCTTGACCAAACAGGCCTGGAAATCTCCTGAGAATGCTTCTGTCCTGCAACATTAGAACTCTTCCAGGTTCTAGTTTTAGCACTGCCTCTGTATTACCAAAAGGCCTTGGGAAAGTGTCAACTTCGGTGAGTCTCTTTCTGTCTTGTAAAAACCTTAACAGAAATATCTGGAGAGGCCAAGATTAAAGGTCAAGATACAGGGCTTCCCTGGTGGTGCAGTGGTTGAGAATATGCCTGCTAATGCAGGGGACACGGGTTCGAGCCCTGGTCTGGGAGGATCCCACATGCCGCGGAGCAACTAGGCCCGTGAGCCACAACTACTGAGCCTGCGCGTCTGGAGCCTGTGCTCCGCAACAAGAGAGGCCACGATAGTGAGAGGCCTGTGCACCGCGATGAAGAGTGGCCCCCGCTTGCCACAACTAGAGAAAGCCCTCGCACAGAAACTAAGACCCAACACAGCAAAAATAATAATTAATTAATTAATAAACTCCTACCCCCAGCATCAAAAAAATTTTCCATCAGGCAGGACAATCACATACTTTGCTAAATAGCTTTGGCTGGGTCTGTAACTAACCAACAACATCCCTTTAAAAAAAAAAAAAGTCAAGATACATGGGACATCCTTGGTGGCACAGTGGTTAAGAATCTGCCTGCCAATGCAGGGGACAGGGGTTCGATGCCTGGTCCGGGAAGATCCCACATGCCATGGAGCAACTAAGCCTGTGTGCCACCACTACTGAGCCTGTATTTTAGAGCCGGTATGCTGCAGCTACTGAAGCTCACGTGCCTAGAGCCCGTGCTCTACAACAAGTGAAGCCACAGCAATGAGAAGCCTGTGCACCACAACCAAGAGTAGCCCCCGCTCGCCGCAACTGGAGAAAGCCCGCAGCAACAAAATCCCAACGCAGCCAAAAATAAAAATTAAATCAAATCTTAAAAATAAATAAATAAATTTTAAAAAACAGTGTACATACACCTTAATTAAAAGATACTTTATGAAATAAAGTCAAGATACTCAGAACTTGTGAAGCACAGAAGGAAAAAGCTGGCTGGTACAGGAAGACAACATTGGAGAAGAAATAACGTATCTGAAGGAAGATAATTAAAGTACATTCTAGAGAAAGTACAACTGATAAAGACATCCATTTGAGAAAAGCAATAGGACGAGAGGACATAGCTAAAGGCTTTGCACCAGAACCCATGATCCAAGTAAATATGTTGTCCTCAAATGACTACAACAAAATCACAAACAGATTTGATCTGGTTGTGTTTTGTTGTCAAGGTCATTTACTCAATGAGTTCATTTAGTTTCTATATTTATGAAGCACTGTGGTCAGTACTGAGAAGACAGTAATAAGATAAGCATGATCCTGCCCTCATGAAGCTTTAGTTCTAGTGAAGGATAAAGACAAGTAAACAATCAATTGCAATACAGTATGATGAGTGCAGTATTGGGAGGGCACCACTCACATTGTAGTCTGTGTACCTGGACATTTACATTTTTCCCTGAAGGACATTTTCACAAACCGCAATGTGGGTAGTGCTCTGGATAAGAAATATAATGGGTGTTATGGATTGAATGTTTGTGTCTCCCTGAAATTCATATGTAAAGCCCCAACCCCTAAGGTGATTATATTTAGAGACAGAGACTTTACGAAGGTAATTAAGGTAAAATGAGGTCACATGGTTGGAGCTTTCATCTGATGGGATTAGTGTCCTTGTAGGAAGAGACATGAGTGGAGAGAGCTCACAATCTTGCTCTCTCCTCACCATGTGAGGACACAGCACGAAGGTGGCTGTCTACCAGCCAGGGAGAGATCTCCCACCAGAAACCAATCCTGCTGGACCTTGGTCTGGGACTTCCAGCCTCCAGAAAATTTCTGTTCTTTAACCACCTAGTTTGTAGTATTTTGTGATGTCAGTTCTAGCAGACTGATTCAATAGGAAAATCACAGAGCATTATAGGAGCACCTAACCCAATCTTAAGGGTTTATAGAAGTCCTCCCAAGAGAAAATGAAATTTAATACCAGATCCAAGGAATGAGTAATAGTTAGCAAGTCAAAGGGAGAGTTGGTAGAGGGGCTGGGGGAAGGTGTCATGTGGAAATGTTTCCCAGGCAAAGAGAGGAGCAGATACAGAGAACAAGACACAGTCACGGTCCACACTGAGCGAGAGGGGCGCAGCTGTAAAAGGATTAGCAGGACACAGTCACACAGGTCTTTTATAAGCCTTCATAAGAAGTTTGGATTTTACACACAGATCTATAAAAATGCTATAATATTCCTAATATCATGAAAATTAACAATAATTGGAATCATTTGTTCTATGTAAAATAATTTGCAATCTGGAAGGAAATTTTCACTTCTCCAGTTTTTCAAACATTTGCTCAGCACCACATGGTTAGCCGTCAGTGACATTTGTTTAATAAATGATGGGTTTAGGCTTTTTCTGAGGTTATTATGATCCTCATCTTACCATTGCAATGTACCCACGATTCCAAATCAAAGGGTCTTTTAGTGACCTCTTACTGACATGGTAAAAAAGCCTTTCTCTAAAGAAACCCATGTAATAACTGCTTAAAATTCAGGCTTGCAGTCAGATTTCCTCCTAAAATTCAGCCCTGGCATCACCAGATCAGCCAACACAGTGCTGGATTTGGGAAGGTCAGGTTTAAACCATCCACTCTGGCCTCCAGAACAATTCTGTATTCTTACTCCTCCTGCAAGCTGCCGATCATTGGATGAGTATTACCACTACCATTTTACATTTCTTATCCTTCCGGAAAACAATAGCTAAACATCGGAGCATGAAATAATATTTTGTTCTGGGGTCTGCTGAGCATGTCATGTCAAATTCTCCTTTTTCTGGCCTTCCAGTTGTTTTGTGAACTCCCCGAATAGCATTGCACCATATTTCGTCTTCAGGAAAACAGACATTTTGAAAACAAGAGTTGATGGACCTTGAGAGCCAGCTCCTTAGCATGGGAGATAGTTACACTCTGACCTTAGGGTCCTTGCCCTTCTCCAACTTCCTCCCACAGCACTGTAAACTCACGGCTGCTGGAAGTCCACTGCCTACTGGACATACCTTAGTCTCAGCATTTGGAGAAGATGGCCAGCTCTCAGAAATCTTGAAAATACTTTTTCATACTGCCCATTTTTTAGTGTGTATCTGATGCACATAAAAATCTCAATGTGATGAAACTAAGAATTGGAGCCATGGGATGAGGAAGCCATATAAACTCAGGTTAATAATGTGAGCAAACCCCCACCCCAATACAGTACCACTGCTGATTGAGCTGGCAGCAAGAAGTCATTTGGAGGAAAGGTGTTTCTGTGATCAATAATCTTTGAGCATCCTATTCAGAAATATCAGGCTTTAGAACTCAACAAGAGTCTTCCTGAGAAAGCAATGAGACACCCAAATTGCTTCAGAAACAGAGATGTCACTCACCTTCCTGAAACTCTAGAGGAAGGTCAGCGAGTGCAGCTCACCTGAATTCTTCACCACTCTGTGTAAAGATGGCTTTGGCCAAGTCATTGGATCTATTTCACATAGAAATAATATTAACCACCTACTCTGCCTGAATAACTGTTCTCACCTCAGTGTGGGATTCACTCTTCTAGAATCCTTACAGGTGCTTTTCTTACTTCTGGGGCAGCTACCAGCCCCTTTACCACCAGTAATGGACAGCGTATCTATCGGTCACTTCTTTATTTTCACTTGTCTTTGTCTGCTTGTCTGTCTTAGGTCAGGTTTGCTGGAAACAGACCCTGAGACAGAGACTTGCACACAGTTTTATTGGGGCATGCAGTTAGGACCGACGTGCACACGGAAGTGAAGAACAGAAGTGAAGGAAAGGGGTGCGCGGTAAGAGGAAGGAGATGAATTGGGATGTAGTCACACTGGGGGCCAGAGCTACAGAGAGCACTGAAGCTAGCATGGTCCTTCAGAGTTGTCCCAGTTACGGCAAGGGGGCTGGGGCTTTATATTCCTCAGTTGACAGGTTCTTAGGTGAGGGCTGCTCTAGGAAGTGATCCTGGCCTTGGGTAAGGCAGCTCCAGCAGATAGAGAGCGATTCCTGGGGAGGGGCTCAGCTGTGAGTCTTCAGCAGCAACACCCCCAGAATCTGGGGGACTGGTGTCTTTCACTGGAAGGGGGCGTGGATGCTGCTCCACAGCATTGACCACACCCCCTCACCCGATAATTTGAGGAGCAGCGAGGGGTGGAGAGAGTCTGACTTAGGGTGATTAAGTCAAATTTTCTCCCCTCTTATTAAGTCAGCATCCCCTTTTCATTCCTCCTCCCTCCTAAACTCTGGTGGTATGTTAAGGAAATGCTCCAAGGGGGCTCTTGTTTCCACTCCTCCAAAAGGATCGACTAAGGCAGGCAGCTTAGGCCAAGGGTCTTGTAGTTTTAAATTCTGCAGTGCTTAGATAGGTTTAAATACATTATGTAATATTTTTTACAAAAGGAAATTTCTAATACTTCTAATTTTTCTTGCTAGCTTTGAAATACAAAACGCACAGTATTTCCGCTACATTCTGGTCCAATGAATTTTTGTCCACCATCCAAGAAGGCTTACAGCCATTGTTCCTATGGGAAAATGTGTATTGAGTTCCAACTACTCAGATCAAAAGAAGTCTTGGAACATTGCCAGCTGGGGACTGCCACACAGGTAGTGGCTGAAATGAGTACGTCATAATTGTCAAACCCTTCAAACACACAGAGGAAGAGCAACCAGCCGATTAAAAGCTGAAGTTGCTCAAACTCATGCTGGAGGGCCAAAATATAGTTCTCATCAATTTATTCCCAACAAATAAATCCAGTAACACACACTCCAAAACAAGGTAGGCTATCTCTAGAGCTCACACGTTTTAATGGAATCGCACTTCATTTCTGGAACAAGCACATCTTGCCCAAGCAGCTCAGCTCTCATTATCAACAGGGTCTGGTCACTGCTCCCTCCATCGCCAGCATGATCCCCGTCATACGAAGGAAGCTGGCGTGAGGAAGGATCAGGGCTGCAGCCTGCAGCTGGGAAGGCGGGCCTGCCCCTGCCCCAGCCTCCGCCTGGGACTCCCTCAGGGCTGCGGGACCTGAAATGTCCCTTTAACTCTCTTTGGCTCTTTTACCTGTGAAACAGGCCGCAAACAGCCTTTTCCAGGAAGACTCAATGTTCATTCAACGTAATCAAAGAAAAACCCGCCCGCAAGGGAGACACAGAGCTCAGAGCAGTTCCTGAGGAATGACTTACTTTCCTCCTCAAAGGGGGTTAGTATTTCTGAGGTTCGAGGCCCTCTGATTCCTTTGACAGCGATGTTCATAATCGCCGGCTCTCCGCTGGCAGGGCGGCACCACCGAGGAAAGCCCGGTGTGAGATGTGCCCAGTGCAACGATGCCGGTTAAATAAGTACCCTTCATCATCTCCCAACAGTCAAGGAGTTTTAAATCCTGTCAATTCATCCCACGTGAGGGAGATTATGTGATTTCCATGTTCAAGTGCCCCTGTAGTTTGATTTGCATAAGCAAAGACTTTGGGGACATGGAAACAAAGGATCAGTGTGAAGGACTGGAGCGCTGTTAGCATAGAGCATTCTGATTTCCAGACAGCGGGTCCAGCAAACCACTGGCACCTTCCCCCACCCCCACCCCCCACCCAATCAAATCTAGGATTTGAAGATTTCTCATCTACTATAAGGAGAGAGGTTACGGAGCTGAGGTTTACCAGGAAGGCTGTCTTCTTAAGCACAATAATTTCTTTCCTTAAAGGACTCCCTTCCTCCCACCACCTCTTTCTCTTCTGATGTTCATTCCAAGGCACAAATATTCTGCCTGATAATACTGGGAGAGGCAGCCACAACCATTTCCAACACTGCAGAACACAGAGGGGAGCTCTGTCTTCATCAACACACACACACACACAAACACACAAATGTATTTATTTTTATCCTGTTTTTTCATCCACTCATGGAATATTGATCCAGCAACACCTAATAAAAAGGACATTGGTTAGGAAATTTGAAGACTTGGATTTGTCCTGACTTTGCCACATTAGTTATCTGGGCAACTCACCTATGTCCTCTGCAACCCAGTTTTCTCCTCTCTAAAATAGAAGGGATGGACCTGAAAACCCTTGGATTCCTTCCATCCCTAACATAAGAAAAATTAATAAGACAACCCAGTGCATGGTCATAGCAGACAGACTGAACAACTGGAATGTAGGGGCTGAAGGCCAAGGGGAGTATCCCAGAAGCCCCACCTTAAGTATGCTGTCACCTGTCACTTTAAGAGTTTGTCACCTACCATCCTTGAGCTAGTCTCTACTTCTTTGAAAGAATATCAACAAATGTGTCTTAGGAGTGTTGGGAAAGTTAAATATAGTACTTCTATGTGAAAAGCACTTTGCAAATTATAAATGCAATACACTGCTACGAATGTGTTAACTCAGGTGAAACTGAAATTCCAAGTACTAACAGCAGGATGTTGTCAAACAGTCCTTTAACCCATTGGTTTTCAGGGGAGTGGACTTGGGAGTGATTTTACCTCCCGGGAGATATTTGGTAATGCCTGGAGACATTTTTTGTTGTCACAACCAGGAGCAGAGGAGAGGGGCTATTGGCATCAGCAGGACAGCGGCTGGGGATGCTTCTAAACATTCTGCAAGATCAGGACAGTCCTTCGCAACAAAAAATTATCCTGCTTAATAGTAGGCCTAATACTCCAAAATCATCCTAAACAGTGGCTGTCTGTTTTCCCGGGAAGGAAGATAAGTCCAGTCAGAATGGACCACCAATACTTAGATCCCGTGAATATACCTAGACTCCAACAGAGTCCTGTAGTCCCATGACAGAGCTGCAGCTAAAAGCAGTTTCCTTCAAAGATTTCATCACCAAGCTCTTAGCTACAAGAATTTGGATGGAGGTTGTCCTGTGACCAAAACGTACCCTACATGGAAGGGCAGGAAAATCATGAGCATGTGAATAAGTATGGAAAACATAAGCTCTCTTTTTCATTGTGGTCAGGGGAAGAAAGTCAAATCTCTGTAACACATTTATTACATGTAATTAGGCAATGGGAGCTGGGGAAAGAATATATGCAGATTGGACAAGGCATCTGGTATACTGTGGGCTGAACTCACTGAGTAGCTCATTCTCTCTGGAAATCTACCAATCTAAAGGTCTGCTGTGAACAGACAATATAAGAGTTTAAAATATCTGCTATAATTGATATTTCTTTCAGTTACTTTTTTAAAAAGAGGTTTGATGACTAGCCAGGTGTTACAGAATTTGAAGCGTGAGTAGTTCTACTGAATGTCTGTTGAGCATTTGCACTAGAAACACTGCTTGCAACCCAGGCTGAACAGTGAACATGATTCTGTTGGATCTTTAGTGGGCTGGTAGTTTTAGTCTCCAACTGGTTCAACACCTCAGATGGAGAAAAATAAATAATGAAACCAGAAACTTTTATTTCACATTTAAACAGCAATGTTTTTGTCCCAAAGAAAAAAATAATTTTAAATGCATTTGACTTATTTCTCACCATAATGCCTTAAGGAGGATGTTACCATAAATGGGGAAACAAAATTGTAAGGAATAAGAAAGCTTTGAAGGTAGGATTAGAACTCAAAACTTTTAAATCATTGAAACTCATGGCAACGGTTCTGAAAATGCAACAGTTACCTTCTCTATACCTTCTCCTTAAACTTGACATTTTCCCGTTCCGTGTTACGCCAATATGTTCTCTAAAAGGCTTTTTTTTTTTTTTTTTAATCACAGTGACTTGGTAGGTGAGTGTATTGCAGTGCTGGCCATTCCCTCTTGACTTGTCACGTTCAGACCAGATTTCAGTCCTTGGGCCTGGTGTTAAGGTCTCTGACACCTCTGACCACACTGAGAGTTCTTCCTTTACCCTCTTGAAATGTTGGTGCAGGCACTGGCACTGACTCTCTCCACAGAGATGAAGAGCCTGGAAGTGAAATCGCATAGTGGAGGTGAACACCTTGTAAAACACAGAGCAAAGGCATGATGGTTTTAAGGTGAACCAAGGTCACTGCTCCTGGGAGTTTGGTGAGGTGACATTGACAACACCTTCAGAAGCCCTGGTTTTGTAGTACACTGGTCATTGAGGTCTCTTTGAGAGGAAGTAGCTGATTAAGATATATGCAGATAACATTCCAGATTTTTCCTGGGTCTGAATATAAACTTGGCTGGCCTTTTTGAAATGGCATAAAATCTGTCAAGTCACCAGGCTGCCATTTTTTAAATTCCTGCTACAACGAACTAAGTGGCACCTCCCAGGATTTACCCCATGTTCAAAACTTGTTCTTTTAATTAAAGGATAAAACAACCTGATAAAACTCTAAGAATATAATTTAGGTTCTAGGAGACTCCAACTATTAGGGGTCTACTTTTGTCTCTGTACTTCCCTTAGGACCTAAGTGAACTCTTAAACTTTTTAATTAACAGTTTATTATAAGAAATTCGTAAAGGTATTATTCTCCTATCATCCTGTAACATGCACGCAAACATACACATTTTCTTTGTAGAGTTCACTTTTGAGGTTTCTGGTTAAAGACAATCCCAGCTTCTAAAAGGCCTTCTTTGGTTTGAGGCAAAGAGAGACGAACAACTCAGGAGGTGCCTCTCAGAACCTGTAGATCATTTTTATTAAGGATGGGGAGACACAGGAATGGATGAAGGTAGAGGGAAGGAGATTATCTTCCATAGATGTGTATACGTTCAAACTGGAGGAGAAGTTCTCAGTGGTGCATAGGTTAAGGAATCTTAAATAAGTGTCCAAGGAGCTTTCCCTGAGAAAGCAGTACTACCCCTGGTAGGATCACCTACACGGGCTGGTTTTGTCAGCACAATTGGAAAAGAAGAACCTCAAAGCCAATCCTCTGGGAGAACAATAGCCTGACAAAGAGATACAGGGAGAAAATTCTTCTTAGTGAAAATGATGTTTATTCAAAAATACTTCCAGAAGCTATCACACTTCAAGGAATAAAGACATTTTTTTTCTTTCTATAAGGAGGAAATTGAACCAGTCGCACTGTTAGAGCAGTGGTAACAAAGGAAGCTCAGCCAGACCCAAGATGTGGGCAGGTACTTATAAGACCCTCAGGTGGAGGACCTTCAGGATGGCGGAGGAGTAAGACATGGAGATCATCTTCCTCCCCACAAATACATCAAAAATACATCTACATGTGGAAAAACTCCTACAGAACACCTACTGAAAGCTGGCAGAAGAAATCAGATGCCCCAAAAGGCAAGAAACTCCCCACATACCTGGCTGTGTGGCTGACAGGGTCTTGGTGCTCCAGTCGGGAGTCAAGTCTCTGAAGTGGAAGAGCCGAGTTCAGGACATTGGATCACCAGAGACCTCCCAGCCCCATGTAATATCAATCAGTGAGAGCTCTCCCAGAGATCTCCCTCTCAACGATGAGACCCAGCTCCACTCAACAATGAGCAAGCTTCAGTGATAGACACCCCATGCCAAACAACTAGTAAGAAAGGAAAACAACCTCAGCAATCAGCAGAGAGACTGCCTAAAATCATAATAAGATCACAGACACCCCAAAACACACCACTGGATGTGGTTCTGCCCACCAGAAAGACAATATCCAGCCTCATCCACCAGAACACAGGCACTAGTCCCCTCCACCAGTAAACTTACACAACCCAGTGAACCAACCTTACCTACTGGAGGCAGACACCAAAAACAACAGGAATTATGAACCTGTAGCCTGCAAAAAGGAGACCCCAAACACAGTAAGTTAAGCAAAATGAGAAGACAGAGATATATGTATCAGATAAAGGAGCAGAGTAAAAACCCACCAGACCAAACAAATGAAGAGGAAATAGGCAGTCTACCTGAAAAAGAATTCAGTGTAATGATACTAAAGATGATCCAAAATCTTGGAAATAGAACGGAGAAAATACAAGAAACATTTAACAAGGACCTAGAAGAACTAAAGAGCAAACAAACAATGATGAACAACACAATAAATGAAATTTTAAATTCTCTAGAAGGAATCAATAGCAGAATAACTGAGGCAGAAGAACGGATAAGTGATCTGGAAGATAAAATAGTGGAAATAACTAACACAGAGCAGAATGAAGAAAAAAAATGAAAAGAATTGAGGACAGTCTGAGAGACCTCTGGGCAACATTAAATGCACCAACGTTTGAATTATAGGGGTCCCAGAAGAAGAAGAGAAAAAGAAAGGGACTGAGAAAATATTTGACAAGATTATAGTTGAAAACTTCCCTAATAAGGGAAGGAAATAGTCAATCAAATCCAGGGAGTGCAGAAAGTCCCATACAGGATTAATCAAAGGAGAAACATGCAAAGACACATATTAATCAAGCTATTAAAAATTAAATACAAAGAAAAAACATTAAAAGCAGCAAGGGAAAAGCAACAAATAACATACAAGGAAATCGCCATAAGGTTAACAGCTGATCTTTCAGCAGAAACTCTGCAAGCCAGAAGGGAGTGGCAGGACATATTTAAAGTGATGGTGATGAAAGGGAAGAACCTACAACCAAGATTACTCTACCCAGCAAGGATCTCATTCAGATTTGATGGAGAAATTAAAACATTTACAGGCAAGCAAAAGCTAAGGGAATTCAGCACCACCAAACCAGCTTTACAACAAATGCTAAAGGAACTTCTCTAGGAAGGAAACACAAGAAAAGGAAAAGACCTACAATAACAAATGCAAAAGAATTAAGAAAATGATAATAGGAACATACCTATCGATAATTACCTTAAATATAAATGGATTAAATGTTCCAACCAAAAGACATAGACTGACTGAATGGATATGAAAAAAAGACCCATATATATGCTGTCTACAAGAGACCCACTTCAGACATAAGGACACATACAGACTGAAAATGAGGGGATGGAAAAAGATATTCCATGCAAACGGAAATCAAAAGAAAGCTGGAGTAGCAATTCTCATATCAGACAATATAGACTTTAAAATGAAGATTATTACAAGAGAAAAAGAAGGACACTACATAATGATCAAGGGATTGATCCAAGAAGAAGAAGATATAACAATTGCAAATATTTATACACCCAACATAGGAGCACCTCAATACATAAGACTAATGCTAAGAGCCATAAAAGGGGAAATGGACAGTAACACAATCATAGTAGGGGATTTTAACACCACAATTTCACCAATGAACAGATCATCCAAAATGAAAATAAATAATGAAACACAAGCTTTAAATGACACATTAAACAAGATGAACTCAACTGATATTTATAGGACATTCCATCCAAAAACAACAGAATACACTTTCTTCTCAAGTGCTCATGGAACATGCTCCAGGATAGATCATATCTTGGGTCACAAATCAAGCCTTGGTAAATTTAAGAAAATTGAAATCGTATCAAGTATCTTTTCCGACAACAATGCTATGAGACTACATATCAAACACAGGGAAAAAAAACTGTAAAACATAAAAACACATGGATGCTAAACAATATGCTACTAAATAACCAAGAGATTACTGAAGAAGTCAAAGAGGAAATCAAAAAATACCTAGAGACAAATTACAATGAAAACACGACGATCCAAAATCTATAGGATGCAGCTTAGCAGTTCTAAGAGGGAAGTTTATAGCAATACAATCCTACCTCAAGAAACATGAAAAATCTCAAACAAACAACCTTACCTTACACCTAAAGCAATTAGAGAAAGAAGACCAAAAAAACCCAACTTAGCAGAAGGAAAGAAGTCATAAAGATCAGATCAGATATAAATGAGAAAGAAATGAAGGAAACAATTGCAAAGATCAATAAAACTAAGAGCTGGTTCTTTCAGAAGATAAACAAAGTTGATAAACCATTAGCCAGACTTATCAAGAAAAAAAGGGAAAAGACTCAAATCAACAGAATTAGAGCTGAAAAAGGAGAAGTAACAACTGATACTGTAAAATACAAAGGTTCATGACAGATTACTACAAGCCACTATATGCCATTAAAATGGGCAACATGGAGGAAATGGACACATTCTTAGAAAAGCACAACCTTTCACAACTGAACCAGGAAGAAATAGAAAATGTAAACAGACCAATCACAAGCACTGAAAGTGAAACTGTGATTAAAAATTTTCCAACAAACAAAAGCCCAGGAACAGATGGCACCACAGGCGAATTCTATCAAACTTTTAGAGATGAGCTAACACCTACCCTTCTCAAACTTTTCCAAACTATAGCAGAGGGAAGAACACTCCCAAACTCATTCCACAAGGCCACCATCCCCCTATTACCAAAACTAGATAAAGATGTCACAAAAAAAGAATACTAAAGGACAATATCACTGATGAATATAGATGCAAAAATCCTCAACAAAATACTAGCAAACAGAATCCAACAGGACATTAAAAGGATCATACACCATGATCAAGTGGGGTTTATCCCAGGAATGCAAGGATTCTTCACTATATGCAAATCAAAAATTGTGACACACCATACTAACAAATTAAAGTATAAAAACCATATGATCAACTTAATAGATGCAGAAAAAGCTTTTGAACAAAATTCAACATGCATTTATGATAAAAACCCTACAGAAAGTAGGCATAGACGGAACTTACCTCAACACAATAAAGGCCATATATGAGAAACTCACAGCCAACATCATTCTCAATGGTTAAAAACTGAAACCATTTCCACTAAGAACAGGAAAAAGACAATGTTGCCACTCTCACCACTATTATTCAACATAGTTTTGAAAGTTTTAGCCACAGCAATCAGAGATGAAAAGGAAATAAATGGAATTCAGATTGGAAAAGAAGAAGTAAAACTGTCACTGTTTGCAGATGACGTGATACTATACATAGAGAATCCTAAAGATTCTCTCAGAAAACTATTAGAGCTAATCAATGAATTTGGTAAAGTAGCAGGATATAAAATTAATGTACAGAAATCTCTTGCATTCCTATACACTAATGATGAAAAATCTGAAAGAGAAATTAAGGAAACACTCCCAGATACACTGCAACAAAAAGAATAAAAACCTAGGAATAAACCTACCTAAGGAGACAAAAGACCTATATGCCAAAAACTATAAGACACTGATGAATGAAATCAAACACAATACAAACAGATGAAGAGATATATCGTGTTCTTGAATTGGAAGAATCAACATTGTGAAAATTACTATACTACCTAAAGCAATCTACAGATTCAATGCAATCCCTATCAAATTATTAATGGCATTTTTCACAGAACTAGAACAAAAATATTCATGGTTTGTATGGAAACACAAGAGACCCTGAATAGCCAAAGCAATCTTGAGAAAGAAAAACAGAGCTGGAGTAATCAGGCTCCCAGACTTCAGACTATACTACAAAGCTACAGTAATCAAGGCAGTATGGTACTGACACAAAAACAGAAATATAGATCAGTGGAAGAGGATAGAAAGCCCAGAGATAAACCCACGCACCTATGGTCACCTTATCTTTGATAAAGGAGGCAAGAATATACAATGGAGAAAAGACAGCTTCTTCAATAAGTGGTGCTGGGAAAACTGGACAGCTACATGTAAAAGAATGAAATTGGAACACTCCCTAACACCATACACAAAAATAAACTCAATATGCATTAAAGACCTAAATGTAAAACCGGACACTATAAAACTCTTAGAGGATAGCTTAGGGAGAACACTCTATGACATAAATCACAGCATACCTTTTTTGACCCACCTCCTAGAGAAATGGAAATATAAACAAAAATAAATAAATGGGACCTAATGAAACTTAAAAGCTTTTGCACAGCAAAGGAAACCATAAGCAAGACGAAAAGACATCCTCAGAATGGGAGAAAGTATTTGCCAATGAAGCAACTGATAAAGGATTAATCTCCAATATTTACAAGCAGCTCATGCATCTCAATATCAAAAAACAAACAACACAATACAAAAAATGGGCAGAAGACCTAAATAGACATTTCTCCAAAGAAGATATACAGATTGTCAACAAACACATGAAAGGATGCTCAACATCACTAATCATTAGAGAAATGCAAATCAAAACTACAATGAGGTATCACTTCACACTAGTCAGAATGGCCATCATAAAAAAATCTACAAACAATAATTGCTGGAGAGGATGTGGAGAAAAGGGAACCCACTTGCAGTGTTGGTGGGAATGTAAATTGATACAGCCACTATGGAGGACAGTATGGAGGTTCCCTAAAAAGCTAAAAATAGAGCTACCATGTGATCCAGCAATCCCACTACTGGGCATATACCCAGAGAAAACTATAATTCAAAGAGCCTGGTACCACAATGTTCATTGCAGCACTATTTACAATAGCCAGGACATGGAAGCAACCTAAGTGTCCATCGACAGATGAAAGGATAAAGAAGATGTGGCACTATATACAATGGAGTATTACTCAGCCATAAAAAGAAAACAAATTGAATTATTTGTAGTGAGGTGGATGGACCTAGAGTCTGTCCTACAGAGTGAAGTAAGTCAGAAAGAGAAAAACAAATACTGTACACTAACACATATATATGGAATCTAAAAAAACCAAAATGGTTCTGAAGAACCTAGGGGCAGGACGGGAATAAAGATACAGATGTAGAAAATGGACTTGAGGATGGAGTGGGGGAAGGGTAAATTGGGATGAAGTGAGAGAGTGGCATGGACATATATACACTACCAAATGTAAAATAGATAGCTAGTGGGAAGCAGCCGCGTAGCACAGGGAGATCAGCTCGGTGGTCTGTGACCACCTAGAGGGGTGGGATAGGGCGGGTGGGAGGGAGAAGCAAGAGAGAGGGTATATGGGAATATAGGTATATGTATAGCTGATTCACTGTGTTATACAGCAGAAACTAACACAACAATGTAAAGCAATTATACTCTAATAAATATGTTAAAAAAAAAAAAAGCCAAAGACCCTCAGGTGTAGTTTGTGGTCTCTGCTGGAGAGTGAGGGATTCCAGGAAGACAGATGAAACAAACGTTCCTATAGTGTCTGTCTCAGAACAACAAGAAAACTTCCTGAGATCAGAGCATCCTGGAACATGCCACCTCACCCTTGCTCAGATTTTATATCGAAACTAATTATCAATATTCCATTTGACACAAAAGTGTTTTAAAATAGAATGAAACAAGCTTGATTAAATATGAAAAGGCAAGAAGGTATATGTAATTAACTTCTGTTCCCTTTGCTGATAACTTATCCTATGTGGTTCCCTTTGTTCCTCAAATCTAAAATTGTCATATGGATCAAAACAAAGTCTTCTTTTAAAAAAGACTTTAAATAAATAAATGAAGAATCTGTTTAAAGAAATATATTCTGAGATACACTTTTTTAGTTTCCTCAGTCACTACCCTGATATTAAGTCAAAGTTACACATACTCTCCTAGTGAAATGCTTAAGATAAAACAAGGTTTAATAAATGTTTCAAGCTTATTGGTGAACAGTCACACTTCTCCCTCTGTCTTTTCATTTACTACATTTTTCCACATAAGGAACGCCATATCTGATCAACCATTTTAAAAATAAACAAAGCTCTGTGGGTGGCTGATCTCAGATTGTGTCTGAGATTCATCTTTGTATCGGTGCTAATCTGTGTTGTCGTCCAGTCTTGATGCTTCCCCAGCCTCCAGTGGAAGGCACTCACCTAGGAAACAGAAGATCCATTTTTCAATTGTCCCAGAAGGTTCTTTCTCAACATGAATGCTTCCATGAGTAGTTTATATCCCATTGACTATAACCCTATTACCTCTATTGGGAACAGATGTTGGTATGTTGTAAAAAACTAATATTCATCACAAAAATTTCATTTAGATCATTGTACATGAACACATAGAGATAAATGCAGGGCTAAAGTAATAGAATTCAAGAACATGGAAAAATTCAGAAATAGCTTATTCTTGCTATGCACTTTATCTTCTGGAAGTAAAAGCAACAAACTGTGCCAAGAATTGATTGGGAATTAATTATAAAATTCTCTGACCTAAATCAAATTATAGATTATGTGAAAATAGAATTATTTCCATACATTGCAAAATTATACTTTCCTGAGTATATCTGTTTTACTATGTAGTATTACACACTTTTTCAATGGCACTCTATGCTAATCATTGTCATTTATTTTATACACATTTTTAGCTCAACTCTACTTATAAGGACACTTAGGATTCCAAACATGCACAGTTTTATAGAAAAATACCATTTTTGATATATTGCCCAGTAGACACTGATAATGTCAAATCTTTTGAGAAGCTTACCAAATAGTGGTAGATTTTTTAGTTATGATTAAAGTGAAACAGAATGCCTATTACATATTGACCAACAAAGAGAGATTGTTGGAAGATTCCAGAACAGTGAGGTGCTATCAGAGGGTGTTCTTAGATGTCCACCAAAGGCCGTTCATTACTTAAGGCCAGGAAAGATTTATGAGGCTGCAAAAGGAACAGAGTGTAACAATTATTCAAAAAGGATATTTGAATTTAGGTATCAAAAATTTGAACAGCCTTAGTTACACGATATTTGACAAGGGAAATGTCACTGTCTTTATTTTTGAGTCCTTAGAAATGAGTTTGAAACTTGGAATAAGTATAAAATCATCAAAGAGGAGCTCAGCATCTCTTAGTAGGACTGTCCCAGTTCAGCCATGCTGTTATCCGTATGATGTTGTAAAAATTCAAATAAAGATTGAAAGTGTTTTTCCTCACCTGCTCCTGTCTGGTAAAAGCACTCATGAAGAGCTTAAGTATCAGAACCATGCTCAAGTGGTAGAGAATTATGTCACAGAAGTTAATTTTTTAGAATTAAAATGGGAACTAAGATATCTGAAACAACTCCCTTGTTTTACAGATATAAATATTCACATTTGGAGAAGGTGAATATTTTTTCTAAGTACACGCGGTGAATCAGTGGGAGGCTGTTAAGCTTGAGGGTGGGTGCTCTGGAATTGTACTGCCTGCTGAGCATCCCCCTTCCATCACTTGGTGACTATGTGACCATAGCGTGTTTCTTTATTAATCTTTCTAGGTTTCTATTTCAATTTCTTCATCTGTAAAATAGACATAATAATAGCAGAGTGGAAGCCCTCTTATTCAATGTCATAAAGACAACAGTATCAAAATTTCATTGTAAGCAGTGATACATTAAAAAATACACAATAAATTACTTATTTTAACCTAAAACGTATTTATTTTATTTATCCATCTTTCATGTAGGGCCAAGGCCTTTTCTTTGAGTACAAGCCATCCTACTTTGTTTCCAGTCATCCATAAAGGTTCCATTCCTTCAAAGTACAGCAAGCATTTTAAAGACATTGTAAGTCCATCTAAGCACAGAACTCTTAGATTTTTACAGTTTCCAAATGTATAGCTGTTGTCTTACCTGTACCTAATTCAACACCTTTTTGAAAACTATATCATATTGATTGAATCCTCCCAGTACATTCAAGTTAGTTTTTATAAACATAACCTTCTTTTCTACTGGGATTCTTACTTCATTGAATTGTGTTATATTCAATAAAAATATGTTTTGTTGTAACAAGTGCAACTGGTATAATCAGATTTGGGTCCGAATATCTCTGACTCGATAACATGTACCTTGATTTAGAGGAGCAATGGTGGTCAGCTTCCTGAAGATGTGCCTTAAGTATGTCAGTGTGTTTTACAGATGATATGGAGAAAGGTAAGTAGTCTTCTCAATCCAGGTGGCCAAGGAAACTTGTACTGAAAGTTCACAGAACAGTGCCAGTACGTTAGCTATTCAAGTTTAGAACTCATTTCTCCTAACTTCTTCTCAAGTGTCAGGAAGGGGAAATTTCTCCCCTACTCCTCTTGAGTTCTTTTGGCTGGTCTAATAATTAAATTGATCAAGACAGATTAACAAGGGAAAAAGACTAATTTAATTCATATGCACAGAGCTCTCATAGAAATAGGGCCCCCGAAGTGACCAAAGTAGGCTGTTTATATATCATTTTTAGACAAAGAAAAAAGTATTTATGAAAGGGACTGTGCTTCGGGTAGCAGGCTAATGAAGAAATAACAAAGTCTGTTTATACAGCTTTCTTAGCCTTGAATTCCCTAACTTTGTTGATAAGAATGCTTTCTATCCTCCTGGTATAGGAAGGAGGCCTTCACATGGGAGATTTATTTCCTGCTTTTAGGGGAAAGTTGGGGGGTAAGAGTGTTTTTTACATATCATTTTTTTTTTAACCAGCTGTTTCTCATTTACCTTTAATTCAAAATAATAAGTATGCCATTGAGGTATGTGTTGGGGCAGCCTGCCCTTGGCCCTAACACAGGAGATAGATTGATACTTGTAGGTAAATATTCTTCTTTCCTCTCCACATTTTTTTTCACGTTGGCATTCAAAATTAACTTTGACTCTCTATTTAGTTACATTAATAAAAATTACTACTTGATTACATTATATATCCAAGGTTTGTTACAATAGTAAAGACTGGTGATTAACTCTAGAGTCATGCTAAATACAGTCCCCATAAGAAAAATGTTTTTATTTTTTTAAGAGTTAGTTTCTATTTTTCTCACAATTAAGATACATACAGTTTAAGAGTCAGATACCGTATGACACTGATTCAAGTCTGCACATTTACCCACATTTTAATATCTTGGAGATCTGGATGCCTTCTTACTGTCCATGACATCTCATAATTACCATGGACCAGGTGGCAGTCATAACATATGACGCTGCCTGAACATTTACACTCCTTAAACGTATCAACATCAAAATGTAGAAGTGACAGCAACTTGGAAGAGAATCACAGAATCAATAAATCAGTCATTTGAGGAATCCCGCGTCACTAGTGATCTCAATGGCCCAGAGAGCCATACAGTGGTATGGAAAAATACAAGCACTGACAGCTTTGAGCTGAAGTAATTCAAAAGAATTTGAAGTTTTAGGAATAATATCCAATTCATTTCACTTACATTTTTGTTTTACATGTATTCACAGGAGTGATGTATGATCAAAAAATACTATGTCAAATAAATATAAATGAGCTCTTTCATTAATATTATATAAAGATTAAAATGATCCTGACAATAGTGCAGTAACTAGTACCAAAGTAGCACTCCCATCATAAATGAGTGTAATAACGGGGCAAATATATGAGGCAACTTGGTTCCGGTACTGGACTACAAACAGTATAAGGCTGTGCTCCCTGAAAAAGGAACTCAAGATGTGAGTCTCATTCGTAATAGCCCAGGTGTCTGACTAGGGACAAATTCTTGATTACAGTGCAGTGAGCTGGAGTCCAAGCAGATCAAGGCAATTTATCTGAGCTGAGGAGCCAGAGATCAGATTTGGGGCAACTGAAGCAGCTAGAATCTATAGGACCAGAACGCCAGAGGCAGAAGCTGCATGGAACTTTAAAAGTTTGAATGGGGTTTCCTCATGCACCACATGACAAAAGGCTGTGCTGTGCATGGTCAAAATGATATCACATGAGGCTTGCCAGAGAGCAGCTGCTACAGGGTTCAACCTGGAAAAGAGATATTAGTGGTCAAGCTAAAATGTCACTAGCACTTTGGATATCCTCCAGGGCAAAAAAGACTGCCCTTTAGAAGTAAAGCCTCTGTCTTACTCCATACCCACCCAAACAAAACCTAAAACCAAACTCTGACAAGATCAGCTGGAAGACAGAGTGCAGAAATTGAGTCCCATCAAGAGGAGGTTGGAAAACACCTCCAAACACCTTTCCGAACATCTATCCTGACAAAGCATATAACTAAGGCTAAGGTTACAAAATGCAAGGTGATCAGCCAATAATTGAACTGACTGCTAAAATAAAATCAACATTTTCCAGAGTCTCAACAATGTACTATCAAAGATGATGGCTATAAAACCAAATCCAGGGACTTCCCTGGCCGACCAGTGGTTAAGACTTCACCTTCTAATGCAGGGAGTGCGGGTTCGATCCCTGGTAGGGGAGCTAAGATCCCGCATGCCTCAGGGCCAAAAAAACAAAACATAAAACATAAGCAATATTGTAACAAATTCAATAAAGACTTTAAAAAACAAACAAACAAACAAATCCATAAAGAAACAAGAAAACTGAGTCATAGTAAAAAAGCTGTCAAGGGCTTCCCTGGTGGCGCAGTGGTTGAGAGTCCGCCTGCCGATGCAGGGGACACGGGTTTGTGCCCCGGGCCGGGAAGATTCCACATGCCACGGCCATGGCTCCGGAGCCTGTGCTCCGCAACGGGAGAGGCCTCAACAGTGGCAGGCCCGCGTACCGCAAAAAAAAAAAAAAAGCTGTCAATAAAAAACCCTTCCCAAGATGACTCATATGTTTGATTTACCAAACAAAGACTTTAAAGCAGTGACTATAAATATGTTCAAAGAGCTAAAGAAAAATTGTTTTAAAAGTAAAGGAAAATATGGTTGGTCGTAACAAGTAAATAGGTAGAAAATCTCAGAAGATAATTTAAAAATTTTTAAATATAAATTGTACAACTTAAAGTAGAACAACTAAAATGAGAAAATGGGGTTAACTGCATATTAGAGTTGGCAGAAGATTTAGTGATCTTCAAGATATATGAAGAGAGATAATCCAATCTGAAAATCAGAAAGAAGAAAATACTGAAGAAAAATGAACAGAGCCCCAAGAGGTCTCAAGTGTTACAATTGGAAAATGATAGATGATAGATATAGACAAAATAAAGAAAGGAAGGGAGAGAGAGAGGGAGGGAGGGAGGGAGGAAGCACATAAAGATTTGAAAAGAGAAATGGAGAAGCAGAATTATCTCTGTTTACAGACCATATGATTTTCTCTACATAAAATTCTTAAGGTATCTACAAATTTTTTTGAAATTAATATGTGAATTTAGCTAGCAAAATTTAATACACAGAAATCAATTGTATTTTTATACACCAACAACAAACTGGAAAGTTAAAATTAATTGAATAAATTTAATTTAAAAAGTACATGATCTCTATACTAAAAACTATACTGCATTATGGACAGACATTACAGTGGACTAACTGGAGAGATATACAATATTACAAGTTCAAGTTCATAAACTGGAAGGCTTGATATTATGATGTTCATTCTCCCCAAATTTGAACTACAGATTCAAGCAATCTCACTTAAAAGTCACAGCAGTAGAAATTAATAAGCTCATTCAAAAGCTGATATACAAATAAAAGAACCTAGAATAGTCAAAACAATTTTAAAATTAAAGAACAAGCTATAATAATTACACCATCTCATGGTAAGACTTACTAAAATTTACACTAGTCAAGACAATGCAATAATGGTGTAATGACAGACAAAAGTATCATGGAAATAGAATAGAGTCCAAAAACCGATACACATATATGTGGCCAATTGATTTTTTACAAAAGCCAAAATGTCATCAAATAAAGAAACATATTCACTTCATCAAGTGGTGCTGAAACTACTAGATACCTGTATGAAAAAAAAAAATGAATCTTGACCGCATCTGACACCATATACAAAATTAATTTGATAAAATTCATACCTAAATTTAATAGAGAAGACAATAAAATTCCTAGAGGAAAACATAGGAGAAAATCTTTGTAAACTTGATATAGGTAAATATTTCATAAACAGAAGACAAAAAATAATTGATAAGTTGTACTTCATCAAAATTAAAAATCTCTGACAGAGCCAGGATCAGGGTGAGGCAAGAGCAGCCAAATCATGCACGTTCAGAGTCAGTCTCTGTCTTTATTTAAAAGTTTGATATTTTGTTCATCATGAACTTTTTATACTAATTTTAATTTTTAAACTATGGGATTAAAATAGTATTTATCTTGATTACTTAGTTTTTTGGCATCCCTTTCAACTTGTGCTTGAGACAAGTGGCTTACTCTCCTCACACTAGTCCTGGCCCTGATCCTGTCCTTCCTAAATTTTGAACTCTGTATCCTCAAGTCAGTGGATCCTCAGGCTTGCTTTTGGTTCCCCCTCCCTGCTGTGTAGCTGGAACACCCTTTCCAGTCAGTAAACTGGGTCAGTTACAGAAAATACCTCATTTGTTTTCCTTCTCCAGGAATCACTGTCCAAGTACCTATCTTCCAATGGGTGAACATCATTTTTTCATATGTTTTGTCCAGTTTTCTAGTAGTTTAAGAAGGGAGGGTAGTTCTGGTCCCTCTGTTCCATTATAGCTGGAAGAAGTACTTGCAAGAGTTTTGAAACGTATTTTTATCTCTAGTGTTTGTATGTTTAAAGTCTAGTGAATACGGCAAGCTCCTCAATATACCTCAATTTATACCGATTTAGAAGAGAGGGTTATCAAAAAAATTTTTTAAGTATTATAATTTTTAATCTATATTAACATTTTGCAGGTGGCCTGGTGACCATTGATTTTTATAATGCTGACTTTATTTTTAAGTCTAAAAATATTTGGTAATTACTTGTAAGAATGCTGTGGGAAGTACACTGAACCAAAGTTATGGACAATGTGCAGGTGTGTGACACATGACTGTCTGTAACAGGATCCACAATGAAAGAACCGGAAGTTGCTGGGTTTCGTGACTGACATTGAAGTTATTTCTATCTCATATGTGGAGATGTATTCCATCTGCATGAGACAGACTAGAAATAAAGAGAACTTTTATACTTGTCTCTATTCCTATGAAACTTTGAAAGATGTTTTATCTTTCCTTCCCAAAACAGGGTTAAGGTATTAGTTCCAAGAATGTGGACGAGGCTCAGAGGAGGGAGGTCAGTTGCTCTCAAACTGCAGGTCTCTGGGCTAGAACCAGGAGAGGCAGGTGGGAATGGCCAAGAGGAAGAATGAAGTATTCAGGTTCCTAAGCTATGAAATGAAGACCAGAGAAACCAGCCACAATAAGAAGGTCTGAATTCGAGAGCAGGAGGTTAGAGGTAGCAGCTTGTATATCCTCAGAGCTGAGAGTGGATGGAACAGCTTGTAATCTAGCAATTTCTGTCCCTCCATTAGTGGGCATTAAATACTTCATCCAGAGGGACAGAGCATTTCATTCTGTTGTGATCAGCAGCACGCATTTACTAAGAGAGAGCAGTAATTATACAACAACAACAGAAAAGAAATTTGTGTGCATAAATTATCTCCCTAAGGCATAAGACATTATTTAGATTAGTTTAGATTAAGAAAATTATCTTTTTACTTCCTCTTACTGACCAGACATAGAACAAGTTTTGGCATCTTCTAGCACTGCTGCAACATGTTTACTGCAACAGAAATGTGAAAGAAACTGCCACTCTGCAAGGTGAAAGAGGCCCATTCATTATTTTTCTTTTTTTGATTTTTGAATTTTTATTCTGAGATTCAGAAAAGAAATTTACAATTGTCAGATTAATTTAGAGATTGTTGAAGTACTTAAAATCATGGCTAACATTACTTCTGTGATATTCCTTGTGCCATGCCAATTACTCAAGATGGTTTCTTAAAAGATTGAAATAGTACAGTATATCAATGAATTTTATTTTCTAATTCTTGAAACTTCAATGTAGATCTGTGGAGGAATGTACAGTCAGGCCCATGGATGCAGAGGGCCAATGACACTAGTTATTTTACGTAAGGTACTTGAGAATCTCCGGATTTTGGTATCCACGGGGATGGGTGTTTGAGGGTGTCCTGGAACTGATCACCCTAGGATACTAAGGGACAACATAAAATTCACTCTCCTAGCATTTAGTTAACTGGCTTTTGGAATGCATCTAGCATAGTCTCTCCTGGTTGTGAAGTGTGGACAAAGGAGCTAGACAGACTCGAGGGTGTTTGAGGGATGACCATGGACAAGCTCTTGGATCCCCGTGAGCCTCTGTTACTTCTGTAAAATGGAGATTACCTTCCTTACTTCTTAGGGTTGCTCAAGAAACATGTCATTGTCCGAGACTTTCCGGGGTGGCCAGCCTTCAGTTACAACAAAGTCTGCTGACCTAGTGGAGCTCTGAAAAGACAGGGGGTCTGAGTATTCCTTTGCAGACTATAGTAATTTGAATCTACCACCAAAGCTAAGTCGGTATTTATCTTGGACTAATGGAAAAATTAGGCTTCAGTTTTGTAGACCAGTAAGTCAGAAAATGTTCCTGGTTGCCTTTTTGTTCCTGTCTCTCCTCTTCGTTGAACTTTTGTGAAACTTCCTTTCCTCTCCATGACCAGACCATTGTTGACTTTTCTCTCTTATGTATGGGAGGTCCCACAAACTGCTTCTCGCAGTCTGCTGTTTATCTTCATTACTCTGTATTTAGAGAGATCTTTCTTGTTGTTAGAATAATTGAGTGCAGAGAACTAGGAAGCCATTTTCAATACACAGTCCTTTGAATGTGGTTCAAATAAATTGAGGTTCCTTGGTTGGCAGCTCTTTTTAATGTAAAAGAGCTTGAGACTGCAGTACTACATGGTAAATGTGACATGGGATCCATCTCTTCTGTATGATAATGACTCCTTTCATCTGTATCTCCAGCCCAGATCCCTCTTTTGAACCTCGTATGTCCAACGTTGCAGGACACCTCCAGTAGGATAGCTTAAAGAATGACTGTATCCAATCCTTCCTGAAGGTCAAAGCAACTCATCATTTCTGACCCAGTACCCAGGGGAAAGCAGTAGCAGGTCGGCTATGAGGCACTGGAATCTGCAGGAGCAAAGCCTTCCTTCCGAGGCCCATTCATTCTTAAAATCATTCCGTGTTCTCTTCTCCCTGCTGAGGATGCCAGCCACCTGCCAATTGTGATGTATTTTATGATGTAGATGGAGGGAGCTAGACAAGGATCACCAATTAATTTCCTTCCCAACAAACGACAAAACGTATCATGAAACTGGTGACCACTGGGTCTTGGCTTCTACCCCAAAGGCAACGGTTTCTCCTCTTTGACAACTACTTTAAACTTGGAATGAACTCAGCAGTTCTTGCCCCTATGGCCACAACTATCTAAGCCAGGTCTATAAATAGAATGTTTGGAAAATATGGTAGAGATCCTCTGATCCAGGCCTCCCAGCTTAGACAAGCTAACTGAGGCCCAAGAAGTTATATGACTTATGCAAAATCAGCATAAATCAAAGATATGCAACTCACACATTTATCCAGTTATTATAGTCAGGGATACCTTTCTTACTTGCCTTACCCTGTCTACACAGTTTAAAAATAAGTCTATTTTTATTCAAGTTATGAAACTAGTTTACAAATATGTGGTCAGGCTTCTTTATAACCAGAGTAAACTAAAACTTTTAACTTAATAAACAATTAAATAAAATTCAATAAGTTGAATATTTTAAAAGATCAAGAAAAAAGCAGGTACTAATTGCATTAACAAACACTTGAGTGTTTATAATATACAAGGTGCTGGGCTAAGTTCTAAGGAGGCTAATGGGGCAAATGCAAAGAAATTTAAGGTAACCTCCAGCATCAGCTATGTATTGCTGCCAAAAAAAAACAAAACAAAACAAAAAATGAATCTGAGCAGGTTAAGACAACAATTTATTATATTTCAGGATTTTTTTTGAATTTTATTTTATTTCTTTTATATACAGCAGGTTCTTATTAGTTATCCACTTTATACATATTAGTGTATATATGTCAATCCCAATCTCCCAATTCATCCCACCACCACCGCCACCACCGCCACTTTCCCCCCTTGGTGGACTGACCAGGCAGTTCTGCTGATCTCAAGTGGACTCTGGGGCTGCAGTAGGCTGGTGGCTTGGCTGGCACTGGGTGCTCTGATGGCTTGGGGTCTAAGTGGGAATGTCTAAGGTAACGGAGATGGCTGGACCTCTCTCTACTTGATCCTTCATCCTGGGCTTCTTCACGTGATGGCAGAGCATTTCAAAGAAGCAAGAGCAAAACCAAAATCTGCAGTCTCCTTGAGACTTCCACAGCATCAAGTCTATTATGCTCTTCTGTACAAAAGGAGAAAAAGACCCACTCAGATGTAAGTGATGAGGAAAAAGAGGCTTCATCTCTTTGCGGGAAGAGCTGTGAAGGGTTGGTGATCATTTTTAATCCATCACTTCTCCCTATCTCAGGAACTTAGAATCTAGTTGCAGAAATCATAAGTATAAATTGCCACCAGACATAGCAATATTTTACTGGTATGTGTGAGGCAAGTTTCTAATGCCTTTATATGTATCATCTATCTTAGTATTCATTATAGTCCTATGAATTATTTTGAGTGATAATAGGTTTTATTAGTAGACATGATGAAACCTTAGTACCTAAAAGGTTAAGTAACTTGACCAAGGTCATGCTGTTTGAAGGCATTGAAGCAGAATGCAGGCCCAAGCAGTCAAATCTAAATCCCATTCTCTTGAACACCACAGTTTGTGAAATGCTGTTAGGGTACTGCAGTAATTTTCTATTGCTGACATAACACATTGCCACAAAGATATTGACTTAAAACAATACAAATGTATTATTTCACAGTAGTGTAGGTCAGAAGCTTGGGTTGCCTTGACTGGTTTCTCTGCTCCAGGTTTCACAAAACCAAAATAAAGGCTGGGCTCTATTTTTTTTTTTTTTTTTACGGTATGCGGGCCTCTCACTGTTGTGGCCTCTTCCGTTGCAGAGCACAGGTTCCAGACGCGCAGGTTCAGCGGCCATGGCTCAAGGGACCAGCCGCTCCGCGGCACGTGGGATCGTCCCGGGCCGGGGCACGAACCCATGTCCCCTGCATCGGCAGGCGGACTCTCAACCACTGCACCACCAGGGAAGCCCTCTATTTTTTTTAAGTTCTTTTTTTTTGTTAATTGAAGTATAGTTGATTTACAATGATGTGTTAGTTTCAGGTGTGTACAACAAAGTGATTCAATTATATATTCTTTTCCAGATTCTTTTCCTTTTAGGTTATTACAAAATATTAAGTATAGTTTCCTGTGCTATATAATAGGTCCTTGTTGGTTATCTATTTTATATACAGTAGTGTGTATATGTTAATCCCAAACTCCTAATTTATTCCTCACCCCTTCCCCTTTGGTAACCATAAGTTTGTTTTCTATGTCTATGGATTTATTCATTTGTATTTTTTTTATATTCCACATATGAATGATATCATATGATATTTGTCTTTGTCTGGCTTACTTCACTTAGTATGATTGTCTCTAGATCCATCCATTTTGCTGCAAATGGCATTATTTCATTCTTCTTTATGGGTGAGTAATATTCCATTGTATATACATATCACATCTTCTTTATCTATTCATCCATCAATGGACATTTAGGTTGCTTCCATGTTTTGGCTATTGTAAACAGTGATTCAATAAACATTGGGGTGCATGTATATTTCCAAATTATGGTTTTCTCTGGATATATGCCCAGGAGTGGGATTGCAGGATCATATGATAGCTCTATTTTTAGTTTTTTAAGGAACCTCCATACTGTTCTCCATAGGGGCTATACCAATTCACATTCCTACCAACAGTGTAAGAGGGTTCCTATTTCTCCACACCCTCTCCAGCATTTGTTATTTGTAGACTTTTTGTTGATGGCCATTCTGACTGGTGTGAGGTGATACCTCACTGTAGTTTTGATTTGCATTTCTCTATTAATTAGCAATGTTGAACATCTTGTCACGTGCCTGTTGGCCACCTGTTTGTCTTCTTTGGATAAATATCTATTTAGGTCTTCTGCCCAGTTTTTGATTGGGTTATTTATTTTTTTAATATTGAACTCTATGAGCTATTTGTATAATCTAGAGATTAATCCCTCAACTGTCACATCATTTGCAAATATTTTCTCTCATTCTATATGTTGTCTATGGCCATAGCATCCTGAATGCACCCAATTTCATTTGATCTCAAAAGCTAAGCAGGGTCAGGCCTGGTCAGTACTTGGAAGACTGGGCTCTTACTGGGAAGTTCTGGAAAGAATCTGTTTCCTAGTTCATCTGGGCTGTCGGAGGAATTCAGTTTCTTGCAGCTGAAGGACTGAAGTTTCATTCTCTTGATGGCTGTCAGCCTGGAGTCACTTAGCTCCTAGAAGCCTCTCTCCAGTCCTTCCATGTGGGCCCCTATATCTCAAAGCCAGCAACAGTACATGAAATAGTCCTCACACTTATATCTAACGTTTCCTTCTGCTGCATCTCACCTGGCTACTCTTCTGCCCCATCTCTCTTACTGCAGCCAGAGAAAGTTCTCTTCTTATAAGGGCTCATGTGATAAGATTAAGCCCTTATCAATCTTATTACAGGTGATAAGATTGGGTTATCCAGGATACCCTCCCTATTTTAAGGTCTGTAACTTTAGTTACACCTGCCAAATTCCTATTGCCCCATAAGGTCACACATCATGGATTCCAGGGATTAGTGTATGGACATCTTTGTAGGTTATTCTGCCTACCACAGGTATTAAGTACTACTGGAGTTCAGAGGAAAATGAGATAATGAAGACTGGGAGGTTGGAAAGTGTTCAGGGATATAAAACAGGAGTTGGCTTTTAAGAGGATGCATGAGACCTGCTCTTTGTGTTGGGGAGGAAGAAATAAATGCCCATGCGGGAGGCTATTCCAGTTAGTAACAAGAATTGCACAAGTAAGGACACTCAGGAAAGTATAAGGCATTTGTAGTAAATGATAATGATTAGAACAATGGATTTGTGGAAGCAATTAGTGGGAAGATATGTTAGAATACAGATTAAGGTCAGCTGGTGGGGAACCATTAATGCCACATAGAGGAATTTGAGTTTTATTCTACAGGCAGCAGGAAGTCATTATGTTTTTTAGAACGAGTGAATAATAAAATGATCTTCTGAATGAATCCAACCAGTGTATAGGAAAGATAGGACTGAGGAGGGCAAGAAGATGGCAGAGTAAATTAGGGGACTATTATAGTCATCCAGTTGTGCAATAATAAGTGTGGATAGAAAGGAAGGGAAATTGGCAAGAAGTCTCAGGAAGAAAGAAACAGCTGCACTCTGGGATTCATTGAAAGTTGCATGTAAAAGAGGAAACTGTGATCTTAGAGAAATGGTAGAGGGGTGGGACAGGATGAAATCTACTACAAAGAGGAAGGCTGAGTCAGGTTAAGCATTAAGTGTGATTCCAGTCTGGGAAGAACAGCTCTGCCCTAACAGGGAGGGGTTGGGGTCAGCATCCTGTTCAGCCTTCATGTCCATGCATAGGGTAAGAAATGGACTCCCCACTAAGCGGGTACCCACCTGAGTTCCCCTGACTTCAAGAGCCACAGCTCCAGGCACAGAAATGCAGAGACACTTTTCCCCCTGAAAAGTTCCTTTCAATATTTGGAGTTATTTTCCAAACAGTGGTTTAATTACTGTTTATAATTTCTGCACTTAATGAAAAATTTACAGCTCCACGTTTGCTTCTGAGGATTCTATGTATTTGTGAAAGAACTTTTTTCTTTCTTCCTATTTTTTTAATGCAAGATTTTTATAGACTCAAAATCTTCTGAACTTTAATCTTTGGGAGCATCTCTGCATCTCAGAATTGATGTATATAATAATAAAAAATATCCCCACTGTACTAGAGGATGGATTAAGAGATCACTCCTGAAGGCACTTCTTAATAGACATTCTTTGGCAGGCCTGAGATTTACAGGGGCCATCATCAAAGCAGCCATGTAAATGGGGACATATTGACAACTTTCCCACTTAAAGGCAGAGCAAAAAGGATTTATATGCTTCAGCCACAGCTCTCTTGGGAACTCAACAAGGGACTTATTTTGTTTCTCTTTTAATAGCTCCTTTTGGGTACTTTATGGACCAGTTCTCTCATCGCAAGCGCAATCTCAAGACATAAATTAATTTTAGATGCACCTTTTATCCACCTTGTCTGCTAAGGCAATATTCACTATTTGTTTTGGTTGCCATGGAGATAATTGACTTCCTGGTGTGGCAGGAGTCTTATTTGGGGGTATTAAAGGGGTTTGGGTCCAAGGATTCTTTAATTTACACACAGTGAGGAAAGCCATTTCATCAATGGAGCATTTGTATATATCACCCACTTATAATTGGAATGATTTTTTTTATCACCTTGTGAAATTTCCCTTTTTATTTTCCATCACTTCCTTTTTTTAAGGTTTAACCTCTACTCTCCAAGGTGCTGACTAAAACCACAGCAAAGGGCAAACAGTCCATTTATTACTGTTGTGTAAGATGGTTGGACACAGCCTCCCAGAAGAATACTATTTGAAAAAACAGCTGAAGAATCTGAGAAAATAGTGGATTATAGAACCCTATTCAGGTGGATGAAGAGGCTACATTTTATTAAAGCAAGAAACACTTTGAATACCAATTCATAAAATCAATCTCCTAGTGATCAATTCGGGCTGCTAAAGATTGGTCCCTCTGGAGTTTATGTATCAGTTCTGAAATTTACAAAGGTGATTGTTGGATTCTGCTGTAAACTGTTAGAACAGGCAGTGTGAAAGCCCTTTTCAAGTACAATGAGAAAAATTAAGAAATGGCAGTTTTGAAACACTCAAAGAGAGGTATACAAATAATAAAATGATAAAATATAACATTTTACACACATTCCCTCTTACTGTCCACATTTTGACTACAACTACAGATCATGAACATTTGCATAACGGATTATAAAAAGACCTTTAAAGGCACTTAAAAATATAACTACCAGAAACATACCATATTTATTGCACTCCACAAATTTGATGTTTGAAAATCATATGATTTACAGTATTTCTACACATATATTTACAACACCCAAAAAAGTCCCTTAACAATTATCCACAGGGCTAATATTTTTGCTAAAATAATTTTTTGTTGTAGTTCAAAAAGCTATTACCGAAAAAAAAATTAAATCAATGATCAGCATGAGAATCCTTAGGAGCAATAACAGTGAACAAAACTCTAAGAACCCACTTCAGTTTTTAAGTGCACAGCACAAAATCAATTTGCTATGACCCTGAGAATCAGCCTTCTTCACCACATGACAACAAAAGAAATGGGGATGAAAACAAATTAAAGTATGTTCTTAAAAGTCTTTTTTGCCTTCCAAAGATTTCAGGGTCTCTTTGAGCTGTGAAACTTTTAAAGGCAGCTCTTTGAATGTTTATCAATATCGTTATATATTCTTACAGTAATGGCTTTTAGGCTGACCCTAGAAACTCATGATTCACTTTCTGATTCCTCTTTCATTCTCATTATTGGCTTATTCCACAAATATTTTTTGAGGGTGTATCACGAACATAACACTGTACTAGTCAAAGGAGGGAAAGAAAAATAATTGATGCAATCTAGACATGCACTAAGGTAAGGATAACACAAGGCAGATAATTGGGTGTATGCATCCAGAAAAAAAAATGCCAAAGGAATCCAAAGTGGAGGGGACTGCTCCACTACAGTGTTCCCATACATAAGCTCCTTTAACACTGCTGATTCCCAAAGGTATTTCACATGTGTAGGAGAGGAAAAGGCATTCCAAAGGGAAAAATGTACACATGGAGACTAGTATGCATGGAGACAAATAATCACTGAGTCTTACATGCACTCACTCGCTGCTCCAACACAGTCCTAAGTTCATTCTATATATTAACTTGTTTCATCTTCACAGTGACATCCTCATTCTTCAAGGAGAAAAGGTACTATTATCATTCCCTCTGTCTAAGGAGAGCTGGAAAAGCACCTTGTGGCCAGGCTGAGAAAGGCCTTCCTTCGATTGCCCTCTCTAGGCTCTGGGGAGCCATATTTTTCTTTCCTTTTTCTTTCCTTTTTTTTTTTTCTTGAGCAGGGATAAGCTCAACTCAGCTTTGTGCTTTAGAAAGATAACCCTGAAGCAAAGAGGAGCATGGATTGAAAGGGATAAAATTTGGAGGGACTTTTCTTTCAACAAAAACATATTTATAGATAACCCTGTGCACACATACATACCATTCACAAAACTCACATAATACACTGCACACCCACACACAGCACGTAAATGCACATATACCACATACTCCAAACACACACATGTACACATGCATACACATACACAACAAACACACACATGTACACACAAATACACATCACAGGCACATATATATGTACCACACACAGACATTCACACATATCCCAGATATACATATATGTACATATACACTCAAACATAGCACAGAACACACCCACTAGCACCACATGCACACATACAACATGTAAACCACACATATATACATCACACACACTCACAACACCGACACACTGACACATACTCACATTCATTCTCTGGCTTCTATCATGAGGTAAATGAGCTCAAAAGGCAATGCTCACGAAAATTACTTTATATCACTTATTTTCTGTTCTCTGACAGACTGGACATTGTCAGCAATCCTGAGCCTGCAGCAAAGAAATGTTGCAAATCTCCTTCATCTTCTATTTCTAATGACTTGACATTAGAAAGACTTTGTGTTTCTGAGCTCAGTGTCCGTGCCAGGAGGGCTATCTGGAAAGGCAGCACAAGGGACTTTGGGCAGCACTGTCCTCAGCTACTGCAGATGATGTCCTGGCCGCTTATGTCGTAAATTAAGAAAAACCAATACATTTTGGTTTCCTAAGTTTCATCTGGTTTCTTTTTAGAAATTGTCTGTGTTAAACCTGGAGAAAGTCAGTATATAGACCAAGACAGTGACTCCAGCCTGCCAGGGGATCCCCCTGAGTACATATAGACTAACTTAAGCAGTTTTCTTTATGTCTCATTTTCTACATTTCTTTTTATAATTAACATAATATATAATTTCATCATTTATAAGAATAATATATCTGTATCTATAGAAAATAAAAACTTTTTTTTACTCAAAATAACTGCCACCTAGGTGGTAAATTATATTCATATTGTGATTCATACTTAAATTTCTTTAAGCCTTCAGGAAATTCTGGAAAGCAAAACATTTTTGAGTGCACGCGACTTAAGTTTCACTTAGGGACCATGAAAAACACATCCTTTAGAACACACGTAGAACATTTACAGGAAATATGGTCCATGAGATATGAAGCCTCTGTTTGGTCTGAATGGAAGATCACATTTTCATAGTTTTAGGTCAAATTACATCAGTTTCTTTCCAGTTAAAAAAAAAGTGTCATACTAGAATGTTAATATCTTTAAAACCTCTGAGATGCAATATTGTGATCTCTCAGGATAATTTACTGAAGTGAGACCAATAAACTGCAGCAGCTGTAAATACCCGGAGTTGTGCTTAGGAGAAAAGGATTTCCAGAATAAACCATTTGCAGGGAAAATAAAATCTAGCATCCTTTATTTTGAGAACCTACGTTTAGAGCGGAAGACAAAAACCTCCAATATATATCAGTGTAGAGTTTTCACACTTTATCATAAGTATGAATAATTCGAGTTGCTGCAGTAATTTAGGACTTAAGACCAATGTATGACTCTAGGAATAATTTCATTGAAAGAAACAACCAAAGTGATTTCTTTTAGTTTCTTCCCTTTCCTCCCTTTTTCCTATCTGTCAGCTGTCCAGTATTATTATTTCTACAGAACTGCATGCAAAATATATACAAGAAGCATTTACTGAGCCCCCTACTCTGCTAGGTTCAGAATGAGACATAAAACTGCAGGAAGCTTTATATTTGCCCTAAGTGAGCCTGAAGTCCAGCAGGAGGGATAAGACACTCATGGGAACGCCTAAAAACAAAAGCCCAGTTACGAGGATGAGCAGGGTGGCGCAAACTGCTTTAGGAGCACAGAGCTTTAGGAGCACAGAGAATCACCAGACTGCAGGCTGAAGAAGACATATGCGTAATTCCAACAATGGGAGATGAAATTCCCATTTCAAGGACCTAAAGTTTAAGTCTGTTGAGGGACATTTTGACGGCAGCAGCAGATGTTTGAGACCCTGTGCTAGAAACAGGGAGAGTTAATGACTACAGGTGGTTATCATACCAAAATGACAAACAACAATAACAAAAAATCCATGACAACCAGAGTGGCTTCTGCTAGATGTGCTGGCATATTTTCAAACACTGAAAAGTGTTGCTCATCAATTATTTTTCAATTTGATTTCCTTTTTCTCTGTATGCTGGTGAAGTGCTTTAATGAACATTCACACCATCTCAGTGGAATTGGGAGATAGTGCTTTTTGGAAAAACAGGTGAGGTTGTTGCTCAAGGATGTCTGAGTGTTTCTGCCCAAGGGGTACAGCAGTGGACTCACAAAGCCCCTGCTGGGCCCAGGACAATCACAGCGACTATCAAAGCAAGAGGTTTTTGGTCCCTGGGGAGTTTTCGAAGTGGGATTTTATGGAAGACTCTGTCAGAGAGCCCTCGAGGCTCTTCGTGAGAGTTCACACACATCCCTCCTCTTCCTCCCCTTGGCACCTGCAACCTGAATTTCCCACACAGAATCACATCCAGATCTACAACGCAGAAGAGCCCATTCGATCAGAGGCATCCCTCCCTGCCCCACCAGTGGGGAAGAGCTCCACTGTTAATACTTCTGCTGAAGTCTGAGCAGCCCAGAGCCCATAGGTTAAGTAAATACATTATCAGAATTGCCAGCCTCCAGGGGAAACAGCAATGTGCCATTTGCAGAACGCCTATCGTGTTCCAGAGCCTTACATATTCTTTTTTCTCTAAACAATAATCCTGTAAGGTTAGTTACTATTATTCCTTTTTCATAGGCTTCAAAAGGCAAAATAATTTGCCCAAGACCCCATGACAGAGAGTGGTAAGACTTTCTGATCCCAGACCATTGCTCCTCTCTGTTCTGGAACTGGAAATATAACCCACAAGTGAATTATATATTGCAGTCTAAGCAGTGTAAAACCATGGTGATCAACTAGGTATAACTATATTGGGCTAACCCTGAGAGAAATTGAACAAAACCCCTGGAAAGCCCAGACCACATTATTCTAGGTTAGAAGAGGTTGAGGAAGGAGCTCAGACTGGGACATTGTAACCTTAACCAGATAAATGAATTCCCTGCCCACAGGGGCCAGTGTAATGGAGCCTTGCCCTCTCTTTTATAAGACAGTATTTTCACAGACACGAAACCCTCTCAGAACCTTAAACTAGGGCTTGATGATTTGCTTGTTCACACATAGTGTACTGAAGTGTACTGGATGGAAATCTGAACCCAGGCAGGTTATAACTTCATGACTTTTCCCTATGAGTAGTTAATCTAAAAACCAGAGATTTCAACATGGACGTTCCAAGTTGCTGTGCCATCCCTTAGGAAATAAATGGTACTTATTCAAAAATTACTGAAATCTCATAGACTTGAAATGGGCTGACCCCAAGGCATAGGGATGAACAGAAATGAAAGATGAAAGGATCTGTCCTAAAGAACAATCATCTTATTCTCCTACTACCTGTGACTTGGAATGAAATAGATCCTAGATTAGGCAAGTTTTCCAGCGTCTCATAGACAGCATCCTTTCATTTCTCCTCTTCCTTTTCTTAATTGGCAGTGGTCTCTGTGGAGCGGTTGTGTTCACAGTAGGATGGGTGTTGAGGATTATGTGGAATGGAGAGAGATGAGAAAGAGGAGGAAGCAATTAATTCTTTTAATCATTCATTTCACAGTATCCGAGTACCACCTTTGTACAAGCTGGGTATATCATTTAGGAAAATAGTCAACACTCCCTGCCCTTGTGAAGATTCCATTCTAGTGAGGGGACAGATGAAAAAAGAACAAATAAATAAAATGTATTGCATGTTAAACAATAAGTGCTAAGGAGAAAAATAAAATAGAAGGGCATAAGAAGTGTCTGGGAATGCAATTTTACGAGGGGATAATTTAACATGGGAGCACATGTTACTACTCAAAGACTTCTAATTGATGGAATTGTCCTAACCCTGGTACAGTAGACTTAGTTGGTACATTAGTTTCCTAAGGCTGCTTTAACAAAGAACCACAAGCTGGGTGAATTAAACAACAGAAATGTATTGCTTCACAGGTCTAGAGGCTAGAAGGCTGGGATCGAGGCATCAGCAGAGCTGGATCCTTCTGAGGGCTGTGAGAGAGAATTGGTTCCAGGCCTCTCTCCTGGCTTCTGGTAGCCACAGGTATTCCTTGGTTTGTAGATGGCATTCTCCCTGTGGCTTCACATTGTCCTCCTTCTGTAAGCATCTGCATGTGCATGTCTGTCTCTGTCCAAATTTCTCCTTTTAATGAGAACACCAGTTACATTGGATTAAGGCCCACCCTGATGACCTCATCTTAACTTGATGATCCTAAAGATCCTATTTCCAAATAGGGTTGAATTCACAGGTCCTGGGGTTTAAGAGTTCGATATCTTTGGGGGGGAGACACAATTCCAACCATAAAAATTGGTAAGAAATGCTTAAAAAAAATGTAAAGTCCTTACAATAGCACTTGGAGAGAGGAATCATTAAAGGGGTTGATTGCTCTCATCGGGGAATGGTGATGATGCCTGCTTCTATATTTAATAAAGGCTAGTTTCAGCCCTACAAACATTTGTAATGAATTATTTAATGTAAGCTGGCAAAAATATACCCATTGAACAAAGATGTTGTCTTCTGTTGCTATTGGATTTGTCTATAGAATAAGAAAGGAATTAGTGATCTCTAAGGGACTATAGCAACAGAAAAGGACAGGGAAAGGTCTCCTTAGCCAAATCATAGCAACTCAGCACACATTAGGTTAGTACTTGTGCTAGCAGCAGCTCAGCATTGCCTCCTGGGTTCCCTAATAAGCATATTCTCTGTTCACAAAGGGTAGAAAATATTATCAAGCTAAATTTTTCCCTCTGCCGACAGTTAGGGATAATGTGCACCATGTGAATCAAACTGATCACATAAATTAAGACTTTAAAGCACAATATCTGAACATTTCCCAACGGAACATTACTTTTCTGTATAAATTAAAAATGTCTAAAAGGGGGTTTATTAGAAGGAGACTATCAAAGCTTTTTATGAACATGCTTTCTCTTTTGATCTATATAATTTTCAAAAAGTGTTAGACATATCATGATTTCTAGCACAACTGGAATTTTAAATCTAAGAATCAGAAGGAAAAAATGCAAATAGAAAAGACATGATTTTGAAGCCATGTCTATTCTGCTGCAATTAGTCATTAAGCAGAGGAAATGAATTTCAGTAAAAAGCTTGCATTATCTAACACTTTATCAACCAGAAAGCTCCAGAAAAATAGCGTTTCTAATATCCCCCAACACAAATCTTCAATCTATTAACCACAGGATTACAAGAAGGTTATTATTTGCTTTCTTACTGGTTTAGGGAGGAGAGAGAAAATTACATCTTTGCATCAGTGAGCTTTTTCAAACAATGGAGATTTACATGTCAATCTCCTGATTATTAAATATTATCTATGTGATTTTCAACCACATCCAATAGAAAAATAATTTTAGTCGCAGATGATATTTTAGAAATACTATGTACTTTGAATTTACATAGAGGCTTGGAGAAGATCAAAGTCCTTTCAAGGTATGCTTGTGGATCACTGAGCCAGAACAGATCTGAAGTGGTCATTTATTTCCTAGCCCTCTCTTCAAGCATGTCAATATTAAAATATCAAATATTAGCAGATTTTTCAGGTTCCATTCTTAAAGAACTCAATCCATGTAAGGCAAGTTAATAGTGCCTCCTTGTATTTGGGAGATTACTAAATAGTAAATATAGTGTTCATAATGAGTCCAGGTTGGTGGCCATGGGAGGTGATGGAAAAATAATCCTTGTTTGAGTGGCAACTAAGGAAAAGTAAAGTCCCTCTCTTTTGAAAGGTTAGTCCGTCAAGTTACTGGACCACAGAATACTCAAAGGATACAAAGTCAAGTATATTACTTTGCTAGGACTTCCATATAAAACCAGAGACTGGGTGGTTGAAACAACAGAAATTTATTTTCTAATAGTTCTGGAGGCTGGAAGTCCAAGATCAAGGTTCTGGCAGAGTTGGTTTCCTCTGAGGGCCATAAAAGAAGGGTCTGTTCCAAGCCTTTCCCCTTGGCTTGCAGATAGCCACCTTCTCGCTGTGTCCTCACATGGTCTCTCCTCCTTGCATGAACACCCCTGGTGTCTCTCTCTGTGTCTTAGTCTCTTCTTATAAGGACATGAGTTACATTGAATAAGGCCCACCTTAACACCCTCATTTTAACTGAACTACCTCTTTAAAGGTCCTATCTCCAAATAAAGTCATCTTTTGAGATATTGGGGGGTAGGACCTTAATGAATGAATTATGGGGGGAAACTTCTGCCTGTAACAGCAAAAGATGGGGATCATCTATTGAGATCAGTGATCATGACTCTACTGTTCATAAAGTTTTGCACATTATTCTTGCTTGAAGGATGAATGCAGGCATCGTCTTTTTTTTTTCTTTCTTTCTCATTAGTCATCAGTTTTATACACATCAGTGCATACGTGTCAATCCCTATCACCCAATTCAGCACACCACCACCCCCACTCCCCCACGGCTTTCCCTCCTTGGTGTCCATACGTTTGTTCTCTACATCTGTGTCTCAACTTCTGCCCTGCAAACTGGTTCATCTGTACCATTTTTCTAGGTTCCACATACATGCATTAATATACAATATTTGTTTTTCTCTTTCTGACTTACTTCACTCTGTATGACAGTCTCTAGATCCATCCATGTCTCAACAAATGACTCAATTTCGTTCCTTTTTATGGCTGAGTAATATTCCATTCTATATATGTACCACATCTTCTTTATCCATTTGTCTGTCGATGGGCAGTTAGGTTGCTTCCATGAACTGGCTATTATAAATAGCTCTGCAAAGAACACTGGGGTGCATGTGTCTTTTTGAATTATGGTTTTCTCTGGGTATATGCCCAGTAGTGGGATTGCTGGGTCATATGGTAATTTTACTTTTAGTTTCTTAAGGAACCTCCATACTGTTCTCCATAGTGGATGTATCAATTTACATTCCCAAAAACAGTGCAAGAGGGTTCCCTTTTCTCCACATCCTCTCCAGCATTTGTTCTTTGTAGATTTTCTGATGATGCCCATTCTAACTGGTGTGAGGTGATACCTCATTGTAGTTTTGATTTGCATTTCTCTAATAATTAGTGATGTTGAGCAGCTTTTCATGTGCTTCTCGGCCATCTGTATGTCTTCTTTGGAGAAATGTCTGTTTAGGTCTTCTGCCCATTTTTGGATTGTGTTGTTAGTTTCTTTAATATTGAGCTTCATGAGCTGTTTATATATTTTGGAGATTAATCCTTTGTCCATTGATTTGTTTGAAAATATTTTCTCCCAGTCTGAGGGCTGGCTTTTCGTCTTGTTTATTGTTTCCTTTGCTGTGCAAAAGCTTTGAAGTTTCATTAGGTCCCATTTGTTTATTTTTCTTTTTATTTCCATTACTCTACGAGGTGGATCAAAAAAGATCTTGATGTGATTGATGTCAAGAGTGTGCTTCCTATGTTTTCCTCTAAGAGTTTTACAGTGTCCAGTCTTACATTTAGGTCTCAAATCCATCTTGAGTATATTTTTGTGTATGGTGTTAGGAAGTGTTCTAATTTCATTCTTTTACAGGTAGCTGTCCAGTTTTCCCAGCACAACTTATTGAAGAGACTGTCTTTTCTCCATTGTATATCCTTGAATCCTTTGTCATAGATTAGTTGACCATGGGTACATGGGATTATCTCCAGGCTTTCTAGCTTGTTCCATGATCTATGTTTCTGTTTTTGTGCCATATTGTCTTGATTACTGTAGTTTTGTAGTATAGTCTGAAGTCAGGGAGTCTGATTCCTCCAGCTCCATTTTTTCCCCTCAAGACTGCTTTGGCTATTCAGTGCCTTTTTTGTCTCCATACAAATTTTAAGATTTTTTGTTCTAGTTCCGTAAAAAAATGCCATTGGTAATTTGATAGGGATTGCATTGAATCTGTAGATTGCTTTGGGTAGTATAGTCATTTTCACAATATTGATTCTTCCAATACAAGAACATGGTATATCTCTCCATCTGTTGGTATCATCTTTAACTTCTTTCATCAGTGTCTTATAGTTTTCTGCATACATGTCTTTTGTCTCCCTAGGTAGGTTTATTCCTAGGTATTTTATTATTTTTGTTGCAATGGTAAATGGGAGTGTTTCCTTAATATCTATTTCAGATTTTTCATCATTAGTGTATAGGAATACAAGAGACTTCTGTGCATGAATTTTGTATCCTTCAACTTAACCAAATTCATTGATTAGCTCTAGTAGTTTTCTGGTGGCATTTTTAGGATTCTCTATGCATAGTATCATGTCATCTACAAACAGTGAAAGTTTTACTTCTTCTTTAACAGTTTATATTCCCTTTATTTCTTTTTCTTCTCTAATAGCCATGTCTAGGACTTCCAAAACTATGTTGAATAACAGTGGTGAGAGTGGATATCCTTCCCTTCTTCCTGATCTTAGAGGAAATGCTTTCAGTTTTTCACCATTGAGAATGATGTTTGCTGTGGGTTTGTTGTATATGGCCTTTATTATGTTGAGGTAGGTTCCCTCTATGTCCACTTTCTGGAGAGGTTTTTATAATAAATGGGTGTTGAATTTTGTCAAAATTTTTTCTGCATCTATTGAGATGATCATATGGTCTTTATTCTTCAATTTGTTAATATGGTGTGTCACATTGATTGATTTTCATATATTGAAGAATGCTTGCATCCCTGGGATAAATCCCACTTGATCATGGTGTATGATCCTTCTAATGTGTTGTTGGATTCTGTTTGCTATTGTTTTGTTGAGGATTTTTGCATCTATATTCATCAGTGATATTGGTCTGTAATTTTCTTTTTTTTGTAGTCTCTTTGTCTGGTTTTGGCATCAGGGTGATGGTGGCTTCATAGAATGAGTTTCGGAGGATTTCTTCCTCTGCAATTTTTTGGAAGAGTTTGAGAAGGATGGGTGTTAGCTCTTCTCTAAATGTTTGATAGAATTCACCTGTGAAGCCATCTGGTCCTGGACTTTTGTTTGTTGGAAGATTTTTAATCACAGTTTCAATTTCATTACTTGTGATTGGTCTGTTCATATTTTCTCTTTCTTCCTGGTTCAGTCTTGGAAGTTTATACCTTTCTAATAATTTGTCCATTTCTTCCAGGTTGTCCATTTTATTGGCATAGAGTTGCTTGTAGTAGTCTCTTATGATGCATTGTATTTCTGTGGTGTCTGTTGTAACTTCTCCTTTTTCATTTCTAATTTTATTGATTTGAGTCCTCTCCCTCTTTTTCTTGATGAGTCTGGCTAATTGTTTATCAATTTTCTTTATCTTCTCAAAGAACCAGCTTTTACTTTTATTGATCTTTGCTATTATTTTCTTGTTTCTATTTCATTTATTTCTGCTCTGATCTTTATGATTTCTTTCCTTCTGCTAACTTTGGGTTTTGTTTGTTCTTCTTTCTCTAGTTCCTTTAGGTGTAAGGTTAGATTGTTTATTTGACATTTTTCTTTTTTCTTGAGGTAGGCTTGTACAGCTATAATCTTCCCTCTTAGAACTGCTTTTGCTGCATCCCATAGGTTTTGGATCATTGTGTTTTCATTGAAATTTGTCTCTAGGTATTTTTTGATTTCCCTTTGATTTCTTCAGTGATCTTTTGGTTATTTAGTAACGTATTGTTTAGCCTCCATGTGCTTGTGTTTTTTACATTTTTTCCCAGTAATTCATTTCCAATCTCATAGTGTTGTGGTCAGAAAAGATGCTTGATATAATTTCAATTTTCTTAAATTTACTGGGGCTTGATTTGTGACCCAAGATGTGATCTATCCTGGAGAATGTTCTGTGCACACTTGAGGAGAAAGTGTAATCTGCTGTTTTGTGATGGAGTGTCCTATAAATATCAATTAAATCTATCTGCTCTATTGTGTCATTTAAAGCTTGTCTTTCCTTATTAATTTCCTGTCTGGATGATCTGTCCATTTGTGTAAGTGAGGTGTTAAAGTCCCCCACTATTATTGTGTTACTGTCGATTTCCTCTTTTATAGCTGTTAGCAGTTGCCTTATGTATTGAGGTGCTCCTATGTTGGGTGCATTTATATTTATAATTGTTATATCTTCTTGGATTGATCCCTTGATCATTATGGAGTGTCCTTCCTTGTCTCTTGTAACATTCTTTATTTTAATGTCTATTTTAACTGATATGAGTATAGCTACTCCAGCTTTCTTTTGATTTCCATTTGCATGGAATATCTTTTTCCATCCCCTCACTTTCAGTCTGTATGTGTCCCTAGGTCTGAAGTGGGTTTCTTGTAGACAGCATATAGATGGGCCTTGTTTTTGTATCCATTCAGCAAGCCTATGTCTTTGGGTTGGAGCACTTAATCCATTCACGTTTAAGGTAATTATTAATATGTGTGTTCTTATGACCATTTCCTTAGTTGTTTTGCATTTGTTTCTGTAGGTCCTTTTCTTCTCTTGTGTTTCCCACTTAGAGAAGTTCCTTTAGCATTTGTTGTAGAGCTGGTTTCGTTGTGCTGAATTCTCTTAGCTTTTGCTTGTCTGTAAAGCTTTTGATTTCTCCAGTGAATCTGAATGAGATCCTTGCTGGTAGAGTAATCTTGGTTGTAGGTTCTTCCCTTTCATCACTTTAAGTATATCATGCCACTCCCTTCTGGATTGTAGAGTTTCTGCTGAGAAATCAGCTGTTAACTTTATGGGAGTTACCTGTATGTTATTTGTCTTTTTTCCCTTGCTGCTTTCAATAATTTTTATTTGTCTTTAATTTTTGCCAATTTGATTACTATGTGCCTCAGTGTGTTTCTCCTTGGGTTTATCCTGTATGGGACTCACAGCACTTCCTGGACTTGGGTGGTTATTTCCTTTCCCATATTAGGGAAGTTTTTGACTATAATCTCTTCAAATATTTTCTTGGGTCGTTTCTCTCTCTCTTTTCCTTCTGGGACACCTATAATGTGAATGTTGTTGTGTTTAATGTTGTTTCAGAGGTCTCTTAGGCTGTCTTCATTTCTTTTCATTCTTGTTTTCTTTATTCTGTTCCACAGAAGTGAATTCCACCATTCTGTCTTCCAGGTCACTTATCCATTCTTCTGCCTGAGTTATTCTGCTGTTGATTCTTTCTAGTGTAATTTTCATTTCAGTTATTGTATTGCTCCTCTCTGTTTGTTTGTTCTTTAATTCTTCTAGGTCTTTGTTAAACATTTCTTGCATCTTCTCGATCTTTGTCTCCATTCTTTTTCCGAGGTCCTGGATCATTTTCACTATCACTATTCTGAATTCTTTTTCTGGATGGTTGCCTATCTCCACTTCATTTAGTTGTTTTTCTCAGGTGTTATCTTGTTCCTTCATCTGGTACATAGCCCTCTGCCTTTTCATCTTGTCTCTCTTTCTGTGGTTGTGTTTTTTGTTCCACAGGCTGCAGGATTGTAGTTCTTCTTATTTCTGCTGTCTGCCCTCAGGTGGAGTAGGCTATCTTAGACTCTTTTGTAAGTTTCCTGATGGGAGGGACTGGTGGTGGGTAGAGTTCCAGGCATCATCTTATCCAACTTCACAAGCTACAACTTTGATCTGCTTGACTAAAGAAGACTTAGCACAATATGGACAGTTAATGCAGCACTCCCCACTGCAGCACGTGAAGCTCTCAGCCTCTCCCTTCTGCTCTTGAAATAAAGAAGAAATTCAGTGTGGATTATGAGAGTCAAGGCTTTAGAAACCTCAAAATAGAATACTGGGTCCATTGGGAGATTTTAAAGCCTTGTCTACCACAGTGTCTGACACAATCAGGAGCTATCTGAATAATGTATCTCTAAGTAAGCTGACCTCCATCATACTCCTTCTTGTTTGTATCTTTCAGCAGACATCAACCCCTGTCAGAGCAGAGATGTACCACATTCACTAGATTTCCCCAGTTCTAGTCATGGTAGTAGATACATAGTACTGTTGACCCTTGAACAGCACGAGGGTTAGGGACACTCAACCCTCCACACTGTGGAAAACATACAACTTACAGTTGGCCCTCTGTATAAACCTTTACCCATATCCACAGTTTCACATCTGTGGACCCAACCAACCATGGATCATGTAATTCTGCCATATTTATTACTGACAAAATCCACAAATAAGTTGACTTGCGAAGTCCAAACCCATGTTGTTCAAATGTCAACTCTAATTGAAGCCTGTTGATGAGTGAATATACTTTTCCTTTAGGGGCAGCTCTAGGGCTACCACAGTCATAGGTGAGGCAAGTTTTAAGCTTCCTGAATCACTGCCTTTGGCTTTTCCAAGTAATCTGATTCAGATTGTCTGCCCATTCTTGATGAGAGAAAGGTAGTCTGAGCTTATCAGTCATTGGTTTTCACTTTTTTCCCCATTGCTCTATGTAGTCTCATTATCTAGCTGAAGGAGACAACTCTAAACAGGATTGACTTTCCATTGATTGGCTTTGCTTCTGGTTTGATTCATCTGAATGGCAATCAAGGAAGGGCCTTCACAAGAGTGCAGCTGGCAGTAAGGGTTTATGTGCTTTTATATTTTACATAATACAGGGTAAATTTTGTTTCTTCTAACTAAACATCTGACATTATCCATTTCACTAAATTTCTCACAAAGTGTCCTCCTAATGAACATGCACTCATTTACAATAAGTCACACAACTGTGACTGAAAGGCAGCCATGTCCATGTGCATTTTTATCATGGTCTATGCAAATTTAAAGTCTGCATGCCTGCTGGGTCCTGTTTCCTAGTGTGAGGACTCCTAGACACCCCTCATTTGCCAGCATTCCTGGGGAAGAAACGTGGACCGAGCATTAGAGACCTCTCCCAACTACAAGAGGAATCTCAGTACCAGCACTGCTTCCCCTGGCCCTCCCCTCTCCAGCTTCCTGGAAATGGAGGTCATTCCTCTTTTCTAGAAGACCAAGGGTCCCTGCCCTGCTCTGAGTGTCACAAGATAGAGAAGACAGAATAAGCAGCAAAATAAAAGATTGGTTGCTGTTTCCAGGAATTCACTCCCATTCTCAGATTACAGATTATCTAAAGGGAAAATTTCACTCAACCAAAAAATCCGTTCAGCTCTATGAAGCTGCAGATGTTATAAATGGACTCTTTCCTAAAGATCACCAAACCTTGAATTTTTCCTGCCAGAGAGGAGCTGATCTTCATGGATACCCATGTTATTACCAGACATTAAGAAGGAAGGTGAACTCTGTTCTCTCCTCACAAAAGACATTTTTTGCCTTTCCCTCTCCTCTTCCACTGAACCCACTATGTTTACAAGTACAAGCTACGACTCTGGAGATGGAAAATCTGATACTGTCAGCACAAGTGGAACAAAATGAAAAGGGAAAAAAACCTACATCCATCTGGACTTCCATATGTTCTGTAGCCAGGAGGCTAATATAATTCCTTGAATGTTGGTTATAAAGCAATGTGATATGGATAACTGCTATGCACTGAGCTTATTTAGACAAGTGTTCTTTCTACTCAATAAACCTTTGAAAGGATTAAAGTACAATCACTCCCAATTATCTACCCATAATTTCTTCCCTTCTATCAGAGTTTAGACCATACCCTACAACTGGTCCCTGTTTTTATCCCAGTCTGAGTCCCTGTCCACTGGACCAGGGGATAGAGTGTAACAAGATGGATGAATTCAGGGAAGGTTGAGAAGTTGAACATGACAAGGGTGCTGGGTGCACAGCCAGGCAGAGGGCTGATGACAGGTCTGCCTAATGAGTTAGGAGCCAGGCTGTACATAGCCTTATATGTTATGGAATGGATTTCATATCTGAGCAACAGGAATCCTTTGCAGTAATGTGATGCTTTTTGTTTGAAAGAAATAATCCTGGTGACAGTGTGGACAATATGCACAAGATGAGAAAAAAGATGAGGGGACAATTTGGTGGGATTGCCATGGTCCAGCAAAGACATATGAAGGCTAAACTAAAGCAACTCCTGTAGGTATGGAGAGGAAAACCCAAGTTGAATGTTGTACTCAGAATTATACACTGTGAAAAGTTACTCTCCTCTTGTCAAAAAACAAAGCAAAAGTAGAACCCCCAAGGAATCCTTCTGGGGATTTTCACAGCCCCTATTATATAAAGAAGAATATTAGGAAGTCTTCACGCTTGTTGAAAAATACTGGGGAAAAAATTGGGGGAACCTTAAAATTATACACCTTATTTCTTTATCTTATAGGAGCGACAGTCATTAATATTTTAATTTCTCATCTTAACGTGTAAGTTGCCTCATGATTTCTAAAACTCATAGTTTTCTGTATCCTAATTTTATTCTGTTACACTGAGTATAAAAACACCTTTGGTGTTTCTTTCTTTTCATTTTTTTCTGATGACACCTCAGATTTCCACCTCCAAAAGCTCAGTAACAGCCTTGACCATGGGACCTTTAGTACACTTCATAATAAAATTAAAACTAAATAGATTTCAACTTAATGTTTCTACATCCTTTTTTATATATATATCCTTTAAAGTTGGAGACCACACAATGGTCTTTGTGCCAATTATTTTTTAAAAAGAGGGGAGTTTTGCAAGATACATTTCCCCCTAAAAATTTAAATCTTCTGCTAAAATCTGGTCAAAATTATTGCTACATGAAAGCACTGAAAAGAGCCACGATTCAGTGTGGGTAGATGAATACTATTATAATATAATTTACAAAGATTGCACCATGCTAACCAAACTCTCTGTTGTTCTACACTTGGAATAATTGTGTATTCCAAAGGTTTTCACCTGTTAGGAAGGATGGGCCGGCTTAGCTGAACACTGTTTTGTAGGTCAGCAGGTTCAAGGTCACCCCTTAGAAGCACCTTCTGAAGAGCTCCAGAGCATGATGTGAATTAGATAACCATACCAACCTCAGCAGAGCTTGGCACTCAGATGCTCAGGGACCCACAGCCTGGATACAGAGGAGTCTGAGTCTTAGACGTTAGAAGTGGGTGGGATGACAGTATTGTGAGACATGTTTTAAAAGAATTAAGGATTCCGAAAGAGTGGGAGGAAATCGCCTCATGTCCTCACTGAAGCTTCTTGTGAAGCCTGGACACTAACCCACTGCATCAGAGAAGCAGATGTTTCTTATTTCTAGCTTTCTCTTTGTTATGAAAATAAGCACAGGTTAAAAGAGAACTGTGTTTGTTGGACCACGATTTGAAGCACGAATCCCACAGGTATGGGAGAGATGGGAGAAATGGCAGCAGAAGCCCTCACCTGTTTTCTGATGGGCTGTGCAGAAAGACAAGCTCTTGAAAAGTAAACAAGTTTGTCAGTTCACTAAGAAAGCAGCGAACCAGCTGTCACTCTGTTGCACAACACTTAGTCTTTCATTTTATCCCAGAGACACAAAAACAGACATCCAATACCACCTCTCCATTCTCCTAAGTAATACAATGGAATTGAGATTCTCCAAGTCCACAGAGAAAAAATGTAATTGGAGTAACTAGAATAGGGAGAAAATAAACATATATATATATATATATATATATATATATATATATATAAGGGAGAAGTAGTCATCAGCTGCTAACTTAGGATTGGTTTTTCAGTGGGTCTTCCTAATCCTGTCTGGAGTCTTTATAATAAAGGCAGCTTCCATTTTCACCAGTATAAGCCTATATTTCAAAAGCAAATTAGATACCTGCATGAACAAGCAGGCAGTTAGGCAGCTAATTACTGTTTGCAATTCAATTACCTAATTACTGTGGGCAAGTGTAGGGTGTTTGTGCAAGCAAACAGTGCCACCCACAAATATTGCAGATTTGATTAAGAAGGCTTAGGTGCAAAGATCCGTGTTCACTGCTAGTGCCTAATAGACTCAATAATTTTCCCTCTGGGCCCAGGAAAGTCCAGGTTAAACACTCTTCTAGGAATGGAGTGGGGAAAAGCCCACCTAAGCAGACCTCACAAGCTTCTCCCCATGTCAGGCTGATGCTAAGATGGAGCTCTGCCTCACTACTCAAAGTATGGTCCACCTCGCTACTCAAAGTATGGTCCACAGAGCAGCAGTATCAGCATCTTTTGGGAGCCTGTTTGAGAAACAGAATCTCGGGCCCCATCCCAGAACTACTGAATTAGAATTTGCATTACTGTAAGATGCCCAGGTGATTCATATGCCCCTGCGTGTTTGAAAAGCACCACCATAGATAGCTGCTCCAGAAACAAGGTTGGCCTTGGTTCTAAGTCTGCAGAGTTAGGTTGGGGGGTCGGGGGGGAAGTGGGGGGGGGAGTGTTATCCTTGGAGGTTTTCCTTTAAAATGAGAGCCAGGATGGTAGAAGGAGATGACCAGTGTTTATTCAGCCACAATGAGCAAGCTTGAAGCTTCAAGAGAAATCCTAAAGAGGAAACCTTTCAGGAATAAATCCTGAAAATGCTAATACTGAGAGTACTCAGCACGTGCCCTGGGAGACAGCAAAGACGATGGAGCTCGTTACCCCACTAAAGGCTTTCACGTGTCATTCCATGAACATTCTCCTCTCATCTAGGATCCGTTTGCCTGGTAATATTTATCTACATCTGGGACTACATGTTCAGCCACAAAATCATTCTGTGAATGTCCTCAGCTAGGACTTTGAGTCCAATTAATCAGTACAATCTGCCTCCACAGAAGAGCAATATAAGAGGACTCTATTTTGTGGTCTCTGCCAATCTCCACAGAGACCGACCACACTGATGCCTTTACCCAAACATTGCTGAGACGATGGCCATGCAGCGTCAGGGAGAGGATTTTTCTACTCCCAGAGAGACTGCTTCAACCACCTCATCAATCTTGCTCACTTTGCATGGTGCTGGAACCTGAGAGCATGACATTTTAGGCAAAATGGTATAGTTTGTCTTCATGATCTAGAGGAAAATCACTGCACCGGAATCAGGGACCTGACCCCACCACTTAACAGCTGGGCAACCTCGGGTCTCATCATCCAGAAAATGAGGGGATTGAATTGAATGGTTTCATTAACTCCCTTTCCAGTTCCCACAATAATGTGTCTTCATCTCTCCATAATTGGGCTCACAGCTTCTAAGCCTACCTCCAGATGCCCCATAGAGCACATGAGACCTTCCATTTCCCAGCGTGGGCCTTTTCAGCTATCTCCCACCTATACTTTCCTACCATGAATCTCATCCAGTTCAGAGCTTCCTTCAGCTATCTGTTCCATTGGACACCTTCCACAAAGCTGTACTCTAAAGTATTAGCAGCTAATTTAAATGTGTGAACTTTCCCATGGTGTATTTAGGCTTGAATGGAAAACTCTTGCCTTAGCGCAGAGGACTCAATTTCTAATGACGAAACTTTAAACTTGCTTCCTTGATAAAGAAACTATGGTGTGTCTACACATAGCCAAAGCACTGATCATGAGGCCAAAAAACACAATCTGGCTCTTTTTGTTCCAGCAACTGAGTCCCAGAGACATGAACTCACTTGCCCAGGGAGTTGTCCCGATTAGAATGAACATTTCCTGAATCTCAACACTGTAAGGAGGTTCATCTTTTTTATTGTTATTATTATTAAAGCAATTACAATTTGAGGTAAGTGCTGATCAATCAGCATGATCATTAACTTTGTATCTCAAAAGGTCAATGGGAGACCAGATCTCAGACAGGAAATTGTTTTCATCTCAGGACTTCTTCTGTAAAGGAAATGAGAAAGTATCTTTCACAATAATGCGTTACAGTAGTTATCCAAATGAAAGTTAGTGGGCTCTTAAAATCAGTCATTCAATAACCCAAAGGGAAAAGGCAACATTGCTGAGAGCACAGAGATTATTACAAGAGACCAAGACAGAGAAAAGGATGCAAGGAAACCTCTGACTGTCAGTCACTGAGGTCAATGACTTTGCATCTTTGTCTGGGGTTGGATTGGATGATCTCTACATTTTTCTCATACTCTGAAAGTATTTTGAAAAAAAGTGTAATAGGTAGGAATAATGAATCAAAAGCCCAAAATGAAGGTTAGTAGGAATAAATAAAAGGTCTGATATGTGGATCCATATAAGTAACTGTACAAGGACAGGATGAAGTGAAGCCATTGTTTAGCAGCTCTATGATTTTTTAAAAGTCACTGATACCAGTCAATCTCATATGACTTTGAAAGGGTTAAGTTCAAGCAACATTAATATATGTTCATTTGAATATAAATTAAGGAAAATTATAGTCCTCCTCTTCTTGGTTAGACCACATCTAGAGTTGCATTTCATTTTGATACTGCATTTAAGAAGCACGTGGATAACCAGAAGAAAGTGGCCAGAATGGTGAAGGGACTCTGAACTTTGTCCTGTGAGGAATGATAGAAAGATGCAGAATGTTTAGTCTGAGGGGAAAAAAGCCTCCATATGACCTGATGAATACTTGAAGGGCTATCATTTTCAGGAGGGGCTGGCATTATTCTGTGTAGTCCCAGTAAGTGGAGTCAGGGTCAGTGCAAAAGAGATGCAGAGGGAGGACTCTGAGAAGTCAGGGGCGTCCAAACTCAGAATGGGTCACCTCAGGAGGTCACTCACCAGAGCAGTCCAAGCCCTTCTGTTTGTTCTTCTTTGGAAAATATCCAAGCATCACATGAGTGGATGAGCAAGGGGACCCTTCCCAACTAAGGGTCTATGAAATGAAGAGAGAAGCTGGACAGAAAGAGAAAGCAGAGATGAGCACGTGCCAGGTGTTTATTACTGCTTTAAATGAAACCATTCCTGTCTAGGGAATAGCACTAAATCACTCGTTTTCACAGGGGGATAATTTTAGTCTATTTTGCTAATAGACATAGAAGGCACTCCTACAGCATTACGACAATTAAGGCACTCTTGATGTCACTGATATAACAAGGCTATCACCTATTAGTAAGTTTTATTTTTCGCTAATGAGACACAAATATCTTGTGTTTATAACTAGAAAACTCGTTTTTTCTGTACCTAATATGTGAATTCACTACGTGTGCCTTATTTAAGGTTGTCATATCTCATTAGCAAACTGTATTTTTACCTGACCAGTTGAAAACTCATCATGTTAATGGCAACTCTTATTACTTCATGAAGAAGTGTGTTGCTTTGCTTTGTATTCATTCTAGGTTTCTTTGTTGCTCCCAGTGTAACTATAATTTATTAAGATGTGGCTGTCTTCAGTAGTGTCACCATCTGTGTTATTAATACAAAAGCAAAACAAAATCTGCTCCTTTTATCTTATATCCACCACTGCCCCCACCCCCAAATGCAATGATTGTCTTATTTTGACTTGGCCTAGAGGCATGAATTGTTTCCTGATTTTAAGAGCCTCCACTTGGAAAGTGTTTGAAGTTCACCTCTTCTCTATAGACACAAGAGAAATCACTAAAATTCTGACAATACACATCACAATCAAATGTGCAGATGTCTACAACTATTAATTAGCACAGATATTGAAATTATCAGAGAAAAACATTCCTCTGTGGTTTGTATCACTATAGTCTGTTTTGAAATTGTACTGTATTACTCCCAATAAAAGCTTGGAGACAGAGAAGAAAGATATATCAATTCATAAAAAAATGAGCATTTTTTATAATTAAAACAATAAGCTACTAATTCTTTTTGGGAAAAGGAAAAAAAGGGAGCAGTGACTTTTGGACAGCTAAGGGGTAAAATAAGGCCCCTGAATCCTAGAAAGTAAAGGAAAAGAACCTGTAAGAATGCTGGAGAAAGTACATAAGGGGATGTGAAGACACCAGAGGCCACTTTTTCCTGCTTTTTAGTTTTTCCTGGGTTATAGTGAAGCCAACTGCCAAAGAAAATAGTTATGTCAGCTTATATCTGGGCAGGAAGTAGAAACAGTCTCAAATAAGAGGAGCCCTGGGCCAGTAAGAGTCTCTCCTTTGTAAAGGCCTCTGAAGAGCTACACTATCCCTCGGTAACCCTCCAGAGCCTCCCAAGAAATGTTCTTTGAATGATCATTCTTGGGGAGTTCAGTCCATTAAATGACCTGGGATTTCAAGCTCATGTTTTTCTCTTGATCACCACTATTTTTACCAAGGTTCTGGCACATGTTAGAAGCCGGGGGGAAGGAGCAGGAAAGCCCACAACAAACAGGCCACACAACAAGGTTCATGCTCCTAAGTCTTGGAAGCCACTGCCCTTCACTGGACCTCCTCCCCACCAATCATGGTTGTCAGAGAAACCAACCCTCTGTCCAGATCAGCCTGTTCTAACAGCCCACTGTCAGAGCGTTAGTGACCTTTGAAGAAAGGGGGAAAGAATTATTTGAAATAACCAGTATTTCTCAATGCTCTCTGGGGATAGAGGTGGGGGGGTTATTTTTATATTTTTTATTTCATTTGATTTTTAATACACAACTATGAGTTAGCAAAAGTAAATATCACATTCTCCAAAGGACCAATGAAGAAATCAAGGCAAGAAGAAATTGAGACTTTCCATGGTTGTCAGTGTCACTCAACTATGGCCAGTCATTCAAAGGTCGTATGGAGATAAACAAAATTAAGATTAGAACCCAGGTGCCCAAATCCCTAATTTAAAGCTCTTTGGTGAAATCAATTTCCCTCTTCCCAACACTATCTAATTCTCTTCAAAAAGAAAAGCTTTTAATTCTGCATGAGTTCCAGAAACTGCTCTAGATTCTGATGAATCAGTTAAGTCCACAGAAACTCAAAACTTTTAAGTTAGACAGGTAAGTCAATAATTACATGATTAGTTCTGTGGATAGTAATACAAGCTCAAAGAAGATGCTACAGGAAAACAGTAGAAAAAATTCTCAATTTTGTCTGAGGATGTCAAAGGTAGTAATGTTTGAGCTAGTTCTTAAAATGTAAGAGTTTCCAAAGTAGAAAAGAGGTAAGAAATGTCCTGGAAGAAAGCATAGGGTAAATAAAGGCAGAAAAATATACAGACCACAGGTATTCTAAAGGAATGGTCAATGGTTTAGAGCCACTACATTGGGACTGGGTTGGTAAGGGGCCTGTATGCTAGGTTAGTGAACTGGCAGTCAGTCCTGTGGGCCAAGGGAGCTATGGAAGGATCCTCTAAAACCAGTGAGTAACAACTGTTATCAACAACCTATTAGGAGCAGAGTTCCAGGTTGCAGACACCACTCTACTGGCATGCTGGCATGAATTGAGAACAGCAAGGGTCCTTTTGCTTATACTAACCTTCCTCCCCCAAGCTGATATCACCATTTCACCTCCCCTTCTACACCATCCAGGAGGCATCTCATGTAATTGAACCTCCATAGAAAGTTCTATGTTTGCAGTGAATGGAGTCATTCATCCAACTACAGGATCTTCACTATAATTGCAGGAAGCTCTCACTGTGGGCTGCATTAGGAGAGCATACTCAGGGCTGGCACGAGGACAATGGGCTGGTAGAGCCAGCTGCTAATGTCATGTCCAGCTTTTATGCACAAAGTGAATGGGAGTTTAAAAAAAAGTCAACGTCCATTATCATTGTGATTCATCTTCTTCCCATCAGCACCAGGATGTCTCAGATTAGGTTATCTGGCATTTGGGGAAAAGATCTAGGGCCAGGCTGAAGGGAAGGGGTGTCGCTGAAGAGGCAGGGTTTCCTCTGAGGCCCCAGCTGCAGACACCACGCACCAAGCTGAGAGTCGAGCCAAAGTTGGCCTGAACAAGGGCTGAAAGGGCCTTTATAAAACAGAACAGGGCTTCCCCGGTGGCGCAGTGGTTGAGAGTCCGCCTGCCGATGCAGGGGACATGGGTTCGTGCGCCGGTCCGGGATGATCCCACATGCCGCGGAGCGGCTGGGCCCGTGAGCCGTGGCCGCGGAGCCTGCGCGTCCAGAACCTGTGCTCCGCAATGGGAGAGGCCACAGCATTGAAAGGCCCGCATACCGCAAAAAAAAAAAAAAAAAAAAAAAAAACAGAACGTGAACCCTGGAGCCTCCTGCTCCCAGTAAGAGGAGAATCAGGGAATGGTAGGAACTGACTGTAATTTTCTTTTTCTGTGGTAGCAGAGCAAGGAGAAGTGTCACTAACAGAAGGGAGAGGAAACAGAAGGGAGAGGAAAAGATCTTTATGCTGAGCCGCTAAATTCACTGGAATCTGAAAACCGCAATAGGTTAAGTTCACTTCCGACACCATTTGGCGTTTCACCTTGTGTGTTCAAGAACCTCGGGTGCAAGGATTTTAAAAATACAGCCGTCTCATCTGCAGACAGGGACAGATTGCCTGAAACCTTGGGACTAAACTATGAGGCTCTGAGTGCCTGTATCTGTGAGGGTCCAATCAGAAAAGCAATTTATTGTGCGGATTTGACTTACAAAATTGAGGGAGCTGGTAAATAGCCTCTGCAAAGCTGTTGTCTTTGCATCTGATGCTGGAGCCTGATGTGCAGAGGGCAGGCAGCCCAGAAGGGAAGGTGGATGTAAAGTGGTCAGTGAGGGAGGATGAGCTGGAATCTGGGGAGAGTCCCTCACAAGGACAAACTCACACTTGGCCAGGAGTCGGAGAAGCTGCAGAAGGATTCAGGAGAAGACGGAGCAGTTGTAGACCCAGCTGCTGCCCCTCACCCTGGCAGTGGATGAGCAGATGCTCACCTCTGTGTAGGAGTGACAAAAGGACCTGGTGACCCTTCCCGGTCCTCCAAGCATAAAAACAATAGGGTAGTTGCTGTTACAGTTGTGCCCCCTAAAGCTTGCACAAAAATATCTCTTGTACCTGCCTTGATTAGAAACATACAAGGAGGGGGATTCTGGGAAATGCAGCCCAGCCTGGTCAAGTCAACATGCTGCAGAGCAAGAACATGCTTTTAGAACTGACTTTGTGATTCTAACTGAACGTGGATGGTGTATAGGTGTTGTGTCCATTTCTTAGGGCTCCTGTAACAAAGTGTCATAATTTGGGCAGCTTAAAACAACAGAAATTTATTCTCTTACAGTACTAGAAGCTAGAATTCCAAAATCAAAGTGTCAGTAGGACTACATTTCCTTCAAAGGCTTTTCTGGAGTCCGGGGAAGAATCCTTTCTTGCTTCTAGTTTCTGGTGGTTGCCAGCAATCCTCAGTGTTTCTTGGCTTGTGGCAGCATAACTCCAGTCTCTGCCTCTGTCTTAAATGACCTCTTCCCAGGTTCTCTGTGTGTCTTCTTTTCTTCTTCTAGGGACACAAGTCATGCTGGCTTTTGGCCCCACCTTAATTCAGTATGACCTGGTCGTAATGTAACTAATTACATCTGCAGAGACATGGTTTCTAAATAAGGTCACATTCTAAGGTTCTGCATGGACATGAATTCTGTGGGGGACACTATTTAACACAGTACAAATGTCATAAGGGAAAATCTAGACCAGGAAATAAATGGAAATCTTAGAATAGAGAATTCAACCCAAGAAGAGCAGCCTCATTCCAAAGAATCATGTGTTCGGGAATGCAGTTAGGATCCCAGTTAGACACTAAATCTGTTGACCTTGGAATTCAGGCATATCTAGAAGACTGAAAGGCAAGCACTTACTGTTTTCTCATTTATCTCATTTATTTCCTCATAGGACATACCATATTCTTATTCAAATTAGAAAATCTAGGCTCAGAGAGATTAAATAATATGACCAATATGCAACCAAGAAGCAGTAGTGTGGGATTTGAAACCGAGACTATCAGCTTCCGTAGGACATCTTCCTTCATTATCCACATTGTGTACCAGTAAATAATATTTACTGAGTAAATATTAAGAAACTTTTCTGGACCATCTCTTCCATGCTTACATCCTCTCTGCAGACTCCCCTAAGTGCCCTGGATGGAGCGACTTCCTCCACTGATCTCCCACATTTTGATCACAGTTCCAAGACTGCACTCATTCCATTGTGCTGTAATTCTCTATTTGCATATCTGTTTCCTGTCTCCTGTGCCTGTTCTTATCATTGCAGTATTCCTGTGCCCAGCCCAGTGCCTGGCACATAATAGGAACTCAAATCTTAATTGATTAAAGTTCTTCAGAGAAGAAACACTACTTTCTAAAAATTTCTGGGAATGTTGTGTCTATATCCTCCCCCAATACACTATTTTCAGACTTTAGAGACTCTGAACTTTTCTCTTATGCCAAATGAAATACTTCTACTGCAATGCAAATTTTTACTTCTCTTCCCTTTTCTGAAAAGGTATAAAACAGCTAGTCTTCTGAAAAACTTCAGAAAAAGTAGCAAGTAATTTTATGTGTCCATTTTTCTTTTTCTGGTTAATAATCTTACTTCCACAACCTAATTTTATGATATTTTTTGAAAACCTGTTGCCTGTACTTATGAACACACAGAAATGTTTTTCATTTCATTTTTTGTTTTTAGGTCATTTCAGAAACTTAAAAAATCCACATTAATCCCAGCCATGCTTTGGGTTCTATTTCTTCCCATGCATCTTCTCTATTTCTTGCTACTTTGCTTATTTCTCTAGGAAAAAGCATCTGCCTTCATCAGACTCACTCACTTCCCAGGGAAACAGACCACCATGAAAACTATACCAAAGGGGGAAAAAAAGAGGCAAGCCAAGTTTTGCTCAGGGCCACCACCTAAATTTAGGCTCACTGATTCCCCTGGGCCTTGCAGCAACTAAATATTATTTTTACTTATCTAGTAGCCTTCGGTTTACTCAGGCCTGTATTATCCACAATAGAGGCTACAAGTCAGAAAGGGTCAATTTATTTTAGCTCATGGCCAGCTCTCATTTCCTTAAGTATTTCAATCCATGCCTAGTGAGGTACTAGATCCTGGCTATCAACATGTGCTCCACAGACAGGCAGCAGCAGCATTTCCCAGGAGGCGATTAGAAATGCAGCATCTCTGGCCCTTCCTCAGACCTACTGTGTCAGAATCTACATTTTGACAAGTTTACCAGTTGATTCTTAATGTACATTAATTTTTGAGATGCATATCCCTAGATAATTGGAGGTAACTGTGAGTTAGAAGTCATACAAATAAATGACATTAAAAAAAAAACAAAACACCTAGGCTGGAATCCTGGCTGTTCTATATTTCTTACCTATGTGACCTTTGGAAAATCCCATGGCATTTCTGACCCCCAGTTTCCTCAACTGTTTATAAACACTGTAAAGTAATCTAAGAGTCACTTGCATCAGAGTCTTCAGTCCTACTCTATAACCACTAAATCAGAATTTCTCAGAGATTTACATTTTAAAAAGCTTCCCAGGTTCTTATGCACATTTTAATTTAATGGTCACTGTTGTCAATACATGTAGGGAATAATCTTTTCTATCTTGACATCAATGCTAGTGACATGAGGGAAGAGTACAGTGATTTGAATAATTCTCTCACTAAGTTTGTGTCTCTACTGTGTTTCATCTTCCTTCTTTAGTCTCCATCATAGGTGAAGAAGGGGTAGTCTTCCCTCAAACTGAATCATAGCAGGAAGATTGCTTCATGGAAGAACTCGAAGACTGACAGTCATTCGAAAACATTCCACCAAGACAAAGGCATGTGATGCTTAGTGAGTTATTGTTATTATCAGTGGCTATTCATTGCTCTTCTGATTTGTCTAATACTAAAAAGGTTTCCAGGGAGATGTGGCTTCCCACATTCTCCTTCACAAGATGTTTCTACACCTAGCAGTTAAATAAAACAGAAAACCGAGCACTCCCTTCTCACTGCTATGCAAGCTTTCTAGATCAAAGAAATCCCTTCAGCAGTCCTATACAATTAAGTTAGAGAGCCGTGATGGAAATCAATATTCGGTAAACCTCTCCTTTATGCCAGGCACTGTGCTAGTTATCCTCCTATGGCCTCAGATTCAGAAAGAAAAAAAAAAAACCCTGCAATCTTAAGAGCCAGGGGTTTATTTATTGCATTTTACAGATAATGATGAGAATGAGCATTTGGACACATTACATTCTGTTTTCATGCATAGGTTTGATTCTGAGCTTTAGTTAGCTCATTAGAGTCTCAAAAAAAACAAAAACACAAAAACCTAAGAACTAATACTCCAGTGGTGCTTAACTTACAATTCATTCACCATCTAATCCTATTCACAGTTTTCACTCTCACAGTATCACGCAACTTAATTCATGAAATATTGTTTAGTGCTGGCTCTACTCCCTGGGCCCCTGATAGGCAAGGTGAGGGCCGGTTAAGTATGAAATGATGATGACACCTATGAAGACTGCCTTGCATCCTACTCTAGCATGGGATTGGTACAAACAAATGAGCTGATACCACATGAGTAAGAAACATTTAATCAGGGACAGACTCTGGAAACTTCCACTGGTATCTGGCTGAGGGGGACAGAGCAGGCACAGGAAGGATCTTAATGTGCTGAGATGGAGGGTCGAGCATCGAGCATCGCAGGAGAAAGATCAGATAAGCAAAGGTTGGGCAGCAGGGCAGTTCAGGGTCTATTCAAGCAAACGGGAGTGGCCCCATTTGGTGGCAGCACAGCAGATATGCAGGAGAGACCTGGGAAGGCAGGATGATATCATGGAAAGCCTTGAATGTCAAGCCAAAGAGCGTGTCATATATTCAAAAGCTTTTGGAGCAGAAGAGCACTTGATTAGAGCTGCATTTTAAACATCACTCTGCCAGCTCTGTCATAAGGGAAAATCTAGACCAGGAAATAAATGGAAATCTTAGAATAGAGAATTCAACCCAAAAAATTGGATTAGTACTGTCACTGTCTGAGAAAAAGAGATTAGTACTGTCACTGGAGGAGAAAAAGAGATAGAGGTAGGGAAGGAGGCTGTAGCCAAACCAAAGCCCCTGGATGAGTGAGAATGGAAAGGGACAGCTGATATGAGAAACCTCCATGGAGCAGAATTGTATGCACCTTGCTGGGGACTGAGCAACAGTAGCATCAGAAGGCAGGAAGGGCTGATAGGAGGCCACCTGTGATCCTTGATGTCAGCTAGATCGGCATTTGTACCCCAACTCTGTTCAGCTACCAAAACTCTCTTGAGTCTGAAACTTTATTTGTAACAGGGAAAAATTAACCTTACAAGGCTGTGGTGAGGGGTGACTGAGTGAGCTTGTTAAATATCTGGTCCAGAGTGAGCCTGATACCTTGGCTTCCTCCTTTCCCTGTGTTCTTGTTATTTAAAGCACAGGGCATGTTGGGGGAGGGATGGAGTGGGGGGTTGGGGTTAGCAGATGTAAGCTATTATGTATAGGATGGGTAAACAACAAGGTCTTACTGCATAGCACAAGGATCTATATTCAATATCCTATGATAAACCATAATGGAAAAGATAAAAAAGAATGTATATGTATGTACAACTGAATCACTTTGCTGTACAGCAGAAATTAACACAACATTGTAAATAAGCTGTACTTAAATTAAAAAAAAAAAAGAAAAAAAAACAGGGCATGGACCCGCAGCAGCAGTATCTAGAAACATGTTAGAAACATAGACCCTCACTCCCCACCCTAGACCTGCTGAATCAGAATCTGCCCTTTGACATGATCCCCAAAGATTTTCATGCACATTAAAGTTTGAGAAGCATTACCCTATGCTTTCCATCCAGGTCCCCCAGCTTCTGTCTGACTTCTTAGCTTTGACTCCCCCATTCTTTCCTCCACCTCCCATTCTCCAAGAAAAACTGGGAAAATGAAGGGGAAAAATACCATAAAGCCTAGAAGAATGTCCTCCGACTCTAACGTAACAACATTAATTTTTCTCTTTTGTTAAAACTGTCACTAGAAGGCATTTTTTTTTTAATTTCTAAGAAGTGAGTTTCAACAATATTTGAAGAAAAATGACTTCCAAAGACAGATTTAGTTGGCAGTTTTTCTGCTGTGTTTGTGGGGAGTGGGGGCTGTCTCAATATTTCCCTGGTGGTGCAGTGGTTGGGAATCCGCCTGCCAATGCAGGGGACACGGGTTCCAGCCCTGGTCTGGGAGGATCCCACATGCCGCGGAGCAGCTGGGCCCATGCACCACAGCTACTGAGCCTGCACTGTAGAGCCCGTGAGCCACAGCTACTGAGCCCGCGTGCCGCAACTAATGAAGCCCATGCGCCTGGAGCCTGTGCTCTGCAACGAGAGAAGCCACCGCAATGAGAAGCCCGCACACCACAACGATGAGTGGTCCCCGCTCGCCACAACTGGAGAAAAGCCCACATGCAGCAACGAAGAGCCAATGCAGCCATAAATATATACATACATACATAAAAGAAAAAAGCACACCTGCAGTGAAGTTTTTAGATGGGCTGATAAAGGAAAAGACAGTGCTCCAGTGACAGTACTAATCCAATTTTATAAGGTAACCAGCAGGACCTGTGGCTGAGAGACGAGAACCTTTGATTTTGTGGATTAAGGATCAAGCTCAGTCCTGAATGCCTGTACATTTGGCTACCATTCAAACCAAAGATTTTAGGCTCTCGACACTGAAGCAACAGCATGGTAAAGGATCAAAAGATGGAGACTTCTTCACAAGGGAGGGTTAGTTCAGGTTCTGCCAATGTAGGTATTCTCTGCATAACATCCACAAGCACGGGGAAGTGGCTAAGCTGGCAAGCCAGTGGCTCAAGGCAGCAAAAACAGACATTCTGACTCCAAACAGAGAGGACAGCACCGTGAGCTCTAAGCCCCATGCTTGCAAAGCTGTGTTCATGATGAGAACACAAAAGCCACAAAACAAACAACCCTGGATCAACACCTCAGAAATTCACCAGCATGGATCCAGGACTCCTTACCAGAACAGTCCTCCAAATATTTCTCTGTAAATGGGAAAAACTTCTAGAATCTCCTAACCCTGATGAGAATCTGCAACTGAAAAAACATTCCCTGATTTTATTTCAGTCTAAATAAGTGAGGATGGCATGGATTAAAAAGTATATGCAGTTGACTGGATAGTCTACTACATTTAATATAATTTCTTATTATTAGTGACGGCACCATTATGATAGAGAACAAAGATCTAGGAAGGTGAGATTCTCCGCCACTTAGCTGAGTTCTTAAGCAAGTGGAAAGCCACCTTTTAAGTATCCATGTTGTTGTCAACAATGATTATAGTTAATTTCCATTTATAAAGCAACAGACTGTTATTACAAAATGTTACTGTAAGGGTAGTAGATAATTCCCAAATGTTAAAACTGAGACAGAGAGAGGTTAATATCTTGTCCAAGGATATACAACTGATAAAACATGAAACTGCCCATTACATTTATATCTTTCTGACTCTCAAATCCTATCTACTAATTCACATTGCCTCCACTAAGTCAGTACACCTTACTGTGCCTCACTTTCCTTACCTGTAAAATGAAGACTGTATGGTCTCCCATGTCATTTTCTACCCTGATATCTTTTTTTTTTAACAATTTTATTGAAGTATAATTCCTTTACAATTGTGTGTTCGTTTCTGCTGTATAAAAAAGTGAATCAGCCATACATATACATATATCCCCATATCTCCTCCCTCTTGCGACTCTCTCCCACCCTCCCTATCCCACCCCTCTAGGTGGTCACAAAGCACCAAGCTGATCTCCCTGTGCTATGCGGCTGCTTCCCACTAGCTATCTATTTTACATTTGGTAGTGTATATATGTCTATGCCACTCTCTCACTTTGTCTCAACTTACCCTTCCCCCTCCCCATGTCCTCAAGTCCATTCTCTACGTCTGTGTCTTTATTCCTGTCCTGCCCTTAGGTTCTTCAGAACCATTTTTTTTTTTTTTAGATTCCATATATATGTGTTAGCATATGGTATTTGTTTTTCTCTCTTTGACTTGCTTCCCTCTGTATGACAGACTCTAGGACCATCCACCTCACTACATATAACTCAATTTCATTTCCTTTTATGGCTGAGTAATATTCCATTGTATATATATGCCACATCTTCTTTATCCATTCATCTGTCGATGGACATTAGGGTCGTTTCCATATTGTGGCTATTGTAAATAGAGCTGCAATGATCATTGTGGTACAAGACTCTTTTTGAATTATGGTTTTCTCAGGGTTTATAAGAAATTATATTAAATAATTTTATTAAATAATAAGAATATATTAAATAATATAAATTTAATTAATAATTAAATGATATAAATTTAATTATATGACTAATTAAATATAAATTTTATAAATAAATATAATAATTTATATTTAAATATATTTAATATTAATAAATTTATTTAAATATAAATAATTAAATAATATAACTTTAATTATATTATTTATTAAATATAAATTTAATAAATAATATAATTAAATATATTAAATAAGAAGAAATTTTATTAAATGTGGTAGACTATCCAGTCAACTGCATATACTTTTTAATCCATGCCATCCTCATTTATTTAGACTGAAATAAAATCAGGGAATGTTTTTTCAGTTGTCCAGTAGTGGGATTGCTGGGGCATATGGTAATTCTTTTTCTAGTTTTTTAAGGAACCTCCATACTGTTCTCCATAGTGGCTGTATCAATTTACATTCCTACCAGCACTGCAAGAGGGTTTCCTTTTCTCCACACACTCTCCAGCATTTATTGTTTCTAGATTTTTTGTTGATGCCCATTCTGACTGGTGTGAGGTGATACCTCATTGTGGTTTTGATTTGCATTTCTCTAATGATTACTGACGTTGAGCATTCTTTCACATATTTGTGAGCAATCTGTATGTCCTCTTTAGAGAAATGTCTATTTAGGTTTTCTGCCCATTTTTGGATTGGGTTGTTTGATTTCTTGATATTGAGCTGCACGAGCTGCTTGTAAATTTTGGAGACTAATCCTTTGTCAGTTGCTTCATTTACAAATATTTTCTCCCATTCTGAGGGTTCTCTTTTCATCTTGTTTATGGTTTCCTTTGTTGTGCAAAAGTTTTTAAGTTTTATGAGGTCCCATTTGTTTATTTTTGTTTTTATTTCCATTTCACTAGGAGGTGGGTCAAAAAGGATCTTGCTGTGCGTTATGTCATAGAGTATTCTGCCTATGTTTTCCTCTAAGAGTTTTACAGTGTCTGGCCTTACATGGAGGTCTATAATCCATTTTCAGTTTATTTTTGTGTATGGTGTTAGGGAGTGTTCTAATTTCATTCTTTTACATGTAGCTGTCCAGTTTTCCCAGCACCATTTATTGCAGAGGCTGTCTTCTCTCCATTGTATATTCTTGCCTCTTTTATCAAAGATAAGGTGAGCATATGTGCATGGGTTATCTCTGGGCTTTCTATCCTGTTCCATTGATCTATCTTTCTGTTTTTGTGCCAGTACCATACTGTCTTGATTACTGTAGTTTTGTAGTATAGTCTAAAGTCCAGGAGCCTGATACCTCCAGCTCCATTTTTCTTTCTTAAGATTACTTTGGCTATACGGGGTCTTTTATGTTTCCATATAAATTGTGAAATTTTTTGTTCTAGTTCTGTGAAAAATGCCATTGGTAGTTTGATAGGGATTGCATTGAATCTGTAGATTGCTTTGGGTAGCAGAGTCATTTTCACAATGTTGATTCTTCCAATCCAAGAACATGGTATATCTCTCCATCCGTTTGTATTGTGTTTGATTTCATTCATCAGTGTCTTATAGTTTTCTGCCTACAGGTCTTTTGTCTCCTTAGGTAGGTTTATTCCTAGGTATTTTATTCTTTTTGTTGCAGTGTAACTGGGAGTGTTTCCTTAATTTCTCTTTCAGATTTTTCATCATTAGTGTATAGGACTGCAAGAGATTTCTGTGCATTAATTTTGTATCCTGCTACTTTACCAAATTCATTGATTAGCTCTAGTAGTTTTCTCAGAGCATCTTTAGGATTCTCTATGTATAGCATCATGTGATCTGTAAACAGTGACAGTTTGGCTTCTTCTTTTCTGATTTGGATTCCTTTATTTCTTTTTCTACTCTGATTGCTGTGGCTGAAACTTCCAAACCTATGTTGAATAATAGTGGTTAGAGTGGACAACTTTGTCTTGTTCCTGATCTTAGTGGAAATGCTTTCAGTTTTTCACCATTGAGAACTAGGCTGGCTGTGGGTTTGTCATATATGGCCTTTATTATGTTGAGGTAAGTTCCTTCTATACCTACTTTCTGGAGGGTTGTTACCATAAATGCGTGTTGAATTCTATAAAAAGTTTTTCTACATCTATTGAGATGATCATATGGTTTTTATCCTTCAATTTGTTAATATGGTTTATCACATTGATTGATTTGAGTATACTGAAGAATCCTTGCATTCCTGGATAAACCCCACTTGATCATGGTGTAAGATCCTTTTAATGTGCTGTTGCATTCTGTTTGCTAGTATTTTGTTGACAATTTTTGCATGTATGTTCATCAGTGATATTTGCCTGTAGTTTTCTTTCTTAGTGACATCTTTGTCTGGTTTTGGTATCACAATGATGGTGGCCTCATAGAATGAGTTTGGAAGTGTTCCTCCCTCTGCTATATTTTGGAAGAGTTTGAGAAGGATTGATGTTAGCTCTTCTCTAAATGTTTGATAGAATTCGCCTGTGAAGCCATCTGGTCCTGGGCTTTTGTTTGTTGGAAGATTTCCAATCACAGTCTCAATTTCAGTGCTTGTGATTGGTCTGTTTATATTTTCTATTTCTTCTTGGTTCAGTCTCGGAAGGTTGTGCTTTTCTAAGAATTTGTCCATTTCTTCTAGGTTGTCCATTTTATTGACATATAGGTGCTTGAGGTAATCTCTCATGATCCTTTGTATTTCTGCAGTGTCACTTGTTACTTCTCCTTTTTCATTTCTAATTCTATTGATTTGAGTCTTCTCCCTTTTTTTTTTTTTTGATGAGTCTAGCTAATGGTTTATCCATTTTATTTGTCTTCTCAAAGAACCAGCTTTTAGTTTTATTGATCTTTACTATTGTTTCCTTCATTTCTTTTTCATTTATTTCTGATCTTATCTTTATGATTTCTTTCCTTCTGCTAACTTTGGGGTTTTTGTTCTTCTATCTTTAATTGCTTTAGGTGTAAGTTTAGGTTGTTTATTTGGGATGTTTCTTGTTTCATGAGGTAGTGTTGTATTGGTATAAACTTCCCACTTAGAACTGCTTTTCCTGCATCCCAAAGGTTTTGGGTCATCATGTTTTCATGTCATTTTTTCTAAGCATTTTTTGATTTCCTCTTCGACTTCTTCAGTAATCTCTTGGTTATTTAATAACATATTGTTTAGCCTCCATGTGTTTGTATTTTTTACAGTTTTTTTTTTCCTGTATTTGATATGTAGTCTCATAGCATTGTGGTCAGAAAAGATATTTGATATGATTTCAATTTTCTTAAATTTACCAAGACTTGATTTGTGACCCAAGATATGATCTATCCTGGAGCATGTTCCATGAGCACTTGAGAAGAAAGTGTATTCTGTTGTTTTTGGATGGAGTGTCCTATAAATATCAGTTGAGTTCATCTTGTTTAATGTATCATTTAAAGCTTGTGTTTCCTTACTTATTTTCATTTTGGATGATCTGTCCATTGGTGAAAGTGGGGTGTTGAAGTCCCCTACTATGATTGTATTACTCTCTACTTCCCCTTTTATGGCTGTTGGCATTTGCCTTATGTATTGAGGTGCTCCTATGTTGGGTGCATAAATATTTACAATTGTTATATCTTCTTCTTGGGTTGATCCCTTGATCATTATGTACTGTCCTTCTTTGTCTCTTGTAATAGTCTTTATTTTAAAGTCTATTTTTTCTGATATGAGAATTGCTACTCCAGCTTTATTTTGATTTCCATTTACATGGAATATCTTTTTCCATCCCCTCATTTTCAGTCTGTATGTGTCCCTAGGTCTGAATTGGATCTCTTGTAGACAGCATATGTACAGGATTTCTTTTTGTATCCATTCAGCCAGTCTCTGTCTTTTATTGGTAGCGTTTAATCCCTTATATTTAAGGTAATTATCGATATGTATGTTCCTATTAACATTTTCTAAATCCTTTTGGGTTTGTTGTTGTAGGTCTTTTCCTTTTCTTGTGTTTCCTGCCTAGAGAAGTTCCTTTAGCATTTGTTTTAGAGCTGATTTGGTGGTGCTGAATTCTCTTAGCTTTTGCTTGTCTGTAAAGATTTAATTTCTCCATCGAATCTGAATGAGACCTTTGCTGTGTAGAGTAATCTTGGTTGTAAATTGTTCCCTTTCATCACTTTAAATGTGTCCTGCCACTCCCTTCTGGCTTGCAGAGTTTCTGCTGAAAGATCAGCTGTTAATCTTATGGGGATTCCTTTGTATGTTATTTGTTGCTTTTCCCTTGCTGCTTTTAATATTTTTTTCTTTGTATTTAATTTTTGATAGTTTGATTATATGTGTCTCAGTGTGTTTCTCTTTGGGTTTATCCTGTATGGGTCTCTCTGTGCTTCCTGGACTTGATTGACTATTTCCTTTCCCATATTAGAGAATTTTTCAACTATAATCTCATCAAATATTTTCTCAGTCCCATTCTTTTTCTCCTCTTCTTCTGGGACTCCTATAATTCAAATGTTGGTACATTTAATGTTGTCCCAGATGTCTCTGAGACTGTCCTCAATTCTTTTCATTCTTTTTTATTTATTCTGCTCTGTGGTAGTTCTTTCCACTACTTTATCATCCAGGTCACTTATCTGTTCTTCTGCCTCAGTTTTTCTGCTCTTGATTCCTTCTAGTGAACTTTTAATTTCATGTATTGTGTTGTTAATCATTGTTTGTTTGCTCTTTAGCTCTTCTAGGTCCTTGTTAAACATTTCTTGCCTTTTTTCCATTCTATTTTGAAAATTTTGGATCTTCTTTACTATCACTACTCTGAATTCTTTTCCAGGTAGGCTGCCTATCTCCTCTTCATTTGTTTGGTCTGGTGGGTTTTTACCTTGCTCCTTCATCTGCTGTGTTTTCCTCTGTCTTCTCATTTTCCTTAACTTACTGTGTTTGAGGTCTCCTTTTTGCAAGCTGCAAGTTTGTAGTTCCCATTGTTTTTGATCTGCCCCCAGTGGCTGTTCCCAGTGGCTAAGGTTGGTTCAATGGATTGTGTAGGCTTCCTGGTGGAGGGGACTAGTACCTGTGTCCTTGTGGATTACCATGGATTTTGTCTTTCTGGTGGGCAGGACCACGTCCGGTGGTGGGTTTTGGGGTGCCTGTGACCTTATTATGATTTTAGGCAGCATTTCTTCTAATGAGTGGAGTTGTGTTCCTGTCTTGCTAGTTGTTTGGCATGTGATGTCCAGCACTGTAACTTGCTGGTCATTGTGTAGAGCTGGGTTTTAGCATTGAGATGGAGATCTCTGGGAGATGTTTCACCGTTTGATATTACGTGGAGCCAGGAGGTTTCTGGTGGACCAATGTCCTGAACTCGGCTCTCCCATCTCAGAGGCACAGGCCTGACACCTGGCCAGAACGTCAAGACCCTGTGCCTTCTTTGTCTCCACCATCTTCTTGTGGCGTCGTCACCAGGGAGAGCCCTGTTGTTAAGCTAGGTCTCAGTGTCCTTACCCTGATATCTTTGATTCTCTGTGAGGTTAGGTTAGTCAATTCATATACTATAAGGTATTGTGATGGTTAATTTTATGTGTCAACGTAGCTAGGCTATCGTATCCACCTGTTTGGTCAAAACTAATCCAGATGATGTAGTGAAGATATTTTTTATAGATGTGATTAACACTTACAACCAGTTGGCTTTAAGTAAAGGAGGTTATCCTCAATAAGGTAAGTGGGCCTTATTCAGTCATTTGAAGGCCTTAAGAGAAAAACTATGGTTTCTCAGAGAAAAAGTAATTTTGCCTCAAGACTATGACAGAGAAACCCTGCCTGAGTGTTCAGTCTTTTAGACCACCCTACCAGTTTTGGACTCAAGACTCCAATTCCTACCTGAGTTTTCAGTATACCAACCTGCCCTATAGATTTAAAGCTTGCCCCTACAATCTTATAAGACAGGTCCTTAAAAAAAAGAAAAAAGAAAAAAAAAATATATATATATATGTTTCCTGAAGGTTCTAGTTCTCTGAAGAACCCTGACTAAGTGACAGGAAATAATTTGTAACTTTTAAATACAGTGTTTCTCAATCATTTGGCCTAGATGAAAGCACTAAACACAATCAAAATCAGGTATGTAGAAGAGTAACATCAGCAACATGAAAAAATTGATCTGGGGCTTCCCTGGTGGCTCAGTGGCTGAGAGTCCGACTGCCAATGCAGGGGACGTGGGTTCGTGCCCCAGTCCGGGAAGATCCCACATGCCGCGGAGCAGCTGGGCCCATGAGCCATGGCTGCTGATCCTGCGTGTCCGGAGCCTGTGCTCTGCAGCGGGAGAGGCCACGGCAGTGAAAGGCCTGCATACCACAACAAAACAAAACAAAACAAAACAAAACAAAAATTTGATCTGCCCCCAGATTGATCTTGGACTTCTGAACCTTCCGAATTATGAGAAATAAATTCCTGTTGTTTATAAGCCACCCAGTCTGTGGCATTTTTTAATAGCATCCTGAAAATTCTAAGGTAAAAGACAAAGAACTACAAGACAGAAAACAACAAAATGACAATAGTAAATCCTTTCCTATCAATAATTACTTTAAATGTAAATGGATTAAACTCCCCAATCAAAATACATAGAAAGGCTGAATTAATTAAAAAGCAACAAACAAAATCTTATGTGCTGTCTACAATGATTCATTCTACATTTAAGGATACACATTGGCTGAAAATGAAAGGATGGAAAACATATTATGTGCAAATGGTAACCAAAAGAAATCAAGAGTGGACATAATTATATCAGACAAAATAGACTTTAAGTCAAAAACTGTCAAAAGAGACAAAGATAAAACATTATATAATGATAAAAGGGTCAATTCACAAGAAGATATAACAATTATAGCTCAACATCAGAGGTATATATACCTAAATACATAAAGCAAACATTGACAGAACTGGAGAGAGAAATAGACAGCAACACAATAATTGTAGGAGTTGTCCATACCCCACTTTCAATAATGGATAAAATATCCAAACAGTAGATGAATTAGGAAACAAAAGACTTGACTAAGACTAAAGGTCAAATTGTCCTGGGACTTCTCTGGTGGCACAGTGGTTAAGAATCTGCCTGCCAATGCAGGGGATGCAGGTTCGATCCCTGCTCTGGGAAGATCTCACATGCTATGGAGCAACTAAGCCTGTGTGCCACAACTACTGAGCCTTCACTCTAGAGCCCACAAGCCACAACTACTGAGCCCATGTGCCACAACTACTGAAGCCCACATGCCTAGAGCCCGTGCTCTGCAACAAGAGAAGCCACCACAATGAGAAGCCCGTGCACCACAACAAAGAGTAGCCCACACCTGCTGCAACTAGAGAAAGCCCGCATGCAGCAACAAAGACCCAATGCAGCCAAAAATAAAGAAATAAAATAAATCAATTTATTTTAAAATGAAAAAATATATCAAATGCCCCTAACAGGTATATATAGAATGCTCCACCCAACAGCAGCAAAATACATGTTCTTCTCAAGCACACATGGAGCACTTCTAGGACAGATCACATGTTAGATCACAAAACAAGTCTTAACAAATTTAAGAAAATTGAAATCATACCAAGTATCTTTCCAGCCACAATAGAAATCAATAACAGAAAGAAAACTGGAAAATTTGCCGTATGTGGAAATTAAACTACATACTCTTGCACAGTGGAACAAAGAAGAAATCAAAAGGGAAATTAGAAAATATCTCAAGACAAACAAAACACACAACATACCAAAACTTATGAGATGTAGCAAAAGCAGTACTAAGAGGGAAGTTTATGGGGATAAAAGTCTATATTAAAAGAGAAAAAAAAATCAAGTAAACAACACAATTTTACAACTCAGAGAATTAGAAAAAGAAGAACAAACTGAGCCCAAAGTTGGCAGATGATAAGTAATACTAAAGATTAGAGCAGAAATGGAAAATGGAAAAACAACAGAAAAAGTCAACAAAAATGAGTCCATTTTTTGAAATGATGGACAAAATTGACAAACCTTTAGCTAAACTGACCAAGAAAAAGAGAGAAGATTCGAATAAATAAAATCAGAAATGAAAGAAGTTAATAACTGATGCCACAGAAATAAAAAGGATGATGAGACAACTATAAACAATTATACTCCAACAAATTGGATGACCTTGAAGAAATGGTTAAATTCCTAGAAACATACAATCTACCAACACTGACTCATGAAGAAATAGAACATCAAATAGGCCCATAATTAGTAAGAAGATTGAATCAGTAATCAAGACCCTCCCATCAAAGAAAAGCCCAAGACCAGATGACTTCACTGGTAAATTCTACCAAACATTTAAAGAAGAATTAACACGAATTTTTCTCAAATTCTTCAAAAAAACTGAAGAGAAGGAAACACTTCTAAACTCATTTTATCAGGCCAGCTAATGCTGATACTAAAGCCAGAAAAAACACTATAAAGTCAATATTCCTGATGAATATAGGTTTAAAAAAATCCTCAACAAAATACTAGCATACAAAATTCAACACACCTTACAAGGATCATACATTATGACCAAGTAGGATTTATCCCTGGATGTTCATGTTCAACATATGAAAATAAATCTATGTGGGTGATACATCACATTAACAGAATAAAGAATAAAAATTACATGATCAGCTTTATAGACACAGAAAAAGTATTTGATAAAATTCAACACTCTTTCATCATGAAAAGACTCAGCAAACTAGGAATAGAAAGATTGTACCTCAACATTATAAAGGCCATACATGAAAAATACACAGCTAACATCATACTCAACAATGAAAAGCTCAAAACTTTTCTTCTGAGATCAGGGACAAAACAAGGATTCCCACTCTCTCTGTTTCTATTCAACATAGTACTGGAAGTCCTAGCTAAAACAATTAGTCAAGAAAAACAAATAAAAGGTAGTCAAATCAGAAAGGAAGAAGTAAATTTATCTCTGTTCACAGATGACATAATGTTATATGTAGAAAACCCTAAAGATTCCACACATACACACAAAAAGTAAGGACTAATAAATGAATACAGAAAACTTGTAAGCTACAAAATCAACAAATAAAAATCAGTTGCGTTTCTATACACTAGCAATGCATAATCCAAAAGGAAATTAAGAAAACAATTCTATTAACAATAGCATCAAAATTAATAAAATACTTGGGAATAAACTTAAGCAAGGAGGTGGAAAAGCTGTACACTGAAACCTACAAAACGTTGCTGAAATTAATTAAAGAAAACACAAATAAATTGAAAGGCCTCCCACGTTCATTGACTGGCAGATTTAACATTATTAAAATGTCCATACTACCCAAAGTGATCTACAGATTCAATTCAATCCCTATCAAAACCCAATAGTATTTTTTACAGAAATAGGAAGAAAAATCCTAAAATGCATATGAAACCACAAAAGACTCTAAATAGCCAAAATAATCTTAAGAAAGAGTAAAGCTGAAGGCCTCACACTTTTTGATTTCAAAACATATCACAAAGCTACAGTAATTAATACAATATGGTACTAGCAGATAGACAGACATATAGATGAATGGAACAGAATAGAGAGTCCAGAAATAAACCCATGCATATATGATCAACTGATCTTCAACAATGATGCCAAGAATACTCAATGGAGATTGCATTATTTCTTCAAATGGTGTTGAAAAAACTGGATAACCACACACAAAAGAATGAAATGGGACCTTTATCTTATACCATACACAAAAATCAATTCAAAATGGATTAAAGGCTTAAATGTAAGATCTACACTCATAAAACTCCTAGAAGAAAACATAGGGGCAAACTTCTTGATGTTGGTCTTGGCAATGGATATGACACCAAAAACACAGAAAACAAAAGCAAAAATAAATAAGTGGGACTATATCAAACAAAAAAGCTCTGCAAAGTAAACAAAACAATCAAAAGGGTAAAAAGGCAATCTATGGAATGGGAGAAAATATTTGCAAACCGTATATCTCCAAAGGGATTAACACCCAAAACACTTGAAGAACTCCTATAAGTCAATAGGAAAAAATAATAATAACCTGATTTAAAAATGGGCAAAAGATTTAAATTAAAAAAGACATACATATAGCTAACAGGTATATGAAAGATGTTCAACACTACTAATCATCAGAGAAATGCAAATCAAAACCACAATGAGATATCACTTCATACCTATTAGGATGGCCATTATAAAAATAAATAAATAAATAAAACAGAAAATAACAAGTATGAGTCAGGATGTGGAGAAATTGGAACCCCTACACATTGCAGTAGGAATGTAAAATGGTGTAGCCAATACAGAGAACAGTATGGATGTTCTTTAAAAAATTAAAAATAGAACTACTATATGATCCAGCAACCACTTCTGGTCATTTATCCCCCACAAAGAAGCTAAAATCAGAATATCCAAGAGATGTATGCACTCCCATGTTTACTACAGCATTATTTATAAACCTTCTAGCCAAGAGGTAGAAACAACCTAAATGTCCTTTGACTGATGAATGAATGAAGATAATGTGGTATATACATACAATGGAATATTATTCAGCCTTAAAAAGAAAGGAAATCCTGTCCTATGCTACAACATGGATGAAATTTGAGGACTTTATGCTAATTGAAATAAGCTCCAGAAGGATATATACTGTATGGTTCCACTTACATGAAGTATCTAAAGCAGTCAAACAAACCATAAAGTAGAATGGTGGTTTCAGGGCTGGGGGAAGAGGGAAACTGGGAATTGTTGTTCAATAAGTGTAATGTTTCAGTCATGCAAAATGAAAAAATTCTAGTGATCTGCTGTATGACATTGTTCTTATAATTACCAATACTGTAATGTACACTTAAAAATTTAAGATTACGTCTTGTGTATTTTTTACAATTTTTTTTAAAGGTAGGTATATGTTAAAATTGAAAGTAAAAGCGAACTAGTGAAAGGAATTATAAGAAGTGTAATTTTTGCCTCTAGACCTACGGCCAGCCACAGTCAAAACCATGTATAGTTTTGTTTTTTGAAATATATTCCATAATTTTCCAAGGCAACTCCCTCCTTTGTCCTTAGGAAATCTTTCTTTAAAATTCTTAACTCTGTCATGAGATATGGCATTTTTGTCTTGCCCTAAGTCTAAATGTTTTATTCCATACTTGTCCATGCCCTTAGGATTCTCTGTGTGCCTTTTCCTCCCTGTACTATAAAATTTTTTAAATGACTCTGAGACTTTACCATGCTATAAACCACTAAAATTCCTTGGTATTGACCAACAGATTGACGATCCTTAAACATCACTATGAAATAACCAACTCAGTCAGCAAGGTAGTTATCAGATTTTATTCTCTTGGCTATGCTTTTCACTTTGTTACCTAGCCCTTGCCTTTCAAAATGCCTAAAATTAGGTTTAGTTTACCTGTGCTAGCTACATGTGGCTAGCTATATCTAAATTTAAATGATTTAAAATTATATAAAATTGAAAATTCCATTTTCTAGTCACACTAGCCACATTTCAAGTGCTCAGTAGCCACATGTGGCTAGTTGCTACTGTGTTGAGCAGTGCAGATATAGAACATTATCATTACAGAAAGTTCTATTGGACGGTGCTGTTCTAGATCCTTTCTTCACCCTCCAAAAACCCCACCCTTAGTTGGCATATTAGCAGAACACTTAGCCTCTAAATAAAGTTCACTTGTCTCATCTGAAAAGTGAGAATAGCACTTTTCTGATTCACGAAAGAGGACTGACCCAGATTATTCTGATGTTTCTTACTAGTCTGATAGTCTCATTTCTGCTAACCCACTAAGACTTGACCCTTGGTCAAGAAAATAACCCCATTATAATAATGTTTCTCCGGAAAAAAATCAAATTTGAATTACATCATCTCAACTCACAGCCTCTTTGCCAAGAATATAACCTACTTAAGTGTAGGAACTGCATTCCAACTTCACGAATTCCTTATTCAGTCCAATATGGCAGGTGGTACTTAAATCGTATTTTTTCACACCCCAAGGGGCCTTGAAAACACTGTGGTAAGAGAACCAGCCTCTCTATGAAGGGTCACAGCATCCCTATAAGGAGACATCTGGGAAGCAGAAAATTCATTTAAAAATGCAAACTACATAGTCCTGTAAGTAATTAATTGGGGAACATAAGTTGTATTTGAACTAAAATTGAACCTTTGATTACATTTAATGTCTGGTGGATGATTAATGTTTAAAGTGTTTGTTGTTTACTAAACAAGGAATTTGTCTTTTCTTACCATCTGAAAAATCTTGTTTAAAACACTTAGTTTCAGAGATATGATCATTTCTTTGGCACTTACTGGACTGTTAAATTGAATTCATGCTGTCCTTCCACATTTCCCAGCCTACGCAAGAAGTATGAAAATGGGAACGGATGAGCAAAGCCTGGACATGTTTCCATATCCACTGTGTTAACGTTTATTGATGCAAGTCAGCCCTGCACACAGATCTACCACCTGGACCAAGATAAATGGTGAACAGTGTACTTGTTGCTTGGGCAAATTCACTTCCACATCCAAAACAGAAGTTTCCTAACTTGGAATGTTATTCACTATCACTGCAAACTTTATTGAGATCATCATTTTATCTTAGAAACCATTTTATATCAAAAACCCAGATATGGTTGAAAGACAATAGTTCCCAGCACAGGATATAATAGGAAAGGTTATCAAACCACCCTTCCTTCTTTGCCTCAAATAGTCATCTTTGCTCTAGGGTTTCCTGAGCAGGGAAAATGAACTGGGGGAGGACTGGGTAATTCTCTCCATCCTTCCATTAACCTTCCCAGTCTTCTATGGTGCCAACTCAACTTGTGTTATTCTTGGCTTCCTGCCTCCTGAAGAACCTGAAAAAAAAAAAAAAGCCCCTCTCTCATCCCCGAGTTTTAATAGTTGAGATGTGATCAATAAACGTGGATGATGGACTTCAAGTACTGAAAGATTGACCGGTGATGTTCAAAAGCTGATTGTAATAACACCCACCACTATTTGTTATGGGGCCAAACAGTTTATACACATTCTTCTATTTAATATCAATAATCTTTCAGGTGGGTATGATTTACTGTATTATGAGATGAGGAAAATGAGGCTCAAATTGGCTAAATATTGTGTTCAAGATAACAAAGCTAACACATTGCAGTGACAAAATTAGAGCCCAGGTCACTATGATTCAAAAAGCTTGTTCATTAATATTGCCCAGCTAGGAATGTCCTCCCAGACTCTAGGCATGGACTACCAATTCTCCCATCATGCTGCCTGAAACTGAAAAAGTGGCGTATCTCATCATTCTTTGGGCAGGGCAAGATAAGGTTAATTTTAGAAGTCTAATGAGAAAGAATTAAGGTACATCCTGTTAGACAGTCAACATAAGTGGCTCTCATTAGCACAAGGAAAAACCAGTTTGTATGGTCAGCAAAGGAAGCAGCCTCAGCTTTCTTTTGTGATTCTCAGCTGGTTGCCCCTTTAAGTAGCTTAGCCCACATAGTCACATTCGTAGATCCTCTAAATCAAAACCTTTTTTAAAAACACCCATTATTTGGTAGTAATGATTCCTAACTACCAAAGAGTAAGACATACCCTCTCAGGAAAGAACACTGAAGAGGTTTCTCTGAATGCTGGTGAGTTTCAGCTTTTCAAGAGAAAGCCATCTAGAAGAGTGATTTTACACAATTTGTGAATTTTATTCGATTCCAGCAAACTTTTATTGGCACCTGCTCTACATGGGAATTGTGCAAAATGCTGCAGAAGAAGCAGAGAGGTGTAGAATGAGATTGTTGTCCACTGGAGTTTCACGGTTCATTGAGAAAGACAGATATACACCCAATATGTATAATCTGGCAGACAGTAGTTAAGCTGCAAAATCGATCTCCAACTAAAATGCAAGAAGAGAGTAGGAGAGGAAAAGAGTGATTCTAACGATAGGCAGGGTAGAGACAAGTCTGAGAAGGGATTGTAGAGATGCGGGCTCTTTGGGTAAATAAAGGCAAGTAAGACATGGATAGGAACTAACATCCCAGAAGCAGAGAAGAAAGCATGTATGCATCTGAGAAATAGTAATAGCCTGGGAAGGCCAAACAGTAGAGTGACTGTGGGGAATCAAGAATATTAAGGGCAATCAGCCTGGGAAGATGTTGGAAGCCAAGTGTATTGCCATAATTGTCGGGCTCCTCCTGTAGACCCTTGCTACTCAGAGTCTGGTCGGGGGAATTCCTTGGAAGTACCGTGGTTAGGATTTGGCGCTTTCACTGCTGTGGCCCAGGTTCAACCCCTAGTCGAGGAACTAAGATCCAGTAAGCCGCCCAGAATGGCCAAAGGAAAAAAAAAAAAAGAGTGCACTAGAAAGAACAGGAACCTCAGGAACATATGGGAACTTGTTAGATGTGCAGAAGCCCAGGTCCCACCCAAGACCAATCACACCAGAATCTACAATTTTACAAGATCCCCAGGTGAATCTTTGCACATTATGGTTTCAAAAACACTGCTGAGGACAATGGGGGAGCCATTGATGGTTCCTTGGGAAGAGGAGTAGTCTGATCTTAGCTGTGCTTGGGACATGCAACTTTGTGAAGTGGTATGGACGGCACACAAATTGGCCATTGGATGAGCAGTTATTCAATGATCACATTCTTTATAAAAATAAGACCAGTTGTCTTCTGGAATAATAATTACTAAGTGATACCCCAGTAGTCATAGCTCCATCACATTTAACTTTGAGGTAACTCGGATATTAATTTTTTTAATGAAATTTATTCATCGCATGGGAAGATGAAGGGAAATCTTCCTACTGCCAAAAGTAGACATATTTTTCACTTTAATTCATAGGTCTGGAATCTATGTAACCATGCTGTTTGATTTTAGATGGTTCAAATCTTTTAAAGCTATCTGAAATCTAATAGCCAAGGACCCTGTAATATGAGATAAAATTAATCAGGCAGGCTCAGCGTCCTAAATCCAGAATAGTCTGTAGCAACTCTTGGGCCCTCCCACTTTCTCCAAACACCCATTTTGAGATAGCCAGGATAATTTTCATTACCTGCCCAGACAGCTATGGAGTGTTGTAATTCATTGTTAGATAACTGCAGCATTCTTCCTTAGAAAAGGATACTTATTGTCAAGGATGCAGTTATTCAAAGGTTTAGTATATTTCTTCAACAGTGATGTACCTACCACGTGCAGAAACAGCCTAGCCCTATAAACCTCAAAGCCAGGCCACAGCTAACATGCTCATCCCTGCTTGGAAGTCGGTACTACAAATACCCTCCCTAGGTTGCTTGTAATCTCTGCTGCTTTAGCAAACAGTCTAAACCACTCCTGTTGGAAAATCCTCTGGACTCCTGAAAATAACTCCTTACTAGCTGAGCAAACCTTAACCCTCGCCTACAAGCAGATAAGAAAATGCCACACATCTAGAAGGCAAGAGGTAGCCAATTTTTATCTTTAACTATCTCCTCCTTCCACATCCACAGAACAGCCCTGCTATCTTATGATCTTTACTATGAAACTGCAGAGAGGAGAGAAGTGAAAGAGCTAAAAGAAGATAAAATCTCTCCACTCTACGTGTGCGTGCGTGTGCGCATGCATGCACACAGTCATGTGGGAGGGACGCAGAGACGACCACATAAAATTGAAAATCACCTCAGATGACAGCGAGGAGACAGGACTTGCAAGACTCTGGGGGCAGAGATAATTAGAGTGAGTAAGTGTGTTGGGTGAGGTCTAAGAGGTTAGACTATGTACTTAGATTACTTGGGAAATGTTGGACTTTAGGTCAAGGGAGTTTCATTGCTACACCACTTCCTGTAATCTAGATATCACAAGTGACAAACAGGACAAATATGAGGGAAGCTTTTATACTCTAAAATCACTTTTTCTATGTTCATAATAACCTCTTATTTGGCACTATTTTCATTTTTTAAGACACCTTAGCATTGGCAAAATGTGTCCAGAGGCAATTAAATCCCTCTAGTTTCTTCTGTGAAATTGATGTTTAATAACTATTTGGGGAGTTTCTCCAAATAAAAAATTCCATTTTTCCCCATTTCTATTTTAAAATCTCTGACAATCAGTAAATTTAGTTTGACAAGTAATGCCACAAGTAAAGATACTTCCTAACTTCATAAAATCAATCACAAACTATATCCCCCGTGGTAGAGAAGAGACAGTCTTTGTTCATTGGCACAGCCTGGAAGTACCCAGAAACCAGGCAGCAAAGCTCAGCTGGTCCGATGCAGTCAGAAACCTCTCTGAATCCCTATGAGTACCTACTGCAGATCAGGTGCTTTGTTAGGAAGAGGTTGAGAGAAGACAAATAAGGCATAAACCCTGTCTCACAAACCTTATATAATATGAGGGAGGCAATCAAGGAAAGGGTCATTGTAATCCAGGTTTATCACTATAAATCAATACGGGACAGCTACCCACAAAGGGTTGGGAAAAGCTTCTTGACCAATTAGGGGGAAAATCTGTCCAAAATTTAGTTCTTAGAAGTTCATTCTGATGGAGGATTTCAGTCGACCTGGAGATGCCCAGGCAGGGTTAACCAGCTCTGAGAGCAAAAAACAAATATCATATGATATCAGTTGTACGTGGAATCTAAAAAAAAGATACAAATGAAATTATATACAAAACAGAAACAGGCTCACAGACATAGAAAACAAACTTATGGTTACCAAAGGGGATAGCAGGGGTGGAGGAGGGTTGGGAGAGACAAATTAGGAGTTTGGCCTTAACATATACACACTACTATATATAAAATAGGTAAACAAGGACCTACTGTATTTTTTGTTTTGTTTTTTTTCCTTGATATCTCCAATTCCTACCTTTACTACTACTTTCAAATTTGTCTACCACTTATTAGGAATAGTAATACAGTGAAGATTTATTTGACTTAAGGAATAGGCAGGTAACCAATTGGAGGAGAAAAAAACAATTAAGGGAAACTCAGCTATGCCCCTCAAAAACATATAAATAGCCTGGATAAGTGAGAATTATTTAGTCCATTGTTGCCTTCTCACTTTGTATTGTCTAAGTTATTTTGGTTTTGAGTCTAAGTTATTTTGGTTTTGAGTGTCTTTGATTGTTATCTCCCAGAGAAGAAATCTCTAGTTAGTAAGTTACTTAGTTAGTTAGTTTTTTGTGCATGATGGAAGGTTAAGTTTTATTTCCACAACCTTAAATATGACCATAGATTGCTGACAGTAAAATCCTTTTTTCTTCTTTTTTGAATTTTATTTTATTAATACAGCATGTTCTTATAAGCTATCTGTTTTATACATATTAGTATATATATGTCAATCCCAATCTCCCAATTCATCCCACCACCACCACCCACTGTACTTTCCCCCCTAGGTGTCCATACATTTGTTCTCTGCATATGTGTCTCTATTTCCGCCTTGCAAGCTGGTTCATCTGTACCATTTTTCTAGATTCCACATATATATGTTAATATACGATATTTCTTTTTCTCTTTCTGCTTACTTCACTCTGTATGACAGTCTCTAGGTCCATCAATGTCTCTAAAAATGACCCAATTTCATTCCTTTTAGTGGCTGAGTAATATTTCATTGCATATATGTACCACAACTTCTTTATCCATTCATCTATCGAGGGAAATTTAGCTTGCATCCATGACCTGGCTACTGTAAATAGTGCTGCAATGAACATTGGGATGCATGTGTGTTTTTAAATTACGGTTTTCTCTCGGTATATGCCCATTAGTGGGATTCCTGGGTTGTATGTTAATTATATTTTCAGTTTTTTAAGGAACCTCCATACTGTTCTCCACAGTGGCTGTATCAATTTACATTCCCACCAACAGGGCAAGAGGGTTCCCTTTTCTCCGCACCCTCTCCAGCATTTGTTGTTTGTAGATTTTCGGATGATGGCCATTCTGACCAGTGTGAGGCGATATCTCATCGTAGTTTTGACTTGCATTTCTCTAATAATTAGTGACATTGAGCAGTTTTTCATGTGCCTCTTGGCCATCTGTATGTCTTCTTTGGAGAAATGTCTATTTAGGTCTTCTGCCCATTTTTGGATTGGGTTGTTTGTTTCTTTAATATTGTGCTTCATGAGCTGTTTATATATTTTGGAGATTAATCCTTTGTCCGTTTATTCATTTGCAAATATTTTCTCCCAGTCTGAGGGTTGTCTTTTTGTCTTGTTTATGGTTTCCTTTGCTGTGGAAAAGCTTTGAAGTTTCATTAAGTCCCATTTGTTTATTTTTGTTTTTATTTCCATTACTCTAGGAGGTGGATCAAAAAAGATCTTGCTGTGATTTATGTCAAAGAGTGTTCTTCCTATGATTTTCTCTAAGAGTTTTATAGTGTCTGGTCTTACATTTAGGTCTCGAATCCATTTTGAGTATATTTTTGTGTATGGTGTTAGGGATTGTTCTAATTTCATTCTTTTAAATGTAGCTGTCCAGTTTTCCCAGCACCACTGATTGAAGAGACTGTCTTTCCTCCATTGTATATTCTTGCCCCCTTTATCAAAGACAAGGTGACCATACATGCATGGGTTTATCTCTGGGCTTTCTATACTGTTCCATCGATCTATATTTCTGTTTTTGTGCCAGTACCATGCTGTCTTTATTACTGTAGCTTTGTAGTATAGTCTGAAGTCTAGGAGCCTGATTCCTCCAGCTCTGTTTTTCTTTCTGAAGACTGCTTTGGCTACTCAGGGTCTTTTATGTTTCCATACAAATTGTGAATTTTTTTGTTCTTGTTCTGTGAAAAATGCCATGGGTAATGTGATAGAGATTGCATTGAATCTGTAGATTGCTTTGGGTAATATATTCATTTTCACAATGTTGGTTCTTCCAATCCAAGAACATGGTATATCTCTCCATCTCTTTGTATAGTCTTTGATTTCTTTCATCAGTGTCTTATAGTTTTCTGAGTACAGGCCTTTTGCCTCCTAAGGTAGATTTATTCCTAGGTATTATATTCTTTCCGTTGCAGTAGTGAATGTGATTGTTTCCTTAATAGATGAAGAGATGAGCCTTCTAATGTGTTGTTGGATTCTGTTTGCTAGTATTTTGTTGAGGATATTTGCATCTATATTCATCAGTGATATTGGTCTGTAATTTTCTTTTCTTTTATTGTAGTCTCTTTGTCTGGTGTTGATATCAGGGGGATGGTAGACTCATAGAATGAATTTGGGAGTGTTCCTTCCTCTGCAATTTTTTGGAAAAGTTTGAGAAGGATGAATCTTAGCTCTTCTCTAAATGTTTGATAGAATTCACCTTTGAAGCGATCTGGTCCTGGACTTTTTTTTGTGGAAGATTTTTAATCATGGTTTCAATTTCATTACTTGTGATTGGTCTATTCATATTTTCTATTTCTTCCTAGTTCAGTCTTGGAAGGTTATACCTTTCTCCGAATTTGTCCATTTCTTCCAGGTTGTCTGTTTTATTGGCATAGAGTTGCTTGTAGTAGTCTCTTATGAGGCTTTGCATTTCTGCAGTGTCTGTTGTAACTTCTCAGTTTTCATTTCTAATTTTATTGATTTGAGTCCTCTCCCTCTTTTTCTTGATGAGTCTGGCTAAGGTTTATCAATTTTGCTATCTTCTCAAAGAACCAGCTTTTAGTTTTATTGATCTTTGCTATTGTTTTCTTTGTTTCTATTTCATTTATTTCTGCTCTGATCTTTATGATTTCTTTGCTTCTACTAACTTTGGGTCTTGTGTATTCTTCTTTCTCTAGCTCCTTTAGGTGTGAAGTTAGATTGTTTATTTGAGATTTTTCTTCTTTCTTGAGGGAGGCTTGTATTGCTATAAACTTCCCTCTTAGAATTGCTTTTGCTGCATCCCATAGGTTTTGGATGGTCACGTTTTCATTGTCACTTGTCTCTAGGTATTTTTTGATGTTCTCTTTGATTTCTTCAGTGATCTCTTTGTTATTTAGTAACATATTGTTTAGACTCCATGTGTTTGTGTTCCTTATGTTTTTTTCCCTGCAATTTATTTCTAATCTCATAGTGTTGTGTTCGGAAAAGATGCTTGATATGATTTCAGTTTTCTTAAATTTACCAAGGGTTGATTTGTGACCCAGGTTGTGATCAATCCTGGAGAATGTTCCATGTGCACTTGAGAAGAAAGTGTAATCTGCTGTCTTTGGATGGAATGTCCTATAAATATCAATTAAATCTATCTGGTCTATTTTGTCATTTAAAGCTTTTGTTTCCTTTTAATTTTCTGTCTGTATGATCTGTCCATTGGTGTAAGTGAGGTGTTAAAGTCTCCCACTCTTTTTATGTTATTGTTGATTTCCTCTTTTATAGCTGTTAGCATTTGCCTTATGTATTGAGGTAATACTATGTTGGGTGCATATATATTTATAATTGTTATGTCTTCTTGGATTGACCCATTGATCATTATGTAGTATCCTTCCTTGTCTGTTGTAACATTCTTTATTTTAAAATCTATTTTATCTGATATGAGTATTGACACTCCAGCTTTCCTTTGATTTCCATTTGCGTGGAGTATCTTTTTCCATCCCCTCACTTTCGGTCTGTATGTGCCCTAGGTCTGAAGTGGGTCTCTTGTGGACAGCACATATATGGGTCTTGTTTTTGTATCCATTCAACGAGCCTGTGTCTTTTGGTTGGAGCAATTAATCCATTCATATTTAAGGTAATTATCAATATATATGTTCCTATGACCATTTTCTTAATTGTTTTGGGTTTGTTTTTGTAGGTCCTTTTCTTCTCTTTTTTTTCCCACGTAGAGAAATTCCTTTAGTATTTGTTGTAGAGCTGGTTTGGTGGTGCTGAATTCTCTTAGCTTTTGCTTGTCTGTTAAGCTTGATTTCTCTGTCAAATCTGAATGAGATCCTTGCTGGGTAGAGTAATTTTTGTTGTAGGTGCTTCTCTTTCATCACTTTAAGTATATCATGCCACTCCCTCTGGCTTGTAGACCTTCTGCTGTGAACTCAGCTGTTATCCTTCTCAGAGTTCACGTGTATGTTATTTGTCATTTTTCCCTTGTTGCTTTTAATAATTTTTCTTTGTCTTTAATTTTTGTCAATTTAATTCCTATGTCTCAGTGTGTTTCCCCTTGGGTTTATCCTGCCTGGAACTCTCTGTGCTTCCTGGACTTGGATGGCCATTTCCTTTCCCATATTAGGGAAGTTTTCCACCATAATCTCTTCAAATATTTTCTTGGGTCCTTTCTCTCTCTCTTCTCCTTCTGGGACACCTATAATGAGAATGTTGGTGTGTTTAATGTTGTCCCAGAGGTCTCTTATGCTGTCTTCATTTCTTTTCATCCTTTTTTCTTTATTCTGTTCTGCAGCAGTGAATTCCACCTTTCTGTTTTCCGGCTCACTTATCTGTTCTTCTGCCTCAGTTATTCTGCTACTGATTTCTTCTACTGTATTTTTCATTTCAGTTATTGTATTGTTCATCTCTGTTTGTTTGTTCTTTAATTCTTCTAGGTGTTTGTTCTTTAATTCTTCTAGGTCTTTTTTAAACATTTCTTGCATCTTCTCGATCTGTGCCTCCATTCTTTTTCCGAGGTTCTGGATCATCTTCACTGTCGTTATTCTGAATTCTTTTTCTGGAAGGTTGCCTATCTCCACTTCATTTGCCTATCTCCACTTCGTTTCTCTGCCTATCTTGTTGCTTCATCTATACATAGTCCTCTGCCTTTTCATTTTGTCTATCTCTCTGTGAATGTGGTTTTCATTCCACAGGCTGCAGAATTGTAGTTCTTCTTGCATGTGCTGTCTGCCCTCTGGTGGATGAGGCTATCTAAGAGGTTTGTGGAAGTTTCCTGATGGGAGGGACTGGTGGTGGGTAGAGCTGGGTGTCGTTCTGGGGGGCAAACTCAGTAAAACTTTAATCCGCTTGTCTGCTGATGGGTTGGGCTGAGTTCCTTCCCTATTGGTTTTTTGGCCTGAGGCAACCCAGCACTCGAGGCTACAGGTTCTTTGGTGGGGCTAATGGCAGACTCCAGAAAGGCTCATGCCAAGGAGTCCTTCCCAGAACTTCTGCTCCCAGTTTCCTTGTCCCCGTGGTGAGTCACATCCTCCCTCCACCTCTGCAGGAGACCCTCCAACACTAGCAGGTAGGTCTGGTTCAGTCTCCTATGGGATCACTGCTCCTTCCCCTTGGGTCCTGTTGTGCACACTACTTTGTGTGTGCCCTACAAGAGTGAAGTCTCTGTTTCCCCCAGTCCTGTCAAAGTCCTGCAATCAAATCCCGCTAGCCTTCAAAGTTTGATTCTCTCGGAATTCCTGCTGCCATTGCTGGACCCCCAGGTTGGGAAGCCTGACATGAGGCTCAGTAGCTTCACTCCAGTGGATGGACTTCTGTAGTATAATTGTTCTCCAGTTTGTGAGTCACCTAACCAGTGGTTATAGGATTTGATTTTATTGTGACTGTGCCCCACCTACCGTCTCACTGAGGCATCTCCTTTGTCTTTGGATATGGAATATCTTTTTTGGTAAGTTCCAGTGTCTTCCTGTGGATGATTGTTCAGCAGTTAGTTGTGATTCCGGTGCTCTCGCCAGAAGGAGTGAGTGCACATTCTTCTACTCCACCATCTTGAACCAATCTAAGGCCTACTGTGTAGCAAAGGGAACCATACTCAATATCTTGTAATAATGTATAATGGTAAAGAATCTGAAAAAGAATATTTGTATATATACATAAACTTGAATATGTATATGAAATTGAATCACTTTGCTGCATGCAGAAAACTAACATAACATTGTAAATTAGCTATACTTCAATTTTATTTTATTTTTTTTTATTTTTGACTGCGTTGGGTCTTCATTGCTGCATGCAGGCTTTTCTCTGGTTGCAGCAAGCAGGGCTAGTCTTTGTTGTGGTGCACGGGCTTCTCGTTGTGGTGGCTTCTCTTGTTGTGGAGCATGGTCTCTAGGTGTACAGGCTTCCATAGTTGTGGCTCGCCAGCTGTAGAGCACAGGCCCAGTCGTTGTGCTACACAGGCTTAGTTGTTCTGCTGCATGTGGGATCTTCCCAGACCAGGGCTCAAACCCATGTCGCCTGCATTGGCAGGCAGATTCTTAACTACTGCACCACCAGCGAAACCTTATACTTCAATTTTGAAAAAGCATTTAAAGTTAAACTATTGTGTTCTTGCACAAGATGAGCTACCCCAGCACCACATGCAGAATTCAAAATGGATTGAATCCCGTAGTCAGGATGACCCCTGAGCATCTGTAGAAAGTTCTTGTGTGCTAAATCTGTGGTTGGTTCAGTGGGAAAGACTAGTTAGTCGGGGTTCACCACTATCAAGCACTTTAGAATGAGCAAGGACCACAGAGCTGAATGGACTGCCTGGGTTTGAACCTGGCTCCCCATTTACCACATATTGGACCTTCGGCTCAACCTCTCTGTGCCACAGTTTCCTCATCTGGGAAATGGGGATAATAATAGCACCTACTTCATAGGGTTGTTATGAGGAGTAAATGAGTTAATATTTGTATAGTTTTCAGAATAGTGCTTGGCCCTTAGTAAGTGCTTTGAAAGGTTATGTTAAATAAAAGTCAGTATCATGAGCCCCTTCCCCATTCAATGCCTATCAAGACAGGGTGGCGAACCATAATTCATTCCAGATAATATCTGCTTTTCTATAGATGAAATGACCTTTCTCTGGGGGAAAGAGAGCATCTGTCTGAAGCAGCCTTTCTCTCTACCAAAAAGATTCACTAGAATTATATTCAAATAATGTCCCCTTCCCTCCAGTGAATGAATGGCATACATTTTCCCAAGACACTGGCCATAGTGGGGTCCAACATCTCCTTCTTGTATGAAATAGATATTCAACCAAAAGTAAGAGGTGGTCTCAAGGCAATAGAGATCTCAAGATCTGATAACAAGTTAGCATTGAACTATAGTCAAATCTTTTATTCTTTCTTCTCTTAAATTCAACATTGAAATTAATTCCATTAATTGGCTTTTTTGTCTTAGATTATAAAATTAATTATCATAAATCTTCTGTTTTTCCTATTGTTCTCCACAGAAGCTGGCAAATAACCTTCCTTCTCTAGACCCCTCAAAAAAATTCTTTTTTAACAATTACACTTAGGCATACACATTATCCTCAGACTGACAGACTTCTACAAAACTAATTTCCCCATCGTCTTATCAGAGGTCTGCACTGAAGCAGCAGCCACATGGAAACTGTTTATAAGCTGCACAGGGCAAGTAAATGCCAGGAAGCAAAATTGGCTGCCTTTAAGATTTTACACAGACATTCCAAGTCCCAGAGCTATTTCTTTTCCAAAATTTTAATAATTAGTCTTTTTCTTAAGCTTCGACCCAAAAAAAGAAGAAGAAAGAACAAAAGCTTCCTTCAGAGGATATTAGGATTGTATTAGCCTTCTTTGTCTGGCAGCTTAATAAGCTTCCCACTGAGAGGGTCAGGAGCCACAGACACAGCCCCTCCCAGGCTCACTGCAGATAAAAACTCCACTGATACACAGTTGAGTCCCTGACCCGCAAGTTAACACTCCCTGTTTGTCCAGACGGCCATTCTCCCGAGTGCAGGCTGACAATCATGTCAAAGGAGGCTAGGACCTGACCACCAGCCTCATTTTCGATTGTGAGTAAAATTAGGGTTTGAAGCCAGGTCTCTGAAGATCTGGCGCAATGACATGAACTTGGTCCCCTAATAAATCACAGCTGAAATCAGTGTGCAGGAGACCAAATGCTATATGATGCTGCTGGCAAGATGAATTCTATTATAGTCTCACTTGTCCCCTTTTGCCTTGGTTTAAAACTTTCAAAGAAGTTTAATCAGAGTTTCCAAAACTCCATGTTTATCCTTTGTTTAAAAGCAATTCTTTTGTTCTTTTGGGGAATCATCTTACAGATGACCTCAGGGGGAAAATTACATATTTGATATTTATCCTGAGGGCTGTGGTCTCTCACAGGAGCAGAGTTTAGAACAAAGACCATATGTGAATTTAGAAATTCTGAGTGAAGAAAGAACAAAAATTACACATCAAGCCATTTTTGAAAGAGCAAAAATTACATATCAAGTCATTTTGATTTATTTTTAACATTTTACATTTTCTATCTAGAAATGTTGAAAATAAATAATAATGCCTGAAAATTACTATTTACCTTCTGAATTCAGCTTCATTGGAGCAGGTGATACTTAAGAAAGCATTGCCAGTAAATATCGAAACATCACAGAAATATTGATGTCTTACCTCTGTTTTCTTCTCAGCAATTTTTAAATGGGCCAAGTGGTATAAATTCAGCATTAAACACGTAAAGCACAAATATTTTTTCTTGATTCTTAACGCAGAGATGTGTACTCACAAAGAAAAATCAATTTGGCAACCTTGTGTGTACATGACAGTTTTCATTTCCCCACTTGCTGAGAAGAAATGCAGACAATGGGCACTGCTGAATGAAGTGACATTTAGAGAATTGTGATTTTTTTTTCATTACCACCTTAGTCACACTTAAAATTTTTATTTCAATTACGTGAATAAACCTTTCCTACATATTTGAAATCCAACCAGTAAAATTCTTTGCAAGGAAGCAAAATTTTCACCTACTCAAATCACCGTTTTATGCTTATTGTCAAAATGATACATGTAATGGCATCAAAAGGCTGAACAAGTAGAAAACTCAGGCTCTTTGGGCAATATTTTACAAATTTATCCATGTCTTCACTTGCCCTAAACTGACTTCTTTTAACCTTAGACTCATGCCTTCTGGATCTAGCCCATCCTTAGTTTCATGACCACATGACTCTAACTGCTGAACTAGAAGCAGCTAATTTACAGTCTCACATCATAAAAGAATCAGTTTTCGTCTTTAAAGAGATAGTTAATCATTGATGGTTATGCCTTCTATACTTAGAATATTCTCTTAGTCATATCCTACAATTTGGAGAGTGAGTTTTGGGGTAAGTAGACTGTCTGCCCTGCTATTTTGCCAGATGAGCACTTTTTCCTAAAGTACCTTCATTTTCCTGAGTAAACCCATTTCTCAGCTTCCCTGATGTGGAGCAACAACAAATACCCCAGCCATCTGGCTTCACATGTTTCATACTCTGGGAAACAAAGGTCTTTTTCAACATCAGGCCCATTTAACATCCATGCCAGACCCTGATCATTATTTCATTTGTTTCTTCAAAATAGCCTTTCAGGATTGGTCATCATCATATTTTCTAGTTGAAAAAACAGAGTCAGAGAGGTTCAGAGGAGTTAGGCTCACTTAGCTATCAAGAATTTGAGTCTAAGTTGTATAGCCATGTGTAAATCAATGAAGTTAGACACACCCTCTCACCATACACAAAAATAAACTCAAAATTGCTTAAAGACTTAAACATAAGACATGATACCATAAAACTCCTAGAAGAGAACATAGACAAAACATTCTCTGACCTAAATCATACCAATGTTTTCTTATGTCAGTTGCCCAAGGCAATAGAAATAAAAACAAAAATAAATAAGAGGGACCTAATCAAACTTACAAGTTTTTGCACAGCAAAGGAAACCATAAAACGAAAAAACAACCTACAGAATAGGAGAAAACATTTATAAACAATGCGACCGACAAGAGCTTAATTTCCAAAATATACAAATAGTTCATACAACTCAACAACAAAAAAACAAACAACCCAATCCAAAAATGGGCAGAAGACCTAAATAGACATTTCTCCAAAGAAGAAATTCAGAATAGCCAATAGGCATATGAAAAGATGCTCAACATCCCTAATTATTAGAGAAATGCAAATCAAAACTACAAGAGGTACCACCTCACACCAGGCAGAATGGCCATCATTAAAAAGTCTACAAATAACAAATGCTAGAGAGGGTGTGAAGAAAAGGGAACCCTCCTACACTGTTGGTGGGAATGTAAGTTGGTGCAGCCACTGTGGAAAACAGTATGGAAGTTCCTCAGAAAACTAAAAATAAAATTAACATATGATCCAGCAATCCCACGCATGAACATATATCTGGACAAAACTATAATTAAAAATGATAACTTGCACCCCTATGTTCATAGCAGCACTATTCACAATAGCCAAGACATAGAAACAACCTAAATGTCCGTCAACAGATGAATGGATAAAGAAGATGTGGTACATATGTACAATGGAATACTACTCAGCCATAAAAAAAGAATGAAATAATGCCATCTGCAGCAACATGGATGCAACTAGAGATTATCATACTAAGTGAAGTAAGTCAGAAAGAGAAAGACAAATACCATATGATATCACTTATATGTGGAATCTAAAATATGAACCAAATGAACCTATCTATGAAATAGAAACAGAATCACGGCATAGAGAACAGACTGGTGGTTGCTGAGGCGAAGGGGGATGGGGGAGGGTTGGAGCAGGAGGATGGGGTTAGCAGATGTAAGCTTTTATATATAGAATAGATAAATGAAAAGGTCCTACTGTATAGCACAGAGAACTATATTCAATATCCTATGATAAACTATAATGGAAAAGAATATTTTTTAAAAGTATGTTTATATAAGTATAACTGAATCACTTTACTATACAGCAGTAACTAACACAACATTGTAAATCAACTATACTTCAATTTAAAACAAAAAAGAATTTGAGTCAAAGGGTCTGCACTCAGAACTTGGATTCCAGTAAGGAGTCATCTTACTTCTGTTTCTGGACACAAGCAAAATATAATGGTGAGGATTTGAAGCTTGTATTCAAATCCCACCTCTGCCCCTTCCCAGCTTGGAAAAGTGAAATAAGGCTAGAGATGGACAAGGCCCATAAGACGTTAGTTTGTGAAGTTTAGAGAGTATGTAAAAAGCACTTAGCACAGTGCTTCCCATGTAGCGAAGTGTTCAATAAGGAAGGGGCTATCAAAGCATGGCAAGTCCCAAACTGATTTAAGATACTCCAAGTCACAGTAAGTGTCTTCAAGACATCTCTAGAGTTAAGATACAATAGGCTTGGCCAGTTTTTTAGTCATCCAGGCTTTAATAATAATAATTAATAAAAATATCTTTTATTAAAAGCTTACTACAGCCAAGCACTGTGATTAGCACTTTCTATACAACATCTTCACTGATTCTCACAACCATGCAATAAGCTAGAAATTAAACTTGTTTTATAGATGACAAGCCAAGGACTTGGAGTGGTTCTATACATACCCGGCTAGTTATGTGAAGGAGTGAAGCTATAAACCGAAGCTTTTACTATAGTTCTGTGAACTACCCTTTGATTATCTCTGTGGCAGGATATGTAGTTGTTTGTCTAAATGCTACTGTTTTATTGGCTTTTTTTTCTCTGCTACATTAAAAAGATGGAAAGAAAACATTTCTTCTCATCTCCTAGAAAATGTGAAGATTGAGCTCTCCCTGCCCTCCAAGAAAAAGAAGCTATCTTACCGATTGCTAACAATTTGGGTTCCAAAAATGCTGAACCCAATAATGGGTCATCCACTCTGCAAGAACATAGGAAAACAGGGTTTCAAGAGAGCTGAAGTCCCTCTAAGAAAGAAGGAGAGATCCCTCCAAAATGAAAGTAAGTCAGAAGGCAGCAACTTGGAAGGAGGAGGTGAAAAAAACAGTCACAGGAACAGGAGCCTCATCCCCAAAAGTAAGCCTTACCAAGGACAGCCCTGAGGGCCTGGGTGAAAGGCAAGAGCAGAAGTGGTGAAGAACATCATTCGGAAGCCAGCCTGCCTCTGAGCAAACCCCACTTCCACTTAACTTACTTGTGACTTTTGACAGGGGACTTATCCTCTCTGCTACTCAATAGCTACCTCAGTTTTCCCTTCTGTAAAATGGAGATAATATTACTATCTACGTTATAGGGTTCTGAGGATGAAATGTTAAGCCATTAGAACAGTGCCTGTCCCAGAGTGTGTGCTTAGTAAGTGTAAGTCATTATTTATACAATATTTGCAAGCTCTGGAGTTGTGTGGAGCTATGTCACCATATGACCAAAATAGAGCCTTTGCATGGACGGCACCCACACCCTATGCTCTCGCCAGCAGATTCTCCTGTTGGGGTTAGTTCATTCCTAAAGAAGGGGGACATTTTCCCCTCTACTCTTCTAGGTTCTTGGCTGAGATTCCCCCATTATAAAAGATAGATGAACAGGAGAAAAAAAAACCCACAAGTTTAACAACATGTATACCTCCTGTATACCTGGGAGAGACCCAGGAAAACTGAGCAATTCTCCAAAATGACCCAAGACACCACCTTAAATACCATCTCTAGCTAAAGACAAAAGATGTTGGGGAGTACGGGGAAGGCCAGTTACAGGCCGTTACCAGGAAAAGTGCAGTAAACAAGGGCATGGTAGTTATGCCTTCTCCATTGATTAAGAGTTTCTAGAGATCTGGTTATCCTCTTCTTCCTGGTACAGAAAGGAAAACACACTTAGAAATGGACAGTTCCCTTATGCATGTAAATGTCTCTTAGAAAAGGGTAAGTGCTACTCAGTCTTCAGAGCTTCTCCGTTGTCTGCTGTTTCTTAAAAATAATCAGCCTAAAATAATCTTTATGCCAAAAAGGAGTATTTGGGGGTAACAAATCCTGCTCCCCCTCAGATCCAAAAGTACCCCTGTGGTCTCCCAGCAGGAACAACTCTGCTCTGCCCCTTTCAAATGCCACATGGGGCCACTGTAATGCTGAGGTCAGAAAGCACAGTAAAGTCAGAGCCCAAATGACTAAGAACTGGAACCCCAGTTCCTGGTCCTTCTGCCCCCCTCGCCCCCGCCACCTACTACTTAGTTCTATTTTACTCATTTCCCTCATCTGTAAAACAAAAACACCACCCACCTCACAAGATTGTTATGAGTATTCACTGAGATAACAAATAAGAAGCAGCTAGCATAACACCTGACACATAGTAGGTTGTTTAAAAGATTTATTTCCTTTCTTCTTTCCTTAAGCTAAAGACAGCATTTACTAAACACTGTTAAGGGACTAATAATTTAAGGTTAAAAGGCTAATGGGAAGCAGGGAATCAGTTCTAGCATTAAGACACTGCTGCCTATACAATATCTACTGATTTATTCCTTCCCCAAATATTTGTTTCTCATGATGTTTATAGGTCAGAAAGAATGACTTCTATGTAGGAATAAAATGAGGATGACAATAATAATGATTATTAATAATATCTAACTTCAGATCATAGGCAAAGTGCCTTCTGTTTCTTTAATAGAAACATCTATGTTTTTCTCTTTAGGTCCCTAGAAAACATAATCATAATTTACTCCTGTGTGTTAGGAGGAAATCAGCCCTGCTGCAGTCATTAAATTCATTTAAGTCCACACAACAGAAGGAGACACTCTGGAGGTCCTCTTTCATCGTTAAATGAGCACCTAGGTGGCGTGGACAGAAGTGAAGGAGATAAAGCCACTTTGAGTAATAAAAGAGAAAAAGCACTGATTAATAAAAATTAATCCGATTTTACATATTAATGGATACAGACCCGCCATCTGTTTACTATACCCATTGTGTGACAATGCAAGGAAGGTAATGAGGAAAACTACTGGAAAGGCCCCACGGTTTAAAAGACCAGAAAAGACTAGAAAAAGACTAGAAACAGAGGCTCACTTGAAGGACCGATTATGATGCTACACCTAACTCCTCAGCAGGACAGCTAATTTCTCACACCAATCAGTCCATTGCTAGAAGTGCTGAAGAGGAAAAAAAGAAGTCCCTGCTGCACACTATCCTGTCTTTCCCCAGATTCTAAATCTTCACACACAAATAATTTGCAAGCACAGACATCTCTGAGATTCGGTGAATTGTCCCTCCCACCTCTCTTTGTTCCCTCAATCCTAGAAGAATGCTCCCAGCAGACAGGAAATGTGACCCAGAAGTGTGGCAGCATGTTTGTGTCTTGTTTCAGGAAGATGAGTGGTTCCCAGTCTCCTCCAGTTGAACTCACACGTTCCATCTTTGATGAAAAATTTAAACAGTCCTGGCTCATTTGGAGCTCTTTGTTCTCAGGACCAGTTTAGGAAACAGCCCTCAGGACACAGCCAGTAAACGGCTTGGTGGTACCCACTGTGCTCTGAGTATGTAACCTCAGGAATCAAGACAAGCTATGGATATTTTCATATTGTGGCTTTTTAGGCAGGATTCCTTGCTACCAACCAGTAATATCAATCCTGATCTAGGTTAGATTTCAAGAATCTATTTCAGTGGTCAAATGCTGGTTAATAGAGTGGATATAATATATGCCCATAGCCTTCTAATTAGTTCCAATGTTTCTCTCTGAGTATAAAATGTCATTGGAAGTATTCTTAAAGAAATAACTGGGAGATATGTAGATAACCCACACAAATATCTATATGTAGCTGGGCTTTACCCAAGTGAACCCAGACAGAAAATGTATCAATATTAACTAATAACAACAATCGTTCATTTACTCTCTTATTGTCATAGGATTGAAGGCTAGGGAAGTCAGGGTTGATTAAAGTAGAGGGTCTTGGGTTCAAACTGATACCAAGAGCACAAACATGCTGAGAGCTGCCACTAGCCAATACAGAAAATGTAGACGGATCCCTGCCCCAACCCTGAGCAGAGGCAGCCCTGTGGGCCCAGAGTTTGTTGAGCAGAAAAAGGGGGTTTGAATTTTAGATCCCACTTGTGACTTCAGTGGTTGTTGTATGTTTCACAAGCAGCACAGTCACAGAGAGCTGCAGCCTCCGTGTGCACGGGGCACCTCCCACAGCAGAGTGAAAGAAGGCATCTGGATGGGTTGGTGCTGGTAATAAGGACTGTCCCTCAGGTGAGTCTTCAAAAAAGTAGCCTCTGCCTCTTCCTGTGGTTATTCAAGTGAAAGTGAAAAGTTCTCCCATCCATGGCATAAAAGCAAGCAAAAAATAACCACCATATCTCTTGCCAACCTTGTCTCCTTGACCGGGGGGATTTTGAAGACAGAGGGAATGATCACTTGGTTCTTTGCATCTGTAGCAAACCAGCCTCTCCTTCACTGTTGGATTAATGGTTTGGGACACCTAGTGCTGCCACGAAAAGTGCTAGCACACCAAACACCTTGACACAAGCAGCTCGTGTAGGAATGGCTTTAGTTTACAATCAGATGTAAGACATGTACGATTATATTCTTTAAATACATGGGATATATTTTACCTTTTCCAATGAAAATTCCAACACATTACCGTTCATAAATGAAACGAACAAAAAAGTCATAATCAGGAAAGAAGTTAGAACCCGCCCAAATAATTTCTTCTGAATTGTCTCTCTATCTGCTCCATTTCTCTTTTCCCCACCCTCCCAGAGTCTGTTGTTGCCAGCGAGGAAACATGAATGCTGAAGCAAGAACAAAAGGAAAACAGAAACATATATTTATGTAAACTTGTATTGATTCAACTAGGAAGAAACCCCACAGCTTTCAAGGTCTGAATCACAAATCATTATGACCAGAAATGCTGATGTACTAGGAATACGCAAGGACTTTTGCTTGTTATCATGGGTCAGGCCTGTTGCAGTGCTAGAGTTAAGCTGAAAAACATTAAATATAGTTTTCAGCCTCCATTTATCAGGCGATATTTTGGGAAAGGGAGGACACAGTGGCTGTGAGTCCAGGCTTGTATATTCAGCTCCACATGTAGTCACAGACAGATCCACATTCAGGAAAATCAGAGGGAGGTCGCATCACCTTTCCAAACATGAGAAAACTCTGTTCTTCCCAAGATGACCTGAAATGTTCTAATTATTGGTTATTCCCTCTGGTTGGTGATGCAGCCAACAAGCACGTAGAGTTCAGTGAACCCACAAGTGCACAGCTGTTATCTTTGACTTGTGGCCAAAGCAAAAATTGGAACAGAATTTACCCAGACAAGTATAAAGGCTTCTGTTTAAAGCAGCTATTTTCTAAGTCAGATAAACAGCTTTGAAATGGAGAAGAAATGAATTCTTTTCTAGAATGTCTGAATCAAAGTGAGGTCAACGTCTTGAAGACAAGATGTTAACACAGATTACCCACACAGGCTGCACAAGTCTCCCAAAGAATGAGGCAGCCTCCATGCCTCCAGGCCACCTGTAGTTCTACCTGTTTCATCAACTTGTTTTTGTGTTTGGAAACAACCTTCTGCATTCAGGAAAGGTAGCTATGTTGATTTAGTTAGTTCATGATATAAAACAGCAAAGGACAGCAAACCACTGTGTTGAAAGCTTCCACGAGCTGGCAGTGGCATAGGCCAGTGACCTCTTTTTCCAGTAGCTTGAGAGGCTCTTATCTGGCAGTAGGAGGGCAGAAAGAAACAGAGTAGTTTCACTTTGGGCTTGCGTCAGTGATTCTGCCCTTTGAATTTCCACTAAGAAATGACATTAACAAATACCTCATTTTTTGTGGGAAGCAAAGGGACTGGTAAGAAATAGCTGGTGGGAGAAGCAGGGGAAAATCACCCTCCCTGTTCCTTACACAAACACCACATGCCTATGCTAATCTGGCAATCCATCTTGCAATCACCAAGCAGTACCCAGCAAGGAAGCAATTTGCACGGCAACAGTGGTCCTCAGAGCTTTTCATAGCTTGACGCCTATTGCGGCTGCTTATACTGCAGCAGCGGGTGGGTATAAAATAGCAGAATCTGAGCCTACAGAAGCAGCATCCCAGGGTAGAAGAAGAGATTTTTTTTTTCCCAGTAGAGCGAATATGCGTATCAATGTACCTGAATGGAGAGCTGGGTCCTGGTGAGCTGTCATCATCAGCAAATCTGTCTGTACTTCCATCTCAAGTGGTCTATTTTGGTGATAACAACGCTTATGCAGCAAGGGTTTGAAAAGCCTGCTTCTCTTGAATCCAAAGGGGTTACGGACCATGTCTGCAGAGCAGACAGCCCTCAGCCTACTCTCAGCTTTCATTCATTCCCAAAATTTCCCTGCACTCTTCACTTGCAGCAGTAGTAAAATGGCACCATTTTCCAAGGCCTTTCAGCACAATGCATCCACACATGATAAGGAATGACCAAGCATCGTGGGCTGTTCTAAAACACTCTATTGTGAAGGTGGTCAGACGCATAATTGGTGTCAACTTCATACTAATTTGGTCAGGGATAGTTATCAGAAGTCCATTGAACAAATGGATGGGATGTTTCAAACCCATGAGCGTCAAGCTTCTCCAAAAAACAAGAAGTGACAGCTGAAGTCATGCTTAACAGAATTGGTTTTAAAATGTGAAGTGGGTTTTAAAAGCAGCCCTGCCTTCATATTGGGTGTGAATGAGGCTTAGCATGAAATATCAAAAGAGGAGAAATCCCTGTCAAGGCGGAGACTCTTACTTTGTTCTCTGTGGATGACAACTAGATACCTCTAGATAATACTTGAAAGGACTAAGTTGTGTGGGCAGCAGATGGGTGGGCGGCCAAGGCTGTGTGAAACAGCATTCCAAGAAAGCAGTTCAGCCAACTTCACAAGCAGCACATTAGGAACAAAGCCTGTAACAATTCCTGACCTGTTGTTTCTCTGGTAATTTGTTCACCAGAAGTCAGCAAGGGAAATTCTGCCTCCACCTTCCTTGGACTGCATGTGTCCTGCTGCTGGTTGTCTGGTTCTTTTACCCTACTTCTACTCGATTCATGGCTTTCTTGTAATTCTCGAACACTGGAGTTGGCAAACTTGTTCTATAAAAGGGCAGATAGTGGAGATTGGTTCAAGATGGTGGAGTAGAAAGACATGCTCTCACTCCCTCTTTCGAGAACAACAGAATCACAACTAACTACTGAACAATCATCAACAGGAAAACACTGGAACTCACCAAGAAAGATACTGCACTTGCAAATACAAAGGAGAAGCCACAATGAGACGGTAGGAGGGGTGCTATCACAATAAAATCAAATCCCATAACTGCTGGGTGGGTGACTCACAAACTGGAGAACACTTATACCACAGAAGTCCACCCAGTGGAGTGAAGGCTCCAAGCCACACATCAGGCTTCCCAACCTGGGGGTCTGGCAACAGGAGGAGGAATTCCTAGAGAATCAGACTTTGAAGGCTAGCAGTATTTGATTGCAGGACTTTGTCAGGACTGGGAGAAACAGAGATTCCACTATTGGAGGGCACACACAAAGTAGTGTGCACATTGGGACCCAGGGGAAGGAGTAGTGACCCCATAGAAGACTGAACCAGACCTACCTGCTAGTGTTAAAGGGTCTCCTGCAGAGGTGGTGGGTGGCTGTGGCTCACCAAGGGATAAGGACACTGGCAGCAGAAGTTCTGGGAAGTACTCCTTGGCGTGAGCCCTCCCAGAGTACGCCATTAGCCCCACCAAAGAGGCCGGGTAGGCTCCAGTGTTGGGTTGTCTCAGTCAAAACAACCAACAGGGAGGGAACCCAGCCCCACCCATCACAGACAAGTGGATTAAAGTTTTACTGAGCTCTGCCCACCAGAGCAACAGCCAGCTCTACCCACCACCAGTCCCTCCCATCAGGAAACTTCCACAAGCCTCTTAGATAGCCTCATCCACCACACTAGAGACAGCAGAAGCAAGAGCTACAATCCTGTAACCTGTGGGGGAAAAAACAAATTCACAGAAAGATAGAAAAGATGAAAAGTCAGAGGGCTATGTACCAGATGGAGGAACAAGATAAAACCCCAGGAAACAACTAAATGAAGTGGAGATAGGCAATCTTCCAGAAAAAAAATTCAGAATAAGGATAGAGCAGATGATCTAGAACCTCGGAAAAAGAGTGGAGGCAAAGATTGAGAAGATGCAAGAAATGTTTAACAAAGATCTAGAAGAATTAAAGAACAAACAGAGATTAACAATACAATAACTGAAATGAAATATACACTAGAAGGAATCAATAGCAGACTAACTGAGGCAGAAGAACAGATAAGTGACATGGAAGACAGAATGGTGGAATTCACTGCTGTGGAACAGAATAAAGAAAAAAGAAGGAAAAGAAATGAAGACAGCCTAAGAGAGCTCTGGGACGACATTCACATTATAGGGCTGCTAGAAGGAGAAGAGAGACAAAGGACCCGAGAAAATATTTGAAGAGACTATAGTCAAAAACTTCCCTAAAATCGGAAAGGAAACAGCCATGAAAGTCCAGGAAGTGCAGAGAGTCTAATACAGGATAAACCCAAGGGGAAACACGCTGAGACACATAGTAATCAAACTGGCAAAAATTAAAGACAAAGAAAAATTATTGAAAGCAGCAAGGGAAAAACGACGAATAACATACAAGGGAACTCTCATAAGGTTAACAGCTGATTTCTCAGCAGAAACTCAACAAGCCAGAAGGGAGTGGCATGATATACTTAAAGTGATGAAAGGGAATAAACTACAACGAAGATTACTCTATCCAGCAAGGATCTCATTCAGATTTGATGGAGAAATCAAAGGCTTTACAGACAAGCAAAAGCTAAGAGAATTCAGCACCACCAAACCAGCTCTACAACAAATGCTAAAGGAACTTCTCTAAGTGGGAAACACAAGAGAAGAAAAGGACCTACAAAAACAAACCCAAAACAATTAAGAAAATGGTCATAGGAACACACATATCTATAATTACTTTAAACATGAATGGATTAAATGCTCCAACCAAAACACACAGGTTTGCTGAATGGATACAAAAACAAGACCCATATATATGCTGTCTACAAGAGACCCACTTCAGACCTAGGGACACATACAGACTGAAAGTGAGGGGATGGAAAAAGATATTCCATGCAAATGGAAATCAAAAGAAAGCTGGAGTAGCAATTCTCATATCACACAAAATAGACTTTAAAATAAAGACTACTGCAAGAGACAAAGGACACTACATAATGATCAAGGGATCAATCCAAGAAGAAGATATAACAATTGTAAATACAAGCACCTCAATACATAAGGCAACTGCTAACAGCTCTAAAATAGGAAATTGACAGTAACACAATAATACCGGGGGACATTAACACCTCACTTACACCAATGGACAGATCAGATCATCCAAACAGGAAATTAATAAGGAAACACAAGCTTTAAATGACACAATAGAACAGATAGATTTAATTGATATTTATGGGACGTTCCATCCAAAAACAGCAGATTACACTTTCTTCTCAAGTGCACATGGAACATTCTCCAGGATAGATCACATATTGGGGCACAAATCAAGCCTCAGTAATTTCAGAAAATTGAAATCATATCAAGCGTCTTTTCTGACCACAACACTCTGAGATTAGAAATCAATTACAAGGAAAAAAACGTAAAAAACACAAACACATGGAGACTAAACATACGTTACTAAATAACCAAGAGATCACTGAAGAAATCAAAGAGGACATCAAAAAATACCTAGAGACAAATGACAATGAATACACAATGATCCAAAACCTATGGGATGCAGCAAAAGCAGTTCTAAGAGGGAAGTTTATAGCTATACAAGCCTACCTCAAGAAACAAGAAAAATCTCAAATAAACAATCTAACATTACACGTAAAGGAAACAGAAAAGAGGAACAAACAAAACCCAAAGTTAGCAGGAGGAAAGAAATCATAAAGATCAGAGCAGAAATAAATGAAATAGAAACAAAGAAAACAATAGCAAAGATCAATAAAACTAAAAGCTGGTTCTTTGAGAAGGTAAACAAAATTGATAAACCATTAGCCAGACTCATCAAGAAAAAGAGGGAGAGGACTCAAATCAATAAAATTAGAAATGAAAACTGAGAAGTTACAACAGACACCGCAGAAATACAAAGCATCCTAAGAGACTACTACAAGCAACTCTATGCCAATAAAATGGACAACCTGGAAGAAATGGACAAATTCTTAGAAAGGTATAACCTTCCAAGACTGAACCAGGAAGAAATAGAAAATATGAATAGACCTATCAAAAGTAATGAAATTGAATCTGTGATTAAAAATCGTACAACAAACAAAAGTCCAGGACCACATGGCTTCAAAGGTGAATTCTATCAAACATTTAGAGAATAGCTAACACCCATCCTTCTCTAACTCTTCCAAAAAATTGCACAGGAAGGCAACTCCCAAACTCATTCTATGAGGCCACCATCACCCTGATACCAAAACCAGACAAAGATATTACAAAAAAAGAAAATTACAGACCAATATCACTGATGAATATGGATGCCAAAATCCTCAACAAAACACTAGCCAACAGAATCCAACAACACATTAAAAGAATCATACACCATGATCAAGTGGGATTTATCCCAAGGATCCTTCAATACACGCAAATCAATCAATGTGATATACCATATTAACAAACTGAAGAATAAAAACCATATGATCACCTCAATAGATGCAGAAAAAGCTTTTGACAAAATTCAACACTGATTTATGATAAAAACTCTACAGAAAGTGGGCATAGGGGGAACCTACTTCAACATAATAAAGGCCATATATGACAAACCCTCAGCAAACATCATTCTCAATAGTGAAAAGATGAAAGCATTTCCTCTAAGATCAGGAACAAGGGAAGGATATCCACTCTCACCACTATTATTCAACATAGTTTTGGAAGCCCTAGCCACAGCAATCAGAGAAGAAAGAGAAATGAAAGGAATACAAATTGGAAAAGAAGAAGTAAAACTGTCACTGTTTGCAGATGACATGATACTATACATAGAGAATGCTAAAGATGCCACCAGAAAACTACTAGAGCTAATCAATGAATTTGGTACAGTTTCAGGATACAAAATTAATGCACAGAAATCTCTTGTATTCCTATACACTAATGATGAAAAATCTGAAAGGGAAATTAAGGAAACACTCCCATTTACTATTGCAACAAAAAGAACAAAATACCTAGGAATAAACCTACCTAGGGAGACAAAAGACCTGTATGCAGAAAACTATAAGATACTGTTGAAAGAAATTACATATGGTAACAACAGATGGAGCGATATACCATGATCTTGGATTGGAACAATCAATATTGTGAAAATGACTATACTACCCAAAGCAATCTATAGATTCTATGCATTCCCTATCAAATTAGCAATGGCATTTTTTACAGAACTAGAACAAAAAATCTTAAAATTTCTATGGAGACACAAAAGATCCCGAATAGCCAAAGCAGTCTTGAGGGAAAAAAATGGAGCTGGAGGAATCAGACTCCCTGACTTCAGACTATACTACAAAGCTACAGTAATCAAGACAATAAGGTACTGGCACAAAAACAGAAATATAGATCAATGGAACAGGATAGAAAGCCCAGAGATAAACCCACACACCTATGGTCAACTAATCTATGACAAAGGAGGCAAGGATATACAGTGGAGAAAAGACAGTCTCTTCAATAAGTGGTGCTGGGAAAACTGGACAGCTACATGTAAAAGAATGAAATTAGAACAATCCTTAACACCATACACAAAAATAAACTCAAAATGGATTCAAGACCTAAATATAAGACCAGGCACTATAAAACTCTTAGAGGAAAACATAGGAAGAACACTCTTTGACATAAATCACAGCAAGATCTTTTTTGATCCACCTCCTAGAGTAATGGAAATAAAAACAAAAATAAACAAATGGGACCTAATGAAACTTCAAAGCTTTTGTGCAACAAAGGCAATCATAAGCAAGATGAAAAGACAACCCTCAGAATGCTAGAAAATATTTGCAAATGAATCATCAAAGGATTAATCTTCAAAATATATAAACAGCTCATGCAGCTCAATATTAAAAAAACAAACAACGCAATCCAAAAATGGGCAGAAGACCTAAATAGACATTTCTGCAAAGAAGACATACAGATGGCCAAGAAACACATGAAAACCTGCTCAATATCACTAATTATTAGAGAAATGCAAATCAAAACTACAATGAGGTATCACCTCACACCAGTTAGAAATGGCATCATCAGAAAATCTACAAACAATAAATGCTGGAGAGGGTGTGGAGAAAAGGGAACCCTCTTGCATTGTTGATGGGAATGTAAATTGATACAGCCACTATGGAGAACAACATGGAAGTTCCTTAAAGAACTAAAAATAGAGTTACCATATGATCCAGCAATCTCACTACTGGGCATATACCCAGAGAAACCCATAATTCAAAAAGACACATGCACCTCAATGTTCATTGCAGCACTATTTACAGTAGCTAGGTCATAGATGCAAGGTAAATTTCCCTCGACAGATGAATGGATAAAGAAGATGTGGTACATATATACAATGGAATATTACTCAGCCATAAAAAGGAACAAACTTGGGTCATATGTAGAGATGTGGATGCACCTAGAGACTGTCATACAGAGTGAAGTAAGTCAGAAAGAGAAAAACAAATACCGTATATTAATGCATATATGTGGAACCTAGAAAATGGTACAGATGAACTGGTTTGCAGAGCAGAAATTGAGACACAGAAGTAGAGAAAAAAACGTATGGACACCAAGGGGGGAAAGAGGCAGGGGTTGGGTGTTGTGGTGTGATGAATCGGGCAGTTGGGATTGACATGTATACACTGATGTGTATAAAATGGATGACTAATAAGAAAAATAAATAAATAAAAAATAAACATTAAGAAAAAAAAGGGCAGATAGTGAAAAGGTTAAAAGTCAATAGGCCATTCAGTCTCTGTCACAGCTACTTAACTCTGCCATTGTAGCAGGAAGCCAGCCAGCCACAGACCAGACACAAATGAATGAGTGTGGCTGGGTTCCAATAAAACTTTATTTACAAAAATAATTTGGGGGCCAGATTTAGCCCACAGCCATAGTTTGCAGACCCGCTTCTCTAAAATACTGTATCTTAAACAAAGTCAACCCTGGGAAATACTGTGAATTTTCAGTTCCTAGTCCACATTTCAATAACCTTCTATGGTAAATTGTTAGAGTAATGATTCCCTCCCCACGCCCAATCTCTTTGTGCCTTCCACTAGCCATGCCTCTGGGCAGTCTCCCCGCATAGTGACTGTTATGAGCTGAATTGTGTTTCTCCAAAACTCATGTTAAAGTCCTAACCCCTGGTACCTAGAATGTAACCACATTTGGAGATCAGGCTTCTAGAGAGGTGATTATGTTAAAACGATTACGTTAGGGTGGAGCCCTTATCCAAATTGTCTGGGAAGAAGGGACACCAAGGAAGCACATGCAGAGAAAAGATCATGTGAAGAGGCAGCAGGAGGGAGGCCATCTGCAAGCCAAGGAGAGAGGCCTCAGAAGAAACCAAGCCTGCCAGCTCCTCGATCTTGAAGGTGCAGGCTCCAAAACTGTGAGAAAATACATTTCTGTGTTGAAAGCACCCAGTCTGTGGTGTTTTGTGAGTTGAAAGCACCCAGTCTGTGGTGTTTTGTGAGTTGAAAGAACCCAGTCTGTGGTGTTTCGTGAGTTGAAAGCACCCAGTCTGTGGTGTTTTGTGAAGGCAGCCTGAGCAAACTAATATGCTGACTCTGGGCCACACATGTGACTCACCTGGGCCAGTGGGGCAGGACAAATATGACACAAGCAGAGACTGGAACAGTGTCTCTTGCTGCACTCAAGATCCCTGCCAGCAGCCCTGTGAACAAGTCTGGGTTACTCTGCTGGATGGTAAGAAACACACGGCCAGTCCTCTTGTCACCCCAGCCCGCAAGTCAACCCAGAGGCAGCCGCCCACGAAAGCAGCAGGGCCCAGCTGAGCTCAGTGGGAGAACCAAAGAACTGACCTGTGCTAACTGCTGACCCATGGGCAACTGTTGGTGTTTTCAGCCACTAAGTTTGGGGATAGTTGTTACACAGAATATATACCCACTGTGTCTCCATCACTTTCCATGTCTTTTCCACCCCACCACTCAGACCGACCCCCTTGCCTCCAGCTTACTTGGGCCGCTTCAAAGCTGCACTTCCCTCCCCCTCCACACTGCCCAGTAGTTCGGTCCATGCTCATCCGCGCAGGACACAGCTCTCTAGTAGGTGGGCGTATTCATTTTCTGTTGCTGTGATAACAAATTACCACAAACTTAGCAGCTCACAACCACAAACCTTTATGATCTCACACTTCTGTAGGTCAGAAGTTTGACACAGGTCTCCAGGTTAACATTGAGGTGTCGGCATGGCTGTGCTCATTTATCGGAGCCCCCAGAGGAGACTGTTTTCCTGCTCATTCAGATTGTTGGCAGAATTCAGTTCCTCGCTTCTAGAGGACTGACAACCTTGTTCCCTTGCTGGCTGTCAGCTAAGGGCCATTCCCAGCTTCTAGAGGCCACCTACATGTCTTAGCTCCTTCCTCCATCTTCAAAGCCAGCAAGGTGATGTCCCTCTCATACTTAGAATCTCTCCTGCATCTTTGTCCATCACATTTCTCTAACTCCAGGTGGAAAAGTTTTCTGTTTTTTAGTGTTCATGGGATTAGATTGGACCTACCCTGATAATCTAGGATAATCTCCCCATCTCCATAACTTTTATCAACTTCTGCAATCACATCTGCAGAAATTTCTTTTGCCACATAGCATAGCATATTGACAAATTCTGGGGATTAGGATGTAGACATCTTGGAGGAAGGTGGGGTCTGTTATTCTGCCTACCACAGTTAGCAACCTGTGGCAATGAAATCAGAGGCTGTAGTTCTTTACCAGCTCTCAGTTACAATGGGAATTTTTGAAAGGCTAACTCCAAACTCTCAATGTGGCCACCTCCCCACCATAACCACCATCACAGCCACTCCAGTGCTTCTACATCATTTATTTATTCTAGAGTAGTCTTAACCCACACCTCCTCCATCTATGTAGCTCTTATACACACTTAGTTGGAAATTAGGGTATATGGACCATGACTCCCTGAACACAAGGTTTTTAAGAATGTTGTCTGGATTCCCTTATGTCACTGTCTTGGGCAAATGAGCTCTAACAGGTAGTCGTTTTTCTAGCCAACTGCTTCAAACTCTATTAAGCTTACCTCTAAGGTTGTGTGCAGGAAAAATGCCAGTGTTATGAGCAATGTCACAAGTTCCTACCCCTCTCTACTTCGAATTTTGCAAACTGGTTTATTGCAGTCAATTAGAGCTACCAGAACCTGTTCTATATCAGTTAGGATGACTTCAGCTGCAAGAAAAAGAAACCCTGATTTAAACTGGCATACACAATATGAAAAATTACTATTTCATGTTACAAGAAGTATAGACACAGATCAGACTTCGGGGTTAGTTAATTCTGTGGCTCAAAAAAATAATCGAGGTCAAATTTTGTTCTCTCTCTCCATCCTATCATTCTTGGTGTCATCAAGCTGGTAGCAAGGTGTCTGCTGCTCTTCCTGGCATCACATACAATTGTAACATCCAGAGGAAGAAGAGAGATCGCCTCTTCCTGCGTCTCTATCTTTGTTGTGAGGAAACGTTTTCCTACAGGTTCCCCAGTAGACTGCCCCCTGGTTTCATTAGCAGAACTGACCTCATTTTATAGCAGGACATGGGAAGCAGAACATGTCACTTCATCAAGCCCTTCCCTGATCAGCCTTTTAAAATAACAACTGCTCCCCAGCACCATCTTCCTACATCCCCTTCTGGCCCTGCCGAGGCCCTATTTTCCTCCTTAGTCTTTATCACCATGTGTTTCGCACTGTTATTTGTACATTTTCTTTTCACACATACTATAACATCAACTTCATTGTGTCAGGGATCTGGAACTTCCTTACTTACCTAAAACAAGGCATGGCACATAAGTTTCCCTCAATATTTGTTAAACAAATGTGATACCCCTTGAACCAGTCAGGTCCTTGGAGCTGGAGGTAAGATCCACTTCCCCATTTGGCTGCAGTGGGGTGGGCAGGGTACTGAACAAAAGTGAGTTTGTGTTAAGAGTAGATAGGCAGTGAATGTTAGATAGGCAACTGACAGCCTCATTTTTAACCCCATTTCCTCACCAGCACCATCACCTATTGGCCTGGGGAACTTTGAAAAGACAGAGACTTTGGTCATAGTGAATCTTAAAGCGGTTTACTGGTTTCAGGTAATCTTCCAAGGGGCAAGGACCAGACTCATAGAAGCTTCTCTTCACAGATCCATTTGTCCTAGCATCCTAGCTTCGTTTGGGGTAGAAGGGAAGATTACTGATGTTATCAAGTCCACTGACCTTTATTTAATCTTTTGCTACTTTAATATTTGGAACACTTTATATATTTTACCCATATAATTCTGAGGAAGCAATCAAACTAAAGTTTACATAGTAATAAGAAGGGGTTTTATCCTGGAAATAATCAGGATAATCTAAAGCAGTTAGTTGGGACAATAAAAGGAACTAAGGAAAGCCATTAGGCTGGTGTCTGGCTATTCAGACTACTCCACTGAGGGAAGCCTGAGCAGAGTTTGGAGAAAGGCAGCAGGTGAGCCTACTCCTTGCATGTGGCATAATTCATAATATTCCTCATCACATTCTGCTCTCGGAGGTCTTGAGAGCCACAAGGGAGGGAAACACCAGGTCTCTCAGGCCTCCTTCTAGAGGCCCCTCCCTCAGAGAGGAGCCAATATACTCACTGCAGAGAGATACCTGACAAGCACCTTGTGTATGCCAGTCCTGGAAACCCCTTCCCACTCTCATTCCCAAAATGTTTCTTTGTCCTTGCAAAGAAAACAAAGGGACCATGTGGTCTGTTTATCCGGAATCATTAGAGGGGGACAACCCTGCGACACTGTGACACAACCTAACCCAGGCTCAGAGTCTTCTTCCCACTTGGACCTATTCTGCCTAAATAATGCCTCTTACCCCACTTAGCTCTTGCCATCACTGCCTCTCCCAAGGCTCTGCTCCTTCAGGGGGCTACTTCCCTCCCAAACCAAAGACAACTGTGCCCAATTTCCTCCCCTGGATCCTCAAGCTGCTTCTTGAAATTCCTTATGGTCTCTAGAACCAGCTCTTCTCAAAGACACCCTTTGAGGAAACCCTAATTATAATCAGTGTTTCCATTATTTATTTTCTTGCTCAAATTGTTCCAGCTTTGGGCATTAAGAGTCCCTTCAGGTTAACTCCTCCTATGTCCTTACAGCAAGCATGCTTCCTTTTTCTAGCACTTCCTTGTGCCGCAAGATGATCCTGGTTAATCTTGTGTTTTCCCTGCCCTCCCCCTGGAATCAATCACTTCTTTATGAAGCTCTGGTTCCTTTTATTGAAGAACAGTGTTCAGAAACCAAGATCTGGACACCAGGCATACTCTGCTATTGCAGTGCCATTGCTTCTTAGGCCTTCTTAGCAGACAGAGCTAGGAAATACCTGTGTGTATACTAACCCATGCGTACACACTTATCTGTATTTTTGTATCCATCTGTGTGTGTGTGTGTGAGTGAGTGTGTGATATATATATATATTATATATATATATATGTGATATATATATATTATATATATATATATGTGATATATATATATATATGTCCATGAGTTTATACTGATACCTCTGATTCCAGGCCAACCTTATAGGTTTTAGCCTTCCCCCTTCCTCCAATAAAGATAAACCTGGTTTAATGTCTACTTTATTACTTATAAGTGAATATATGACCTCCTTTGTTCATCTCTAGCGTTTACATGAAGTGTTTCAGGATTTCTAGCCCATGCCCCTGTTAGAAGCACATTTACTAACTAGATTACAGCATTTGTATACAGTTACTTTTGTCTTTAGTCTTCCAATATTCAGTCAGAATACTCTTTTACAAAGTTACTTAGGTTCACTCTTTTCTAGCAGTAAGATTCTTGACTGAGGGATTCTTCAAGCAACCTGTGTCCCTTCTCATAGGCATGGGACCCTTTCTTCACTTACATATGACCTTAGAGCATTGGGTTTTGACATAATGGTCCCTTTTCTTCTAGAGAGCAGGCACATTTAAACACACTTCTGAGGTCCTACTTTTAGATCCTTAGCCTAAACAAGTGTCAAATATATATTGCGCCAGATCTTTACATGTCTTCTTTACAAGATTAAACCTCTTAATTAAAGATGGAGAATGGGCTTGAGTCTTGTGTATATTGCATTTATGCTTTATTATTTTTCTATACAATACTTTGGATGCCTGAAACGATCATTATAAATTTCTTTGTATTATTCTAAATTTGTATTATACCCTTAAGTGGTATATTGGATTGCTATAGTTCACAACCTCCAGCCATAAAATACAAAGCAATAAAATCTTCTAATTAATGCACACATATGCAAAGTTTATAATGAAATGCAAAGCTATAATTGGACCCAGTTCCCCATCTTACACAAAATAGCAATAGCTATGAACTAGGGGGGAAAAAGAGCTGGAATATTCAGCATTGAAGTTGAACGATTATTTACAGTAACTTAAAGAAAAAACATTATTCCAGATTTTAGAGAGAAGAAATAGCCATAAAACCAAGAAGGAAAAATTTGTCTCAATTTATCATTACACAGGAGGATAAGGTCTACTATACTCATGACACACCAAGGTGGGGGAAGACTGTAGCCAGTTTATAGATGTGGTAGCTAAGGAAATAAGCTCATCTACTGACTATAATCTGCCCACATATACTCCTACATACAGCCAACACACACACGCACACACACACACACACACACTCCTCTATGGGAAGCCTTAAATTCCCACTTCCTTTTGAGTTTTTGTCCTACATATTTCTATACATATATTATGTCTCTTGCTGCAAACGCAGTTGTTCTATCTTTGACTACACGTTATCTCCAATCATGACTTCAAATGACCCACAAATACACTTTTCACAAATAATTTGTTTCCAAATTCTAAAAAACTGAAAATAATAATTTAGGAGTTCTGAACTTTACATGAAATGGAAAAAATCCCACGTCATTACGTTAATGTTAGGACCTAACTGACCAAAGTTGCTTCACCCTTAGTCTTCTGAATGAACACAAACTGTCACCACCATCCCTACAGTTGCCAAAGCCAGATCCTGGAAATCATCCGTCATTCCTCACTCTCTCTGCCCTGGGGCACATTAATCCACCAATAAGTTCTATTAGTTCTATCTCCAAAATGCAGCATGAATTCTTCTACACCTTTCAGTCTCTACTGTCGCAATCCTAATCCAGCCTACTAACAGTGATTAGTTGAACCACTGAGGTTGTCCCTTAACTGTTATCCCAATATCCATTTTTCCCACCTTGAATCCATCCTCTGTACTGCAGTAAGTGAGTGACCTTTCACAAATATTAACTAATAATATTACTCCTTTGTTTAAAGAATGTTAAAAGTTTCCCATTTCCTTCTGGGGACTCATCTTGCCCCACATTTCACTCAGTCTCTGAACTCATGCCCATAACCACCCTTCAGTTCCATTCTGCCTTTACCCATCCCTCCCACTCTGCACCTAGTTAGTTCCTACCCATCATTCGTATTTCAACTCAAATGTCACTTCCTCTAAAAACTCCTCCCTAACCTCACAGAGTAAGGCAGGGTACCTCTCATCTATTGTCAAAACACAATATGCTTTTTCTTCGTAACACTGATTATAACTGAAATTCTACATTTGTTTCAAAAATTATTTAATTACTCTCCTTCTACCCCCATTGGACTATCAAGAATTATGTCTACTTGGGTTCTCTCTAGCATCCTGAGCAACAAGGAGGGTGTCTGGCACTTAGGTGGTCAATAAATATTTATTCAATGAACTCTGGAAAGAAAAGGAATAGCCTGAATATATAGAATTTTCACTTTTGTCTTATTTATCAACTGTCAACAGCAGGTGAAATAAAAACCCTGTCAGCGCACGTGAATCTCCTACTGTGATCCCTGAAGTTCTGCTGAGCTCAAGACAGATGGAAACCCTGCAGCAGCCTCATAGAAGGGCTCTCAGGTATGACCTGCATACAAAGTAGGGAGCAGGAAAACACTCCAGGGCAGAAAGCCAGCAGCCTGTTGACATCCATAAAATACAAGGCCAGCTCTGGCTTTGACCCTCTCGGGTCCAGTAAAACATGGTACAGATGGAGAAAAGGAATGGGCTGATTTCTTGGAGTTATTCCAGAAAAGCTGAAAATATGACCAATATTTGAATATATGACCATTTATCAGCCACTCTTGTATGACCTAATAATGTGCGATCATCTTTTTAGTCTCAAAAAGCAGGAGACTAAATGTTTCAACGGTGATTTTTCTTCTTTCTGCCATTTCCAGGTGACATATTTTAGTAAGATATTTAGTAAATATAAGGGTAATGCTTTCTGATCCTCTCTTTCCTTGCTCCCACAAAAATATCGCATCCTGGCCTTGGAACATGGAGGCAGGAGAGTAACCCCCCTGGAGAGGGGACACACCACCTCCAGGAAGGAGCCAAGAGCTCAGGAACACTGGCCCAGGGTGTGCAATGAAGGTTTGCCTACTCTGGAATGGAGCAACATGCAGGGGTCTAGTCCCAGGGGCCTGGCTGACACCACGGGGGATCTCCAGGTGGCAGAATTTCTGGGCATCAGGTGGTGCCTGAGGCACGGACAGTGAAAGATGCTAGAGGCAGGATTCAATGCAAAGAAAAGGGATAGTGGGAACCAGGCAGGTAGAATCAAGGTCCATGGCCAAGCAAATGGTTCATGATTAGGGGGAGGGAGAGAATTGAGAAACAAAGAGGATAAAGCTGACCAGGTTGACCCCTACCTTATCACGCTTCCTTGCCCTTGAATCTTCCTGAGATTCTATCTGCAGGCTCTTAATCAGTCATCTTCTGATCTTTGTCCCTTGGATGAACCTGCCAGGAAAACCTCCTCAATCAATTCACCCATCTACCTCTCCTTTCACATACTTGGTCTGACGACTGTATAACTCAGGATAAAATTGTCCTAACTGTGTAGAATGGTACAATTCCTAATTAACGAACCCCACCCCCACCCGTGCCCACAATCTGAGCTCCCGGTGCACCTAGTCACCTTTCTCCAGATGCCGTCCCAAAATGTTAACATCTGAGCAGGGTCTTTTGAACTGTCTCCGCTCCCATCAAATCCCATTCCCACCTTGACTCTCAGCCAACTACACCTCCTATTCTATGGAGAAAATAAAAGCCATAGAAAAGGAAACACCTCAACCTCCCCTCCCTACTTTTTGACCTCAAAAGGTGTCTGGATAATTGCTCTCTTCTTTTCCACCTCAGAAGGAGAGGTGGTTCTTCTGCTGCCGATGGTGAAGCCCCCCCACCATGCGCTCAGGATCACATTTCGTCCAAGTCCTCAAAGAGCCTGTTCCATCAGTTATGGCCTCCCTTCCCTTCCTCTGTCTGCAGCTTCTCCTGTGCTACTCACTCTTGGCAGGTAAGTCTCTCCCTGCTTAAAAGAATTGTTATCCCTTTAACTCTTTCCTTCCCCACTTTCATAGGTGACTTAAAAGGCCTCTTTTATACTTAACAATTTGTACTTTGTCCCCTCTGATTCACCTGGCATAACTGAAACAGCTCTCACCAAATCAACAACAACCCAACGGACACTTTTCTGTCTGTTTCACTCACTGCATCTGACACCATTGGCCACCTTCTCTTCTTGCAGCTCCTATGACCCCAACCCTCAATCTCTCCATCCCTTTGTAGTCTCTCCTGCTGACTTCTCTTCTGCTCCCTTTCTTGTCTCAGCGTCACATATTACTTACAAGAACTCGCCCACCAGCCATTGCTGAACACTTATACACAGAGGACTTTCAAATAGCAATCCTGTTCTCCTTAGTTCCCAATCCCCCTGTCCATGAGTTTACTAAAAGCTTCTCTTTAGAAAGCCCAGAACTATGTCTAACTCATCACATCCCAAATTGAATAAAGCTTCCTCACAAAAAACATCTTGTCCCTGATGGCTTCTCAGTTCACCCCTAGTCACCCAAACCCAGAGCCTGAGAGGCCATCGAGATTCTTCCTATCCTTTGCCTTCACACCCAATCTTATTGACTGTCCCTCTTAAATACTTCTGCACAGCTCCACTCACATCCATCTCCACTTTCAATGCTATGGTTAGGCTCTGGTCATTACTTTCCTGAAATGTAGCACTGGACTCCTGATATATTTCCTTGTGTCTCCTCTGCTCCCCCTTAAATATATCCTAAAGAGTTCTCCTCTGCTTTTGTCCCTTAAAATACATACTACAGGGAAAATAACAAAACTTCCTAGCATGTCATACAGATGATTCTCAGTCTGAAGAACACAATTACCACCCCTATTAATAAGTATGTTATTTGGGAATTAATAATACCTACTGCCTAAGGTTTTTGTGAGGCATAAATGAGTTAGTACATATAAAATGGTCAGAAAAGTATCTCATACAAAGAGAGTACTCAGACAAATTAGAGAATATTCCAGTAAGAATTCAATAAATGTTCAATAGATAAATAAATGACTGAGACACTCAGCAGAGGATTTGGTGGTTTGCATCCCAGTGTTCTGTAAGCACAGAAAACTAAATATGAGCACAGCAGACCTCAGATTCCAGGCTAAGGGGGAGGCAACTGCTACTATGATGCCAGTTAGGAACCTCGGTAGTCCAAAGACCACATTCCTGGGTTTTGCAGATCAATTTGAGATTAAAAAATCACATTAATTGTGAGATCTCTTTTTTGGTTTCTTATTTTTATTTCCGTTGGGGATGATTCATTTGCACGTTCTTCTTTGCTTGTTCACTTCTTTGAAACCTTTGAGTATAGACACATACAGGGCAAGAACTATATTGCACACAGTGGAAGCTCAACTTCTAACTGATGTTCCTTAGGTAACTGATGATGATAAGATGATCAAATGATGAGAGTGAAGATGCCAATAAACAGTTTCTTCTCTTCCCCACCTATATTACCTAAGCTTGCCAAAAGAAGCCTCTAACCCCTGTAACCTTCAGGAAGATTTTACATAAAAACACAATTGGCTTCGCTGGTGGTTGAGAGTCCGCTTGCTGATGCAGGGGACACGGGTTCATGCCCCGGTCCGGGAAGATCCCACATGCTGCGGAGCGGCTGGACCCGTGAGCCATGGCCACTGAGCCTGCACGTCCGGAGCCTGTGCTCCGCAATGGGAGAGGCCACAGCAGTGAGAGGCCCGTGAACCCCACCCCCCCAAAACAAACAAACAAAAAAAACACAATTTTTTGCAGGGTCCCAGGTGGCAGATCCTGTCTCTGTCTGAGTCACTGAAATTTATGCTGCAAAAGGATGTCTCTGTGCTCTTCCACATCAACCTTCAAGACACACCTGAACCTCCATTAATGCTCTGTCATTGTTATTTATCTAAACTAGGCCTGCAAGCTGTTTATGTGATTAGTATCCTCCACCATTTTTGGGCAGTGAGCTTCTCAAGTTCCAAGTTTACTTCTTTCCAGTTGAAAGAAGGTCATTCTGTGTACCTGGATTTGGGGGAAAAAAACAAAGGGCTGGATGGAGGGAACTTCCTTTGTACTACTATGAGATATGATTTAAAAAATACTTAATGTTCCCAAAACCTTTCACTGGGGCAGGATGCAGCCACAACTTTCAACATGAAGACCACAAAACACTGCCAATAATGGAGAAACATATTTCACTTCAGTAATTACAGCCAGGAAAGTATGTTATTTTTAAGAGAAACTAGCTATTACATTTTAGATATTTTTATTCTTTTTACACTTTACAGTTCTAGGATTCAGAAAGGATCGTGTTATACAATTAAATTCTCTCTATAAATACACAAAGCAAATATAAGATGTTTAGTATGGTGCCTGGCACAGAATAATATAATACATGGTCATCATTGCTGTTGTTATTCTCATCATTTTGATCATTATCTCCCATAGTCTACTAGGGATATGACCAGAAAAGAGAGCCAATCATAACTTTATCTTCTACTTAGGTGATATAAATACAGACAGATACAGATGAAGGTCTTTTGCAGTCATCACATCACATTCACACAGTAGCCCTGTGAGGTAGGAAAGGTAACATAATTATCCTAATTTTACATATAAGGAAGGTGACCCCGAAAGCAGATCAACACCCCTCCCCACCCGCGGCAGTCAGTGGAAGGTTTGAACATGCAATTCTGCTTTTCAGACTCCTAGCTTCTTACTTTTTCTCTTTGAGGTTGAGAGGAGGGTGCAAAGGAGACTGGGGGACAGGGATGTGAGAGAGGTCAGGGGATGAGAGATAGTTATAAGGATGTTGTTTTCCATGTTACCTCTGTCCCTCAACCAATACAAGGTATAGAGTTGTCAATTGATTTCATTAGTGAGCATAGCTTATGAAATTTCTCTCTTTACTTTGTTATCATCCCCATAAACTGATTGTAAATAGACATCAGCCTACTTTCATGGTTTGTTGCTTCTTACACCAGCATGAAAAGTCGGAACACAGCACTATATCCTACAAAGGCTCAAACTTCTCTTTGAATTTATAATACTTGTTCTAAAGGAGAAGTGAGATTCTGACAATCATGGGTTGATTCCCCATCATGCTCCCTGGCTTCTTGGCTTGATAAGCTAGACCTTCAACAGTGCCAAGCATATGCTGACTGCCCTGGCTCACCCAAGGTATGCTGGAGGCCTTAGGAGACCATATGTTAGGCATCTGACATATGTTTAAAAAGGAGCTGGTCATATTTCTGAAGAGGTTTTCTATAATGTAGCTTCAGCACTGCTAGAACTAGCCCTGTAGCTCACCATGTTTAATTCATGCTTAATTACATTTGAATCCGTGAACTTTTCCACGAAGTCTTCACAATTGCACTCCCGTCGTAGTAGTCTTAGTTGCTGAATTTTTCTGTGGTTTAAGCACAAATGTCAGTGCCTTGTGAAGTTTCACAGTTATGCTATTCACTGTCATTTCTCAACCAGCCATGAATCAACATAATTTGATGATAGCTGCACAATTATGAAAATACTGTCAAGTAGACATCACCCATGTGAACCTAGTGCTAAGCATTATTGTAATGAACTCAGGGAAAAGTCATGAAATTCCTAGCCAGCCTGAACTTAACAGAACATGAAGTCATTTAACTTAATTGAAAGTGTTAGCAATGAGTGTTTCTACTTCAGCAACAGAAATTCCACACAAATTAGAGCTGCTTAGGGAAGGACTGCCTTCTGGGTTGCCTTTCACACAGAGATGACAAAACGACCAGATTTACCCTGGCATTTCATATGCATTCAGCCTCCCCCTCCAGGTACCATTTGATAATTTCCTACTACCACATTTAAATCAAGTCCTACGAAGTTCCGTATCAGAAAGTCGTGGAATCACAGCTGAAAGGAACTTCCAAGGTGACCTAATCCTTCACATTCATTTCACAGATGAGAAACTCAGACCCAGACTCCTAATATCACAGCTGTATAGCAGTAGCCTGGACCTAGAACTCAGGTTTTCTGACACCCTACCCAAGAAATAGTTTTAGACATGTACTAGAGCACATCTCAGAAATGGTAGCTGAGCGTTACGAGTGAAGACTGAAGCTTTGTTCCAACCTGAGCAATGGAACACCAAGGGCTCAAGTTTGGTCTTCTTCTCCACTCAGATCGACCAACCCTACTACTCTGGCTTTATGCCTGAAAACCTCACCATCAGAAGTTCTTCTTTGGATTTAAACCATTGGGTTCCAAGTAGAATCTTGTTTAAATGGAAATAATGCATTAGACAGCAGAGGCTGTCCCCTGAAATGGCCCAAGAAAGTGTGGATTTCCAGTCAGCAATCAGGGCCTGAACTAGTGGGACAGAAGACAGAGGTAACTGATGCAATGGGATGAGGGAGGATACCCTGGGCGCGGTACAGAGCCATGCTGGGTACCTGGAATCTGAAGGTCTGGATAGTAAACATGCCTCTGAGGGGCAGAGTGAGTATTTATAATAGGTGGGGAAATGGAGGGAAAGAGACTGAGAAAGAGCATTGGAGTAGGTGGGTGATTGATACCCACACACTAAGGACCCATGAATAATGACCAATGACCAGTACTTCCTTCCCTGGAGAAGAACTATATCTCCTAGCAGCATTTTACCTTTTCATTCCTTTCTTTCTCAGAAAAGGGAAGAAAATTTCTGCATCTCTCTTAGGCACTTTGCCTAAGGTTTTCTCTAAGTATGTATGACATACAGGTGTTCAATCCCTTAGCTAGAAAGGCCACGGTTTGAGAAAATCTTCTGAGTTCAGGCAGCAGGGATAAACCTCCCAAACAAACCATCCTCCTCCCATCCTTTTGCTACAAAGCTTCCTCGAGGTGGCCTTGGTCAGTTTTGAAGTCCACAAAATACAGGAAAAGAGCTGCAGCTATTGCCTAGCAGCACCTCTGCCTCCCTTCCCTTTTCTCCACCTGCATACCTTATACATGTAGGCTGGACACAGTAGTTATGGTAACACTTAAGGGCTCTGGGACCAATCCTGCCCTGCTTTAAACTGGGTGACGATATAATGAGGTAGGCAATTCCCATAGTAGGTAATCTCCACTAGGGCTGAGATGCAGGTCATTTTCTGGTGTGTATAAGTGAATCCACCAGCGAGGCCCTGTGCTAGTCAATGGAAGTAGAGAGCAAAACCCAGAAACACAGGCCCTATTCTCAAGAGCTTCCAATCCAGTGCAGGAGAGAGAGCATCTATGGAGAGAGATACCCAACAAAAATAACAAGATCAGGCAAAGGGAGGAAAGGGGAGAGGAAGGGAATGCAGAAGAGGCATGAGAGGGAAGGGAAGAAGTAAATGGATGAAAGAGAAGGACTGGGACATGCATCTTTGCGTAGATGATGATAACAGTTAAGTGAGCACTGTGTCCCCAGCATAGTGTTGTGATATATACATTACCTTAGTTGATGGTATTTGTGATTTTACATCTCCAGGAAGAAACTGGAATCATTAGTAGATTAGTACCTGTCTCCTAAGACTTACCTCTAGGAAAAGGAACGGAGCAAAAGTGCATCAATTACGGATGACAAAGCAAAGCTGGGGCCTGTGGTTTGAGAGCAGTGAGTCAATGGCCGGAACTCTGCCTTAAAGCTCCTTCCTCTGGGCACATTATCTGCCATTTTACCAACTTGGCTTTGAGTGTCTCCTAATATCTGGCACAGCACACTGGACAGCACAGGTGCCCAATGTTCATGTGTGGGTTTGCCTTGGATGGTAACTTCTTGCATCCTGAGTGACCCCGCATTGTTGTCATTAGTGAGGGACCAAATCCTTACCCTTCAGTTTGTCAGCAATTCAAGTTTCCAAAGTGCTTGACAGATCCAGCCCCACTGTAGACCTTTGGCCGATCTATCCTGATATGCACAGCCATTAAAACTCTCCCTCCTGTTCCTGCACATGCCGGCCAGTTCCTCCAAGTGCCAAGTCACTCTCAAGTGCCAAGAGTGCAAGTGGAATTGAGAGATTAGTGATGCAGAGGTGGTCAAAAAGTGGCGGGGGACAAAGGAACAGCAGCACTTCATGCCAAGGACTTTTTCACCCAGAGCAGGCCAAGCCTTTGTCTGCCAGCTTGGAAAATGCTGGCCACAACTCACCCTGGGCTTGCCAGGGTCAGAGATTCTATTGTGAAACGCTCTCTAGGCCCAGGGAAATAATTATTAACTGTGGCTTCCACAGGCTGGGATTATGCCAGGTGGAAAAAACCCTGGACTTCAATTTTCCGATCTGAAATGTCAAATTGGGCCTAAATACTTCCTAGGGCTGTAAGTTCTGCTTAAGGCATCAAGCCAAGCTCTTGATGTCTTAAGACCTTCTGTTCTCAACTCAGTCTTTTCTTTTGCATTTCCATGTTAATTAGAATTCTCTGCAAGGGAGAGAACAATTGTTCTGGCTATTATGTACTATCAACAGGCCATTTTCAAGCTTTTACTCAAAATTCAGTGATTAGACCTCAGTCATCATGCCTTCCGGTTACTCTCACTTAGCCCTTCACACTTGCTGAGTAGACAACAGTCAATCATGTGGTTCTGAGACTCGGAACATATTAGGCCTCCTTCCATTCTTTTTTTTTTCTTGTGGTACGCAGCCCGCTCGCTGTTGTGGCTCTCCCGTTGTGGAGCACAGGCTCCGGACACGCAGGCTCAACGGCCATGGCTCACGGGGGCATGTGGGATCCTCCCGGACCGGGGCACGAACCCGTGTCCCCTGCATCGGCAGGCAGACTCTCAACCACTGCGCCACTAGGGTAGCCCCCTCCTTCCACTCTTAATCTCATTGCCTACAGAGCTCTGAGGGGGGAAGGCCAAAGATGAGTCCTCCTCCTGGGACCAAAGCCTAGGGTAACTCACTTCCATAAAAGAGACAGAGAAAGCCCTTCAGAGGCTAGCGGAAAACAGGCCTGAAGCAACATCAGGCCGCACGAGGAAGCTGGTCACAACCAGGCCGGCAACGCGGACTGTCAAGAACAAGGTGGGTGGGTTCGCACACAGCAGTAAAATGAGACCAGAGCAGAAGAGCGCGCTTCGGCCTCTCCAGATGGAGACCCGCGTGGGTGCCGCGTGCGCTGGCGAGCCAGCCTGACTCGTCACCCGCCATTCTTCGGCCATCAGGAGCGTGGTCGGCAGCCTGGGAGGTTACTAAAGCAACAGCAAACACAAAGTCATTGCCTTAGTCTGTCTCCTTAGCTCCATCTACTCTTTGGAAGCCGGAGAATTATTTTCCCAGAGTAAAGGGGACCCGTGAAAACTAAGCTCTCAAGGAACAGCCAACATTTTGAAAGGACGAGTGAGACTCCACCTTTGATGTCTGGCTGCTGACAGCTCTCCAGGCGCCCCCATCCCCTTCCCCTGCCTCACATCCCAGCTAGCTGACGAGGAAGCCGTTGGCGCTCACAGCCAAGTTCAAACCACACAAGCCACAGTCCGGAGGTGGGGAACATTACCCCAACCCCTCCCCGGCCACAGCTCCCTAAGCACCCTAGAATCTCCCTTCTCTTCTCAAGCCTTTTTCAGACCAGCTCGGGAGCCTGCTTTGTTCTCCCCAGAGAGCCTCATTATGTGAGTAATAAACATTTTTACACTTTCTTGATGCCTGTGTAATGTCATCACGACCACGGTTGAGGTGGAGGTCCACCTGCCTCCCTGGATGGACCACAACGCCTTGTTCCAAATGCAGACGAGCAAATATTATTTAAAAACTTGACTTGGGGAAATTGCCAAGATGTATTCTTAAGCATAGAAAGCAATTTGTAAAACAAGTGTTGTATTATTCCATTTATATAAAAATAACTATTTGTATATCTATTTTATCTATAAACTAAAACCTGTTAAGCCTGGTCACTCCTAGGTAGGGGAGTGGAGACTAGAAAGGGATTGAAAGGTTAGCTTCTTTGTTTAATCTTTGCTTATGTAAGGCTTGAATCATTTACCATAGATGTATTACACTGCACTACCAAAAATTAAAATAAATCAAAATATTGAGACTAAAATAATTTTAAAACAAATTTTAAAATAGTTTTACTTATCAGACCAGCAAAAACTTTTTAATGGGGATATCTCACGTTGATGAGGATGTGAGGAAACAGGCACTCTATGAATTGCCAGTAAGCCAGGGAGAAAACTGATAGATAGATAGATACGTAGATAGATGATAGATAGATAGATAGTAGATTGAGAATTACAGACCTATAGATATATATGTGGCCTTAAAATGATCAAGTCCTTTGATCCAGTAATTTTATTTCTAGTGATCAATCCTAAGGAAAAAATTAGAGCTATGCATAGTAATTTATATGAAAGAACCCCTATCGCATTATTTTGAAAGTTAATTTTTATTTCTATCGATGGAATGTATGCACATAGTTTAAACAGGAAGCGAGTTATAAGATTTATGGTGAACATAGCCACCCCTGCCCCCCTATTTCCCATCTCAGAGCCCATTCCATAGATTCCATCTCTTTCAACTCTTCGATAGGCTTCTTCTGATGTGTAACTCGTATTTTAAAATAACATGCCTATCCTGCTACCTCTTGATTCGTTAATTATAGACATAATATACTGATCTTATTATGGTGGCTGAGACTTCAGCTCTCCTGCATCATCCCCATCCCCACTCATCCTTACTTCCTGTCCCTTCCTCCTCCCGATATTATCTCACCATCTTTATTTTATATTATCATAGCTACATATATACTGTACTGAGTCAAGAAGTGTGCTACAATTACATTTCCTTTCTTGTACAACATTTTTCCTAAAGTTAATAGTTTCTCCTTTTCTCTACAACGCCCCCTAATATTTTTCGATTGTTTAACTAGATGTTGATCTAGATCAAGTAGTCAGCTCCTCCCCGCAAGCACATCTAGGGCTTCCCTTTCTTCCTTCTGATTTTAGATGGGTACCAATTTTTCTTGGTCTTCCTCTTTGTTTACTCCCTATTTTGCTGGAGCTCATCTTCCAGCTGCCTCCCAAGAAGGGAAGCAAGGAAGATCTTTTCTTTTTTTAAGTATTTTCATGTCTGGAAAATCTTTTATTATTTCTCTTATAATTTCCTCATCTTTGTCTTTATGTCTCTCTTACTAGTCTGATGTTAGACTTTCTGGATTGATTTTCTAATTTCCTTTTCTTTCTTCCATTTTCTGTCCCCTTTGGTTCTATTTTCTGAGAGTTCCTCAACTTCATCCTCTAGTCCTTTTATTGAATTTTGTATTCTACTACCATATTTCTAATTTTAAGGGCTCTTTCTAATCCGTTGATTTCTTTTATAGCCTCTTGTGTTTGTTTTATAGATGTAGTATCTTTTATTGCTCTGAAGATATTAAATATAGATTTTTGTTTGTTTTCTTCTGCATTGTCTCTGTGCTTTATGGGACCTTTTTTACTTGTTTGTTTGTTTTTCTCTTTAATGTTGGATGCATTCCTCAAATATATAGTGATCCTTGGCTGAACATTCACATTTAAGGCTGACACTTTCAAAGTTGCTGATTAGAAGTTCAGCGTTCCCAAGTATGACTTGTCCATCAGTGGAGTGTGGTGCACATGGGCATGACTTGTCCACTCATGAGCTAAACTGGTGATGTTTAGCTCTGAAGAAAACAAGGCTTTTGGTAAAAGAGAAATATCAGTATGTGGAGATCCCTTCTCTGGAAGAGTTGTGTTTCTTTAAAAATTCTCTAATCCCTCCCTGGGGGCAGGGGAATTTTGTGAAGAGGCATCATAAAACTGACTATTAGTGTTACCCAACCAAGCGTGGTTTCACTCGCAAGCACACCGTAAAGTCAATCTATTGACAGCGGGTTGTGGTAAAAGAAAATGCAGTGTTTATTATAAGGCATCACACAAGGAGCCCAGGACAACTAGTGCTCAAAAAGCCCAAACTTCCCTATGGCTTTCAGCAAAGCATTTTTAAAGGCAAGATGAGGGAGGGACATCCCAGGGTATGTGATCAGCTCGTGTACAATTCTCTGATTGGTTGATGATGGTGTCACAGGAGTTACCATTATCAATCCTAAGGCACCAGGAGGCCTGGGGGTTATGTGCTCATGGTCATCAAGTAGTTAATTTCTTCTATTTGGTGGGGATTTTAGCATCTGTAAAACAACTCAGGAATTATGCATCAGATTCTAATATCTAGGTACTTCAGAGAGGAGCTAAAGCAGAGGATTTGGGAGAGGGGTCTGCCCTGGGAAGGCCCCATAGGGTCCTGTGTAGTTACATTTGCATTCTAGAAAAGCAGGGATTAGGGAGGACAGTGAACTGTGGAGGATTCCATAGATTAGTGCAGTTTAATGGCCCTGCTTCCAGCTCCCTGCCCCACCCACTGCAAGTACTATGATGCCTAGTGTTACTAGGAGAGGGGAGACAGACAAATTGACAAAAGAGGCAGGTAAAGTATAGAGTCTGAAGGAACTGATATGTTACTGGGATGGTATGCCATACTTCTCAGAATTCATGGGGCTGGAGACTTCTGCAAGACCAATGCAGTTTATTGACACTTAAGGTTTCCTAAAGATGAATCCTACTCTTAGGACTAACTCTGGCCAACATAAGGAGATAAAGTGTTGTAAGCTGGATAAAAAGTACCAAGCAGCAGCCTCCATAGAGCTATATTGCTAAAATAAATCTTCCTGCTAGCTGGTCTGAAGCTCGCTGTTTCTGTGTATTGAATTTCAACCTATTTTTATAGTCATGCATTCCTATAAAGACGCTTATTACAGAATGCAAAGACCTGATTAGGAAGAGTAGCTACAGAAAATGAATTATGCAAAGAAAAGAGCTTGCATTCTTAATCAATATACTTGCTAACAAATATGCAGCAAAGAAACAACAGGCTAAGAACCACTACCCTAGAAATAAATGCTTGTTATTCTAAGAAGAGTATCATTTAGAAATAAACCACATCATTTGGAAAACTTATGTGAATGACATCCTACAACTCAACAAGCAGATGAAAAGCAATTGCTCTTGTGCCATCACTGGGAGGTAATGAAAAGTCTCTCTGCTCTCTTCCTAAACTCTTGGTTCAAGTTACACTCATGTCAGGATCAAGAAAAAATTCACTTCTACAGCTTCCTTGGTACCTTGCTCAAAGGGATAAGAAGAAGCTTCCAAAAGAAATGTTCAAAGATGGCTTTGAAATGATCAGGAGAATTTGGGGTCCCTAATACTAGTCTCTCCCACCTTGAGGGTAGTGATTTCTTACTATGGAAAACTGAAATTTTCCTTCACTGAACTTCTCTGTATATGTGAGAAGTCTTATACTACCCCAGGGAGGTAGGCTTAGTACAGTCTCCAGTGGACACTATATAGCAACTCAAATATTTAATAGCTTTAATGCCACATATCTACCCATGCATATATCTACCATGTCTACCAATGCCTATATATTATTAGTTACCATAAGTGGTTAAATATCCTATGAAATGTCCTCCAATCCTCAAGACTATAAACAGGTACTCCTACTGTATCCTGATATGTATACTTACTCAATCTTAGCAGTTATAATTGCCTATTGATACATCTGTGTCCCTTCCAGACTCTTAGTTATGAAGGCGTGCATGGGGCATCATCCAACATTACATACCCTGCCCAATGCCCAGCACAGTGCTGGGTACTTAGCAGATGCTCCTGCTTCATGAAGGAGTAGCTTACTATGTCTTTATTAAAAGCTCTTCATAGGGCTTCCCTGGTGGCACAGCTGTTGAGAGTCCGCCTGCCGATGCAGGGGACACGGGTTCGTGACCCAGTCCGGGAGAATCCCACGTGCCGTGGAGCGGCTGGGCCCGTGAGCCGTGGCCGCTGAGCCTGCGCGTCTGGAGCCTGTGCTCCGCAAAGGGAGAGGCCACAACAGTGAGAGGCCCGCGTACCACAAAAAAAAAAAAAAAAGCTCTTCATAAACCTTGCCTCACTTCTACATTTCAGCTTCTAAATAATTGAGAGGTGGATATGGAGGTACAAGGGGAGAAAGCATGGAAAAGGATCAAATCGTCAAATGAATTCTACTCTTCACCTGTTTTTGGAACTCGAATTTTGAAAACCACAATTCCACCTAATTAAATGTTTTGAAAGAATGTAACTTGATGCAATCACCTTAGTTAGCAGTTTAGCACTATCCTTTAAAGTTGAATTAATATAGTCTACAACCCAGCAATTCCATTCCTACACTCTTTAAGAACTCTTGCATATGTGCACAAGGGGACATGCACATGAATGTTTATTGCAGCTTTGTTCACAACACCAGAGAAATGGACACACCTAAGCATTGATTGAGGAGAGAATGTGAAAATAACGGAATGGCAAGTGAGCTGAAATGAACTAAAGCTACACAAAACAAGGGTGAATCTTAGAAACATGTGATGGTTAGTTTTACATGTCAACTTGGCTAAGTTATGGTGCCCAGTGGTTTGGTCAAACACTAGCCTAGTTGTTGCTGTGGAGATACTTTTCAGATGTGATCAAAATGTATAATCAGTAGACTTTAAGTAAAGCAGATTATCCTTCATAATGTGGGTGGGCCCCAACCAATCTGTTGAAGGACTTAAGAGCAAAGACTGAGGTTTCTTTTTTTTTTTTTTTTGTAATTTTCAACATCTGCTCCCCCCTTTCTTAGGCTTGAAGAGAATGGCAACATTTCTGTGACCCAGGAAATTAGGGAGAGCTTCTGTTCTTTTTTTTTTTTATCATCTTTATTGGAGTATAATTGCTTTATAATGTTGTGTTAGTTTCTGCTGTACAGCAAAGTGAATCAGCTCTATGTATACCTATATCCCCATATCCCCTTCCCTCTTGAGCTTCCCTCCCACCCTCCCTATCCCACCCCTCTAGGTGGTCACAAAGCACCGAGATGATGTCCCTGTGCTATGTGGCTGCTTCCCACTAGCTATCTATTTTACATTTGGTAGTATATATAAATCCATGCCACTCTCTCACTTCATCCCATCTTACCCTTCCCCCTCCCTGTGTCCTCAAGTCCATTCTCTACATCTGCATCTTTATTCCTGTCCTGCCCCTAGGATCTTCAGAACCATTTTTTTTTCAGATTCCATATATATGTGTTAGCATACGGTATTTGTTTTTCTCTTTCTGACTTCACTCTGTATGACAGAGTCTAGGTCCATCCACCTCACTACAAATAACTCAATTTCATTCCTTTTTGTGGCTGAGTAATATTCCATTGTATATGTGTGCCACATTTTCTTTATCCATTCATCTGTCGATGGACATTTAGTTTGGTTCCATGTCCTGGCTAAGTGCTGCAATGAACATTGTGGTACACGTATCTTTTTTTTTTTTATGGCTGCATTGGGTCTTCGTTGCTGCGCGCGGGCTTTCTCCAGTTGTGGCAAGCAGGGGCTACTCTTCATTGTGGTGCACAAGCTTCTCACTGAGGTGGCTTCTCTTGTTGCAGAGCACAGGCCCTAGGTGTGCAGGCTCAGTAGTTGTGGCTTGCGGGCTCTCGAGTGAAGGCTCAGTGGTTGTGGTGCACAGGCTTAGCTGCTCCGTGGCACGTGGGATCTTCCTGGACCAGGGATCAAACCCGTGTCCCCTGCATTGGGACCACTATGCCACCAGGGAAGTCCCACATGTATCTTTTTGAATTATGGTTTTCTCAAGGTATATGCCCAGTAGTGGGATTGCTGGGTCATATGGTAGTTCTATTTGTAGTTTTTTAAGGAACCTCCATACTGTTCTCCATAGTGGCTGAACCAATTCACATTCCCACCAGCAGTGCAAGAGTGTTCCCTTTTCTCCACACCCTCTCCAGCATTTACTGTTTCTAGATTTTTTTATGATGGCCATTCTGACCAATGTGAGGTGATACCTCATTGTGGGTTTTTTTTTTTCTTTTTCTTTCTTTAATGAACTATAGTTGCTGTACATTAGATGTTACAGGTGTACAATAATGTGATTCACAATTTTTAAAGGTTATGGTCTGTAGTTATTATAAAATATTGGCTATATTCCCCATGTTGTACAACATATCCTGTGTATAGCTTATTTTATACATAATAGCTTGTAGCTCTTAATCCCCTAATCCTTTATTGCCCCTCCCACTTCCATCTCCCCACTGGTTGTTCCCTATATCTGTGAGTTTGCTTTTTTGTTATATTAACTAGTTTATTGTATTTCTTTTTAGAGTCCACATACAAGTGACATCACACAGCATTTGCCTTTCTCTGACTTATTTAATTTAGCATAATGCCTTCCAAATGCATCCAGGCTGCTGCAAATGCCACATCTTCTTTATCCATTCATCTGCTGATGGACACTTAGGTTGCTTCCACATCTTGACAATTGTAAATAATGCTGCTATGAACACTGGGGTCCATGTATCTTTTCAAATTAGTGTTTTTCTTTTTCTTCAGATATACACCCAGGAGTGGAATTGGTGGTCATATGGTAGTTCTTTTAGCTTTTTAGAAACCTCCATAATGTTTTCCATAGCGGCTGTACTAATTTACATTTCCACCACCAGTGTGGGAAGGTTCCTTTTCTCCTAGGTGTGATATTCTTTATAGTCAGTGCCTTCACATACATTATTTCATTACAGTCCCTTAACAACCTTATAGGTCACACAGAGAAAACAAAGAAACTAGGAATCAGAGATATAAGTTCTCACCAAGATCATACAGCTGTGGCAGAGGGAAGAATAAAACCCAGGTTTCCCGGCTCCGTTCTACACCTGACTGCATAATGTTTATATTTAGACAAGGGGACTCAGTGAATCAATGCAGGAATCCTTAAAGGATTGTCAGAGTTCTCAAGACATAGTCCTCAGTTACTATCATTTGTCTCATTTTTTGGCTTAGACCACCAAGGTACCTGCTAAATCACTTGTAACCTCGCAAAGGGTTACAAGGAGCCACTTCATCTGTGACCCTCACCTTCTAACACCGATCACTCTCTGTTAGACTAGTTATGTTGTCACCTTGGGTGCTTCAAAGAGTGAGAGAAACACACTCCTTTATCAAGGTCTTGTGTAAGGGCAGTATGGGGGTCTATCACAAAGGAATACATTGGGGCTACATCAGAGGTAAGACCCCCAAAGACGGATGGTCAGAGAAGGACCCTGTTTTGAGGGAGGGCCAGGAGAGGGTAAATGCCACAGTGGAACCTCAGCGTTCTCTGTGATCTGTGAGCAGCCCTGTGGCAGAAAGTTCCAAAGTAAATTGTAGACCTCTCCCCATCCCCAGGGTCATGAGCATAAATTCTCTAAATATTAAATTTTTATATTTAATTCTATTAGTTACTACCTATATTTGTGTGTATGTAAATAATATCTTCTTACAGAGGTAGCATCCAAGAAACAGAGAGGTTAAGTACCTTGTTCAGGTGCATTCAGCATATTCGGTGGTGTAGCAATAAGGACTTTTGTGCCTAGAAACATTATTTATTACAAGTTGTTTATATTATTATACTGTCTCCCCAGTGATATTGCCGGGTCTTTAATGCCAGGGTCTAGATCGTATGCATCTATCCCATACTGCCTCTTGGCTTTCATGTCACATCCACAACTCCTATCCTTAAATACAGCTTTGGGGCTTGACAACTAGAGTTGATTAGTTAAGTGGGTCGTAAGTTCCATCTTTAAATCATCCAGCTGTTCTCTTTACTCAAGAATAAAACCAACCCGGCTGGTAGGTGGGAGTTTCCCACTGTGACCCAGGAAGTCGAGGTCTGGAGACAGGTGTGGAGGGGAAAAGTGGAAGGGAAGAGGGAGCAGCGAGGGGGTGGCAGGGACCTAAACCTTCTCCTGGTCTACCAGAGCACTGTGGTGGGGCTGCTCACGGACAGGGGTGGAGGTGTCCCAAGTCATTATTTGGAAGGAAGCTTATTTCTTGCTGTGCTCTGCAGTCAGGTAGGAATGGAGGGTCAGGGCATAATAGGATCATTGAATGTTGGAGCTGGAAGAGGTCCCATGAACTGAATCTAATCATTTTGGAGATGATGAAGCTGAGGTCCACAGGGGGACATGCTTGGCCCATGGACACAACTGGAGCCTAGTTATTCCAACTCCACTGAGATCTCTTCTTTATCTAATAACTCATTGTGGTTTTGATTCACATTTCTCTAATGATTAGTAATGTTGAGCATCTTTTCATGTGTTTGTTGGCAATCTGTATGTCTTCTTTGGAGAAATGTCTATTTACATCTTCCGTCCTTTTTTGGATTGGATTGTTTGTTTTTTTGATATTGAGCTGCATGAGCTGCTTGTATACTTTACAAGCAGCTTAATTAATTAAGAGATTAATCCTTTGTCAGTTGCTTCGTTTGCAAATATATTCTCCCATTCTGAGGGTTGTCTTTTCGTCTTGTTTATAGTTTCCTTTGCTGTGCAAAAGCTTTTAAATTTCATTAGGTCTCATTTATTTATTTTTGTTTTTATTTCCTTTACTCTAGGAGGTGGGTCAAAAAGGATCTTGCTGTGATTTATGTCATAGTGTGTTCCGCCTATGTTTTCTGCTAAGAGTTTTATAGTGTCCGGTCTTGCATTTAGTTTTTTAATCTATTTTGACTTTATTTATTTATTTATTTATTTATTTATTTATTTATTTATTTTCGGTATGCAGGCCTCTCACTGTTGTGGCCTCTCCCGTTGTGGATCACAGGCTCCGGAAGCGCAGGCTCATTGGCCATGGCTCATGGGCCCAGCCGCTCCACAGAATGTGGGATCTTCCTGGACCAGGACACGAACCCGTGTCCCCTGCATCGGCAGGTGGACTCTCAACCACTGTGCCACCAGGGAAGCCCTTGACTTTATTTCTGTGTATGGTGTTAGGAAGTGTTCTAATATCATTCTTTTACATGTAGCTGTCCAGTTTTCCTAACACCACTTATTGAAGAGATGGTCTTTTCTCCGTTGTATAGTCTTGCCTCCTTTGTCAAAGGTAAGGTGACCATATGTGTATGGGTTTATCTCTGGACTTTCTATCCTGTCCCATTGATCTACATTTCTGTTTTTGTGGCAGTACCATACTGTCTTGATTACTGTTGCCTTGTATTACTGTACAATAGCCTGAAGTCAGGGAGCCTGAATCCTCCAGCTCCGTTTTTCTTTCTCAAGATTGTTTTGACTATTTGGGGTCTTTTGTGTTTCCATACAAATTGTAAAATTTTTTGTTCTAGTTCTGTGAAAAATGCCATTGGTAATTTGATAGAGATTGCATTGAATCTGTAGATTGCTTTGTAGTATAGTCATTTTCACAATGTTGATTCTTCCAATTCAAGAACATGGTATATCTCTCCATCTGTTTGTATAGTCTGATTTCTTTCATCAGTGTTTTACAGTTTTCTGCATACAGGTCTTTTGCCTCCTTTGGTAGGTTTATTCCTAGGTATTTTATTCTTTTTGTTGCAATGGTAAATGGGAGTGTTTCCTTAATTTCTCTTTCTGACCTTTCGTTGTTAGTGTATAGGAATGCAAGAGATTTCTGTCCATTAATTTTGTATCCTGCTACTTTACCAAATTCATTGATTAGTTCTAGAAGTTTTCCAGGGGGCTTCTTTAGGATTTTCTATGTATAGTATCATGTCATCTGCAAAGAGTGACAGTTCTACTTCTTCTTTTCCAGTTTGGATTCCTTTTCTTTCTTTTTTTTCTCTGATTGCCATGGAACCTTACAAAACTATGTTGAATAATAGTGGTGAGAGTGGGCACCCTTGTCTTGTTTCTGATCTTAGAGGAAATGCTTTCAGTTTTTCACCATTGAGAATGATGTTGGCTGTGGGTTTGTCATATATGGCTTTAGAAGGAATTCTGCCTCAAGACTGAAACATAGAGACCCTGCCTGAGTTTCCATTTCCAGCCTGGCAGCCTGGTCTACAAATTTCAGACTTGCCAGTCCCCACTATCATATGAGTCAATTCCTTAAAATAAATAAATATATATCTACCTCCCATTGGATCTGCCTCTCTGGAGAAACTTGACTAACACAATGCATAAACATCAGTGATAAAAGCATATAAAATAACATCCAGTGGTACTGTGTTACCATATTTATAAAGCTCAAAAAGAGAGAAAACCAACCAATATAATGTTTTGGGATATATACATATGTGGAAAAAATATTTTTACAAAGGAAAAGATAAGCCCCACACTGCATGATTCCACATAACCTCTGTGCAGGGAAGCAGGGGAGGGAGCTCAGGCTTCCCTTTTACAGGAAGTTGGTAATGTGCTAGTTCCTACATAGGGTGCTAGTGTTGTGAGTATTCATTTGATTACTATGTCTTACATTTTATATGTGTATTAAATGTAGAGTTTTTATGAAGCAAATATTTTGTGCTTAAAACTTTTTAAATAACAAATCTTATAGATACCTATATAAAAGAACATGCTGCTGAGTTTCTTTTGTTGGCTTAGCCACTGTTTTTAACATAAAATATTTCTTCCTGGAAGCCTCTCTCTGGTCTTTTTTCTTTAGTAACACTCTTTCCTCTTTTTTCTTTGTCCCACTTATACTTTTCACAGCTTCTAATCCATTAACCACTCTGACATATGGATTTAAAAGCCCTTCTTATTACATACTCTGTTGGATTCAAGTTCTCCAAGTCTGATTTTCCCAACTCTTGTTTCATAATAGGTAGCTTTCCATTAACCTTGATTTTCAACCCCCCTCATCTGGTTGTACTGCCAGCTCCCTCATGTTCACTGTGCCCAGGTTCTGAGCCCTGTCCAGGGAGAGTACCATATTCCCTGTTGACTCCTTGGGCTTTGATTATCTCTCCTCTTAACCTTGTTCTTTTGGTTAAATAATTTCTCTTAGCTAAAAGTTCACACTGTTTCCTGTAAATTTCTTTCCTTCAATTCTCTCTTTGACCTTCTCTAATCCAGCTTTTACCCACTTCACTCCATTGAGACACAAAGCTACCAATTAGCTCCTCCAGGGGGCTCAGCCTCCTGACCTCTGCACCAGCCAGGCCCCCTTGGCCTCACAGCTCCCTTTGATCTTGTGAAACACTCTCCTTGGGTCCATTGATAACTCCTGCAAGGACCAGGCAGAATGTGTTCTTTTGCCCAGAATGCAGAACAGCATGCAGCTGACCCGCCATATTTTGCTTGCTACAAAGTAGCTCCCAGCTCAGAGAGAGAAGCCTTGACAGGAGAATCCTTTTCATTTGAAAGTGTTGATTTTGCAGGCTGAAGTAACTTGAGGAAAGAAAAGAGCTGCCTATGATTAGAAAATGCAAATCTTCTTTCAAATAATTTTTCATGAACTTAACAAATAGTTGAATAAAATGAAAATTCTGAGGGAATTTGAATTGGGTCCAAAGTTCACTGTAATAACTTGTCTCCACTTTTTATTTTTTTAATTTTCTGAGCAGCATATTTGGGGTTTGGTTTTATAACTAAACATGTGAGCAGCATATTCCAATTTTTTTGTTTGATTAGCATTTATTTTGATTTAAAAGGAGCTAGAAATAATCTTTTCTTCTCTGAAATGATACTTTTAAAAAATCTTCCTTTATGGCCTTTATTGTAACATCATATATGAAGATAGGATGTATTACTTACAATATAGTTGTTTGGATTTGAGTTGATAATCTGTACTTGGACATTCAAGATAGATTCTCACAATATATCTCCAAATTACCATTATTGATTTATCTCTATAATCGTATACACCTAGCTAAACAGGACTCTTTTCTCCCTATGCCTTTATTTTTCTCCTCCATATCTCTGCTCCTGTAAAGTTTTTTTGTCTTTTGTTTTTATTTGTTTGTTTCCTGGCTTAAAGACCTCCTTGCCCTCTCATTTCCTCTGGTCAAAATTCCTCCCATTATTTGACCAGCAGTAGTACTCAGATTATACCCTCTCTGACCTTATTTTGTTCTATGTATTTGCTATATTATATCTTTAACTTTTCATTTGGAAATAATTTCAAGCTCACAGAAAAGTTGCCAACATAATACAAAGCATAATACCTTTTACACAGATAAACAAATTTTAACATTGCAATATTTGTTGTATCTTTTCCTTTCTCTGTAGGCATGTGTTATGTCCAATATATCCCTCATGAACTTCTTTCAGATGTGTGGTATTTATCATGCCCCTTTATCCCTTAGCATTTCAGTATGTATTTCCTAAGAATGAAGCTATTATTTTATGTGTCCTTGGTACAGTTATCAACTTCAGGAAATTTAACATAGATATGATACTTTTTATCTAAGCAGTCCATATTCCAATATTGTCAATTATTCTAATAAAGTCCTTTTTAATTTTTTTGTAACCTCTAACACAGGATCCAGTTTAAGATCACATAGTTCATTTAGATTGCATTTAATCAAAGTCATGTCATTTCTTTGAATTTATCATCACAGCTAATAAGCAAACTGGAGGTAGTCATATTAAGAATATATAAAAATCCTGCTCTTCATCACACTCTTTCCCCAAGATTTAGCATCTGTTAATGATTCTTGCCCAAATAAATCTTTATTATGATAATTGGAAAATGGTGAATTTCCAAGTCCACTATTCCATCCACTTTTTTTTTTTTTTTTTTTTTTTTTGCGGTACGCGGGCCTCTCACTGTTGTGGCCTCTCCCGTTGCGGAGCACAGGCTCCGGACGCGCAGGCCCAGCGGCCATGGCTCACGGGCCCAGCCGCTCCGCGGCATGTGGGATCATCCCGGACCAGGGCACGAACCCGTGTCCCCTGCATCGGCAGGCGGACTCTCAACCACTGCGCCACCAGGGAAGCCCTTCCATCCACATTTATCTGTCTGAATTTATTCTTAAAGGAAGAACACTCCCTTTTCCAATTTTTTTTACTATATTAATATTATCAGTATAGACTCATAGATTACTATTTTATTCAGTGGGTTACTATCCTTATTTACTGTGATGCTTAAAATTGTCCCAGATTTGGCCAGCAAAACTTCTTCAAGCTGGCTTACCTATGCTTTTGTTATGTCCATGCATTTTTTTGATCACTTCCTTACTTCTGGCATAACAAGATGGTCCAGGCTCATCTTATACCTTCCTGTCCCAGCCCTACAATAAGCCATTTATCATTCATATCACAATATTTTAGTACCTACATGTGCCAGGCATACTTCTAGTCTTCACAGATGAAGTTAACAAGAAGAGACCAACATTAGTCTTTTTCCCCATATCTCACACCCATTCATCCTATTCTTTGTGGTGAAGTACAAGAATTTCTCACAAGTTGGATTGCATATTTACTGAATGAGAATAGTTACTTTCTTAAGTTATTTTCTGCTTATCTCAAAGTTTCTCTCTTGTCTGAATCGCAGGCAGGGTGGTCCTGTGAGTCAGTAAGAAGTAACTACAAGTCTAGGGCTGTCTTCAGCCAGCAGGGAAGGTTGCTCTAGGGGCTTCATCCTGGGGTCAGAGCGCACCCCAGTGTCCCTGCTGGCCTGCTGTAGTGCCAGCCTGCTGGGGCCAAAGCTGGGCAGGAGGGCCTTGATGTCGGCTGTTGAGAACACAGAACACTGGATCAACAATTTAAGGAGGAGGCACTATAGCCAACTCAGAGATCTGGGTTAATCAAGAACAATATGGTATAGTCCCCCTTTATCCAAAATTTTGCTTTCTGTGGTTTCAGCCAGCCATGGTCTACAGTTTTCTGAAAATATTAAATGGAAAATTCCAGAAAGAAATACTTCATAAGTTTTAAATTGCCTGCTTTCTGAGTAGCTTGATGAGATCTCTGGCCTCAATCCCACAGGACCTGAATCATCCCTTTGCCTGGTGTGTCCACGCTGAACACACCACCTGCCCATTAGTATAAGAAAAAACAGTATATATAGGGCTCCGTATCATCCTCGGTTTCAGGCATCCACCAGGGGTTTTGGGACACATCCCTGCAGATAAGGGAGGGCGGCTACTGTATTGTTGAAAAGCCATATGATTCTCCATCTTGCTCCCTGTGCTTCAGCCACAGCGGCTTTCTCGCCATTCCTTGAAAAAGCCAAGCTCTGTCTCATCACAAGCTCTGGGTTCTCCACACTATCCCATCTCTTACCCTCCAAGACCCTTACTAATCCTGTTCATTTCTTTAACGTTAACTTTACAGACTGCACAACAGATCCTTAAAGAACATGGTGAGGACCTTGGATTTTTATTCAAGGGCAAGAGACTTTAAAAAAAAAACAACTATCATGACATTTAAGGTAATTGACTATAGATGTACATACCCTCTCACTTGAGCTAAGAAATGTAACAACCTAGATGAAAATGTTAGTACTCTCACCTCTATAATCTAGAAGGCTTGCTTGCAATCTGAAAATTTTGAAATGAACAAATCACGGCACACAGATTCAGAAGAAATGAAATGTCCCATGGTGAGGCTTTAAGCAGAACCTCCTGCTTTATTTAGGGATGCAACTTCCTGCTTTGGTCATGCTGTTTGAAATTATTAGTGGACTGTTAGTTAGATACACCTAAGGGACTTTTGAGAATGTAATTTAGAACATTTAATATAGATGAAATGGGAATGCTTTTCATACCCAGTTGTGCAAAGCTGAATGCAAAAGGGTAGTTGACTGAAAAAGTGTATTTGTGTTAGTAATGCTGAATTTTGAAGACTTTTCTCTCTATAACCCCACTACCTTTTTTTATTCATCTGGAAAGTGGTGGGAAGCAGGAAAATGTCCCAGAAGAAATGCTATTTTTAAGCATGTACATTTTGGGAATTTGAGGCTTTGAAAAATTATGTAACCAATCAATCTGGTAATTGGATGGCAAAATAATCAGATTATGATTGCTTTATTCACCAATAGATAAAATTATCTGTAGTCAAGATTGGAGAGATTTGCTAAACAATTAGACATGAAGAAAATATTGGTATAGTTTTTTAAAATTATTTTTCTGATTATAAAAGTAACATTAAAAAAGCTGAATGTCTTGAAATAAATGAAATAAATTTGTTGCAATCTCCTCATCCAAATATACTAAGAACTATTATTTTAATATGTCAGTGAATAAGTTGAGGTAGGTCACATGGTAAAGAGAATTCTATATTCTGACTTCTGCAATCATTTTCTATTCTATTTCTTCTTGTCCTTAAATAATCTTCAGTATATGATTTTGAGTGCCTACATGTTATTCTGGCATGCACATATACCTCATTTATCCAACAACTTCCTTCTTTGGAGGAATATAGGTTGTTTCCGATTTTTAGTTATAATGAACAATATTTTGGATTTCTGGTTTGAAAAATGGCAGATTAACTACAAACACTTTGGCCCTCTCTTTTCCCAAACCCAGCTAAAATATACATATGTATATATAGTTATATATATATAGTTATATATAGAGAGTTATATATACATATAGTTATATAGTTATATATATAGTATATATGTTGGAAATTTTTAAACACATACAATTTATTGGGTCTTGGGAGAAACTATACATCTATTTATGTGACTTTTAAAGTAACCTGGCTTGCATCAGGAAGCTTAACAAAAGCTTCTGATGATAAAGTAAGTGGTTCTTATTATGTTCAAATCTGAGTGCTTGGTTTTTGACACTTTCCCTTGGTGTAGGTAACACCACACTTGAAGGCTTTCTACCTCCATGTGATCATAGCTCTTCTATTACTGCATTTATTACTTCACATTGTAACTATTTGTTCACAGACCTGTCTCACACACTAGCCTAAGAGGTCACAGAGGCCAGGAACCACATTTTCATTCTTTCAATACATATTTTTTGAGCACCTGTTACATATCACAGTGTGACAGGAACAGGAAAAACAATGATGAACAAGTAAACATGGCTTATTTCAGCAAATGCAATGTGGTCTGACCCCCAGACTGGTGCGTTAGTTAGTTATTTCCACTGTGATGCTGCATAACAAACCACCCCAAAACTTGGAGGCTTACAAGAGTCAGCATGTGTTCTCCTGCCCACAGGTCTGCAGGTTCTCTGTAGTTTGCTCGATCCAGGCTGGGTTCCTGCAGACATTCTGCTTCAAGCCGAAGTTTGGCTGGGCCTCGCTCCTCGCTGTGAGTTGGCTTCTGGTCTAAGACACTTGTGTTCATTCTGGGACACAGACTTCTCAAAGCATGCTCTCCTCATGGTGGATTGCTGAAGCACAAAATGTCAAATGCATTAAAATTGTCTGCTCCATGACATCCATTAACTTTCTATTGGCCAAGTCAATGGCCAATGTCAATGCAACCTCAGCGTCAATGCAACAGGATGTGACCACTGTGGGAGGGCACTGCCAAGTTCCATAGTCTGCTTATAACAGGGTGAATGTCAAGAATGGCAAACTATGATTCAATTTACTCTACTAGGTTACTTTTTTTGTTACAGCTAACCATCGTACCTTGTACTGATCCTTTTTAATTATTCATTGCCCTTATAAATAATTTGTTCAGTATTTGTCTCCCTACTCATCTGTAAGCTCCATTAAGGTAGAGATCTTGCCTGTTTCACTCACTAACTAGTCACCAAATTATCCTAAACACATAGAAAAGACTCAATAAATTAGTATTGAATTAAATTGAATTGGTGGTGAGTGTCATGATAGGGAAGGCCAGAGAACTAAGAGATCATATGGAACAGAGTTTCCTAGCATTGCCTGCTTATTAGTATCACCTGGAGAACTTTTAAAAACTCTCTCTGGCTTCCCTCGTGGCGCAGTGGTTGAGAGTCCGCCTGCTGATGCAGGGGACACGGGTTCGTGCCCCTGTCCGGGAAGATCCCACATGCCGCGGAGCGGCTGGGCCCGTGAGCCATGTCAGGTGAGCCTGCACGTCCCGAGCCTGTGCTCCGCAGCAGGAGAGGCCACAACAGTGAGAGGCCCGTGTACCGCAAAAAAAAAAAAAAAAAAAAAAACCTCTCTCTGTCTGTGCCTCACCCAGACCAATCAAAGCAGAGTGTTCTAGTTTTAATCTGAGAAAATGGAGATGGGGACTTGGCATGTTTCAAACACATACCAGGTGTTTCTAACATGTAGCCAGGGATAAGACCCACTGATCTGGGGACACCTATCTTGGATTTGGGCAGCAAGGACTAGTCTGTGAAGAAAGTGTATTTAAGCAGAGACTACCCCAGGACTGATGAGTAGGTTTTGGCCCAGCAGGGAGAGGAGGTGGCCATGGAGGCGTTTAGCAGAGAAGTTGTATGTGCCAAGGCACTGAGGTAAGAGAGAGCTCCTTCACCTGGTGTCTGGATCAGGGGGCAGTGAGGGACGTGGAACCCAACAAATGTCCCTCTGGGCAAAATTCTCAAAAAATGACTGGAAAACTTAGGATTTGGAGGAAAGGTTTCCAACCAGGAAGCAGAGGTTTCTCAGGAAGGGTTCTGCCTGGTCTGAGTAACTTCCCTCAGTGGCTTTCCAGGGTGAGGCTTTTGTTTAGTGCAGCTTTTGCCTGAGTGTATTTTTGTTGCTGCTGTTATAATGCTGAACTCTTTCCAGCTCTTCTTTGTTTATGTAACTCTAAGCAGCCATCTAATTTCGAGGATATGACGATCTTTCCATGCAGCATTTTTGTCCGTGGTGACTGCTGAGTTACGTCTTCATAATAGGCAAGCAAGTTTATTTTTGTTCACGTATCAGTATAAGAAATAATCATACCAAGAACATTTCGGCTTTAAAAAAAAATCCTCTTTAAGATAGACTTGATGTAGCTCAGTAGTCTCCTCCTGCAGATCCATATGATGAATCTATTTCAGATGTTTTTACCAGTGAAAGCTTGTTGCTCTTGTCAAAATGATTTACTTTCTTGTACTCAATAATGAAAAATATTTATCCGTTATGTTTTATTTCTTGTCTTAGGAAGCTTAGAGATAAAATTGCAGAATTCAATATTAGCCCAGGTTTGGGATATAATTCTCTTCCTGCCTATCATATTTTAATTCTTTCCTTTTATCTTTAGCAATTCTACTCTACATGTGTCTTCAGTGGTAATCTACATTCGATACTTTTTTGAAGCAAGAAGATTACAAATTACAGAACTCTTACTAGATGCTGTGGCAAAAAAAGGCATGTAAGACTCATTCACTGTCCAGGAATCTTCAACCTACTAAATATTCAGAGAGGAATTTCTCTTCCAATAAGTATATTAATGAAAGGCTTGTAATTTTCTAGGCCTCAAATTATCTCGACAATAGGCTAAAACTAAAACTGTATTTCCTTGCATTCTAACTGAAAATTGAAGTTATAACCATTTTTAATTAAAATTCTTCCAACGGTATACAGGATATTCTTTTCTGCAAAGACATATATGTACAGATATACACACATATGAAAAGGCAGTAGTAGTTAAGACCAATGTATCATTGTGAAGGTTGGCAAATATGAAAAGCTTATTTGTAGCAGGTATATGGGCACTAACAATGAAATAGTAAATGCATAAATAATTGCTGCCTGCTGCCTTTTTTGCAGCTTTCCAGAGAAAAAAATTATCCATTGAGATCAAGTAGTTTTAATCATTTTGCAACAGAGAAGATAATCTAAGAAAACTGAGTACCCTGTTCGAAGAAGTTAATGAAAACAGGATTCAATAAACCAACAAGTTGAGACCTTCCAAAGAAAATTAGACCATTCCAGATCCCAACGCCAGGGTTGTCTTCTAATCTACCTCCTTTGAATAAAAAGAAAAATTTTTTTAAACCCTCTAAAAATTATTCCTTGCCACAGTTCTGCCTTCCAAATCCAATTAGCAATTTTTATTATCTCATTTTAGTAACATCTGTTAAGCTTAAAAATATATTACTGGCTTTCTATTGATCTCTTTCTGGTCTGTATTTATAAAGAAGAAAACTTCTTATTTCTATTTACCAACATGAAAGAAAAAGAGATTTAAGGCAAGACACTTCGCATAGAAACGTCATAAACTTCCACCCAAATAAGCAGTTACAGAAGAGCAGACGCGTCTTGATTGCTTTGGTAAACGGTGCTGTCATAGACCAGTCAATACAGTTAATGCTAACTGTAATGTACTGTTGTCAAAATTGTCCTTATTCCTAAACTTAATTTCTGATTTATGTCATTTTACATAAAGTAATTCTGAAAAGCTAAAGCTTTTTGCATTCATTCCTGCTGATGGGAGACCGACATGACAAATATCTTCTATCATGAGTATTTGAATATCAAGTTCAATATACCTTGTGGGTTCAGGATTGACTGGTGTCTGCTCAGTCATCCCCCACCTGCCCCGGACTTCTGGTAACACAGCTTGAAATACCAGTGAATCAAAATTGACAGGTCTTGGGACTTCCCTGGTGGCACAGTGGTTAAGAATCTGCCTGCCAGTGCAGGGGACACAGGTTTGATCCCTGGTCCAAGAAGATCCCACATGCCACAGAGCAACTAAGCCCGCGAGCCACAACTACTGAAGCCCAGGCGCCCTAGAGCCCGCGCGCTGCAACTACTGAGCTCATGCGCTGCAACTACTGAAACCCGGGCACCTAGAGCCCGTGCTCCGCAACAAGAGAAGCCCACGCACCGCAACAAAGAGTAGCCCCTGCTCGCCACAACTAGAGAAAGCCTGCACACAGCAACAAAGACCCAACACAACCAAATTTTTTTTAAAAAAAGATTAACAAGTTTTGACCTGAGCTGTATTTATAGAAAACACCATGTTTGTCTCCAGAGGCAATATCCTTCACGAAGGCCTATAGAAATACTTACAATGCACTGTGGAGTGCCTTGGTCATTTTATTCAATAAGTGGTGCATTTCTAAAATGGGAGAAGAATGAAAATTCAAGTTTTTAATTTGATTACAAACGAGTCTCCAGTGAACTGTGGTTGTTCCTTACACATCAGTTCCTATTCCTTGGGGCAAACACAGGAACTGTAGGAGCCAGAGCCATCACATGTTGTTCTAAAGAAGCTGGAAAGTGTCAGAGCTCCTTGCTTCTATGGATGTAGAAAAATCTTGCCAGATCCTTCTCCTAGGCAGTATCATGTCAGAGAATTTGCGTAACACAAACTTGTGTTAAGCACTGCTTTCTCTTTCTCCAATCATCCCAATCTTTCGCTCTCTCTCTCTCCCCTCCCTGGCTCCCTTTCTTATTCTATTTATACTACCTGGTTCACATTTACCTTTATAGAAATTTCTGACTAGATAATTCACACCCTTTGTTGGGGGGCGGGGGGTAGGGGGGCAGGAACAGAGCAGAACGTCAGGTTCTATGCTAACACACTTAACAGAAGAGACTCTAATAATTTCCTACAGTTATTCTTCTCAGCGTAGTATGGAAATGCACTCATTAGTTTAATTTTTTTTCCTTCTGATTGCCAGAATTATCTATTGCTGAAAATTTGTATTATAGTTATTATTCATTTTGATTGGTTTAAAAATTCAGTTTGTTAGGAATCTTAAAGAAAAAAAAAATCCCACAAAGTTTAAATGTGGTTCCAAAAGGCAGCAAAGGAATTTGAAGAGAACAGATCTGCTGAAAAAGAAAAATGTTTTAGCATTTTCAACTGACCAGAGTGGAATCAGTGAAAAGCAGGAAGTCTCAGAAGGAAACTGCAGCAAAGTAAAAAGGGTTTATAAAAGAATAAATAGCCATTTTGAGAGTTATGTTGGAAGGGATAAGGTGATTTTTTTTTTTTTAATCTGAGGCTATAATGAAAAGACCAGAATTACAGATTTGATGCCTCTATGGGAATCAAACTTTTCCACGACAAGAAATAGACTTTCATCCCCGGCTAAAAATCTTGAAAAGACCTAGAAATATGGACCTGATTATTTAGAGTTGATTCCATCACAATCTGTGGAGAAACAACGCATAATAAAGGATCAGGGTGATCATGTCAATTGAGGACAGTCCCATGAACTAATCTGAATGATTATTTGAGCTGGAGGTTTCTTAGGCTACAACTACCCATAGACAAGAAATGAGTGGATTATGGCACAAGCTTCATTGTTACTATCTGTGGAGATTGTTCTGCAATCACTTCTGCAGCTGTGATTGTTATCAACAGCCAAAGTGAACATGAGCAAACAGCATGGTGCAGTGGGGGGACACACCCAAAGAATCGAGGTGAGGCTTGAGCCTGTTTTTTTCTTTTCCACTAACCAGCCACTTGATGTCCCATATGGGGAAGCCCTATAAACTCCTATCTCTTAGTTTCTTCAACTTTCAGATGGGAATGATATAATAATATTCACTTATCTACTACCCCACTGGGTTGTTATGAGTATCAAATTATATGAAAGAAGGAAAAGAACTTTAGAAAAGATTTAAACCATTGATAGATTTGTTGATCTATGGTACCAGAGATCATTCTTACATCTGCTCAAAGCTCAAATTTCATTACAATTTATGGCATGCATATTAATTTTATTGTTTTTTAAACTTAGTCTTAACACATTCCTACTTAAAAACTAGTAGATGAGATGGTTTTTGCAAAGGGACTTGTCTTTTGTTTTTCTGTAAGTAGAAAAGTCCTATTGTAGAGACTCATTTTTTAGTACTTGGAAGACTTTGGAAAGAAGTTCAAATTCAGAGGCAAGTTTTAAATCCCCTTCCCAAGTATTTCTATGGTAATGGCAAAAACAATATTAACACTAACTGCAGTGACAAAGCCCTTGATTTCCCCTTATGGTTATGCTGAATGCATACTGTAGTTTGAAAAAGATAAAGCAATACTTCCTGGGAAAAGCCAACTAGCCTCCGACAAGTTCGCACAGAGAAGGAGAGCCTTCATGTGGTTACCAGGGGTCTGGATCATGGATACTCAGGTTGGAAATTCAGTGGTCAGCGCATCCAGAGGTAACTGGGCTCAGAGACATACTCACACCAATCCAGCTTCCAAGTCTGATGTTAAGAATCCACAGCGCCAATTTATTCACTTATAGCAAAACTGTCCCTCTGCATGGGTAGATCCAGACACGGCAATGCTCACCAGAAGATTGCTTGATGGATATAGAGTCAGAAGCTTACTGCCTGACCTGAACATCTGCTGTGAGATACCTGCACTGCACAGGCCAGGACCTTGAGCTCATGGTTCAGGACACCCAGTCTTCCGGAGAAGGCTGGAGATGGAGAGCCCATCTTCGTCCCCTTTGACTGGCCCTATTATTGACCAATCAGCTTTCAGATTAAGACATTTTTTCCCTTTGCCACATGAATACCTTCCCTTCAATTTTAGCCTGGGAGGCGTTCTGCCTCTGTAAGGTAATCATATATCTTTGCTCTGATATATTAAATGTTTGTTTCATAGAAACACTTGGAGGGTAATCTTTCCAGGTTCCTGGGCTGCACCTCACTGTGGCCCCAGGTCACGCATCACCAACAATTCTTCCTCACATTTCCCCAGCCTGCTCTGGGCCTTTGAGCGCGGTTCGGTCTGGAACGTTCCCCATATCCTGTGAAACTTCAGTACCATTTTAAAAGTCCATTCCTCTGTGCGCACTGGGTAGGCTAGTGTTCACTAAGAGAGCTACGTCACCAAACTCAGACTGTGGGGCATAAGTCATTTTGCTGGCATAGCCCTTCCCTCCAATGGAGAAAAATAGAGAAAGAGCATCCTCTGCATTTTGCAAGAATGACAATGTTGAAATCAGTCTTCAAAGAATCATTCTAGTTCCATGGGCCCATAGTAGCTATGGGATCTCCTCTTGACTAGGAAGATTTCACTTCATCAAATAAAAAAGCTGTATTTTGTCAAATAAAAAAAAAGTTGTCACTAATCACCGTAATACTTCCAGATTCAAGCAATTACTCCATAACTGAATCACTTTACTGTACACCTGAAACTAACACAACATTGTAAATCAACTATACTGCAATTAAAAAAAAAGATTCAAGCAACTATGCCAGCCCTAGCTCCAACAGGCTACACGTGTAATCACAACTAACATTTATTGAATGCTTTCTCTGTGCTAGGTAGAGTATTAGCATTTTGCATGGATTACTTCATTTAATCCTCACAATGACCTTATGATGTAGGTAGTTTAATTATCCCCATTTTACGGATGGGGAGACTGACAGTAAGAACAGACAGATGGTAGAATGTGGAGCCAGGACATAAACCTCCCGGTGAAATCTGAAACAGTGTGGTGACAAGAGTGTTCCATTACTGAAAGCCTTTGTTTTTCCCATGGTACTTGTCCCTATGGTATGCCTGTTCCCTACAACAAAGATGGATCTAGATATTTTGCAGTTGCTAACCATCTTGGCAAGAGCTGGGCAAATAAAAAGTCAAAAAGTGTAGAAACTTGTATTTTGTTGCTACAGAAATTGTGCCAGGCACTCCTCGGATCAGTTATGATTCCCAGCAGACAACTTTCTCAGCTGCCACAGAGCCATAAACACAGCTCTGGGATCTACTGATCAATGTTCTGAGCTGTCCAGGAGAATGTCACACACTGAGAAGTATTCAGATTTGAACTGAAAAAAGGGTTTTGTGCCCTACAAACCATAACTGAAAAAAAAAATTGTCAAACATCTTTGAAGGACTCACAGTTTTCACATAATTTCTAGAACATTAGACATTTGCTGGTTGTGTATATGCATCTTTTTTTTACTTTCAGGCCTATGTGGTGATACAGTTTTCACCTGAAAGCCCCAAGGAGAGAAACTTCCGCCCCACCCAATACTCATAAGGTTAGAGACAGCAATTTTTTTTCCTTCTAGAAAACCAATAAGGACTTCCCTCATAAATGGACCATAATCCCTGTATGTATTGCTATCTCTTCAACCACACTATTTGCTCCTCCAGAGGAAGCTATTGTATAGGCCACTGCAGGCCCCAGTGGGACTCCACCAGAGGTGATATCTAAACACAACTGTGGCTCACAGTGGCCTTCCGACCACTCAGATCCATGAATTTGGCACCTATCATGTGCAGGCCACTTTGCTATCAACCTTCAGTGTTTTAAGTTTTATAAATGTACCCAAACGCTGAAAATTATTTGGCCAGTGTGAAAATTTTAGATCCATGCTTAATATGTATATGAAATGTCACTTAGCCCGGGGGTCCACAACACCCAGGAACCGACCACACAGCAGAAGGTGAGCTGCGGGCAAGTGAGTGAAGCTTCATCTGCTGTTCCCCGCGGCTCCCATTACTGACTGAACCATCCCGCCCCCATCCCCCACCCCCATTCTTGGAAAAATTGTCTTCCACAAAACTGGTCCCTGGTGCCAAAAAGGTCGGGGACCGCTGACTTAGTCAAATAAATTGTCCTGTTGTGTCATTTGGACCAGGATGCACGCCTTTTAGAATCAGAGGACACTCAACCTTCAAAGCTGGTCGACCCCACTTCCCGTCCTCACCCATCTTTCCCCCACACCCATCTCCAAGTCACCTCCTCTCATCCCCTACATACAAACACACACTTTTTCAAAACAAACCCATGGAGTAGCTATTCTCATGGCTACTCCATCATTAAGATCTATCACTTCCCAGCACCTTATGGCTGTAATAGAATGTTCCCCCTTTGATGAACGCTTGTTCAACAACTCTCACAGTTGCCTACCCAAGACACTCTTTCCTGCGGGAGGAAACAAAATTACACCCTCCTTTACAATGATCCAGCAGAGAAAATGAGATCACCCAACACATTACAGCTTCTATCAGCGGAGCCACATGCTCCCTCTTGAGAAAGGAAGGAAAATGAGCTGCCAGCTAAAAACTCCTAAAGAGTGTCACAATTACAACTTTTCATTGGTGCTCCTAGTGACGGTACCTCTGACCTAGAACAACTTAGACACACAGATGTACTCCTGAGTCTGCTCATTAGCCTAATGAGGATCGAGTCAGGCAAAGAGTTAATTTGACTAATTTAATCAGCAAGCCCTTCGACGTGTGTACTGGGAGAACGCCAAAGTGACGGAGACAAACAGAAACACACAGAGGAGAGGAATTTACTGAGCTGTGCTTGTGATTAGGCAGAGTCATAGCTTGAACACATAATAGGATAAAAGCTGGAAAAAGCCTTAATGATTGCTCACCCCGGCCACTTCATTTGTTAAGACCTAATGAGGTTAAGAAATCATTATAAAAATAAAACTTATTATAAAATGAGTAATACATGGGAAAGCATTTTCAAAACTGTAAACTGCTGTGCGTGTGCATACACAAAATATTATTAAATTGTTTTCCCAAACAACATAGAAGAAAAACTAAAGCAATGTATTCATTGTTACATATTTTCATAAAACAAATACTATAAATAAGTATCTTCCCCTTCCCAACCCCCACTCCCAAAACCCTGATTCTTTAGCTGTGTGGACACACTTCACACTCAGTCATCTGATAAGGATATAGTTTGAAATTATTATAAAAAATTTCCTCTAAACTTTTCTTACTCTTGAAGACTCTAGAAAAATAAAGCATTGATGAGTGTTATTTGATGACAAATGTAAATTTTAGTTCTACCAGACTTAGGGATTTTCAGTTAATATTTGGTGTAGGTGATTTATGTTTTTGATTAATGGTTTTCAATTTCTTTAAAGTTCTACCTTAAAATGAGCACTATAAAATGTCTATTTAATGTTGGCAGTACTCCTGACAATGTGCCTTGATCTTACAATTAGAGATTAAGCCACAATTGCTCATCAGATTCTGTAATTCTAAGAGACTTGATTGAGGGTTTTTTCCTGGACAACGGAATGTCATTTGCATTGATTATTTCATTATATTAATTTTCTCATCACTTTTTCTTTTCTTTTTTCTTTTTTTTTGTTTTCATTTGAACACTATTAAGGAAGTTTTTTCCCAACAGGCTCAAGCCTAAGGGGATGAAAAAAAGGAAATGAATGAGTTTCTTCAGTTAAAAAACAAAGGAAAGGAAGAAAGAAAGGGTTTATGGAGATACTAAGCCATATAGCCTATAAATTGGTCCTTTTTCCTTTTATCCTTGATGATAGTTTGTAGAATTAAAAGAGGATGGGGAAATTTATATTTTGAGGGTGAGTCTTTTAAGAAATTAATCTTTTGTAATGTCCTTTCTATTTAATGATACTGCAACAGACAGGCCAGGCAATACATAATGTTCCTTTTCTGTAATTTTTCTTAAAAATAATTTCCCCTATTCAATTATTGATGGAGATTCTATTATGTATACTAGGTATAAAGTTTATATTCTTGTAAAAGAGATAGACATTAAATAAATAAACAAATAAATATGACCATAAAACATAAGTGCAATAAAGGAAAAGAATTGTGTTCCATGAGAGAAAAATGGGGATAACATTATTTATATGTGAGTGTGTCAGGGATGGACTCTCTGAGAGATGTAAAGAACAGATGCAAGTTTAGACTCATCAAGTAGAGGGAAGAGGGACCAGGCAAAGTAACAGAAAATGCAAAAGATCTGGAAACAGGAAAGACCTTGGTGGGTTCAAGGAATATCATCAAGGTCAGTGTAAATGGAGTAAAGGAGAAAGTGGTACAAGATGAGGCTGGAGATGAGGCCACTGTCCAGACTGGAGTGATTGAAGAGTGAATAGAGGAGTTGATATAGACTAGTAGTGAATTGAATGCAGGATTAAATTTCTTTGCTTCCTCCCCAAATTCATTATAAAATGACAAACAGAAAATAAATCTTTTATAAAAGGCATAAACCCCCAAGAACAAAGAAAGATGCAGAAGAGACAAACGGCATCAAAATTTTATAGTCTGAAAAGCATGTGAGCAAGTGGTAATTGATTTATCAACTCTGAGAAAGTCAGCAGTGGGGAAAGTGAAGAAGTTGCCCAGTTTACCAAGTTACCTCTAGACATGGGGTAAAGGTGAATCTAAAAACAGAAGGATTGCTTGAAAGTCCATTCAAGAATCAGAGAAGGGCTTCCCTGGTGTTGCAGTGGTTGAGAGTCCGCCTACCAATGCAGGGGACACGGGTTCGTGCCCTGGTCCGGGAAGATCCCACATGCCCCGGAGCGGCTGGGCCCGTGAGCCACGGCCACTGAACCTGCGCGTCCGGAGCCTGTGCTCCGCAACGGGAGAAGCCACAGCGATGAGAGGCCCGCGTACCGCAAAAAAAAAAAAAGAATCAGAGAAACTCTGTACCAGTCAAGAAATGATTCAATACAGAGAATTAGCTGCTTACAAAACTGTTGGGAAAACTAGAGAAGTGCAGGTCAGAGAAAGCCATGGTTACTTCTCAGTTTCACTGTCAGTTTTCAGAAAATCAAGAAGTTGCAAAACTTCAGAAAACTGCCAAAGATGATCACAGCTGTCTGAAGCATCATAGCAGGTGATTTGCAAGAAAATACTCTGAGGCTGCTGTAAAATCTCATATATGCTGAAGTCCACAAAATTCCCTACAACTGCCAGAGGGCAATAAATAACATGGTTTCCACGTTTTTGATGCCTTCCATTCTTGTAGGTGTGTCTCTTATTGGCAGACTTGAATCCAGAACTTGGCCAGCAAATAATTCTGGGAATGTAGTTCCTGGGCTTCTAGCTCCTCCAATACAAGCAAGAGTTCAAAAGAGTCATGATAGCAGGGGGAACAGAAAGAGTACTGAAGCTGAGTTGCTACATCTGTTCAACACGGAGTCCCTCCCAGACCCCATTGCCCATTCGTGCAACTGAGCAATCACCCTTTCCTCTTGTGGGTAGAAGATGAGGGGTAGGACAGATCGTGTCTTGACTGGAGCACTAGAGTCAGCTGATGGCTGGGAGACCATTCTTAAAACTTGGGTGTTAGATAAACTGAACATATTAAATGTTGAGATCACCCCCAGACCTCTTCTCCCATTTAACTCTAATCCAGCTTAAGCCCCCAGGCCAGATATTGTAAGAGCCTTCCCTAGAAAACCTGACAAGCCCCAAAGAAAAGGCTACAGAGATACTTCTATCAAGGATTTCTCCCAGAAAAAGTCCTTGTCATATTACTTTATAGAGAAGCCCACAGTGGCAAAAGCCAAGAATCACCTGCATTTGAGGAAGATAACAAATATGAAGATCAGAGCCCAAAATAAACAAATAAATAAAAAACACAAACACATAGAGGCTAAACAATACACTACTTAATAATGAAGTGATCATTGAAGAAATCAAAGAGGAAATTAAAAAATACCTAGAAACAAATGACAATGGAGACACAACAAACCCAAAACCTATGGGATGCAGCAAAAGAAGTTCTAAGGGGGAAGTTTATAGCAATACAAGCCCACCTTAAGAAGCAGGAAACATCTCAAATAAACCACCTAACCTTGCACCTCAAGCAATTAGAGAAAGAAGAACAAAAAATCCCCAAAGCTAGCAGAAGGAAAGAAATCATAAAAATCAGATCAGAAATAAATGAAAAAGAAATGAAGGAAACAATAGCAAAGATCAATAAAACTAAAAGCTGGTTCTTTGAGAAGATAAACAAAATAGATAAACCACTAGCCAGACTCATCAAGAAAAAAAGGGAGAAGACTCAAATCAATAGAATTAGAAATGAAAAAGGAGAAGCAACAACTGACACTGCAGAAATAAAAAAGATCATGAGAGATTACTACAAGCAACTCTATGCCAATAAAATGGACAATCTGGAAGAAATGGACAAATTCTTAGAAATGCACAACCTTCCAAGACTGAATCAGGAAGAAATAGAAAATATGAACAGACCAATCACAAGCACTGAAATTGAAAGTGTGATTAAAAATCTTCCAACAAACAAAAGCCCAGGACCAGATGGCATCACAGGCGAATTCTATCAAACATTTAGAGAAGAGCTAACACCTATCCTTCTCAAACTCTTCCAAAATATAGCAGAGGGAGAAACACTTCCAAATTCCTTCTACGAGGCCACCATCACCTTGATAACAAAACCAGACAAGGATGTCACAAAGAAAGAAAACTACAGGCCAATATCACTGATGAACATAGATGCAAAAATCCTCAACAAAATACTAGCAAACAGAATCCAACAGCACATTAAAAGGATCATACACCATGATCAAGTGGGGTTAATTCCAGGAATGCAAGGATTCTTCAATATACGCAAATCTATCAATGTGATAAACCATATTAGCAAATTGAAGGAGAAAAACCCTATGATCATCTCAATAGATGCAGAGAAAGCTTTTGACAAAATTCAACACCCATTTATGATAAAAACCCTGCAGAAAGTAGGCATAGAGGGAACTTTCCTCAACATAATAAAGGCCATATATGACAAGCCCACAGCAAACATCATCCTCAATGGTGAAAAACTGAAAGCATTTCCACTAATCAGGAACAAGACAAGGTTGCCCACTCTCACCACTCTTATTCAACACAGTTTTGGAAGTTTTAGCCACAGCAATCAGAGAAGAAAAGGAAATAAAAGGAATCCAAATCGGAAAAGAAGAAGTAAAAGTGTCACTGTTTGCAGATGACATGATACTATACATAGAGAATCCTAAAGATGCTATCAGAAAACTACTAGAGCTAATCAATGAATTTGGTAAAGTAGCAGGATACAAAATGAATGCACAGAAATCTCTGGCGTTCCTATATACTAATGATGAAAAATCTGAAAGTGAAATCAAGAAAACACTCCCATTTACCATTGCAACAAAAAGAATAAAATATCTAGGAATAAACCTACCTAAGGAGACAAAAGACCTGTATGCAGAAAATTATAAGACACTGATGAAAGAAATTAAAGATGATACAAATAGATGGAGAGATATACCATGTTCTTGGATTGGAAGAATCAACATTGTGAAAATGACTCTACTACCCAAAGCAATCTACAGATTCAATGCAAACCCTATCAAACTACCACTGGCATTTTTCACAGAACTAGAACAGAAAAATTCAGAATTTGTATGGAACCACAAAAGACCCCGAATAGCCAAAGCAATCTTGAGAACGAAAAAAGGAGCGGGAGGAATCAGACTCCCTGACTTCAGACTATACTACAAAGCTACAGTAATCAAGACAGTATGGTACTGGCACAAAAACAGAAAGATAGATCAATGGAACAGGATAGAAAGCCCAGAGATAAACCCATGCCCATATGGACACCTTATCTTTGATAAAGGTGGCAGGAATGTACAGTGGAGAAAGGACAGCCTCTTCAATAAGTGGTGCTGGGAAAACTGGACAGGTACATGTAAAAGTATGAGATTAGATCACTCCCTAACACCATACACAAAAATAAGCTCAAAATGGATTAAAGAGCTAAATGTAAGGCCAGAAACTATCAAACTCTTAGAGGAAAACATAGGCAGAACACTCTATGACATAAATCACAGCAAGATCCTTTTTGACCTACCTCCTAGAGAAATGGAAATAAAAACAAAAATAAACAAATGGGACCTAATGAAACTTCAAAGCTTTTGCACAGCAAAGGAAACCATAAACAAGATCAAAAGACAACCCTCAGAATGGGAGAAAATATTTGCAAATGAAGCAACTGACAAAGGATTAATCTCCAAAATTTACAAGCAGCTCATGCAGCTCAATAACAAAAAACCAAACAACCCAATCCAAAAATGGGCAGAAGACCTAAATAGACATTTCTCCAAAGAAGATATACAGACTGCCAACAAACACATGAAAGAATGCTCAACTTCATTAATCATTAGAGAAATAAAAATCAAAACTACAATGAGATATCATCTCACACCAGTCAGAATGGCCATCATCAAAAAATCTAGAAACAATAAATGCTGGAGAGGGTGTGGAGAAAAGGGAACACTCTTGCACTGCTGGTGGGAATGTGAATTGGTACAGCCACTATGGAGAACAATATGGAGGTTCCTTAAAAAACTACAAATAGAACTACCATATGACCCAGCAATCCCACTACTGGGCATATACCCTGAGAAAACCAAAATTCAAAAAAAGTCATGTACCAAAATGTTCATTGCAGCTCTATTTACAATAGCCCAGAGATGGAAACAACCTAAGTGCCCATCATCGGATGAATGGATAAAGAAGATGTGGCACATATATACAATGGAATATTACTCAGCCATAAAAAGAAAGGAAATTGAGCTATTTGTAATGAGGTGGATAGACCTAGAGTCTGTCATACAGAGTGAAGTAAGTCAGAAAGAAAAAGACAAATACCATATGCTAACACATATATATGGAATTTAAGAAAAAAAAATGTCATGAAGAACCTAGGGGTAAGACAGGAATAAAGACGCAGACCTACTGGAGAATGGACTTGAGGTTATGGGGAGGGGGAAGGGTGAGCTGTGACTGGGCGAGAGAGAGTCATGGACATATACACTCTAACAAATGTAGTAAGGTAGATAGCTAGTGGGAAGCAGCCGCATGGCACAGGGATATTGGCTCGGTGCTTTGTGACAGACTGGAGGGGTGGGATAGGGAGGGTGGGAGGGAGGGAGACGCAAGACAGAAGACATATGGGAACATATGTATATGTATAACTGATTCACTTTGTTATAAAGCAGAAACTAACACACCATTGTAAAGCAATTATACCCCAATAAAGATGTTTAAAAAAAAAAGAAAAAAAAAGAGCTGCAAAAATGTAAAAAAACAAAACAAACAAAAAACATGGAAGACAGAAGCTATAAAGGAAAGAGAAAAATGTCAAAAACAAAAACTATCATCAGAGACTAAGGAGGGTATATTGAAACGAGAACTGAAAAGTATTTTTTAATTGAAGTATGATAGCAGAACCAAAAAAGTTCTGCTTTTTAAAGTTTCTTAGTAGAAACTTTAGCAAATAGTTATAAAAATATCCCAGAAATTAGAGTAAAAAGACAAAGAGGTTTAAAAAAGATAAAAGGAGAGAAAATATAAAGGATGATCCACATAATAGAAGCTCCAAAAATAGAGAAATGAGGAAATTATAAAAGAAGGAGAAGAAATTATAGTAGGGATAATTCAAGTTAATATACCAGAAATGAAGGACACTGTACTTAACACAATGAATGAACATGGACCAAGAAACATTAGAACACTGGGAACAAAATCTTACAAGCCTTTAAAGAGGAAACCAACATAGGACTTATATCAGGGATTGGCAAGCTTTTTCTGTAAAGAGCCAAATCATAAATGTTTTAGACTTTGCAAGCCATAATATCTCTGTCAAAACTATGCAGCTCTGCAGTTATAGTGTGAAAGCAGATATAGACAATATGCAAATGAATGTGCATGGCTGTGCTCCAATAAAACTTTATTAAAAACAGGCAGTGTGTCATACTTTGCTAACCCCTAACTTACATAAAGAATCGAGAATCAAAATGGCATCAGACTTTGCAATCAACAGACTGAAGACTGCATGACAATTTTTCAATGTTGGTAAAATTCTGAAGGAAAAGTATTTGTCATGTAGAATTCTACTCCCAGCCAAATTATGAAATAAAAGTGAGGAGTGAATAATGTCTCAAAAATGTTATTTCCCACTGACCTCTTCTCAGGAAGCTAACCAACAGTGAGCTTCATCAAAATGAGAAAGAAAGTCAAGAAAGAAAAAGACATAGGATCCTGAAACCAGGAATTAGTTTCCATTTCTTAGAACTCAGATTGTGGTAAAGCAAAATACCAAGCCTGCAAGTCATACAGCACACAGGGCACCCACTCCAGACTGGAGCAGAGCACAAGGTTTTGGTAGAAATGGCTTCAGGAAGATGAGATTGAGAGAATATCAACTATGTTTATATGGATTCAGAAAACACACAACTACACAGAACTATCCAAATAAACAAAATGACTGTTATTAACTCCAAAAGGGACAAAAAGTTGGGCAGGAAAAAGAAAATAGTAATCATTGATCACTGTATGACTCAACTCTGATAATGGTCTCAAAGTCATAATAAACATTATACATTGATCTAATCAAATTATGATAGAGTAAATAAAAGCAAAAATTAAAATGGGACCTAATTAAAAGCTTTTCACAGCAAAGGAAACCATCGACAATACGAAAAGACAACATACTGAATGGGAGAAAATATTTGCATATGATATGACTGATAAGGGATTAATATCAACGTATATAAACAGTTCATGCAACTCAACATCAAAAAAACAAACAACCCAATTAAAAAATGTGCAGAAGAACTGAATAGACATTTTTCCAAAGAGGAAATGCAGATCACCAGCAGGCACATGAAAAGATGTTCAATGTCACTAATCCTCAGGGAAATGCAAATCAAAAACACAATGAGATATCACCTCACACCTGTGAGAATGGCCACCATCCAAGAACACAAATAACAAATGTTGGCGAGGATCTGGAGAAAAAGGAGCACTTGCACACTGTTGATGGGAAGGTAAATTGGTGTAGCCACTATGAAAAATGGCATGGAGGTTTCTCAAGAAACTAAAAATAGAACTACCATATGATCCAGCAATTCCACTCCTGTATATATATATCTGAAAAAAAAAAAAGACACTAATTCAGAAAGATACATGCACCCCAATGTTCATAGCAGCATTATTCACAAATGTCAAGATGTGGAAGCAACTTAAGTGTCCATCAACAGATGAATGGATAAAGCAGATGTGGTATATATGTACAATGGAATGCTACTCAGCCATAAAAAAGAATGAAATTTTGCCATTTGCAGCAACATGGATGACCTTGGAGTGCGTTATGCTAAATGAAATAAGTCAGACAGAGAAAGACAAATATTGTATGATATCACTTATATGGGGAATCTAAAAAATACAACATAGTAGTGTACATATGTCAATCCCAATATCCCAATTCATCCCACCCTCCCTTTCCCCTCTTCATATCCATATGTTTGTTCTCTATGTCTGATGTTTCTATTTCTGCTTTGCAAATAAGTTCATCTACAGTACTATGTATAAAATAGATAACTAATGAAAACCTACTGTATAGTCCAGGGAACTCTACTCAGTGCTCTGTGGTGACCTAAATGGGAAGGAAATCCAAAAAAGAGGGGATATACATATATGTATGGCTGATTCCCTTTGCTGTAAAGCAGAAACTAACAACATTGTAAAGCAACTATACTCCAATAAAAATTAATTTTAAAAAATAAAATAAATATTAGAGGATTTAGAAGCTAAAAAAATACAATAAACTAGTGAATACAACAAAAAAGAAGCAGACTCACAGATACAGGAATCAAACTAGTGGTGGGGGGAGAGGCAATAGAGGAGTGGGGGGAGTGAGAGGTACAAGTACTGGGTGTAAGATAGGCTCAAGTATGTATTGTACAACACAGGGAATATAGCCAATATTTTGTAATTACTATAAATGGAACGTAACCTTTAAATATTGCATAATTTTTTTAATTTTAATAAAAATTTAAAATATTATGATAGAACTACATATACTGAAAAGATGGAGGGTAAGAACCGCAACGTGTGGGAGAGGTGGGTATTTGTGGAAAAGAGAGCTAAAACTGTCTCCGATAGCGGAAAATCAAATAATATGTAAAGCTTAAAGTCTAAAAATAAGTAGTGCTATAAACATTTAGAGTTTTAGAGGCAAATACCAAATGAATCAGCTGCAAAAGTTGAACATGGCTGTGTCAGGGTGTTCCGCATTAAGGGTGGCAAGAGTCATTTAAGAAGGCTTATGGAACAATGCGACCCTTTTAAACTCCAAGTGTATATAAAACTTAGATTTTTTTAATTTAAATTTTAAGAATACTGAATATTTTTCCATCAGTAAGAAAATAACCAAATGGTAAATTTAATCGGTAGATTTTGTATAGCTCTTAAAGTAATCAGATGGGACTCACGTTTTAAGGTGGATAAAGCTCAATAATAATGTGGAACAGAAAACAAAACAAAGCAAACTTCAGAAAGAGATGTGGAGTGTGGTAGACATAAAACCTTTAAAAGAATGGAAGACAGTACTGTGTTTTATTTATACATACATACATATGTTCTAAAGAACAAAGACTTGTGTGGCAAAAATAAACAACAAATTCAGAATGTAGTGGTCTCTTGGAGGGAGGACGATGAGGTCAGAGAGCAGTGCCAGGAATGCCTTCACTCTAGAATGTTTTATTTCTCTAAAAATGTCTCCTAAGCAAACGAGGTGAAGTAATCCAGTTAGACAAATCAGGAAGACGTTAGAGATGCAAGAAAGAGAAGGATAAACATGAAGAGCAATCATAACTTTAAAATCAGAGCTGTGTTCCTTTTTCTGACAACACTTCACCCCTCCATGTAGGGTCTTCTTTCACTTCTCTTTTTTCCGTTTTGTTTTGTTGTTGTTGTTTTGAGTGTTGTCTGTGTGGTCTTTCCATCAGCATTCCAATGTGCCCTCGCAATGACTACACCTCCCTCCACTTAGAGTCCTGCTCCATCAAGCTTCCTATACACACATTTCCTTACCTCCCATCCACTCTTAAGGGTTTTCTTGTTTTTGAAGTAACTATGCCTCAGTAGGATTATATTCTGACTAAAATATAGTGTTATTAATTAAAATTGTTTTTTACCTCCTCCCACCCTGCCATCATATCTTTGGAGAGGGGAAGCTATAACTTAAAGCACTGTGAGATTTACAGCACAATTTCATCATTAAACATAACGCGAAATCAGGAAGTAGCAATTTCCAGGATTGGTTCAGTCTTGCAACACTGTCACCAGGAGCCAGGCTCCTTCTACACGGGCATCCTCAGAGCATTGGCTGGGTCAATCTGAGGAGATTTGCCCCTCGCAAATGTGGCCATGCAGATGCCACAGTCCCATATCAGCTTGAAGAAAAGAGTTGTTTCCTTGAATCCACCTCTTTTATTACAGAGGAAACGTATCTTAACAACTAAAGCAGATGTTCCTTTGGGTTGCATTCACCAGGGTGGGGGTACGTGCTCATGCCATAAGTACAAAGTGGGATGGAAATGAGAATCTAGAATTTTCAGTCTCTAGAGTGGGAGGCAGGTTCTGCCATCAAGCAAGTGGGGGGTTGGATAGGCAATCAACAGTGCCTACCACTTACCTTGGGTGGCTCAGAATATCCACCACCATACCCCACAGAGGGCACAGCAGTGCCAGTGGACAGAGCCATACTAGCAGAAGTAGCAACAATGCCTACCAAAGCAGTACCCAGATAGAAAGGCGGTACCAAATGGAAGCCACAGTGGTGCCAGCAGACACGATGGTGTCCGACAGAGAGAGCTGAGTCCAGCACAGGGACAGACTACAGCTGCATTGTTTGATGTGGTCACCAATATCCACAGGTGGCTCTTAAACAAAAATTAAATTTAAAATTCGGTTCCTTGGTCACACTAGTCACATTTTAAGAGTGCAGTAGCCACGAGTTGCTACAGCTATTGCTACTGTATTGGACATCACAGATCAAGAACATTTTCATCTTTACAGAAAGTTTATTGTTTTAGCACTGGGCTAGAGCAAAGGAAGAACTTCTGAAGCGACAAATCCACATTACATAGGAATAAGATTAAATTACAGCTCATCTGCAGGCATCTCCAGGGATGCCTGCAGTTATGGTACAGACCCTTGGCCAAGATAGCAATGAAATGTTCTAGCTAATGATTTATGATGTGCTGTTTAAAGCCCCAAATTCCCCTGGAGATGCCCAGTGCCAGCTTGTCTGCATTGTTTAGTGACAATGTATAGATTGATGTTCCCCACCTGGTTTACCTGCTCACTCAGCCTGATTTTGGCTGTGTGATCAGTGAGGTATGAAAGATCTCCAAGCAAACTGGTGCCTTGTCTTCCCTGAAACAGATATCTCGTGCTCATATTGGTAGACCATGATCCTGAGACAGAGCATATTCTGCACAACAGAGAAAGGACCCTGGAAGCTGTGCCCAGGTGTTCCAGCCTCTGTAATGTTGCTTTGTGCTTTCTGGCTCCTGGTGCCTGTATCCTTTGCTTGTAATCAATCTTTCATGAGCATATACCTTGTTAGAGTCCTTCGAGTCCTTTCAATTATCTGACCCCAAGTAATTGGTGCATCCCATGGTGGCCCATCAGATTTGGTCATTAACACATACAAAACACCCTCTGGACACTGCCAGAAGTAACTAGGCTGAACTTCATAAGGCTCTGGAGGTCCCACTCTAGCAGGTGTAAGCAAGAAACACCATGATATATACAAGGTTTTGTTGTTTTCTTCACTCTTACATGTCAAAAGGGAGTCATCAATGAAGTGATATAGTTTGACGTGAATAATCAAAGAGATTATTTATGTTCAAATCCTTGGAAAGATCATTTTATTCCATAAACCTCAATTTTCTCTTCTGTAAAATGGAAACTATTACAGAATTCACATCATAGGACTGTTTGAGGCTGATTTGTATACCACATATAGTGAGTAAAATGCTGATCATAAAGTAAGAACCCCAGAAATGTGAGCTCTTGCTATAACTCTCCCCAAATAAAGATATCTGTTAATAATGAACATTCATAATAAACTGAGTAATGCATTACCTGAAAGATCTCATTGTCTGTCTTGGGTTTCTTTTTTTAAATTTTATCCAGTAGCATTGTCTCAATTACCTTCCAATTTTACATATGTTTTGTTTTCCTTTAAATATTTTACACAAACACACTGTATCTGAATAGAGTGCTACATCTTCCAACCCCAAATAGCATAATATTTTCATATGCTCTGCTGATGAACTTAGTTTTTATTAAAAATGCTATATTTTTATCCCATGCATGGCACTTGCTCAGTGGGAAAATTATGAATGTAATTGTTAGACCACTAACTCAGATTTCTTTCCCTGGTGGTTAATGATGGCTTCTAATCCCAGTGGTATAAATGCTTTCTAGCTGTCTGCTGGTATAATCTTTTCACTCATAGTGAGATCTCACAGCTAGTAAATGGTAGAATTGGGACTCAAATCCAATCAGACCCATATAAATGTTGAAGTTGTAAGAATATTTGGATGATATGATACATTGGAGAGGATATCATTTATGATAGAAATAAGAGATTGTGAAGAGACAAAGATTTTTTTAAAGAAATTGCTTGAACCAATTTATAGGACAAAGCTGCAGGAGAGATAACAAAGTATAGGGTATTGTTCTTACTGTTAAAGAACCTAGACCCCTGATTGGACCTGTCCTACTCAAGTTTCTTTAAATCATATGAAACAGAAACCCATTCAAGAGAACTCAAATAAAATTGTGATTTATTGTAAGGCTATCTTAAACAAGAAAAGGAAATATGGCTGAGCCTCATGTAAACTAGATTGGAAATCAGAACGGTTCTAGGAATTGAGGCAGGGACTTACTCTCCCTCTTTTGATGATAAGATCTCTAAACTCTACCTTTCATGAATCCTTTACTCTGAATTACTTTCTGTCTTGCCTGGTTTCCTCTGCTCACATATCTGAACATGGCCCAACACACCCTGACTCTGAACTCTAGGGCCCATTGCCTCACGTGACCAGCATTGTGTCTGTCATTTCTGTCGGGTAGGATCCTCCTTACCATTATAGTCATTCTGCATTGCTTGCCCTTGACTCAGAAGCTCATCTGTTTATCAGTTTGGCTGGAGGTTTGTGAGCACCTAGAGCTTTATAGGACTGTGGAAAGTAAGCACCTCCAAATATATCCTTTTTACATATATATACATGCCATTCAAAGGCATTTAGGGCTACCCCAGTGGTGCCATGTAAGGTATATGCCAAATATATAGTAAAAAGGGAAGTGCTCCAACGTTTCCATGGTAGTAGATATCCATGTGGGTGGAAGCTCTGAGAAGCCTCAATAGAGGAGGTGAATAGTAAATGGTATCTTGAAGAATGGGTATATGATGACATGGAAAGAAGATTAAAGGGTGCTCCATTCAAGTAAAAGGGCATGAAGGTAGGAAATATTAAGGTGCATTCAAGGAGTAGAGTTTTTGAACTGAAGCAGAGTATTCATATACAAGTGTAATTTAAAAATAAGTTTGTAAAAGGTAAATTGGTAATCAAGGAAGGTCCTGAAGTCTGTATTACAGAGAATAGATTTCATTCTAGAGGAAAGTTTGGACAAGACATTGTTTCAAATATTTTCTTTTGGGGATACATAAGGAGAAGTTTTGGTATTGGGGCTATTTGAAGATGGGTCTTGGGTGGTCCAGGACTGGAAAAAAGAGGAAATGTGATATAGCATACTCTACTTCTAAGACTCCATCCTTAAGAAATTATAAAAGATAAAGACCAAGATTGTTGTACCAAAATATTCATGGTAGCACTACAAATAACAGAAAAACCTGGAAATGATTTAAATACCTAACAACAGGAGGTTCATTCATAAATTACGTATATCCAGATGCTATGTCATTAAAAAGAATGTTTCTGGAGAATATTTGGTGATGTGGGGGGAGGTGAGGTGGAGCTGCTCATTATATATTAAACATAAAATTCAAGGACAAAGCTAGTGTTTATGCATATGGTACTGCCTAAAACTTAAACATCAAATCTTCAGAATTGTTATAATTCACTCTCTACTTCTTAAACAGAAGATGCTAACATTATTGTTTACATGTTTGACAAAAGATATAGCAAGTGAATATTGGTATCTGCTATATGTGTTAAGGTAAATGCTAAGTTCCTATAACAAAAAGACAGCAAAAATACAAAGGCTTCAATAAGACAGAGGTTTATTGCTCTCTCATGTACTCACCTGGGTGGTGTAGGCTTGTTGGGTAGCTTCCCTTTGAAAAGTCATTCAGGAAACCAGGTTTCTTCTATCTTGGTTCTTCACCTTCCACCAGCTTATCTTTTTTCTTGCATGATCAAAGCTGAGTTGGTGTCATGTTCCAGTTCTAGCCTAATGGAAGGAGGAAAGAGAACAAGTTCTACTTTATTTTTAAGGATGTGTGGCAAAGTGGCTTCTGCTCATATCCCAGCAGCCAAAATTTGGTCACATGGTTGCCCTTAGCTGTAAGGGACGCTGGGAAATACAGTGGGAGGGGATGTGCTCTATGACTTGAAGGAAGGAGAGAAGAGATACTTGGAGACAATAAACTCTTCCACAACTGCTAGGTCCCCAGGGATCCTTTATTAACTGTTCCCTCCAAATCTAAGGGTTTTATTTTCCTTATGTCAGTAGTGGAAACACTCTGTGACTGTCAGTAAACCAGTTACCCACTTTAGTTTACTGTTCATTGAGCAAGTAGATAGTCAAATGGAGCAAAGGAGAAATCTAAGACCACAAACTTGGGTGGGAAAAAGTAACTGTATTCCTTTATTTTCTTTAAATCTAACTCCAAGCCCCATGCCATCTGGCTGGCAAGAAATTCACTCTTTGGCATTACTGGTCTCTTCTCCCAGGGTTGTGTCAAAGTTTCCCCTGAGTTCCTGTGGTCACCACCTGTCATTGCACATCAGGTGCAGGTTTCCTCCAGGTGCCAGACTCCGTGCTTTCTGGGTGGCACAAAGAACCCAGGAGTATTTCTGAGGCCACGTGTGCACAGCACAGGCCCTACCTCTGGGATCTTTCCACCATCATTTCCCAGCCCCACCCCAGCCCTGCCGGGGATTGGGTCCTAAAACTGCTGCAGTCAAGGCCTCCAGCTCTGCTTTGACTATCCCAGTTTTGTATAAACCTTTCTTCTCTCCCACAGTAACGTTCAGGGAAATATTGTGAAAGCCTGAAGTCCAGACTAACATTACAAATGACAGAAAAGGCTCCAGCCTTCAGCAGGCTTTGCTTTCCACCCTGCAAAATTTCTACCTGCTTAGAATGGAAGAGGAGGGGAAAACACAGCAAATACACACACAAAGAATCACTTATTTTGCCACCAACTTACTGGAATTGTGTGTAAAATCAGAATGAATGTACTTTGGTACATGGACTATCTGTTTTAAATTGGCAGGTTCTTTTCTGCTTGGTTCCTAGTTACTGGTCAGATTTTGGAGAGTTGGAAAGGTCAGCTAACCTGCACCTAAGTGATGTGTCCATGTCTGAGTCTTCTTTCATGTCTGAGAAGAAAAGGAGAGTGGCAAGAGGACACAATGAAAAAAGGAGAGGTTCCTCATTTAACTGTCAAACCCACAAAGTTTGCCCTGGTTTAAGATAAAGAACCTGGAGGCTGTCATAAAGCTTGAAGTGTTTATATTTATTACACAAACCCAGGCCAGCAGATGGACGTGGAATAGTGTTGGGAGCCCCGAGCAGAACAGAGAAGAGGCAAAGAGGGAAAAATATAAATTTCACTCAAATCACACCCAGGGCAGGTAAATGGGTCCCTTTCTTTCTTTAGGCTGCTTTCTATCCACATCCACCTCCTGAGAGAACAGAACTCTCTGGCTCAAAATCAGGTTTTTGAGAATCAAATCTCCTATTTCTCCGTTCTTGGCCTATCTGACTTCCCAAACATCAATATTTCAAATTTTTAGAAATATTTGACATTTCTCCTGTTGATTTAATACAAACCAGTGATTTTTTTTTTTTTAAGAAAACTCATTTTAACACAATGAAAACATGACAAGAAGCAGCATGCAGCCAGGTCCCTGCTAATGGTGTGGCCGCCTCTCAACAGACACTTGGGAGGGCCTCAGAAGTCAAACAAGGAGAGGAGCTCAATATTTTATGTCAGAGAAAACTTCCTCTACATCTTCCCTTTTTCCTAAAGATGAAGAAGTGTTGTAGCGACTTTCTAAGGTGCTATGGTTGACATCTTTATTAATGATCTTGCAGAGACAGCAAATGGTACTTAAATGAAATTTGCAGATGACGCTAAATTAAGAGCTGTTGCTAATACCAGTGAAGACAACACAGTAATAAATAAACCTGCGATGGTTAAAAATACAGGGAAGCAAAAAGAAGGAAGAGATACAGAATATGCAATACAAATATGATAGCAATACAGAATACGTGTGTCTTATAATGTTATGTGAGAGCTACCATGCCCCCGAAAAGGAGACCTATATTAGGGTAAATATGAAGGCACTGGCTCATGGAGAGAGGAAATTCCATGTCCCTTCCTTACAACTCTAATGGACCTGAACTTGGAACAGCATGTCTAATTTGGAACCCTGTATTCAATCTGAAAAAGCCTGAGAATAGAGAACAAAGCTGAATGGAGAATCACCAAGTGTGATGCAAATAAAAGAGTTAATGGGGATAAATATTTATAATTTCAAGACTAAAGAAAAGTCTGCAATTATTTGGAAGGTGCAAACACCATGAATAACAATTATTTCGCCTGGGGAAAGGCTTGTAACTAGAAATAATGAAGTTAAGTATGGCATTATTTCAGAAATATCAGGAAACTTTTTTCCCATCCACAAAAGCTATTAGATCTAAGTGATAGGTGCAAAGAACATTCTTCCAGAACTTCCCATTCTGTGGGGAAGAGGAGAAGTAGTGGGAAGGATTGTAAGGTAGTTTAAGAGAAAACATTAGCCCACCAGTGAGCAAAGAGCAGGGAAATCAGGACCCTAGGGCTCAGTAGCACCAACACAGGCCTCTGAGGCCCTTGAGATAGGGAGCTCTGGGCCAGGGTTATGCAGCTAAGAGAATGCATTACAAACAAATAAGGAAGACTTGTGATTTCCAGAACTCCTTCCAGTCCTGGAAAGGATGAGCAGAAAAGATTCCATTCACATATCAAAGGAAATGCTTAGAAGAGATCTCTGACCCATATTCCTGGGGTCCTCTAAGAATTAACTCTCCTGTAGTGGCAGGTAGGTTATTCATCCCAGCAGCAAGTGTACTAAGAATAGACAAAACTTTCAAGTGAATATTGATACATTCTGACAACAGTGAACTCACAGTTCAGTTATGACAAACTCTCAGGTCTGACAATTTCTCCTCTCATCTCTTCCGGATAGTTGTTGATAAAAGAATTACAGGATAGAGCAACACATCATTGGCAGGCCTCAGCTCTGCCACATAGTAGTATGGTATCTTGATTAAGTTACTTGACTCTTATAAGCCTCAGTTTTCCCATCTATAAAAAATGGATATCATAATAATGTCTAGAAACTGTCATTTGCCTACAATTTCCAAGATCCAAGAATCTTCCTAGTCACTTAAATGAATGTTTCATAAATTATTAGTTTTGTAAATACTAGTTTTGTAAGATAGTAAGCGGGCAATGGATGATATCAGGCAGAGCTCTTGATTACATACAACAAAGCCAGCTCTGGTGATGAAATAAGAAGTTTTTAAAAGGGATATTTAACAGGGACAAAGATGTTGTGGAAAAATTGGCTATTCACATGCAAAAGAATAAGACTAGACCCTTCTATTACATTACTCACAAAAATTCACTCAAAACGATTACAGACTTAAATGTAAGGCCTGACACCATCAAACTCTTAGAAGAAACCACAGGGAAAAGCTTTTTAACATGGGTCTTGGCAATGATTTTTCGAATAAATTTAATCAGAGAAATGAAAAAATGAAGAAGCAAAGAAAAGCAGTCAAACAGGACAAAATAATAATAGTTTAGTTATTAAACAAAGTCAAGGACCTTTAGTTCCTCCTCAAGGGTTACAGATAATATTCTGAGCTGTATCCTTTGAGCTGTTTTGCAGATACTGAAACCCCCACCAGGTGGAAGAAGTTAACTGCATGATGAACAGAGTGCAGCCATGACATAAGTTGCTCCATCTTACATAATTCCAAGAACTGGCCTCAAAGAAATGGGATCAAACTGATCCTGGATCCGAAGATTAACTGTACTAACAACAATCAAGATGGCACTGATCAGACCACCACATGACTAATTTCAAGATGATTGCCAGAGCCGACTGTGCTATTCTGCATGTAGCCCCCTCCCTCTGCTTATACACCCCTAAAATCCTCCTTTAAAAGGTCTTGCTGATTGGCAGCAGGGAGTTGGCTTTTGTACATTAGTCCACCTTCTCCCCTGGTTGCTGACCTCCTGAATAAAGCAACTTTTGCATTCCTACCAACACTTGTCTCTCAGTTATTGGCTTTTGAGCTGTGAGCAGCCAAAACTGAGTTTGGTAACCCAAGGAGAGGAAGTAAACACTGTTAGAGTTATTTGGTGATAATAGTGAAATATGCCACTATTACCCACTTCCTTGGTTTCAGGACCCCTGCGTTCTGGCTATGGAGGAAACGGCACCACATATTGGTCACTGGCTCAGGTCAAAACCACATCTTGGAAAATAACACACAGCCTGCACACAGAGCTGTTACCCAACCAGAGTGGTAACTGAGTCTTCATGGGCCATCCCACTGAGCTACCAGGCCAGCTGTTTCTGAATGTCAGGGTACACAGTAGGGCCAGTGAATCCTATGGCATGTGCACATTGGCTCATGTCTTTTGCTCTGAAATAAATTCTCTGTTCTGTAAATTCTGGGCCCAGCTAAGACCTTGGGAAAAGGCAATCATCATACACTTCTCAAATGGGTAGCCACTTGGGTCTTGCTGCCACAAAGTTCTCCCCTGACCCTTTTCCAGGCAGTTTAGGGGGTCAGGGAACATGATTCTCAAGATTCCTCAGGATCACATAGCAATCACAAGTAAGGTATTCCAGCCCAGCAGGATTCTGAGAGGCCACGTTTATAGCAGTCTTGTATCTCCAGTCTCTCTACCTTCCCCTCTTTCCTCCTCTCCTCCTCTCGATTATCCTTCTCCTCCTCCCCCCTCCCTCCACCTCCCCCTCCTTCCTTTCTTTTAGCCTTTTTGCCATTATTCTTTTTTCACTCTCCCTCTCTCTTTTCTCCTTCCTCCCTTTTTTCGCTAATTCTTTCTTCTCCTCCTTCACCTTGGACATTTTTTATCATTTCTGTAGTTTCAGTCACTTAGTGTATTTTCCAAATGGGGAGAAGCCCAATTCCTACCTAAATTTCCCAGGGCAACCTTTATCCCACTTGACCCCCAGGCATACTGTAACTTAGAACATTCAGAAAAAACAAATAAACAAACCTTAAGACTACTACACTAAATTATTCTTCCTAGCATAGAAACATTTCTCATTTGTCTTTATTTTAAAAGTTCAAGCTTTGATTTTTTCACTTAAAAAAATTATTCATTTAGATATCAGAGGAAGTGTTTGCAAATTCCTTAATACATTCTTTACAAATTTTCTCAGTTTCAATTTCTATCTAAGATAATTTTTCTTTCAAAATAAAAACCCTCTTTCACATCGATGGTCTCATTAGATAATTGTGTTTTAAACTGAGCATTTGATAGGCTTTTAATCTGTCTACATATTTCTATGTTTGTTTTACTGTGTTAGATTTAAGTACATATTTCCAAGAACAGTACCTTTAACCCCTTTAGATATTTTCTTATCTGTGTTGCTATTGTTATTTTACCCTTTTCTAACTTGTTTTGACAAATTTTATTTTGTGACTTTGATCTTTAGTAATAGATCCATGATAAAAGTAATCATTATTTCTGTTACCTGACATCTTTCAAAAACTTTGAAGCCCAAGTTTAAACATTGTCTATTGACTGTCAGACATCTGTTTTAACTAATAATACAGTTTTATGGAAAAGATAAAGAATTGCCTAAAATTTCAGTAAGGATTTTTCAATTGAGGCATAAATGGGAATGTATAAAAGAAAAAGCAATTTATTGCAAAAAGCATATGAGTAGAAATGGTCTAAAATAGAAGGAAATTTTCTAAGAATAAGAAAATGTAGTTGGAACATGCACACACAGACACTCTTCTCTTAATCCTTTTGGGTCTTGGATTCCTTTGAGAATCTAAATAAAGCTATGGATTTATCCCCAGACAGAAATACATTGACACACAAGGTCCATGGAGCCCAACTTAAGAACCCATCAACCTATCTCTAAGGGAATAATATTAGATAATTAAGTCAAAATACCTTCTTGCTCCCCTTTTGCTCCAAAGCCCCATTGGTTGAAATTTAGTACAATTGTCCCTTGGTACCTATGGAGTTTGATTCCAAGATTCTCATGGATACCAAAATCTGTGGATGCTAAAATCCCTTGTATAAAATGCCATAGTATTTGTGTATAAACTGGGCACAGCCTCCCATATACTTTATTTATTTTATTTGTGTTTGGATTTTTTTTTTTTTTTTTTTTTTTTTTTTTTTGCAGTACGTGGACCTCTTACTGTTGTGGCCTCTCCCGTTCCGGAGCACAGGCTCCAGACGCACAAGCTCAGTGGCCATGGCTCACAGACCCAGACGCTCTGCAGCATGTGGGATCTTCCCGGACCGGGGCACGAACCTGTGTCCCCTGCATCGGCAGGCGGACTCTCAACCACTGCGCCACCAGGGAAGCCTGTGTTTGGATTTTTTTCCTTCCAGTTTTATTAAGGTATAATTGACATATAGCACTGTATAAGTTTAAGGTATACACTATAATGATTTGAGTTACATACATCATGAAATGATTACCACAGTAAATTTAGTGACCATCCATCACCTCATATAGATACAAAATAAAAGAAATAGAAAAAAAATTTTCTTCCTTGTGATGAGGACTCCTAGGATTTACTCTCTTAACAACTTTCATATGTAACATACAGCAGCGTTAATTATATTTATCATGTTGTATTTTACATCTCTAATACTTATTTATCTTATAACTGGAAGTTTATACATTTTAACCACTTTCATCCAATCCCCCTTCCCCTAACCCCCACCTCCAGTAACCACAAATCTGATCGGTTTTTCGATGAGTTTGTTTGTTGATTTTGAAGTATAATTGACCTACAACACTATTTTAGTTCCTAGTGTACAATATAGTGATTTAAAATTTCTATACATTTCAAAATGATCACCATGATAAGTCTAGTTACCATCTGTCACTATACAAAGATATGACATAATTATTGACTATATTCCCCACACTGTACATTTCATATCCATGACTCATTTATTCTGTAACTGGAAAATTGTACTTCTTAATCACCCTCACTTAATTTCTCTCATGTCCCACCTCCACCCCCGACAACCACCTGTTTGTTCTCTGTATCTATAACTCTGTTTCTGTTTAGTTACATTTGCTTATTGTTTTGTTTTTTAGATTTCACATAGAAATGAAATCATACAGTATTTGTTTTTCTCTGACTTATTTCAATTAGTATAATACCCTCTAGGTCCATCTTGTTGCAAATGGCAAGATTTCATTCTTTTTTATGGCTGAGTAATATTCCATTGTATATATATATATATATATATATATATATATATATATATATATATACATACCATGTATTCTTTATCCATTCATCTATTGATACCTGGGTTGCTTCCACATCTCAGCTATTGTAAATAATGCTGCAATGAGCATAAGTGTGCATATATATTTCCTCTGTATACTTTAAGTCATTTCTAGATTACTTATAATGCCTAATACAATGTAAAACATATATAAATAGTTGTTAATACAATGTAAATGCTACATAAATAGTTGCTGGTATGCAGAAAATTCAAGTTTTGCTTTTTTAGAAATTTCTGGAATTTTTTTCAAATATTTTCAATCCACTGTTGGTTGAATCTATGGATGCAGAACCTGTAGATACAGAGGGCCTACTGTATTCATCCTGACATAGAAGTAAGGTCAGTACTACCTGTGATTTAACCTTATGTCCATTACGACAGAGCAGAAAAAGAAAGAAAGAATGAGTGAATGAAGCAAGCACATGGGCGTGACTGTGAAAATACTGTGGGCCCAGGTTTGGAGAAAGTCATTCTAGGCAGAAGAGAATTTTCCGGGCAGAGCAAAGGGAGATGGTGTGAAGCACCATGCTTTGTGTGGCAAATCACCAGTGAGAAGGGGCAGTGCAAGAGATGGGATCACTCCATGAGGGTAGGGAGGGGGCTGGTGTATGTAATGACTGGCACCTAGACTTTACCCTGTGGAGAAAGGGTTTTGCACGGTAGATTAACTGGTCAGTTTTGAATGTCAGAGAGGTCACCCCGGCCAGAGTGTGGAGAGGGCATTTGAGGAGGACGAGACCAGAGTGTTGGAGGCAGAACCCCCACTGGGAGGTGGTGGTAGAAGTCCAGGACAAAGAGGACGAGAGACTGAACTAAGGCAGTGATGATAGATATAACAAGAAGAGAAAAAAAATTGAAAAACATGTAGGAAATAAAAAACACAGGACTTGGTAATGGAGTGGAGATCGGAAATGATGGAAAAGTCAGTGTGCTATCCTTCTTAGGGGTACTGGTGTTTTACGGAGGATTTAAATTGTAGAATAAACAGCTTTAGCATCCCAAAACCACTCCACTGAGGGCTTTGGGTGGTCTCATGCTGAGAACACAGCCTCATCACGTGACATTTTCCTTCTACTAAATGACAGCCAAGACTGAAGTTAGGAAGCAGAAAAATTGAGGGGGATGAAGTAAAGAAAGGAGACTCACAAAGAAGTTTACACACCTATAAATGTCCTTGTAGTCTCCCACGTCACACACACACACACACTGAGCCCCCCAAACGGAGAGTGCTCCCCTATCAGTGCCACACACCTACAGTCTGCTTGACCAGGATTCTTGTGCAACATAGAATACAGTGCCATTGAGTGCCTAAAGTATGTTTTCTTTGATTTTCACAATACATTCTTTCATATTGAAAAATTGCTCCCATAAGTGCTTACCCTAGTAAAATCACGGCTTATGATTCATGTCTGATTCTGCTTCACTGAATTTTGACTCTTTTTATAGCTGATACATTTGGGGGATATTTTCTAATTTCTGGAAAATTACCTCTTTCTCTCTTCTTCAGGTCACTGACCAATTGAAAAATAGAAGAACCACAAAGGCAAAGGAAAGGAAAAGAGTGTGTGTATGAGAGGAATACGAACTACTGTTAACTTGATGGTTATACCAGGGCCCTTCACCCAACTGCCTTCTCTCCATCAAGCCCAGCATAGCGAGTGTCTCCTGAGAGGGTTTTGGCCCCCTAACACCCACTGATAATCTCCATTGGTGCTTCCCTTAAGCAATCCATATAAAAATACAATAAAAACATATATATAAGTAAAACAACGTGGTTTCATTTTTTCTTTAGCAAGCCCAATTATGAGCCTCCCAAGTTCCCATCTCCAACCCACTTGCTGTCCCTAAGCCGTTTCTATTAGTTTGAACCATATTAAATAACCCTTTTTACATGTCAAGAATGGTTGCATGTCCACAGTTTCACATGGTTGAACTTAATATTGTAGAAATTCTAGAGCCACTGATATCTACAGTGCGTCCTTTCCTGAGATCATAGGGAAGAAAAACAATCTGAGCCATTCTTTCTGTGAACGTACCTGTTGCAACACCTCTGTGAATCCCCCATTCCTCCTACCCCACTTGAGGATTCTCCCTTCCACAGAATTTGTGTTGGGTTGAAGGAGTAATGACAGGTAGTCTGAAAACCTTCGGGGTTTGCTTGGAAAAGACCAATGGAAAGACATCTACAGTCTAGCTTGTGTCAGAAACAGTGCAGTAGTGCAGAATTCTCCTCCAGCTTCCCAGGACCACCCCACCAAGGACCATGGTGGTCTTGTGCTGAGGACACAGTGCCAGCACATTGCAATATGAGAACCCATTTCCCTCCCACTAGACCCAAAGCACTGTCCTGGCCTCCTAAGAAAGATCCCTCCCTCCTGCATACAAAAGGAAAAAATATATAGATTTTATAAAATGTGGCCAACAAGAAAAAACTAAGGAGTCCAAATTCTGAAGACCCTGCTGGAAAAATTCATATCTGACTTTAATAATCAATAGCATATGCTGGCATGTGGCTATCATAACACACGCTTGCTATACGCCTGCAGACTGTGATACAATCAAGCTTTCATGTATATTTATGTGACCAGGAGGACTTTGTATTTGACAATTTTAAAAGATGCATGGACTCGGCTCTGTTTAATTCTGACATATTGTTCTATTATCCATAGGAGGCCATTGGCTAAATTGTACTATTCACATGAGGGTCCATGATGGAAATTTATCAGAATGATAGGAAAATATTCAGATTTCAGTTTTCTTTAACAGTGAAATTTGAGAATATAAGCATATTGCGCTTCCAAACGGCCATCAGAACTAGATTTAAGAGGACCTCATTGTACAACAAATGCATTATTAAAATAGGTTTTTATGCATGCATTAAAAGAGAAGCAGCTTGACAACTGATGGAGCAGGAAAGACCAGATCCACAAAATTGTAGCAAATGAAACTACAGACTCAGGGAGTCAAATTCAGCAAGCCTGGAGGAAGCCCCTAACGGTGAAGGAAACTGGCATTTCAAAAAATAAGCAGTTATTTAAGTATTTATTTTGCTTCAATAATGCAATATTTACTTAACTTCCTCAATGCTAATTCCATCTAGACAAGTCATTTCGAGTTCTCTAAGCCCTTTCATTCATTCAGCATCTGCGGGTTGGATGTCTCAATGCGATAGTTATTGTAATAGACAGGAGTTTTCAAAGGGACTACTCATGGTCACTGCCCTTAGGAATCTGACAGTCTAGAGAGAAAACAGACAGAGATACTTGTTGACAGAACACTCTAGTTTGGTGTTCCTCTTGAAGGAGGTAAGAAGTAGCAGGAAATTCCTGGTTGCCAATGGGAATTTCAAGAGCATCAAAGAAAGGTGTTATAGGGGCTGTGAGCCCCAGAGAGCATGTTCCCCTCTCAACATTATCCTTGTTTAATGGGGCCTTTTAAGGGGCAGGGTATGTGTCTGCCACTGTTTCAAGCGATGGTGATGGGTTTGCAGTAAATCATTCTCGTGTGTGATCAATGACATGCATATTCAGGATGCTAGTCTTGGTGAGCCAAGATAATCAACTTATTGCAAACAACATGTGGGATTAAAAATGTATTAGACTTGGGGTCAGAAGGCCTGGCACTGAGTCCCAGCTCTGCCACTACCGGCCTATGTGACCCTGAAAAAAATCACTCCAGTTGCAAGGAAATCTCAGCTGTGAAATGTTGTTGGAATATTGAAAGTCACTGGAGGCCTAAGTTTCTATGGCTTAGTGGAACTGAGCCTTTGCCCAGCAAGCCTAACTAGACATCTTTAAATGAAGGCCACAATGGAGCATTTTGACTTTGTCTCAGAGCCACAGGTAGAATCCTGCCTTCACAAGGCCACATGATCATGCTGATGAAGTAGATTTTGTTGTCTTTAGACATTATCTATTAAGAACTAAAGACTAAAGATCGATGCATTCAGTGATTATATATTGAGCCTATACCATGGGCTCTGGGAAAAAAGGGGGATAAAACAGAGTCCCTTCCTCTCCCTGCATCAATAAGCAAGAAAAGCATTCTGGAATTTATCAAGGAGGTCAAATATCTTCTAGTAGCATGCATAGCTACTATCAGAACCCTACGTCTGACATGATCTTAGAGACCATACAGGAAAACATCCTCATTTTTCATTAGAGGAAATTAATACCTAGACACATATCTTTCCCAAGTCACTCAGGGAGCTAATGACATTCTTCATTTATCAACAAATATTTGAGCTCTGGACGTTTTGCTGGATGCTGTGAAAACAACAGTAAACAAAGCACTCACAAATCTTTTTTTTTTTTGAAGGGGCAATCTTTCTTGAGTTTATTTAATTGAGGTTAAATAAGCTCAAGAGTTAAGTACAATTGCTAACATATTCTCCTGTTTCTAATGACCGTGTGACATTCTCATACCTGCTAGCTGTGTTTGCTGATCAGATTAGCCTCACAAATCTTATGGTCTAATGGGAGAAAGATAAGTAAACATGATTTGATAAGCATTATGATCTGGAAACCCATTTTATAGGAGTGCAGAGAGGGTTTTCTTGAGGGAATCAAGTCTAGGCAAAGCTCTAAAGGATGGGTAGGAGGCAAAGACCTAGGCCTGTGAACCCAAATTTAGAGTTCAACCCTCTTCTACCAGCCAGGACTACAGGAACCACCTGAGATTCACTGCTCAGTGGGGAGTGGGCAATGGTCCTGGAGGAGATTTACCTGCCTCCAGTCCTCTCTGACACACAATGTCCACTGGCTCCTGAGAACTTTAGTCTGGGTTCGCTCTGCCCCTGCTTCAGTGAATGGTGGATAGGATAAATGTAGTAGAAAATGTACGTCCAGCTGAGTTGAGCAGACCTAGGTCAATCCCAACTCTGACAGTGACAACAGCTGTGACCTGTGGGTCAACCCTCTCTGATTCCCACTTCCCAGCTGCACAATGGGGAAAATACCTCTTTAATAAAGTTATTTAGTCTTCAGTCAAATAATAAATATAAAATAGAGCCTCCAGCAGCCAGGCCAGATCAAGAGCCCACAAAGAGTAGCTTTGAAGGGTTAGGCAACTGCAAACACCTGAACTTGCAGGCTTCTTGTCAGGGGTTACTAATAGAATTTGCAAAGGAAACAATAAATTCAAGGTCTCTATACACTAAGAAACTATCTTCTGTTCTGCTCCTCTGCTTGCTCATTATCAATTAAAATTATTATAAAGTTTCTTGGTGCTTTACATCAAGGCCATTAAAAGATATCTCCATAAACCCTCCATCCCAAGCTCATAACTACTATGGGCTTACTGAGAAAAGCACCAAAATTAAGTTCAAATGTACAGATTTACTGATTAGAATCAATTCAGTCAGACATAACATGTAAAAAGAAGCACAATTTCTGTTGTCTTGTTCTTCTGGCATAAATTAATTATAGCTTATCCAAAGGAATTTTTCATGAAGGACCTAACAAAATTGTAAATGGAGAACTGGGAATACTTTAAATAAAAGAAGCAAGGGCTTCCCTGGTGGTGCAGTGGTTGAGAGTCTGCCTGCCGATGCAGGGGACACGGGTTTGTGCCCCGGTCCGGGAAGATCCCACATGCCGCGGAGCGGCTAGGCCTGTGAGCCATGGTCACCGAGCCTGCACATCCAGAGCCTCTGCTCCGCAACGGGAGAGGCCACAACAGTGAGAGGCCCGCGTACCGCAAAAAAAAAAAAAAAAAAGAAACAAGTACTCCATCCCACTCCTGATTCAGAGGGGTTCTTCCAAGGTGGATAGAAAGTTAGCTCCCCAAGTGATCCTCTTTGACTGGATACAGAACCAGGTGGGTGAATGGGTGACGTCCAGACACGTAGACTGTGCATTCCAATGCATAATTTCTCTGCAGGAAACTGGGAGTTCTAACTTCAGTGAGGACCACCCTAGTTGTTGGCCTCCCGGACTTTACTCCATATAATTTCCTTCTTACATCACCTTCAAATCTAGCTTCTCATCAGACTTTGCAAATAATGGAAATGACAAGTTGCAAACTAACCACACTGAGCCTGAATGAAAGGGGATGTGGAGGACGTGGAGGCTGATAATATGCCTGTAGGTCCTGACATAAAATTTCTACTCTGTCTTTTTAGATGCAATGATGATATCAATTCACTCTTTTCTACTCAAGGATGTTATGCAACATCAGCTCCCAGTCTCTGACTTACAATTTTAATGATCCCTAACCAATAGATCTTCTTCATTCTGGCTACAGAAATCCTAAGGATTTCTCTAACTGCTGTACAAGCAACTTGCAAGATTTTTGTCTCCTTTATACACATATGCCAATGTTATCAACAAAAGTCAAACTTGTCACATGAGAAAGGGAGCATAGTGCAGTATTACTAACCCTGAGAGAGCATCACTGTTTGAATTAATTAATCCAATTAGTGACCCTTGTACCCTTCCAGCTAATTGTAAACCTCTATCAATGGGTGATTACCCCATATAATTTTAATGAAAAGAGTCAAAATTTCATAAATAAGCAAGAGTGCACATAAAGGGAATGTATGGTTATTCTAACCAATAAAAAAAAAACAATTCTAAGTTCTCAAACTCAGCGTGTGTCCTGATATCTCTCACAACTTCTGTGTCACTGTTATCACCGAACACACTGATAATCTAACAGCTATTGAAAGAGGCACTCTTCCTAGGGCTTTGATATCATGTCAGTTCTCTTGTTCCCTCTCATGTTCCAAGGTCCACACGCTAAGGCAGTGATCTGAGCAGGGATGGTCAAATGGGATACTCGTAGCTCTGGGAGTATAAAGGCTTTCCAAAGGGTATGGGAATTCCTATAGTTGTCTGGGCATTCCTTTTTTTAAAAATGAGGTATGACTGACAGAACATTACATTAGTTTCAGGTGTACAATGTAATGATTCCATATTTGTATCAAGATGCAAGATGATCATCACAATAAGTTCACTGGACATCCATCACCACATATAGTTACAAAAAAATCTTTTGTGATAAGAACTTTCATGATCCATTCTCCTAGCTACTTTCAAACATGCAATACAGTATTATTAACTGTAGTTGCCATACCTACCATGGTGGGGTTTATGACTAAATTGTGTCCCAGCCTCTCCTACGTGCTTTGAGCTATGTGGGTCTCCTCTCATTCGCCTGATGGGTAGGAGCCTGATGTGTAGCCAGTTTTTAGGTTTTATCCAGAGCAAGTTATTCTATATGTACCTGTATATTTGGTGTGTTTGTGGGGGAAGATGAGTTCAGGATCCTCTTATGTCACCACCTTGAATCAGAATCCCCCTATAGATTTAAGAAAATCAATTTCCAGGTTCTCAGACTCCACTCATACCCTTTCCTAAGAAGGATTTGCCTGAGAATGCACCTGGGTTCACCAAGAGCCCCTTTCTTGCTTTACAAAAAGTGAGCCACAGCTTCACTCCCCACCCCCACTGTAAGAATCATCAGGGAAGAGGACCTTCTTTCATGACTACGCAAGACACTCTAAGTTCTTACAGCTTCCAGTCGTTTCCTCTTTTTTATGTACTTCTGATAAGAATGAAGGCGGGCATTAAAAATGAAAAATGTTGGTCCCTGTTTGTATGTTCTAAAAGCACATATACAATAAAGTGGGGCTGATGATAATAAAATAAAATAATGTGGAAGTAACGATCATTTTTGCTTAATGACTTTACTTCTTTTATACTCAGATTATTATCAAAAGATTCATTATTCATGAGGGAGAATCTGTTGAGAGTAAGGCAAAAGGAGTATCTATGGGAAGTATTGAAGTCTAAAAATGGTACCTTCTTTTTATGTATTTAAATATAAGCACTTCTTTTCAGCTATTCTCAGTGCTCATCCCTAAGACATGTTATTAGCTGGGAAAAAACAGCTTGCATCAGAAAAAAGAAAAGCACTTTCCATCAGCCAAAACAGTATGGGTTAGTGACATAGATCTTTTAAATGTAAGTGGAATGTTTCCTAGGTTTCCAAATTTTGCAAGATAGATTAGGTAAAACCCACATATAAACCTCTATAAGATTTCTTTCAGAAATTGGTGTGTATTATTAAATAAGGTAGTTAAAACTATTTTATCTAGTCATATCTTGAAATATTTATTCTAATCTTCATCTTATGAAAAGTTTAGTATTTCTACCTGCTATTAATAAAATAGAAAATTATGCTAGCTGCCAGACTGATTCATTTTCAGCAGTTTATATACCTTTCTCTTTTGTTTCATATGTAGGAACTTTGATCATAGTGTCAAACTAAAATAATGGAGTTATTACTTATGTGTATAGCTGCATATTATTTAATTATACTTAACAACCAGACACCAAAATATGATGTACACACACACACACCACGTATGCACATGCACACATATTTACCTAAGAAATGTCATGACTTTTACTATAATCTTTAATTTTTTGGTGACATAAGTTTACCTATACATTACACTACATTGTTACAAATTAAGTAATGAGAAACTATATATTGAATTATTTTGTTTTTATGTCTTAGTATAAATGGATAAATTAGATGTATTAAATCAAAAACATTTAAATATTGATTTAACAGTTTTAGTAATCACTTTTATAAGATGTATTCTATAATTTCTTTCTTCAGAGTTTCCATTATATACTTCAAAACCCACTTATTGATACATTTATTTAATTTAAAAATGAAGCCAGAGAGATCTCCAATTCTAGGAAAAGATGGAGTAGACACACTTCTCTATATTCCACCAACTAAGTACAACTTAAAATTCAGTACATTATATAAAAAAACAAACAAGAAGTCTCTGAAAGGAAGAAGTTGGACCAGTGAGGGACCTTGGGACCTATGGAACAGCACAGCAATAAGTTCCCTAGTTTTTCTGTTTGCCTTCTATATATTCTAGACTGGGCACCAGAGAAGCCAGAAACACCAACAGGTACAGGGGGGAAAAAATCGCCCCCAAAGCCTGCTTTCTCTAGCCAAAGGGCCAGGAAAGGGTTACCCAGCAAGAAAGAAAAGTTTTAGACAATACTGCCCTACTCCAGCCACATACCATGAAAAAAGTCAAGGCCATACTCCCACTCCCAAGGTGTGCCTTCCTACTGCCAGGGTGGTGTCAGACAAGGCTAAGCAGGGAGCCAGGACATTCACCACCACCCAGTGGTAAAAAGAGATCCCCGTGGAGGCTACATGAGGAGCTTAAACATCCACCCCTGTCCAACAGTAACAAAGGCACCCTCTCCCAGAGTGTTCATGGAATCTGGACATCTACCTGCACCTGACAGCAACTGAGTGGTGTCCACCTTTGCCCACCAGCATGCCATCAGAGGAAGTCTGCTAAAACAAAATATTTAAATAAAATCCAGAGTCTAATACACAATACTCAAAATATACAGGATATAATAAAAAAATCACTCATCTTACCAAGAACCAGGAGAATCTTAACTCAAATGAGTGAAGATAATCAAACATACCCCAACATGGAGATGACACAGATGGTAGAATTATCTGATAGAGATTCTAAAGCAGCCATGATAAAAATGTTTCAGCAGCAATTACGAACATGATTTAAACAAATTTTAAGAAATAGGAAGGTTCAGGAAGGAAATAGAAACCTCAGCAAAGAAATAGAAGATATAAAAAAAGAAAAACAAATGGAAATTTTAGAACCAAAAAAAGCAATAGCTGAAATTTTAAAACCTCAGTGTATGGGGTCAACACCAGAATAAGAGGACAGAGGAAAGAATCAGTTAACTAAAAGACAGAACAATAGAAATTACGCAGTCTAAGCAACAGAAAGAAAAATGAACTGAAAACAATTAACAGAGCCTTAAAGATTTGTGACTATAACAAAAGATCTAACATTCCTCGTTTTGATATGTAAGATGTAACCAGTGGGGGAAACTGAGTGAAGGGTACATGAGATCTCTCTCTACTGGTTTTGGAATTTTCTGTGAATCTATAATGATCTAAAAATGTTTAAAATTTTTTTCCAAAAAAATGAAGTTAGACATCTTCTGAGATGAAGTTAAGTTAATCAGTTTGGCAATGTGCCTTTGCTTTTTAAGTAATCTCTATGTTGATCATTAATGAGCTAAATTTTCTACTCTAAGTTTTAGATGAAAAACTATTTAAGCTACATGATAAAATAGAAGTATTTTATCAAAATATAATACTGGCAAAAGTGGAATAAAATTAACACTGTATTTAGTTTCCCTATCCTTTCTGAGTATACACTGGGTTTGAGTAAACAGGGTGCCTATAAGTTTTAAAATAATAGGTACAATTAATTGTCATTTGATAAGTCTGATAGAATCTTTTTGGCATACTTTGCTTTCCTGAAATCAGAAACTCAAGTTCAAGGAGACAGGGAAAATTATAAAAGTTTCTAAACTTAAGAGCAAAATTATATATATTTAAACTGGATGATAATGGATATTAAATCATTATGGGGGCTTCCCTGGTGGTGCAGTGGTTGAGAGTCCGCCTGCCGATGCAGGGGACATGGGTTCATGTCCCGGTCCGGGAAGATCCCACATGCCGCGGAGCGGCTGGGCCCGTGAGCCATGGCCGCTGAGCCCGCGCATCCGGAGCCTGTGCTCCGCTACGGGAGAGGCCACAAGAGTGAGAGGCCCGCGTACCACAAAAAAAAAAAAAAAAAAAAAATCATTGTGGTATTTAGATTCCACTGGATACATCTAAAAGGGTGATGTAACAGTTTCACACTTAAATGTCAATATTTAGAAAATACCAGAAATCTGCATCCCTTTGCAATTATCTAAACTTATGGTAAAAATTCTTTGAGGTCATTTTAAAAATACATAGAAGGGCAAAAAAATGTTTGAAGACCATATCCATAAGCCCAGCATCTCTCAGACCTGACCTTCTTCCCAATGGTCCCAGACCACTCTGGGTGCTGACCATCTATCACCACCACATGGCTACATAGCCACTCACACTGGATTTGTAGGATTCAACCCCTCTTCTATTTGCACTTCTATCATAGTCACTACTGGATTCTTCCTAGGGCTAGTCTTAGAGTCAGGTGTTCTGGGTGTGGAGATAATAGACTTTCAATGCCAATCTAAACAAAAAGTGAATGAGACAATTAGTCAAGGAGGTTTGTGAGCACATTTGACCTAGGACTGCTTCTGACCCATTTGATCTTTTTAATGCTTCTTTGTCAGTTCTTGGTCTCCTTTACAAGTTGTGTTTAGTTTATTTTAAGAAATATTTATAAAAATCTCCTATATACATGACACTGTACTTTGTGCATAGATAGATAGCTTATATATCATTGCATATATATTTTGAACATACATATTTATATTGTGTGTACATTAAAAGGAAAATGTAAGTGAAATAAATTGATTAATATGCTCCTGAAATTTCTTCCAATTCAGAGTTTTTCTTTTCAATATTACTTTTTGAGTCAGAGTTTTTCATGTTTATGTCTTTCAACACAGTGTAGGATTTTCTTTCAAGTTGCTGATACTCTTTCTGCAAGTATTTGCCCACTTTTTTCTTGACTTTATGGAGAAGTTGTCAACAAAAGATTTCAAACAAGATTCATGATCCTTCTTTGAAAGCCTTCCTTAAATAGTGTGTTTACAATGAGGGTTTGCAGTTGTTCAGTCATGTTTCCATAAATAATAACCAACTTTAAGTATGTGCATAAAGCAACAACCATGTTATAACTGCTGTCTGCCCGGCCACCAGTGATCAGAAGATACCAGCAAATATAAAGGCTCTCTGATTTCAGAAATGATAAGATGTAGGGGAAAAACTGTGTTTTAGATTTGATCTAATATGGTAATATAAAGGAAAGAATCATTAACTTTCTCTAGGATGGTCTGGGTTGATTCTCAGAGGTCATACCTGAATATGTTTTTGTTCAATTGTTGTCTTATTGCTGGATAGGCCTCCATCAGGCAGATATGGGAGGGGGAGGAGAAAACATGGAGACATGAAGCAACAGGGCACAGTGGGGTATAAATGAGTTGGTGAGAGCTTAAGGTGAGCCTGGAAGCCACAAGGAGCCTAGATCTCAAAATAAAAAGCTTAGACTCTGTTGGGAAGGTAACTATGAGCCACTGAAATTTTAAACCAGTGTTAAGATATTAAAACCCACTCCAGTTGCACGGTAAAGGAGAAGATTAAGGGATATATTTCCAGAGAGCAAGGAAAACAGGAAAGTCTATTAGGCAAGAGAAAAGTGCTGCTGAATCGAACCCCGCCCCAATTCAACCCAAGCATGCATTAAACCTTTAAAACCAAGAAAAGAGCTTTATAGGTACTCTCCAGTAGGAGGCCAGCAATAGGAACTAGATAAAGTTCTTGTTCTCCAGAAAATGTATTAAGAACTCAATAAACATTTGCTGACAGGAGGAGAGAGAGAGAGAGAGAGCGCGCGAGCGAGAGAGAGAGCGAGAGAGCGAGAGAGCGAGAGAGCGAGAGAGCGAGAGAGAGAGAGAGAGAGAGAGAGAGAGAGAGAGAGAGAGAGAAAGAAGGAGGAGAAGGAGAGGTAGTAGTAGTAGAGGAAGGAGAAGGAAAAGGAGGAGGAATGCAGGGAAGGAAGGAAAAAAGAAAGAAGGAACGCAGAAAAAGAAAGAGAGAGAACTTTTCAAAGAATCAACATTTCAAGTAAGAGATGCTATCTGCATTTTGAAAGTTTAGAAAGATTATAATAGATGATAGAGGAAGACATCTAAAAGAACTTTTTCCCCACCGGGCGAAGTTCTGGTAAATTTCTTCATGCCTCCTTCTACATCTTTACCCTATCTCTCTTTACTCACATCAGGGTTAGAATTAGAATTTATTTCATTCTCGCCTCAGTTTCTGAGACTCCAGTTTTACATATGTTAGACTTTTTATATCATTCCATAGTACCTTGAGGCTCCATTCAATTTTTTCAATCTTTTTTCCTATGAATTCAGATTTGATCATTTTTATTAATCTATCTCAAGTTAACTGGTTTTCCTCTCTCATCTACAGTCTACTGCTAAGCTACAGTCTACTTCAGTAACTTTTTAAAATTTTAAGATATGGTATTTTTATTTCTATAGAATCCAAATGGTTTTTCATTATCTTTGTGGAGATTTTCTATATTTAATTCACTGCAAACATATTTTTCTTTACATCCTTAAGCATAGTTAAATAGTTGCTTTAAAATCTTTGCCTGCTAATTCTAACATCTTGTCCACCTCAGAATTTGTCTTTTCTCTTGAGAACGGATCATATTTTCCTGGCTCTTTAAATGTCTAGTTATTCAGGATTGTATCCTCAACATTGTAAGGATTGTGTTTTAAAAACTGATACTTATATTCCTCTGAAGAGTGTAAATTTTGTTTTAGTAAACAATTATTTGGTTGGAGTCAAACTGAAAACACTGTATCTTGGAAAATAGCTTAAAACTTAGTTCAGTTCTTTAATATTTGGCTGGAATCTGTCCCATGCATGGTTTGACATTTAGCCAGAGACTTGGGCAGATTTTATAACAGAACTTGGAGATCTCCCTCTCAAAGTCTCTGGAATTTCCTCTTCATTTGTCAAAACTGTGGTTGCCCAAACTTGTGCTCTGGTTCTTTAGGCCAGAAAAATTGAAAATTTTCTTTTAGAGGTTTTTTGTTTGTTTGTTTGTTTTTTGAGGTACGCGGGCCTCTCATTGTTGTGGCCTCTACCGTTGCGGAGCACAGGCTCCAGACGCGCAGGCTCAGCGGCCATGGCTCACGGGCTTAGCCGCTCCGCGGCATGTGGGATCTTCCTGGACCGGTACACGAACCCGTGTCCCCTGCAGCGGCAGGTGGACTCTCAACCACTGCACCACCAGGGAAGCCCCTCTTTTAGAGTTTTAGTGACATCTTGATGCCAACTTTGGCCTGCCCTCAGACTAAATACTATTGGAAAATGGGTAATTCATCCATGCAGTTCACTTTTTTAAAGTGTCAGCTTCTCTCCAGAATCTGCCTGCTTTTGTTCATTCTCTCATGCCTTTAGGTCACTGGTTTTTCAGTTTTGTCCAGAACTTATAGTTACCAGCAGGAGGGTAGGCTCAGTAGAGGTTACCCAAGCCACATTGGAAGGGGAGGTCAGATTATGACTAATCCTAATTATGATTTATAATTACTTACTGAGCCTTTGCTCAGTAAAGTAATTTGCTCGGTGATTAATAAATAGATAGATAGTTGGTAGATGATGATGATAGGTAGGTAGATAAATAAATAATGTCATTTAATCCTACAAGAATCCCCGGGGGAGGAAATTGTTATTGTTTACATTTTACAGACAAGGAAATGGAAGTGGAGAAAGGCTAGAGGTCACACTCCAGTAACAGATTCAAACCCAACTGTTTTAGAGTCCAAAGTCCAAATTCTTATTGCTTTAAGGAAGAAAATTAGCTCTCTCTACCAAAAGGTGCCCTGAGGCACCAAAGATGGCCCCAGGCAGGTTTCTTAATCAGAAACCAACTTTAAACTAGATGATTGCAGGTGCTTAGAAATTCATTTCCTTACTCACTTAAAGCAGTGTTCCCCAACTTGGCTTAACAGAAGGATCACCTGAGGGGAATCTCTGACTACAGATCAGAGACTTTTAATCAGTCTCCAGGGGCAGGGGATGAAAATCCAAATATTTAACAGGCTCTCCAGATGATTCAATGTTCTTCCCAGTTTGAAAACACTTACTTAGAGAAATGAGCACCTGGTACCCAAACACTTTATTCACAACTGTTTCCTGGTATAAATAATGACGATAATAAGAAATGCTAATTATCACCTAGAGCTTACCTCAGGCTCAGCAGGCTCTTTTCTAAATATTTTACATGTATTATCTCCTTTAATCCTCCCAGCAAACCTGTAAGTAAGTCACTCCTGCTTTTATGAGGAAACTTGTCCACAATCATACCAGGAAGAAGAGGAGCAGAGTTTAACTAGGCTGTTTGATTCTACGACCACTCTTTTTATGACCATGCTATTTCATTTCCACTTGTCCAATCTGCCACAACTGAAACAGGAGGGAAGGGGGCAGGGCACAACATTTGAAAGAATGACATAGCCCAAGGACATGACATAAACTGATTAGAACAAAATGAGTCCAAGATGGCAGAGAAGTCGACTTCCGCCAGACCCTGAGCCTCAGTATACACTCACTGTAACACATCAGCAAGCTAAATGACACACCCACCAACGTCATGACAGTTCCAAGGCCACCATAAGGATCAAAAAGTGGACAGTGGCCCAATTCCTTTAAATCCCCACCCCTTCCCAAAATAGCTGGAATACTCCTCCCACTCATTAGCCTATGAAATTACCCACCCTTATAAAAACTGACAACCCCATACCCTGGTGCCTTTCTCGCCTTCTGAGGTGGCCCACACTCTGTCTGTGGAGCATGTTTCTCTCTAAATAAATCCACTTCAGGACTTCCCTGGTGGCACAGTGGTTAAGAATCTGCCTGCCAATGCAGGGAACATGGGTTTGATCCCTAGTCTGGGAATATCCCACATGCTGTGGAGCAACTAAGCCTGTGCACCACAACTACTGAACCTGCACTCTAAAGCCCACATGCCACAACTACTGAAGCCCACGTGCCCTAGAGCCCGCACACTGCAACTACTGGGCCCAGGCACAGCAACTACTGAAGCCTGCACGTTCTGGGGCCCATGTGCCACAACTACTGAACCCGCATGCCACAACTACTGAAGCCCGTGTGCCTACAGCCCATGCTCCACAACAAGAGAAGCCACCACAATGAGAAGCCCATGCACATGACTGAAGCCTGTGACTATAGTCGTTGTGCAGGCAACGAAGAGTAGCCCCTGCTTGCCACAGCTAGAGAAAGCCTGCGCGCAGTAACGGAGACCCAACGCAGCCCAAAAGGAAATTAATTAATTAAATCCACTTCTTACCTATCTCTTTGTCTCTCACTGAATTCTTTCTGCCATGAGACATTAAGAACTTGAGCTTCATTAAGTCCTGACCAGGTGTGTGATCTCAGTTGGAAGACTGTGGGTTTTGGCTGGGTTCGAGTCCTGGCACACGGGTTCAAGTCCCAATCTGAGGTGCATGGTTTCACAACCACTCCTAAAAAGAAGTTTGTGTAAACATGTGGCCACTATACATATTTCCCAAGGGCCAAGAATAAGATTCATAACTCAGCCTGGAGAGAGTCCCTTTTCCTTGACTAAACTCATTGAAGCTTTGGGTCGTTCTCTGGGCAGTGTCAGAAGGTCCTGCTTCTTTGATTACTTTCAGCAGGAAGATAGGAGAAGAGTAGGAAAGAGCACCAGAGAGCACAGCCAACTGAATCACGACCTAGTTATTTCTACACACTTACAGTAGCAGCCCCTGCACTAGGTGTCAGTGTATAAACCAGATGAGGAGTTTACAGACTAAGGAAAGAGGAATACAACAAACACGATGCCAACTACTGCAAACTGACCTATTGACCACATGCACAATTCTTAGGGTCTTTTGTAGAAAATGGTGGCCACCAAAGAAGTTTCAAGTAGAGAGAGTCAGCCATTTCCTGACAATAAGTTATGCTTAAAACAAGTCAGACCAATAGATGTTTATTAACTAAAATTTTATTAGCAAAGCAAGTATTAAAAAAAAATTTCTTATGACTTCTGTAGACTGGAGAAGGCCTCCATTCTCTTCCCTTTCAGATGTTTTAACCACTAACTTGCATGAAAGGCTCATTTTAGGACAATGCCAAGTTTCCAGAGGCAGGATTCTGTCACCCTGATAGCCTGACAGAGTCTAGAGCTCATGGCTACAAACCAGACCTTTCAAGCGCAGTCCCTGAGGGTACAGTCACAAATCTTGCTGGATTCTTATACCCTATTTATGCTATTTATTCAACATTCATTGGATATTAAATTCCTTAATTTCACAACTGACAGCTTATTTTCTAATGTTCCCCACATTAAACAACAGGCTGCATTTTATGCAAATAGAAACCTATTTCTGACATCAAATATGCTAATTAGAAACAATGTTGTTGATGGAGATGTGGATAACTGGAGGGCCTGCAATAGCTACCTCTGGAGTGTGGTCCTTTCTGATAGAGTGCTTTCTGACCCTTCAGCTATACTTAATTAGCATCCTAGCTGACCAGTCTTGACCGTGCTTTCTAAATTAATCCCTGGATATGGGCTTAACCTACATTTTACATCTTATAATATCAGATTGTAATCTTAAAGAACTTTAAAGATAATTCCACTAACAACGACAAGAAACTAGAAACTATGGTAAGTGCTATAAGGAAGCCAATTACAGGGCGTTTGATTGAGAATAAGAAGGGAAACCCATTTCCTCTCACCAGGGACCCAAGACTGGAGAAGGCAGGGAGACTCAGGAGTCAGGGATCTCCTTTCCTGCTTTTTTCTCCCAGTCTTACTGCCTCAGTTGTCCAGAAGTACAAGCAGGGCAGAGCGGAGAATATTCGAGGGAGTGTAGATAATAGGAGTCATTAACAGTGAGAAGGGACAGGTAACTTGCATGCCAGGGGTCAACAGGAAAGCTTCCTGAAAATACCCCAACTCTTACCTTCCCCCGCCACCAACAGAGCTGGTGTAGTCATCTCAGTGGACCTTAGGCACATGGATTCCTTCTTCTCAGAATGCAAGCAATTCTAGGCTCTCAGAGCCCTTTTCTGCACAGACCACCTCTAACTGTTGTGTCTGATGCCTCCTCCACCATTTCTCCTTAACTCCTTCCCCTCTGTTCAGCCTCATCCAACACTTCTCTATGAAAGCCATCTCTGGTCATTCATACTTTCCAGCACAGCTTTTCCTCTGCTTCCTATTTCCTAAATAATGACAGAGAGTGGATTCTGCTCATTTTTATACTTCCAGTGGTGGGGCTTTTTTTGTTTTAACAACAAAAAATGTTATGTTCTGTATACTCATTATACAAAGAAATCAAGCAGTATATAAAAGAATAAGGACTAAAGCAATAATCATGTTAAATCCTACAACCCAAAGAGAACTACGGTCAGTAAACAAACTTTCAAATATCTTACTACAAACAAATACACATAAATTTGTATAATTTTACATAAACAGGGCCTTATTATGCATGTTAATTTTATCATAGCCATGTTTTTTTAAACACATATTTTGGCTTGCTTCCACATTCATACATTCTAATATAATCAAACATGTACACATATAGGGATGAGTTGTTTTTAATGAAAACATATTATGAATTCTTCCTTTCATCTTGCTTTTATCACTTAACAATGCATTATGGAAAATCCTCTAAGACAGTGGTTTAAATTTCGTTCTTTTTAATGTCAACATAATATTCCATGAAATTACCAGGGTTTATTTAACCATTCTCTTAAGGAAGGACATTCACTTGTTTCTAGATTTTGTTTGTTTGAGTTGTTTTGGGTTTTTGTGGGGGTTTTTGGCACTACAAACAATATATGAATACTTCTTTTACATATATATCCTTTATATATTGTCACTTTTACTTCTTTGACTATGTGTGAAAAATCTGCAGGCCATCAGGGATTGCTTTAAAATTTCTTACAACCACAAATAAGACTGCAACAAACATTCTAGTCTACACCTCTGATTGTTTCCTTAGGTTAAGTTGCGAAAAATTAAATTAGTAAATTAATGAGGTAGAACATCTTCTTAATGCACACTGCCAAATTTTTCTCCAGAAAGACTATGGTTGTAGCTTTTTCAATCTTTCTAGCAGTGTAAGAGTGCCTATTTTATAGCACCCTCCCTAGTACAAACTATTCTTCATTTCTTCATTAACGCTGTCTCATAAGAGCATCCCTAATCATAATCGTCACACTGTGTGTCCACATCTCTTGCCAGATCCTGAAATTTTGATGTTCAAATGCCAGTGGTTTACTTTTTCTTTTCTTTTTTTTCCTAAGGTGGCACTCTCTGTGAAGTACCTTTAGTAACTTCTGGAGCAAAAGGAATTCCCTTTTACTCTGGGGCAGTTTTCACTATTGTTGATTACAATCTAGGTTATATCCCAAAACAACCAATAATTTTATCTTACAAGAGACAACCTTTATTCCTTGAGGTTTCTAGCATTGATGAATATAAACTACAAGAATGAGGGTGTTTTCTTTTTTTTTTGCGGTACGCGGGCCTCTCACTGTTGTGGTCTCTCCCGTTGCGGAGCACAGGCTCCGGACGCGCAGGCTCAGCAGCCATGGCTCACGGGCGCAGCCGCTCCGCGGCATGTGGGATCCTCCCGGACCGGGGCACGAACCCGTGTCCCCTGCATCGGCAGGTGGACTCTCAACCACTGCGCCACCAGGGAAGCCCACTTGCTCATCATTTTTATGGCTGTTCCCTGAAGGCCATTTTCAATTTCCACCCCACTCCTGTCCCCACCTCTGTTACTAAGAGGACATGAGGGGAAGGGGATGTGCCAACAGAAACCTTGAATGCATAACCTTGGGGGCTACTCCTCCAGGTCTTTAAAGTAACTTCACAGAAATCGGTAATTTTTTTCTCAGTTCTTTGTTAAAAATTATAGTGTTACATGAAAGGGTAGAAAATATTTGTCACTTTCTTCATACTTATCCAAACATAATCAGTTACATCTTTTGGTACCAAAAATATCCATTCGTTTATTTAGTCCACAAATATTGAACACCTAGAATGTGCCAGGCACTGTGAACACCGTATCTGGTGGATGTGGTATTAACTTTTGGTCAGGTCAACTTGTTTAGGCAGGTCCTAACCACCTGAGAATGTGGAAAATGTTTCCACAACTCCACCCACAGTATGGCCAAAAAGATAAAGTTTAGCCACCCACAAGTTATTTTAGCCTTTTCCAAATCTACTATGTTCATATAGAAATGAACCTAGATTATAATCAACCTTCCATTATCTACAAGGAGGTAATAATATTTTCTATTATTCAAGTTGGTATGTTATTTAAAATAATCATTTCTGTTTGTCTTTGAGGTGTGTTCTGAAACATGCATATTCGATTTAATGCGGTCACGGCAAGCACTGATTAGTCACAAACTATGTCTGAAACAATCTTCGTCCTCAAACGGTGGAAGGAGAGTGACAACTCTGTGGGTCTCTTTTATAAAAGCACGAATCCCATTCATGAGGGTTCCACCTCATGACTTAAGCACCTCAAAAAGGCCCCACCTCCTAATACCATCCACTGGGCATTAGGATTTCAACATATGAATTGGGGGAGAGGGGGACACAAGTGTTCTGTCGGTAGCAGAAACATTTTTCAAGGTTACTAGATGATTTTCCCCTGCCCTGACACTATTCTGTACTTTGAGGCAGCAAAAACTTGCATGGTAAACTGCATTGTGCATTCTCCATGTTATGCATTCTTGCACCATGTTTGTGGTGTTAGGACACAGGATGGTTATCAATGAGCCAGGAAGCACTCTTCTCAGGTTACCCTGTGTGGTGTGCTCTGCATATGAATTGTTTAATCCTCTTTCTACCAGTTATTCTGGCTTCTGATGAAAGGGTTTTGACTCCTAATGCCCAACAAAGTGTATGCAAATAATGGTGCTGAACTTATCTCTGTTAAACAACGGGAACAACAACAATAAACAACAATAAAAACATCCCATGAAATGGGAAAATGCAACTTACATGATAGCTTGAGTCTCCTTCAAGGAAATGACCATGGAAAAGGAAAGAAAAATCTGTAGACAATGAGGGATTGGTGCAAACACTTTAACCTAACAATAGGCTCCAGACATTACCTTAGCTGACACCAGTCTGTGGCTTCCGAGAATTTGAAGAAAACGAGGAGGATTGATTTCCAATGTGCAATACTAAGTCCCCATTTCCTTAGGGGCTGTGCTAATCCTATCCTTTCTGATATTAATTCCATTCCTTCCAGGAACATATGGACCACACCCTGAGGGGAAGTGAGGCAGGAAGTGAGCTCAGAGGCAAGCCTTTGAACTTCACACCCTCCAAACTAATTTTGAAAGCTTATATGAAAATTCCAAATATAGTACTAATGATTTAAATTCAACAGTACATTAAAATAATAATTCATTATCTCACCAAGCATAATTTGTTACAGTAAGTTTGTTAATATAACATTTTAAACATCAAAATAAGTAGAAAATATAATAGTGCATTCAGAAGACGTGTTTGATAAAAATTTATTCTTAACTTTAAGGTCTCTAAAAATTAGGAATAGAAAACTATTTTCCTATAATGAATACCTATTTCAAACCAATTGGTAATATCATAGTCAATGGTAAAATACTGTACATATTTCTAGTAAAATCTGAATGAAGCAATAACGCCTACTAAAATAATTATTACACAAAAATCCCTCATCTTTATTCAAAAATATATATTAAGCACATACATTTTTCTTGGCCCTGGGGGTATAAAAATGAACAAAATAAAGTCTGTTGTCTTGAAAGTTCTCACCAAACAAAAAGATATAAAGATATAGCTATTGGAGGGGCTTCCTTGGTGGCACAGTGGTTGAGAGTCCGCCTGCCTGCCGATGAGGGGACACGGGTTCATGCCCCTGTCCAGGAAGATCTCACATGCCGCGGAGCGGCTGGGCCCGTGAGCCATGGCCACTGAGCCTGCGCGTCCGGAGCCTGTGCTCCGCAACGGGAGAGGCCACAACAGTGAGAGGCCCGTGTATTGCAAAAAAAAAAAAAAAAAGAAAGAAAAAAAAAAGATATAGCTATTGGAAAGGAGAAAGAAAATTATTGTCACTTACAAATCATGTAAGTTTATGTAGGCAGTAGTTTGTGTAGAAAATATCAGATAATAAACTGAAAATGAACTAGAATTAATAAGTGAAATTAAAAACATAAATGCCTCCAAATTAATATTGGGAGGAAATGTTATGCATAAAGTAATAAAAAGATAAAATAATTAAGTACCTTACCAAGGAATATGCAGACACCAGAATGAATGTGAAGAGTACTAGAATATGCCACCCCAAAATATGCCTCTTTGGCATATGGATTATTTGGGGCCAGACTACTGAGATCCAGCAAAGGCAGGGCAATCTATTTACCTCTCCCTAACTGCCTAAAAATAGACCACAGTTGACTCTTGAACAACTCAGGAGTCAGGGGCGCCAACCCTTCGAGCTGTGGAAAATCTGCATATAAATTATAGTCTGCCCTCTGTATCCACAGTTCTGCATCCATGGATTCAACCAACAGTGGATCATGTAGGACTGTAGTATTTACTATTGAAAATAATCCACATATAAGTCGATGCACACAGTTCAAACCATGTTGTTCAAGGGTCAACTGTAGAAACATCCCCTTTTATGAAGGAAATTTTCATTTGTAAAGGGGTCTCCACACCCAGAAGAGAGCTACCCCTGAGATAATCCTTATCACCTGAGACTCTTACCTGCATAAGACAACACTTATTTACCATCTATTTTCTCCCCTCACCTTCCTATATAACTTGCCTCTTTGCCCTGAAGCCCCAAACCCCTTTTTCTTCGTTAAGTGTCAGATGGTATAGAGCCTCAATCATCTGGCTACCAATTTGAGTCTCGTTTCTTTATACAAAACTCTGGACATCAGTCATCATAAGTAATGAAAATTGTTTTTTCTCTCTTTAATGTCTTTACCAGTGTGAATCTCAGGCCCTAGCCATTGAACCTATGAAGGCAGAGGAAGAGGGTTTTTTCCTCCCCTACAAGTGAAACTATAAAGTCTACAGAAAGATCCCAAAGAAAATATGACCAAGTGGAAAGGCACACTAACTAATCTCAATTTCTTCCAAAATAATATATATAGCTTGAATACAATATCAATTAAAAGAGCAATGACTTTTAAAAAAATTTGACAGACATGATTCTAAATTTAATCTGAAAAATTAAAAAGCAAGACTACCTGAGAAAATCTTGAAAAAGATAAATGATAAAGGAGGGGTTTCTTTACCAGATATTTTAAATCTTCAGAGCTACAGTAATAATTTTTCAAGTGTCTAATTCTGAGAAAATATTCAGACGAAACAATAGAACTGCAAATTTATAGGATAAGGAATAAATTATTCAATAAATAATTTTGGTTACATCAACAATTTAGAAACAATCCATTTAGAACCTCACATTACAGATGAATTTAAAAAATTAAACATAAAAATAAGTTACTCAAAAAGTTAAAATATAATTATGCCAAGACCCAGAAACTATACTCTTAGGTATACAGCAAAATAATTAAAAGCAGATATTCAAACAAACACTTGTACACAAATGTTCACAACAGCACTATTCACAATAGCCAGAAGTGGAAACAACTCAAATGTATACCAATGGATGAATGGTTAAAAATATATAGTATATCATATAATGAAATACTATTCATACAAAGGATTGAAGTGGTTATGTTACCAGAGTTGCCACCAGACCCTTGCAAAACCCCTCCCTTGAAAAGGAGCTAACATATATTTTTAAGTCACAGGTCTGTACACAAAGAAAGGAAGCTATAGGAAGAACCAGAGAGAACCAGCTAAAACCAAGATGGGATTAATCTGACCTCCAGCTGACCCTGAGTCTCATTCTACACTGATTTTACTACATTAGCTAACACACCTACAAGCACCACAATGGGAATTCAGTGACCAAAAAACCATTTCCAGGAAAGCCCTGCCTCTCTCCCAGAAAACTAATGCCTATGCCTCCCCATCATTAGTCTCACTCCTCCCCATAATGTCCTTAGTCCTTAAAATAAATTCCTCTCACCATTAAGGAGAGAAGTTGATTTGTGAAATAAATTCCCACTTCTCCAGTCTCTGGCAATTGAATAAAACTTGCATTGCTTCAATCTCAGTTTTGGTTTCATTTTTGGCTGTATGAACCCAACAGAAAAAGAAGGCAGAAGCCTAGGGCTCAAGCAGGGGTCCATATGACTTAATTTGGTAACAGTTATACATGCTCCAAGATGGATGAACCTAAAAAATATTTGTTGGGGAGGAAGAGTTTTTCCTCTACCCTTCTAGGGTCTTCTAGCTGGCCTAAGAATTAACTGACATGAGACGGATTTTCTCCTGTTGGAGAAAATCAAACAAAAGTTTAATAACATGCATACATGGGAGAGACCAAACTGAATAACTCCCCAAAACTAACTAACTCCCCAAAATGGCTGACACCCTCACCTTAAATACCATCTTTAGCTAAAAACAAAAGAGGTGGTTGGGCCTAGGGATTTGGGGCTTCCAAGGGAAGGAAAGCAATTCATGTGGAGATGGAAAAGCAAATGTTTGGTAAACAAATGTCTGCTGGGCTATTCAGAGACAGTGGGACAAAGAGAGTAATTTTAACAAATAGACTTTGCTGGGTTCCTCTCTGTTGACCACATCTATCTAGTTCATATTATCTATGGTGATGGCTCCCTTGTCGGAACAAGTCCTACATTCTTCTGGGCAGTTATGGAGAAGGTCAATGGTTCTTCCTGAGTCTTTGGGGTCTTAAAAATAATCTGCCTAGATTAATCCTCATGCCAAAGAAACACATTTTGGGGTGGCAAGTTTTGCTCCATACACATTATACTAAGTCATATATTTTATAAATTAAATGGTTATTCATATATGTAAAATATATACATAATACATTAAAATATATAATAAATATGTATAATAAAATGATTAGTTATGTGAATTTCACCTCAATAAAAATGTAAGTATATAAAATTACAGAAAAAAACATGGATGCATATGCTCTAAAATCTGGATTTGGAGGAGCTTTCTATATATAAAATCATGAAAGAAATCAAAGGAAAGGATGAATACATTTGATGGGTGAAAATATTTATAATTTGGTGAGTCAAACTAAATAAGAAAATGTACTATATAGATAGGATTCTGAAAAAATATGAGTCATTATGTCTCCAAACTTGCCTGCCTCATTTATAACTCTTCTCTGGTTCTCTAACCTCTTGTTAATCTGATCTAAAGAACCAGTTGAAAGACTATCAGACATATACATAAAATTTGTTTCACACCTTGCCAACAGCATGAAATAAGCCTTAGTATAGGGTTTATGAAGACACTATTTATGCCCACAAAGTGTTGAATTTAAAAAGGAGCAGATCATAGCAAGATTTGTCACAAGTCTTACTTTGGTTCACCTATAAACAGATTTTATTAGATTTTTATTTAGATGCTCTGGGCAGATTGTTTAATTTTGAAATTAAGTTTCCAGTGGAGTTTTAAATACTTGAATTCTAGAAAGGCAGCAGCTTTTAACCTTTGTATTTCTCTTTTAAAAGCTAATTAGGAAATCAAACCCCAAAGGACTGAATCCATAAAATGTTGGCTTTGTTATACTGATGGAACAATTTAAGTCACCTGCTATTTTGGTGTCATCTGATTAGTCACTGGAATGAGATATTCAAAGAAATTTTAAAAGATTTTTAAAAATAATTTAGGAGCTCCACCGCCTTGGTTAATATTAGAAACTATTGCTTGGAAAATTAAATCTGAATAGAGAAGTATTTTAGACTTTCTTATCACTCCTGGCTAAATGTTTCCTTAATTTATTATGCACTTGATCAGTCGGTAAACTTTGGTGATAATTCCTAGCTGTGGTGTCAGCTGGAGCTCCAGAGCCGGCCCATTATCTCTGTGGGTGCCCTGGCGCCCCGTGGGCACTCACCACAAACAGCTGGAGTCCACTAAGGGGAAAAAAGAGCACTAAAGCTCTTTCTACCTCCAAAGGCATTTCCAGCCTGGGAGCACTTGAAATGCTCAGCGACATTCAAAATTCCCCTTTACTTCAACAGAAGGTTCCATTTACAGCTATGATCTTCGACCTCTTCAAATGAGTCTAAAATACCTCCTGACACTGAGGTGATTTTTTCCCCTTTTATCTTAAATATGGCCAGGATCCTATGAAATCCCAATGTGCAGGGTGACCCAGGTATGTGTGCCTCAGGGATGAGCTTCCTAGGACTCCCCTGTCAGCATCTCCATTTGAATTTTCTTCTCTTAAATACCAATCGTGTGAAGCATATTTCTCGTTAATTTAATCTTCAAGAACAAACAGATTTTTTTTCCGTTCGGCAAGTGGAACTACTGAAAGTGAGCAAAACCCTGTGGGGCCCTCCCAGTACAAATCTTTCAGTGTCTCCGTTTTTTTATCTGTAGGAAATAGCCTTCATTCAACCTCCTTGACCTTCCCTGAGTTCCAAAGGGCAGGTTCAAAAGTTGCTAATCAGGGAAGGGAGGGGCCGCAGAGACAAGGGAGGAGCAGACAAGAAACAATCGTGCAGCAATGGGGAAAGGGTCCTAGTACCTCCTCAAAGAATATACATAACAGTCTGCTACAGAGCTCTGAGTCACACAGGAACTAGGGCCTCCACCCACGTGTTGGATGGTAACTTCAGTCTGAGCACAAGCAGTGGAACCCAGACTAGTTGGAACCAGAAGGCTGATGATTGATATTCCTGGATCACCGCCCTGTTACCTCACCACCAACCAATCAGAAAAAAGTCACACACCCTGCAGCCCTCTCCCCAGATTTTGCCCATAAAAGCTCTTCCCTGAAGACTAATAGAAATTTCGGGCTCCTAGAAGTGCTTAGGAGAGGTGTATGTGCCAAGGAGTAATTAAACAATATGTGTGGATGGCAAATGAGAAGCCCACAGAGGAAGAGTAGGCTTACAAAGGAGGGTGGGCTTCATTCTGCTTTGAGGTCCGTGAGTCAGAGATGAAGTTGTTCTTCAAAGGTAAAGGATTTTGCTTATAGAAGTGAAGAGGAAGAGAAGAAAGCATTCCTGACTGTGGCCACTAGTCTCCAAAGACCATCACCATCAATTCCCTCCCACCTCATACCCAAATGATGTTTGTGCCATCAAGAGTTGGATCTAATTTCCCAACCGTTGAATATGGGCCGATCTTAGTGACCCCTTCTAACTAGTAGAAAGGGGCAGAGGTACACTGTGTGACTTCCAAAACCAGATTTTAAAAGGCCATGCCACCTCTACCTAGTGTGTGTGAGGTGCTTGCTTTTGGAACCCAGACACTATATATTATGAGGAAGCCCAGGCCTCATGGGGGAGCCCATGTGGACAGGAGCCAAGGACCCCAGCTGTCAGCCCTGGCTGAGCCCACAGCCACTATGAATTGCCACACCTCCAAATGAGGAAACCTTTGAGGTGACTCCAGCCCCAGCGACTGTCTGACTTCAGCCTCATGAGAGAACACAGGTGAGAATCATCTAGCTGAGCCCAGTCATCCTCTACCACCCTGAGTGAAAACAGTTGTGTGTAAATGACTGTTGTTTGTAAGCCAGAGTATTTTGGGGTGGTTTGAAACAGGAGGGAAGGGGGCAGGGCACAACCTTTAAAAGAATGACATAGCCATAGGACATGAAAAAAACTGGTTAGAATGAACTAGGTCCAAGATGGCAGAAGATTCTACTTCCAGTAGACCTTGAGCTTCATTATACACTCATTGTAATGCATATCCATGCTAAATGACACACCCACAGGCACCATGACAGTTCTGAGGCCAACCATAAAAGGCCAAAAAGTGGGTAATAGCCCTATTTCTGGAAATCTCCACCTCTTCTCCAAAATAGTTGGGATAATCCTCCCACTCATTAGCCTATGAAATTACCCAGCCCATAAAAACTAACTACCCCATATTTTGGGGCCTCTCGTCTTCTGAGATGGCTCACACTCTGTCTGTGGAGTATGTTTCTCCCAGGGCCATTCTTACCTTTTGAGATGGACCACGTTCTGTCTATGGAATGTGTATCTCTCTAAAAGAAATCCACTTCTCACCTATCACTTTGTCTCTCACTGAATTCTTTCTGTGACAAGACATCAAGAACCTGTGCTTGGGCTTCCCTGGTGGCGCAGTGGTTGAGAGTCCGCCTGCCGATGCAGGGGACACGAGTTCGTGCCCCGGTCCGGGAAGATCCCACATGCCGCGGAGCGGCTGGGCCCGTGAGCCATGGCCGCTGAGCCTGCGCGTCCGGTGCCCGTGCTCCGCTACGGGAGGGGCCACAACAGTGAGAGGCCCGCGTACCGCAAAAACAGAAAAAAAAAAAAAAAAACCTGTGCTTCATTAAGTCCTCAGACCAGGTGTGTGATCTCAATTAAGAGACAGTGGGTTCAAGTCCCAATCTGGGTTTTGTGCGGGTTTGAGTCTCAGCCCTTGGGTTTAAATTCCAATCTCGGTGTTGGCTGGGTTTGAGTCCCAGCTTGTGGGTTCCAGTCCCAATCTTAATTGTGCAGTTTCAGCTTCTTACATAGAAGTAGAAACTAGAGCACAAAGGAGGAAGCTGAAGTAACAGCACAGGGTCACTGAACAACAGCCTGACGTCGGGCATCACAGGCTCACTGAAGTTGAGGAAAGGGGATAGAAGGAAAGCATGGCATAAGGCTGCAGGGTCAGGCACAGGATATGGACAGTTGTTGATGCCATACCAAGGGGGGCAGTCTATTCTATGGGCAATGGGGAAGCCACTGAAGTGGTCTTAGAGGGGACGTGGGAGGTTAATATGATCAGATCTGAGACAGCCCTTCTAGCAGCAGTGTGCAGAAGCCCTGGGAATACTCCATTCATCCCAGTAGGGAGGGTGAGGGGCCCTGAAAGAAGGCCAGAAAGAGGAGGGATGGAGCATGGAGGGAAGATTTAAATGTGCTAGGGAAGATAATCTACAGGATTTGGAGGTTGCCTGCATTTGAGGTTGAGGGGAGGAGAAATTAAAGAAAACTTGTTCATTCATTAAATTCTGATTGACAGACTACTAAGTACTAAGCATGTTTCTGAGCCCTGAGGATAAAGCAATGAATAAGGCATTTGGTCCCTCATGAACTTATATTCTAGTGAGGAAGAAAAACAAATGGGTTTAAATGAGTTTAAGACAATTTCTAGTTCATGCCTTTTCTCTTAATCCATCTTCTCATATACCAGGCAGTATACAGGAGAAATGGACAATTTTCCAGAAAATAAGATGAACTCCTTAATTTAACATTCTGATGGTGATCCACGGGCAAATTATCTGGGTGCTGGAGAGAGTTCAGGACTTGTTCTTTGATACTGTTAGACCCTGTGTGGAAATCCAGAATCATGGAGGTCAAAGGAGTACCCTGGGTTGTCTCTTGTGGTCTTTGGTTCCAGAGACCACGGCCATGTGGCCAAAAGGAAGCATGAAGGACACACTTGAGCTAGGGAGGAAGTGATTCTCATTCATTTTTCTATAGTCAGGTAGGCATTTGTTAATTCAGCAAATATCCATCATTCTGACTGCTGGGCATACTGTAGTGAAAAAGAGAAAGAAAACCCCTCAATTCATGGGGCTTATATTATATTAGGGAAGACAGATAATAAGAGGTAAAGAAACAACATAATATCTGTATAGTAGCTTCCTATTGTTGCTGTAACAAAATATCAGAAACTTAGCGGCTTAAAATGCCACAGATTCATTATCTTACAGTTCTGAAGTTTAGAAGTCTGAAAATGGATCTTATGGGTTAAAGTCAAAGTGTCAACAAGACCGCATTCTGAGAATCCATTTCCTTGCTTTTTGTAGCTTCTCGAGACCACCTGCATTACTTGGCTCATGGCCCCCTTCCTACAACAGCCTCATTCTGACCTCTGTTTCCCCTGTTAATCTCCCTCCCTGACTCTGATCCTCCTGCCTCCCTCACATAAGTACTCTTGTCCCACGCAGACAATCCAGGATGATCTTGATATCCTTTACTTAATTACATCTGTAAAGTCCGTTTTTCTATACCTTTTGCTATGTAAACTGACAAAATTAATGACAGATTCTGGGGATTAGGATGTGACATTTTTGGGGACCATTATTCATCCAACCACAGTCAAGTTCTGACTACTATGAAGAAAAATAAAGCAGGATAAGCAGATGGAAGGTATGACTGGGGAGAAAAGGAATGAAAGGAGAGGTCAAATTGGGGCCTGATTATGTAAGATTTTTAAACTGTGGTAAGGACTTGGGAGTTTATTTTCAGTGTGTAGGGAAAATTCTGGAGGATTGGCCAAGTGTGGCATGACTTGGTTTACAGTTTTGAAGGTTTACTTTTGATGCCATGTGGAGAAATTTTTAAGGAATTTCATTCCAAAGAATAACAGAAAAAAAGGACTGAAGGACAATGCATTGTCAAAGGAGGTGTTGTTGCTTTTGTTTTTATTCATTTTTTCACATTAGAGATATACCAGCAAGTCTATGTGCCTGTGGGAATAGTCTAGTGAAGGAGAAATGGGTGATACAGGAAGAGAAGGGAATAAAAGCAGAGGCAAAGTCCTTGACTGGGCAAGAAGGCAATAGGATCCAGTGCACAAGACGAGGGGTTAATGTACGATAGGAACAGAGACTATTCTTCCTTCATTAACAAGTGGGAAAGGTAGAACCAGAGGGAAGGGACAGACGTAGGGAGACCAGTACACTGCACCTATTTCCCTGGTGGAATAAGAAGCAGGGGCATTGCTAAATCCATGTGTGTGTGTGTTGGGGGGGGGGTGTTACAGGAGAAAACTAAGCGTGAAATATTTGAGAGTGACAGAATGCTTTGACTATGGAAATGTTGTAGGTTTCCTGGGCAATATTGAGAGCCCCTTGAGGATTGTAGTCATTAATTTAAAGCCAGCAACATCGCCTGCATGCTTTGGTTTCAGCCATGATCAGCTGCTTGGGAACAGTAATGAAGAATATGAAAAGTTGGATTTGATCATGATTAGAGTTTTGAATGTGAACACAATGGAGAGAGAAGGGGAGAACGGATTTGAGGGTGTGTAAGGGAACAATTATAAATATGGACTCTGGCATTTAAATTATATAAAGGAGCAAAGTGAGGACATGGGGCATTGAAGGACAGCAGAAAGAGGTAGGGTCAATGGATAGAAGGTCTCAGGGGGATAAAAAATTATTGGTATGGGGCTATTAGTGTGAGATGGAAAAATAGGAGGTAATGATCAGAGAGGGATGCCTCAAATTGAGATTTTGAAAGAGATGTATGTAAGGGTAACAAAGCATACCATGGATTTGGATAACTAAGGTGCAATGGAAGACAAGAACATTAGAAGTAAAGACAACGTGTTGGACAAATTATCCATATAGATATAAAGGATATAAAAGATACAAAGGATAATAATAGAATAGTGATAGGGAAACTTCCAGTGATCCAGGGCCTAAATTCTTCAACTAGTTAAGGCAAAAGATTAGAAGGATGGTAAGTGATTATTAAAAAGAGGGGTACCAAATAGCATAGTCAAATCATTGGGTGGGGTCAGGGAGGCAGGGGAATGATGGTCTGGAAGTGGGAATGAAGAGCATTACCACTCTAGGTCCAGTGGTCCATGGGGTGGTGGGAAGGAAAACGGCCATCATTTGAGAAAGCTACAGGGAAAACGCTGGCCTCAAGGGACAGCCAGATTTCCTTAGGAACGAGAAGGTGGAATGCACTTTGAAGGATTTAGGGGATTTTGCTGATGACCCTCAGTGAGTTCTAGAAAATACAGTTGCCAAGTTTAAGGCTCCGAGGTGTAGGAACTGGGGTCGGGAGAGAGCTGCATGGAGCCATGATGGGGATAATACCCTGAGCACTCATGGGATTAGTCTGATGTTCTCTCAGGGCAGGAGCCAGAGAACATTTTCTGTAAAGAGCCAGACAGGTTTTGTGGAACGTAAGTTCTCTGTCACGACGATCACTCAGCTCTGGCAGTGCAGCCTCAGATGTGCGTAAACGAATGAGGGTGGCTGAGTCCCAGTAAAACTTCATTAGAGGAAACTGGTAGTTAGCCGACCCCTGCCTGAGGTGGAGTTGATTGATGAGTTTTGGGGACTGTTAGTTGGGTGGTTGCAGGCATAAAGCAGGTTGAGGTCAGAGGAGGGTGGTGGGAATAGTATTCTCACGGAGAGTTGATGTTATTCTAGGGCCCTGCATCCTGCCAGCAGGGTGAGAGCTGGGTATTCCCTGTGGCATCTGGACCTCTGCGGGCCCACTCAGACCCTGCTGTGGCCTCCTGGGTTTTAGCTAGACTAATGGGTAAATGGTGTGGTCACCTTCCAAAACGCAAGTGAGGAAGAAGAGACACTTTTGAGGGAAAAATGTTGAGTTTCATTTATGATGTTGACTTTGTTATCCAAGTAGAGACGACCAATAGGATTAGGGTCTGGAGCTCACAAGATGTCTGGGTGGGACATATAAAGGCACCGTCCTTGGGCAAAGGATAAATTGAAGTCTCAGGCTTTAATTGAAGGCAATCCCCTTGGGAACATTTAAGGGCAGGCAGAAATGGTTTCCAGTTTTATATATTGATAAAATCAATCCCATGTTTTCTAAATCCCATCCTCATTTTGTGCTGGATGGGCACCAAGATTTTGAAAAGTATGAGTTGGAAAGTTTCCACCATTCACAGATCAGATAAATGCACTACTTGTTTGAGGTTGTATAACCGAGGAATGAGTGCATGAAAAAAAGTCTTGAATCTCCTGCAATTATTTCAGTAGAGCACAATGATTAATGAGTTGAGGGATGAAATATCCTCTTTCCTTTTGATGGCTCATTTTTCTGCCCATCATCACCTCTAGAAGAGGACAAAGAAATGAAATCATTTAACATTACTACCAATTAACAGCTTCTGTGGAGAAACTAATGGAAACTCTAGCATAAGTGGACGTTTTTAGGTTGTCTCTTTCTGTGCCCTGAGAACTCAGAAAATCAGTATGAGGTAGTGGAAATGTGGTCTGTGCTGAGAATCTGAAGACCTGAATTTGAGGTGGTTTAGGTACAAACAGGACATGTGACCTTGGCTTCCTCACTTAACCTCTCTGCCCTGCAGTGTTCTCACTTGTAAAGTGCCAACTACATGCCAAGTATATGGCAGACATCTTGCATACCCCTTGCTTCGTTTAATAATTCCTACCTGGGCTTCCCTGGTGGTGCAGTGGTTGAGAGTCCGCCTGCCGATGCAGGGGACACGGGTTCATGCCCCGGTCTGGGAAGATCCCGCGTGCTGCGGAGCGGTTGGGCCCGTGAGCCATGGCCGCTGAGCCTGCGCGTCTGGAGCCTGTGCTCCGCAACGGGAGAGGCCACAACAGTGAGAGGCCCGCGTACCGCAAAAACAAATAAATACATAAATAAATAATTCCTACCTAAAACAAGGTTGCTGTAAGAGCCACGGGAAATGGATATAAAAGCACCTTGTAAAACATAAAGCAATACACCACATAAGGCATTCTATAACACTAATCACGGGTTTTCAGTGGCCCTAATTGCCACAGAAATAGCAATCAGTTTGCCCATGTCTGAAAGCCTCATTTTGGGGTTCAGTTTTCTTTTGTGTTGCTATTTTTCTTCCTTTTTTTTTTTTTTTTTCTTTTTTGGATGTGCCCCACGGCATGTGGGATCCTTTTTCCCCCGACCAGGGATCAAACCCATGCCCCCTGCCTTGGAAGGACAGAGTCTTAACCACTGGACCACCAGGGAAGTCCCTGTGTTACTGTTTTTCGTTATTGTTCTTAGGTTAAGGAACCAAACCTCCCACTTACTGCTTATGTTTTATACTAAAATTGCCAAACTCAGAAAAGGGAAGGTAAAGTTCTAAAATTCTTCAGTGACCCGAGGCCCAATCCTCTTACTAAATGTGCTGTGACTTTTAAAAACCCCAATCTGCTGCCCTTTCTAAAGCTCCCCTTAGCAAAGTAAAGGGTTTGGAAAAGGAATCCACAGAGGTGCTCTTTTCTGGCCTGAGGAGGCAGTGCCATTAGGATATTATGGCATTCTTGCATTATAATTTACACCTGCATTTCATGCATTTTATTCACTGCCAATAATTATTGAATAATTACTGTGTTCTCCCACTGCGGCCTCTCTTTGTACTCCCACTTCTCCCTAGGGTTTCAGCTAGATTGTTGCCTCTTGAAAGTTTCTTTCCTTCTGAAAAGCAGGCAGGTGGCTTGTAATTGTTATTTTTGAGCCAAGCATTTAAATAGGCAAGCTTTCTACCCAGTACCCTATCTCCCCGGTTTCCGTGTGTACTGTTTACTGGAAGGATAACAGGAAGCAGCTTGTCCTAGGAAGTCACTGCTACTTAAAGACTTTAAAATTCATGTGTTTGTGACTCCCGCGTTACCTATTTTCATGTAGCATCTTCCAAATCTGCTAAGCTGATTTGAATTGAGATAAATTAGATCATTTGCAGCCCAACTTGCCTGCCAAATTCAAACTGGCACTTGAAGCACTTTCTGTATGTTTGGGGGTTTGTTGGAAGACAAAATCATCAAGACTTAGCTATAGTGAAGGAGTTTGTTTGTTTTCCTGTATGGAAAACAAGTTAACTCCTGCTTCTTTTTGCTTTTTACTCCTTTGCTGCAAAAAAAATAAATAATTCCCCAGTCACCTGGTTAGTCTGTCTCCATATACATCCTCTAACTCAGAGATTTCTATCTTCTTGCCAGGAAACAAAAACTTCAGAGATTATAGATAAATCTAAAGTACTAGGTATAATCTGATTGCTTTACCTACAGGATCTTTTAGTCATTTCAGTGTCACTGCTCCCGGGGAAAGTTTTGTTAAGACTGGAATCTTTACTCAACATTCCTTTCTGTTAAAAACCTATAATTACTCTTGGAACGAACTTAAACTTTTGTTACTTCCCAAAGAGTGCTTACGCTGAATCCTAAAGTGTTCATTCGGTTTTTGCCACCTACTTTACAACCACAATGAAACTCAATATATGATGGTTTAATAGACAAGTGTTTCTTGAGTCTGATTATTGAAAATGGAGACAAAAGCTGTTCTGGACTCCAAAGCTTTCACATAATTTATTATTCCACACATTTATTATTGTGTATTTCACAATAAATACACAAAGGCTGCTTTCTGTATTTATTCAGACTTAGAACTTGTAACCAAAATGACCCAAGCCCTGGTATCACAGGATAACTGAATACTTATTATTAGAAGGCAAATTTTACTGGATAAATACAGACATTGCTCAAATTGGTTGTACAGTGTAACACCCAGCACTTACTAAGGCAAAGTTGTTTATACTCATCTCTTAGTTAATCCTCACATCAAGGTCTCCCTAAAGTAGGTGGGTAGAAAGTAGGAAATAATATGATCCTCTGCGTTATAGCACAAGAGTTGAGCTACTTGAAATTGGTTTGGAAATCTAAGCTCGGGACACTCAGAATATCATCTTGTTCCCGGGAGCCTCCTCAGTTTCCAAGTGATCTTCCCATAAGAAAAGAGAAGATAATAAATAGAGTCATAGGAATGTTTGAAACTTCATTTTGTGTTGCTGTAAATAATACATTCCTTTAAATAATATCCCTTTGTAAGCTCATTTATCACCTCACCCAGCCGTCTCTATTATAAAAAACTCAGATTTGGGAGATGACAGATTGGCAATCCCAATGCCCCAATTGTTATAAAATGTTTGATAAAGTTGAAGTCTGCCTTCATGTATATTTTAGACATTGGTCAGTTTATTCATTTAATAAATTATTACTGAACATCTGTACATGTTAGATACCGCACTAAGGGCTGGTGATAAAACAAATAAAGCATAGCCCCTGCTCTCCCTAGGACCCTCAATGATGCTAAGTGTAAAATCAGAATCAAAATCTAGGAGATGAGATTATTTAGATAGAGAAAGGACTGACCTCAAGAAATAATCTGTGCATGGCCAAGATGTTACAACACATAACCAGTACACAATCACTTGTGTTGAGTCAGAGATATTAACTAATCCAAATACAGTAAATAGAAGAAGGTGAAATAATTCACTTACTCATATATCATGTATTTATCATTCGCATACCTTTCCGTGCCCTCACAGAACTTACAGCCCTTATTTACCAGTGTCTCCCTCAGTTTTCCCAGCTGTGAATATGTCCCCACATCCATTCAGTTGCCTAGACCAAATAGCAGGAATCAACCTTGATTCACCTCTTTCCTTCAACCTCAAACCTCCCCTGACCTCTCACCCCCAATTCAGAAGCAAACTCGGCCAACTCCAAAACACACTGAATGTACACCGTCTCACAGTCTTCAGTCACTGCTCTTGTCCAGCCCCGCCACCTCTCGTCTGGCCCTCGGTGGAGCCCTAACTGAGTTCCCTGCCTCTGTTCTGCCCTTCCAACCCCAGCACACACACCATCCATTTCCAACTCAGCAGCCAGAGCAAACTTCTTAAAATGGAAACCAGCTGTATGTCAATTACATCTCAATTTTAAAAAAAAAAGGAAACCAGATTGTGCCACTTATCAGTGCAAAGTGGCTCCCCTTGAATGGAATAAAATTCAAACTCCTTTTTCGGGGCTATGAAAGCACATATGATCTAGTCCCTGTCTTTCTCTCCAAGCTCAACTCCTACTATGATGGCCCACTCCCAGCCATACTGGACTTTCTGTGCCTCATATTCACCAACTGCCTTCCCACTTTGAGCCTTTGTACAGGCTGGTCCTCCTAATCTACGTGGCTGGTTCTCTCATCACTCAGATCACAGCATAGAGTTATAGCCTCAGACATCTTCTTTGAGCTCTCCCTTTACCATCATATCACCACCAGTTTAATTCTCCACATACCACTTATCACACTCTGGGGTTATCCCTTTTTATTGGTTTATTTGATTGTTGTTTGTCCACCACCATTAAAATGGAAGCTCCATGTCTATCTCGTTGGGCCTAAAACAGTGCCTGATAATGTACCCAATGCTCAATAAATATTTGTGGAATAAAAGGATGAATGATGTCAGCTAGAAAAGGGGGGAGGGGCAGAATGAGGAACTGGAGGGAGAGGAGGGGAGGAGACCTGGGTTTAACCTCAAATCTGTCACTCTGCAGTTTATGTGATCTAGCCCAAGTTATCAATGCTAAGCCATAATTTCCTCTTCTGTAAAGTAGGAATAATAACTGTGAGCATATAAACTGCTCAGCTTTCTTCCTGTTATGTGTGGATGCTAAATAAATATTAGTTTTAATGTGATATTATTAGGTGTGCTCTGTTATGGACCTGAACACTTCTAATATGTCACCCCATGAGTGGGATGAACTACACCTCCATAGCTTCCACCTCTTTCGATACGATTCTCTGCAAGTCAAGCAACTCTCTGATTATTAACTTGACCTCCTACATACCTGATTCATTAGTATCCTTGGCTGCCAATAAAAGCATATTTCCTGATGAATATTAATAAGATAACACCATGTTTACATTTAGTCTCTTTTGAGTTTTGTTAGCTTGAATCAGTCCCCTGAACTTATTCCTCTCTGGGAAAAAACAAACACAGAGGTGTGGGACCTCCAAGGCTGCTGTCCAGGCCCTGCCCAATGGCTGCACCAAAGGCCCAGGCCCAGGAGAGCAACCCCAGGCTGTCCTGGACAGCCGTTCCCAGTTGTGCACATGGACTCCCGTGCTTTGAATCTAATCACTCTTCCACATGATAACTCTTCCAATACTGAAAATTTTCTATTTTTCTTTTACCTCCCTCCCCCAAATCTTCCCTTGAAGATGGATATCTGCATAGAATGAGAAATCACTGGGGCCACTTTACAGTTCTGAGCTTCAAATGGGTCAGGAGTGACACCGGCTGAGACATTTCATGTGTTTTTCTTTTAATCTGTCTTTGGGGGAAAGAGCTATATCTGTTATAGACTTAATATTTTTAGAAATTTAATGGGCTCATTTAGAAGTAAATATTTTAAATGGGCCACCCACTCATTGCCTTAACTGCACCTTACTGTGGCATTATCACAGAGGCTTCAAACCTCAGGGACCCAGAACCTTTTAACACTCTGTTTAGTAAACGATAAACTCTTGGTCGATGATCTGAGTTCACTCTCCCTTAGCGCAGATCAGGCTGCTGAGGCAGGTGATATTTCAGTCATTTGAATGTCAGTCTAAAAGCATGAACATCTCTGCCACACATCATCAGAGCCCCGGGTCATTTACACTTGTGGTTGTCTTACTTCACAGCCCAGAGCTTTCCCCGAGCTGCTGTCATTCTGACCCTGAGGCTGCCCTTCACAGCCTCCTGACTCCACTCCCCACATCCCCTTTCAAGCCGACACTGAGCAGAAGTTGACCTTGTCGCATCAACCACTTACCCACACAGACCCAATTAATCTTTGGTTGCCAGTCAGTCTAACTCACTTTCCTCCTTGAATTCTATAGAATCTCACAGAAGGGAAGTTTCGGCTTCATTTTCTTCCATGTGGAATGAACTGTGGCTGAAACATAGATGGCTGCGCTATGGAAGGATTTGAGGACCCCTGGGGACCAAAGGCATCTTCTTGTCAGAGTGTCAGGGTGTGGGAACCTACCCCTACTCCTTTCTTTTGCTCCTTAGGGCTTCTTTCCAAGGATAAGAAATTCCTAGGCAAATAACCAATTGCTTCCAACCCGGGAGTCTGCTCTAAGACAGATTCCACACAAAAATAAAGGGAAACGGATGGAAAAGGGCACCAAAAAAGGCATTCTGAGTGTCTCAAGGTGTATGAGGGTGCTGGGTCCCCGTGCATAGTGGGTGCCCAAGTGAGTTTAACAATGACCAGACCTGGCTTCAGTCAAGAACACAAAAACATAAATCAGTTGTTATTTCAATAAATGTAGGGCAGAAGTCTATCATGAGGACTCGGTTCATCAGTAAGTGTTTAGAATATTCAAAATGCATTCAGGCCACTTGTAAGATGATAACTATTGTCTACATGAGATGCCTATATCGTCATTGACCTGGATTTGATGAGCTGCTCACACGAGTAGAGTGAAGATTTGATTTGGGGTGCAAGGACTGAAAAGAAAGACAGCATTGCCCATGGAATGAGAAACTCAAGCAGTGGGGAAGATCAGTGGTCCATCCCACATTCCAACACCAGGGAAAACATCCCATGGTGTCATCCTTGGAGTTGGTGAGGCCCAACCATTGTAACAACAGTTGGGGAATATACTTGGGTCCTGTGATAGGCAGAATAACAGCTCCCACCCCCAAAGTTGTTCATGTCCTAATCCCCAGAAGCTTTGCATATGTTAAATTACATAGTAAAGGAGAATTAAGGTTACAGATAGAATTAAGGTCTCAATCAGCTCACCTGGAGATAGGTGAGATTATCCTCAATTATCTGGGTAGGCCAAATGTAATCACAAAAATCTTTAAAAAGTAAAAGAGGGGGCTTCCCTGGTGGCACAGTGGTTAAGAGTCTGCCTGCCGATGCAGGGGACACAGGTTTGTGCCCTGGTTCGGGAAGATCCCACACGCCGTGGAGCGGCTGCGCCCGTGAGCCATGGCCACTGATCCTGCGCGTCTGGAGCCTGTGCTCCGCAACAGGAGAGGCCACAACAGTGAGAGGCTCACATACTGCAAAAAAAAAAAAAAAAAAAAAAAAAACAGTAAAAGAGGGAACCTGCAGAGGAGGTCAGAGTGATGATATAGGACGGACTTGACCCCTACTGCTGCTTTTGAAGATGGGAGAAGGGGGCCACGAGGAAAGAAATACAGACAGCAGGAAGAGTCAAGGACAGATTCTCTCCTAGAGCCTGGAGAAGGAACACAGCCCTGTGGGTACCCGTGAGACCCACATTGGACTTATAATCTATAGAACATGTAAGATAATACATGCGTGTTGTTTTAAGCCATTCAGTTTGTGATCACCTGTTACAACAGCCACAGAAAACTAATACAGGTCCCTTCTGAGGTGGAGATCCAGATGCCCTCCTACCAGGGATAATTTATCCAAAGTAGTGAATCATTTTTCAGTCTCTGTGGAGAGCACCTGCTCATCTTTTACCACAAGCTGAAAGCTTCCCAATTCCACTCTCTCTTGTGGCATATGCTATTCAGACCAGCTCCTCTGTGGCCATAGGCATTCATAAGCCCTGGGTGGGCAGCAGAATGCTAAGGGAAGAACATCCATTATTGGAAGTCAAAGTGAAACTTACCTTAGAACTTTTCAGCCTACTACTTCAAAAGAAGAGCTAAACTTGAAGGGCGTTGTTAGGGATCTGACTGTGCAGCTTTAGCAAAACAAATTCAGAGACAAAATGTGTCCTATATCTCTAGTTTACCTTTATTGTTCCAAAGAATAGCAGGGATCTTAGAAGACTGTCATCTTACAGCACAGTGTGTGGAGTTATAGATGGAGGGGCAGTACTAATGGAGCTGCCTTGCTTTAGTAGGTTTAAGGAAAATCCTTGACATTATTTTCCTGCCGTTTTCTAAATTAAATTTATAAGAAATATTATGTATCCTGCTGTGCCGTGTGAAAGCTATATTCCTGTAAAGAGCTTATAATCATATTTTAAAAGCTGGAGGGTGAAGTTTGTTCATGTCATCAAAGTCACAAAGTAAAAAATAGAGCCTTACCTTGTGCATTTTTATAATTGTAATACCTTTTGATATATATAACACCACAAAGTGCTTCCCTGATATTGTTTCATTAATCCTCAGAACATCCCCACTGGAGAGGTATATTTTTATCTCCACTTTGCATATGGGAAAACTGAGGCACACTGAGTGTCAGCAGTTTGCCTTGGCCTGCCAGGGGGTTGGCCTCACAGCGGGCACCGAATCACCAGGATCTTAGCCCGAAAACGATTCACGCCATTCATCAGACAACAGTCATCTTGCTAATCTACCTTTCTGCAGGTACGGAAATAACTCTAGGAGGACTTCTGCATTGCTCAAATTTTATCTTCAAGTTCCTCAAGAAAAAAACCCTATAAATAGATTTTCTGTTAATTCCACTACATCTGCTTAAAATAATTATGAACAGTCAGTAGTTTGGAGTGGGAGGGTTCACAGTGGGGGCATTTTGAAAATTTAGTGGGAAATGTGGATGTTCTGGGAAAATGCAACAGGGACTGAGTCTGGGGAGCCGGAACAGGACTGTCGGGGAAGCTGGAAGCCGCACAGCCACCTGCCCACCGGAAGCACTCATCTCCTCTCAGACCAGGGAACTCCAGACCTTTCGGGACATCATGTTCCTGGGCAGAGAGGTTACTCCTCTTTTTCTACAGGCTTTGATTTTACCCTAGCTCTCAAGCCACTGCTTGACATGCTTTCAACCAATGATTATGCCCCAGGTTTGAACATCTCCATAGAAAACTACAGTAACCTAAAATCTTTACCCCTGCCCTGTGCCTTTGCAGGAGCAGGAGGTCCAAAATCTCCTCTCTGCTTGTTCCTTCAGTTGTGTTTCCCTGAGCAACATAGAACCAAAGTCTTGAGAATCTTACAAACAACAGAGGTGAATAAATGATGTTTTAAGCCCCACTATGTATAGGCATTAATCTCGCTATGTCACTCCAGCAGCCTCACTAGAATTAGGCTGCCCCTGTTGTTTAAGGGCGTTTTATCCTCAACACCCTTTAATAAAAATATTGGGACATTGTTCCTAGTTCTTCTTCCTGAGAACTTTTGTTCTTTTTTTTTTTTTTTGCGGTACGCGGGCCTCTCACCGTTGTGGCCTTTACCGTTGCGGAGCACAGGCTCCGGACGGGCAGGCTCAGCGGCCATGGCTCACGGGCCCAGCCGCTCCGCGGCACGCGGGATCTTCCCGGACCGGGGCACGAACCCGTGTCCCCTGCATCGGCAGGCGGACTCTCAACCACTGCGCCACCAGGGAAGCCCCCTGAAAACTTATTTAAAACAAAGGTAGTGTATTTATTTGGATAATTAACATTTTCTATTCCTTTCTTCGTATGCCCATATGCTATATGTGTCACTGTGTTGCAAATGCTCAGTTGTTCTGTGAGTTATTTATACAAATAGTTGATTGACTATAGCTGCACAGAAGCACATTTTAGAGGAAAGTTTCCATTCCAGGATTAAGATTAACAATGGGGAGACAAAGGGCTTGCTCTGCCTATTCCCTCCTGGACAGGGTAAGTGGTCTTACACAGTGTTGTTTCTCACACAGGGTGTGGGGTGCCAACTGGAGGGTTTCCCAGACCTGCCAGCCAAGCCCCAGCCATATCCTCTCACTTCAGATCATTCCAGTCTGTGCCAGTGGTTTTATGCTGCCAGCACCCCGGGTTCTAAGGGTTCCCTCTGGCCACAAGCATGCTCAGCCTGAGAGGAGGAAATGTCAGAGGCACTGGGGAGTGGCCACCGCTGGTGCAGCACTAACCAGATGTGAAATGGGATGAGTGGATCCGCGTTCCACCCTCCTGGCCTCTCAGGTGGAATACTTCTGAGGCATATTCTATACCATCTCTCAGACGCCCCTTAGAGGATGCAACCCAGTCACCCACAGAAGTAACCTGTCCTCTGAGCACCCTGTCTCGGCTTCCTTCAATTCCCAATCTCACTTCCCCACTCCCTGTTGTCCCCTCCTGGAATAATTTCCCAAATAAACTCAAGGTTGGCTTCTGGGGGTACCCAACCTAACTCACCCATGTTTCCTGGACTTCTGTCTTCCTACTGAATCATAGAGTTGCACGGGACCTTCCAAATCTTCTAGCTCCTGACAGACCTTTGGGGGTGGAGGAAGGGCAAGAAAGCAGGACTCTGGCCATTTTCTTCAGCTAGAGCACGGGAATTTCTATATGTTTTACCTCTCATCTTCCAGGTAATATTCCACTTGAACTAAAGGATCTAAACCTTGAAAAAGTTGCTTGAAAACCATAGATCTAGGGAACCGTATTTCCCTATCCAGGAACCCCCTCTGTGTTAGTTTCCTATTGCTGCTGTAATAAATTACCACAAACTTTAAAACTACAGAAATTCATTTTTTCTGAACTACAGAAATTAAAGTTCTGGGGGACAGAAGTCTGAAATCAAAGTGTCAGCAAGGTCAGTTTGCTCCAGAGGCTCTGTGGGAGAGTCTTTCCTGCCTCTTCCAGTTTCTGGTGGCTTCAGGCATTCCTTGGTTTGTGACAGCATCACTCCAATCTCTGCCTCCATCTTCACATGGTCTTCTCCACTGGCTTTGCATCCTCTCACTTTTTGTCTTTCACAAGGACTGTTCTCATTGGATTTAGTGCCCACCCAGATAATCCAGGATGATCTTAACTTATTTATATCTGCAGAGATCCTTTTTCCAAATAAGGTCATATTCACAGGTTCTTGGGGTTAGGACATGGACAGATCTTTTGGGAGCCACCATTCAACCCACAGCATCATCCGTGGTGTCTCTGGCCATCACAGCACAAACCTGTAATGATTAGCAACTCCTTCCCTCACAAGGCAGGTGATTCCATCTTTGCTAAATTCAAATTTCGTAAAGAGTCTTCTTACTGTGCCCAATATTGTGCCCAAATTGACTCTCTATAACTTTTCCCCATCAGTCCTGATTTTGCCTATGGAGATATCCAGGAGAAATTCAGTTCCCTTCCAATGAGATTAATGAATTCAGCTGAGCCTAAAAATTTGGGGTCAGAAAAATTTGGAAGTTTGTGACTTCAGGGCAATCTGGACAACTAATTCAACCTAATTCATCAAATATTATGTGTTTACTTTGTGCAGTGTACTGTGGTGGATGGTGCAGAAGATTCTAAGATGGGTAAGAGAATCCAGGATGCAGTTTGTGAGCATCTAGCAGGGCCACAGGACATGCTCACACATAACTATTACACAACTAACAATAAGACAAGGTAGAAGGTGATGGAGGTCATAAAAGAGGCTTAACAAAGTGCACTGGGAGTTAGATGACAGAGAATGTACCTTGCCATCCTCTCCAATCTATTCTCCACAGAGAAGCCAAAATAAGTTTTAAAAAATTCTGAGTATGTTCTTTCAGGCTCAAAACTATACAGTGGTTTTTCATGAAAAAAAAAAAATTGAACTCCTAGTATGGCCTTCAAATCTCCTTCTGACTGGGCCCCTGCCTGCCTCTCAACCTTGTCATGTACATATTCTTCCTTGCTTCCTGGAAAGGCACCAACCACATGAATCCACGTTTAGTTCCTCAGTTATGCCAAGCTCTGTCCTGGCCCAAGGCCACCTCCCCAGTTACTCCCCGAGCCTGGAACCCTCTCACCCCCAATTTTTTCACCAGTTAGGTCTCAAACTCAAAGAAGACTCTCTTGATTCTTTCATAGCACCATAACATTTCTTTATACCATTTATTACAGTTTGCCATCACACACATAGGTGTGTAGTTGTTTGAAGTGGTTCTTTGCTAGTAAACAGCAAGTTCATCGGAGCTATTATTTCCCACAATGCCTGCATGGCCTATCACAGTGCTTGGATGATAGATGTTCAATAAAGGCATTTGCCAAACAAGTGATTCAATGATGAAAGAACAAGAGCAACCAGATGAAAGTTTCTGTAGGAGGTGACATTTGAGGAGAATTTTGAAGAAATGGTAGAGTTGGGGCAGGAAAAATGTTCCAGAAGAGTGAAGAATGTATAAATGAGAAGTTCAGGGCTTACTGTTTGGAACGTGGCAAATAACAGAGTTTAGTTTAATATAAGGATATGTCTAGGGCAGGGATCCACCAACTTATCCGTAAGGGGCTGAATAGCAAAGGTTTTAGGCTTTCTGAGCCACGGAGGCTCTGTGGCAACTACTCAGCTCTGCCACTGCAGTGTGAAAGGTGACATAGATGGCATGTGAACAGGTGGGTGTGCTTGTGTTCTAACAAAACTTTATTTACAAAAATAGGTGATGGGGACTTCCCTGGTGGTGCAGTAGTTAAGAATCCACCTGCCAGTGCAGGGGACACAGGTTCAAGTCCTGGTCTAGGAAGATCCCACATGCTGCGGAGCCACTAAGCCCACGAGCCACAACTACTGAAGCCCGCACGCCTAAAGCCCATGCTCTGCAACAAAGAGAAGCCAACACAGTGAGAAGCCTGTGCACAGCAACGAAGAGTAGCCCCTGCTTGCTGCAACTAGAGGAAGCCCGCGTGCAGCAATGAAGACCCAATGCAACCAAAAAATTAATTAATTAATTAAAAATAAAGGTGATGGACCAAATTTGGCCAGTGGTTTGCAGTTTGCTGGCCCCTGGTCCAGGGAATAATGAGAGGGTTACCATTCATTTGAGGCTGGTACAGCACCCTGAATCCTAAACTGTGGATTCAATAAGTTACCAGACAGGTAATAGGCCCACATATGGCCCAAAAAGCCATAGCAAGTTTTAGATAAAGAAGGTATGTGATTAAAGTGGTGTTTTTAGTATGGTTAATCTGGCAGCATCCTCTGATCCCTGAATCAGAAGAGATTAGAGACACAGAGAGGAGAACTTGGGTGTCTATTGTAATAATAATAATCTAGGTAAGAGATGATAAGAGCCTTACTTGAAAAGAATGAACATGAAGCAATAAGGGAAACTGAAATATTAAGTCTGAGGTCTTCATCCTGGGTATTAGAAAATGGTGCAAGGCTAGTAGGGAAGGAACAGGCAAGTGAGGGGGAAGAAGAGCTTTGGTGTTGAGGGAAAATGGCCAGCTGAGTTCCCACATGTGCAGTTTGGGTAAGAGGAGAACATACAATGGGATATATAACAGATGAGAGAAAATTTAGGGTTCAAGCTAGGAATTTGTGCTGTGGATGCAGACTTGGGTGAAAGCCTAAGCGAGTGGAGAGAGTGGGGGCATGGTGCCTGAAGACAGATGTTGGCGATGATCTTCACTGAGACACCGGGTGGAGGAAGAAAGCCTTAGTAAGTGACCCAGGATAGCAGAGGCCATGGGAAGCAAACAGGGAAGGTTCCACAAGGAGAGGTGAAATCAGGCCCAAACAACTTCCTGTCCAGAAAACCAACAAAAAACAAATCTGTTTCTGGAATTATTTTTTAAACTATATTCACAACATGGTGCATTAACCAGAAATGATGCACAAAAATTAGCCAGAGTGAGACTGGCCTTAAGGTTGGCACCACTCTGTTCTATTAAAGAATGAACATGAGGGGTGGAGTCAAGATAGCATCCTAGGAGGATGTGGAATTCGCATCTCCTCACAACTAGGGTAACTACCAGGCACTGGTTGGGGACCATGGACACCTAAGGGGATGGGAGGAATGCCCAGTTACCAGCTTGTGGGATCTTGGTTCCCAGGCCAGAGGTTGTATCTGAGCTCCTGTGGTGGGAGCTCCAAGTCCAAACTGCTGGACTAACAGAGAACCTCAGACCCCAGGGAATATCAATTGGAATGAGGCCTCCCAGAGGTCCTAATCTCAGCACCAAGGCCCAGCTCTATCTAACTGCCTGCAAACTCCAGTGCTGGACATCTCAGGCCAAACAACCAGTAAGACTGGAATACAGCACGACCCATCAAAAAAAAAAAATGAAATGACAAAAAACATGTTACAGATGAAGGAGCAAGGTAAAAACCTACAAGACCAAATAAATGAAGACAAAATAGGCAACCTCTCTGAAAAAGAATTCAGAGTAATGATAGTAAAGATGATCCAAAATCTCGGAAACAGAATGGAGAAAATACAAGAAACATTTAACAAGGATCTAGAAGAACTAAAGAGCAAGCAAACAGTGATGAACAACACAATTACTGAAATTAAAAACACTCTAGAAGGAATCAATAACAGAAAAACTGAGGCAGAAGAACAGATAAGTGATCTGGAAGATAAAATAGTGGAAATAACTGCCAGGGAGCAGAATAAAGAAAAAATAATGAAAAGAATTGAGGACAGTCTCAGAGACCTCTGGACAATGTTAAAAGCACCAACATTCGAATTATAAGGGTCCCAGAAGAAGAAAAAAGAAAAGGTCTGAGAAAATATTTGAAGAGATTATAGTCAAAAACTTCCCTAACATGGGAAAGGAAATAGTCAATCAAGTCCAGGAAGCGCAGAGTGTACCATACAGGATAAACCCAAAGAGAAACACACTGAGATACATATTAATCAAACTATCAAAAAATAATACAAAGAAAAAATATTAAAAGCATTGAGGGAAAAGCAACAAATAACATACAAAGGAATACCCATAAGATTAACAGCTGATCTTTCAGCAGAAACTCTGCAAGCCAGAAGAGAGTGGCAGGACATATTTAAACTGATGAAAGGGAAAAACCTACAACCAAGATTATTCTACCCAGCAAATATCTCATTCAGCTTCAATGGAGAAATTAAAACTTTTACAGATAAGCAAAAGTTAAGAGAATTCAGCACCACCAAACCAGCTTTACAACAAACACTAAAGGAACTTCTCTAGGCAGGAAACACAAGAGAAGGAAAAGACCTACAGAAACAAACCCAAAACAATTAAGAAAATGGTACTTGGAACATACATATCGATAATTACCTTAAATGTAAATGGATTAAAGGCTCCAACCAAAAGGTAGACCGGCTGAATGGGTACAAAAACAAGACCTGTACATGTGCTGTCTACAAGAGACCCACTTCAGACCTAGGCATACATACAGACTGAAAGTGAGGGGATGGAGAAAGATATTCCATGCAAATGGAAATCAAAAGAAAGCTGGAGTAGCAATTCTCATATCAGAAAAAATAAACTTTAAAACAAAGACTATTACAAGAGACAAAGAAGGACACTACATAATGATCAAGGGATCAATCCAAGAAGATGATATAACAATTGTAAATATTTATGTGCCCAACATAGGAGCACCTCAGTACATAAGGCAAATGCTACCAGCCATAAGATGGGAAATCAACAGTAACACAATCACAGTAGGGGACTTTAACACCCCACTGTCACCAATGAACAGATCATTCAATATGAAAATAAATAAGGAAACACACGCTATAATTGACACATTAAACAAGATGGACTTAATTGATATTTATAGAACATTCCATCCAAAAACAACAGACTACACTTTCTTCTCAAGTGCTCATGGAACATTCTCCAGGATAGACCATATCTTGGGTCACAAATCAAACCTTGGTAAATTTAAGAAAATTGAAATTGTGTCAGATATCTTTTCCTACCACAGTGCCATGAGACTAGGTATCAATTACAGGAATAAAACTCTAAAAAATACAAACACATGGAGGCTAAACAATATGCTACTAAATAACCAAGATATCACTGAAGAAATAAAAAAATACTTAGAAACAAATGAAAACATGACGATCCAAAACCTGTGGGATGCAGCAAAAGTAGTTCTAAGAGGGAAGTTTACAGCAATACAATCGTACCTCAAGAAACAAGAAACATCTCAAGTAAACAACCAAACCTTACACCTCAAGCAATTAGAGAGAGAACAAAAAAACCCTAAAGTTAGCAGAAAGAAAGAAATCATAAAGATCAGATTAGAAATAAATGAAAAAAAAAGAAGGAAACAATAGCAAAGATCAATAAAACTAAAAGCTGGTTCTTTGAGAAGATAAACAAAATTGATAAACCATTAACCAGACTCATCAAGAAAAAAGGGAGAAGACTCAAATCAACAGAATTAGAAATTCAAAAGGAGAAGTAACAATTGACACTGCAAAAATACAAAGGATCATGAGAGATTATTACAAGCAACTATATGTCAATAAAATGGACCACCTGGAAGAAATGGACAAATTCTTAAAAGAGCACAACCTTCCAAGACTGAACCAGGAAGAAATAAAAAATATAAACAGACCAATCACAAGTAATGAAATTGAAACTGTGATTAAAAATCTTCCAACAAACAAAAGCCCAGGACCAGATGGCTTCACAGGTGAATTCTATCAAGCATTTAGAGAAGAGCTAACACCTATCCTTCTCAAACTCTTCCAAAGTATAGCAGAGGGAGGAACACTCCCAAACACATTCTATGAGACAACCATCACCCTGACACCAAAACCAGACAAAGATGTCACAAAAAATGAAAACTACAGGCCAAAATCTCTAATGAACATAGATGCAAAATCCTTAACAAAACACTAGTCAATGGAATCCAATAGCACATTAAAAGGATCATACACCATGATCAAGTGGGTTTTATCTCAGGAATGCAAGGATTCTTCAACATATGCAAATCAATCAATGTGATATTCCATATTAACAAATTGAAGGAGAAAAACTATATAATAATCACAATAGATGTAGAAAAAGGTTTGACAAAATTCAACACCCATTTATGATAAAAACCTCCAGAAAGTAGGTATAGAGGGAACCTACCGCAACATAATAAAGGCCCTATATAACAAACACACAGCCAACATCATTCTCAATGGTAAAAAACTGAAACCATTTCCTCTAAGATCAGGAACAATACAAGGTTGCCCACTCTCACCACGATTATTCAACATAGCTTTGCAAGTTTTAGCCACAGCAATCAGAGAAGAAAAAGAAATAAAAGGAATCCAAATTGGAAAAGAAGAAGTAAAACTGTCACTCTTTGCAGATGACATGATACTATACAGAGAGAATCCTAAAGATGCTACCAGAAAACTATTAGAGCTAATCAATGAATTTGGTAGAGTAACAGGATACAAAATTAATGCACAGAAATCTCTTGTATTCCTATACACTAATGATGAAAAATCTGAAAGAGAAATTAAGGAAACACTCCCATTTACCATTGCAACAAAAAGAATAAAACACCTAGGAATAAACCTACCTAAGGAGACAAACATGTATGTAGAAAACTATAGGACACTGATGAAAGAAATTAGAGGTGATACAAACAGATGTAGAGATATACCATGTTTTTGTATTGGAAGAATCAACATTGTGAAAATAACTATACTAACCAAAGCAATCTACAGATTCAATGCAATCCCTATCCAACTACCAATGGCATTTTTCACAGAAATAGAACAAAATATTGCACAATTTGTATGGAAACACAAAAGACCCTGAATAGCCAAAACAATCATGTGAAAGAAAAATGGAGCTGGAGGAATCAGGCTCCTGGACTTCAGACTATGCTACAAAGCTACAGTAATCAAGACAGTATGGTACTGGCACAAAAATAGAAATATAGGTCAATGGAACAGGATAGAAAGCCCAGAGATAAACCCATGCACATATGGTCACCTTATCTTTGATGAAGGAGGCAAGAGTATACAATGGAGAAAAGACAGCTTCTTCAATAAGTTGTGCTGGGAAAACTGGACAGCTACATGTAAAAGAATGAAATTAATACACTTCCTAACACCATACACAAAAATAAACTCAAAGTTGATTAAAGACCTAAACGTAAGGCCAGACACTATAAAACTCTTAAACACACTATGACATGAATTACACCAAGTTCCTTTTTGACTAACCTCCTAGAGAAATGGAAATAAAAACAAAAATAAACAAATGAGACCTAATGAAACTTAAAAGCTTTTGCACAGCAAAGGAAACCATAAACAAGATGAAAAGACAACCCTCAAAATGGGAGAAAATATTTGCAAATGAAGCAACTGACAAAGGATTAATCTCCAAAATATAAAAGCAGCTCATGCAGCTAAATATCAAAAAAAAAAAAAACCCAATCCCAAAATGAGCAGAAGACCTAAATAGACATTTCTCCGAAGAAGATATACATATTGCCAGCAAACACATGAAAAGACGCTCAAAATCGCTAATCATTAGAAAAATGCAAATCAAACTTACAATGAGGTATCACCTCACACTAGTCAAAATGGCCATCATTAAAAAATCTAGAAACAGGGCTTCCCTGGTGGTGCAGTGGTTGAGAATCTGCCTGCCGATGCAGCGGACACGGGTTCGTGCCCCGGTCCGGGAGGATCCCACATGCCACGGAGCGGCTGGTCCCATGAGCCATGGCTGCTGAGCCTGCGCGTCCGGAGCCTGTGCTCCGCAACGGGAGAGGCCACAACGGTGAGAGGCCCGCGTACTGCAAAAAAAAAAAAAAAAATCTACAAACAATAAATGCTGGAGAGGGTGTGGAGAAAAGGGCACCCTCTTGCACTGTTGGTGGGAATGTAAATTGTTACAGACACTCTGGAGAACAGTATGGGGGTTTGTTAAAAAACTAAAAATAGAATTACCATATGACACAGCCATCCCAGTACTAGGCATATACTGTGAGAAAACGATAATTTAAAAAGAGTCATATACCACAGTGTTCATTGCAGCACTATTTACAATATCCAGGACATGGAAGCAACCTAAGTATCCATCGATAGATGAATGGGTAAAGAAGATGCAGCACATATAAACAATGGAATATTACTCAGCCATAAAAGGAAACAAAACTGAGTTATCTGTAGTGAGGTGGATGGGCCTAGAGTCTGTCATATAGAGTGAAGTAAGTCAGAAAGAGAAAAAGATATACTGTATGCTAACACATGTATATGGAATCTAAAAAAAAAAAAAATGGTTCTGGTGAACCTAGGGGCAGGACAGGAATAAAGACACAGACATAGAAAATGGACTTGAGCACACGGGGAGGGGGAAGGGTAAGCTGGGACAAAGTGAGAGAGTATCATTGACATATACACACTACCAGGTGTAAAATAGATAGCTAGTGGGAAGCAGCTGCATGGCACAGGGTAATCACCTTTGTGCTTTGCGATCACACAGTGGGGTGGCATAAGGAGAGTGGAAGGGAGACACAAGAGGGAGGGGATATGGGGATATACACATGCATATAGCTGATTCACTTTATTATACAGCAGAAAATACGTAACACTGCAATGCAGTTATACTCCAATAAAGATGTTAAATTAATTAATTAATTAATTAATTATAAAAATGCAGAGGTTAAAAAAAAAAAGAAGAACAAATGTGACACAGAAAAGCGACAGACCTATTTGCTTTCTTTATCCTAGGCAGGCTTGCATATGTCAAATGACCTGAAAAAATTCAATAATCTGTTCATTTGCTCTTGTCTCTCTCTGATACTCCATCGATGGGTGATTTATCAGTGCAGCCGGGGATTGCACAGGGGCATCCTCTGCATTTGCTTTGATGCTCTGATGCCAAAGCACATTATCATGACCAAAGGCGGTTATTTCCACAGAAAACAATGGCTCGTGGTTAATACCACCCTGTTGGCATATAACAGGGGAGATGACTGGCGATAATGCGAGAGCAGAGAGTTCACTGCAGCTCACGTCTGTCCTTCAGCTGAAGCCTATTGGCACTGTGCTATCATGCTGCCCTGCATTCCCAGGAAGAGTGGGCTGTGTTTGTTCTTAGAACAAAGGCTCAGCATCCTTCTTGGTCCCAGCTAAAATCAGGAGGGGTGATGTCCATTGGCAGAGGACTGACAAAGGCTGATTTCACTGGATTTTTTACCTCTCACTCTCTAAGTCAAAGGCCTTTGACTGCAGATTCATGTGGTTAGACCAGCAGAGAAATTGGCAAAAGGAGGAAAGCAATGATCCTAAATAACCTTTCCTGGAAAGGGCCCAATTTATCCTCACCTGCTGATCTCTGCACACTTTCCAGGTACTCTTGAATTTAAATGACTGTTTATTAGTTTCTTTGGATTCTCTTTATGAAAGATTTACCATTCTGCATTTTTTGGAAGAAAAAATTAAAATCTTCTGCAGCGTCGCTGGGGATTTTACAATCAGAAAGTAGAAAACTGCATTTCAAATTTGAAGCTAATGAGAGCATGTCCTGTAATAGATGGAATGTAAGGCTCTGTGTCTGCAGAGGGAAGGGATGGAGAAAACAGGTTATCTGCCTGCTGCTGTTCTCTGTCACCAGAAAAATCTCAACTTTACCATCTAACAAGAAAGGTTTGCAGCCTGGAACAAGTCATGCCTCAACTGAAAAACAACTGTTACCAATTCAGGTAACAACGTATGTGATTTTCACAAAGTCATCTGGCTACATAATAATGAGTCAGTTATTTCTCTAGAATGACTTTCCATGGAGTTTGTGAATACATTTCAAATTTTAACACTACAGTGTTGCAGGTATAAAAGCTACCAGGCCATAAATTAAGCTGTGCTGTCATTTGCCTTTGCCCCTACAGATCCATTTTCCCACCTTCTCTGTGCTGCAGGAGGCTGACATTTAAAAACTCTTTCACCAAATCTCCTTGTTCTCTGGTTTCTGATTGGGCTTGTCCAATAGGGGGCGCCAGCAGGAGATCAGAGGACAGGATGAGGGAGGCCAGGGTACCTGTCCTTTCCCTGTCAAAGTTTGAGCAGTGGCTGTGTTTTGCCATGTGGCCCCTCCTGTGGGCTCGGGTCTCAGTGTCTCTTCCTTTGCCCCTGCAGACTCAGGGGCACTAAATGGCTTCCCACCCTTTGCCCCTGGTGCTTCCCCATGCTCTGCCATCTGTTTCATACCTGGCCACACCTCTGGAAGTAGTCCTTTCATTAACTTCTCTTCAGTGAAACCCTTTGAAGGTACCTTTGCTTTCTGACTGCTCCTTGAAGGAGACCACGGCAATATTTTAATGATACCCATTTAAAAATATGTAAAGGGAAGTATGGAAGTAACTATGTATATCCTAGTCACAATTTTAACAGGACTATTGGGAAATTTGATAGAATAACTTGATAGAAAATGTTGTGATCCGAGCATGGGTTGGAAATCTGGACATAAGGCAGAATGTAAGGAAGATAGAGTTTATTAAAGAGAAGGATGGCTGCAAGAACAATGGCTGACTTCTTGGTAGCCAGGGAAAGTCGACAATGAGCATGGGTTGCTTGTCTGTTTTTATAGCCAGGGAAGCTGCAAGTCATCTGTTGACTGGGCAGAGTACGTATACTTTCAGTGTGCTGAGCGGGAGAAAAATGTGGCAAATGTCTTTCCTTATATAGGATGGGAAAGGGACAGGGCATGCTGCTTGGGAAGGCTCTGGGACATTCCAATGGTCGCATTATGACAGTGATAGGAGTCCTGTAACTTTTTGTTCTGGCAATATTGGCCCTTTGAGCTTATCTTGTTCTTTGTCCTTGGAGCACACCAAAGAAACTTGATAGAATAAATCTGAATTTCATCTGGAAGAAAAAGTACTCAAGAACATAGTCCAAAATTTTCTGAAAAAATATTTAAAAAGCAAAAGCAATGAAAGAGCTCTCAATTTAGCAGATATGTCAATTGATTTTAATATTTCACAAATTGAAACAAATTAACACTTGTGCGAGAGCAGAAGACAGATGAGTTAAAGAGAATAGAGAGTCTAGAAATCCACACAAAAAAATGTGGGGAAAGTGTTCAGGAATGTATGAAAATGGTAGTATTTCCAATCATTAGGGAAAATAATGATTATTTAGTAAAAAAGAGTTAGGGTAACTGGCCAGCCATTTGTAAAAAATAAAACACTGGATTCCCAACCTCATTACTTATATCACAACACATTGCAGAGAAATCAAAGATTTTAATGGGAAAAAAACAAACAATAAAAATACTCGAAGAACATAATTTATAATCTTGGAGAAATTGTTTATGGTTGTTTCTAATCATGTCAAGAAAATATGAAATAATATAGTTTTCATTCTTAATTGTTATGTAAAATACAAAATTCTGTATTCTTAAAAAAGAACTCCACAGTATATATATGAGGAAAAAATATTTTTTTAATTTAATTTTATTTATATTTTTATACAGCAGGTTCTTATTAGTCATGAATTTTATACACATCAGTGTATACATGTCAAACCCAATTGCCCAATTCATCACACCCCCACCCACACCCCCCCACCACTTTCCCCCCTTGGTGTCCATATGTTTGTTCTCTACATCTGTGTATCAACTTCTGCCCTGCAAACCGGTTCATCTGTACCATTATTCAAGGTTCCACATACATGTGTTAATATACAATATTTGTTTTTCTTTCTGACTTACTTCACTCTGTATGACAGTCTCTAGATCCATCCATGTCTCAACAAATGACCCAATTTCATTCCTTTTTATGACTGAATAGTATTCCATTGTATATATGTACCACATCTTCTTTATTCATTCATCTGTTGAGGGAAATTTACCTTGCATCCATGACCTGACTACTGTAAATAGTGCTGTAATGAACATTGGGGTGCATGTGTCTTTTTGAATTATGGGTTTCTCTGGGTGGTATATGCTTAGTAGTGAGCTTGTTGGATCATATGGTAACTCTATCTTTAGTTCTTTAAGGAACTTCCATGCTGTTCTCCATAGTGGCTATATCAATTTACATTCCCATCAACAGTGCAAGAGGGTTCCCTTTTCTCCACACCCTCTCCAGCATTTGTTCTTTGTAGATTTTCTGATGATGCCCATTCTAACTGGTGTGAGGTGATACCTCATTGTAGTTTTGATTTGCATTTCTCTAATAATTAGTGATGTTGAGCAGCTTTTCATGTGCCTCTTGGCCATCTGTATGTCTTCTTTGGAGAAATGTCTGTTTAGGTTTTCTACCCATTTTTGGATTGGGTTGTTTGTTTTTTTAATATTGAGCTGCATGAGCTGTTTATATATTTTAGAGATTAATCCTTTGCCCATTGATTCGTTTGCAAATATTTTCTCCCAGTCTGAGGGTTGTCTTTTTGTCTTGTTTATCATTTCCTTTGCTGTGCAAAAGCTTTGAAGTTTCATTAAGTCCCATGTGTTTATTTTTATTTCCATTACTCTAGGAGGTGGATCTAAAAAGATCTTGTTGTGATTTATGTCAAAGAGTGTTCTTCCTATAATTTTCTCTAAGAGTTTTAGAGTGTCTGGTCTTACATTTAGGTCTCAAATCCATTTTGAGTTTATTTTTGTGTATGGTGTTAGGGACTGTTCTAGTTTCATTCTTTTACATGTAGCTGTCCAGTTTTCCCATCACCACTTATTGAAGAGACTGTCTTTTCTCCATTGTATATCCTTGCCTCCTTTGTCAGAGATTAGTTGACCACAGGTGCGTGAGTTTATCCCTGGGCTTTCTATCTTTTTCCATTGATCTATGTTTCTGTTTTTGTGCCAGTAGCATATTGTCTTGATTACTGTAGCTTTGCAGTATAGTCTGAAGTCAGGGAGTCTGATTCCTCCAGCTCCGTTTTTTTCCCTCAAGACTGCTTTGGCTATTCGGGGTCTTTTGTGTCTCCATACAAATTTTAAGATTTTTTTATTCTAGTTCCGTAAAAAAGGCCATTGGTAGTTGGATAGGGATTGCATTGAATCTGTAGATTGCTTTGGGTAGTACAGTCATTTTCACAATATTGTTTCTTCCAATCCAAGAGCATGGTATATCTCTCCATCTGTTGTTATCATTTTTAATTTCTTTCAACAGTGTCTTATAATTTTCTGCATACATGTCTTTTTTCTCCCTAGGTAGGTTTATTCCTAGGTATTTTATTCTTTTTGTTGCGATGGTAAATGGGAGAGTTTCCTTAATTTCTCTATCAGATTTTTCATCATTAGTGTATAGGAATACAAGAGATTTCTGTGCATTAATTTTGTATCCTGCAACTTTACCAAATTCATCGATTAGCTCTAGTAGTTGTCTGATGGATCTTTAGAATTCTCTATGTATAGAGAACTTACTGGCAGTATTGTGGAATACATAGCCTGAATTTTTTTTCTGCTGAAAACAACTAAAAATGCTGGATTAAAAATTGTTAAAGCTCTTTAAATATATTACTGAGCTGGGATAAAACTAAGGAGTTACCAGAGGTCAAAAGTGTAATTGTAGTAGAACCCTGTGAGATAAGTGAGGACTGAAACAGTTTTCATTCTGAGAGTGTCTGCCAACCCTTATGACCCAGATCTTCTCTTTTTGTTGCTTCTACAAGGAGAAGGGGACAAGATAAAGCAAAGGCCTGACTGGGACCACTAAGGCTATACCTTTCCCTGTAAGAGTGAACAAGAACTAAGGCCTGTTGTGTAGAAGGAGAGAGCAGGGAAACTTGCCTGCCACTGCCTTGGCACTGCATGGACCAGTCCATTTCCACTGAATGGAAAAATCCTACCCTGAGGACTTGCCAGCCTTCCTGGGGTTCTGCACCCAGAATTCTCATTATCTGGTACAGTTAGTCCAAAAAGGTTCCAGCTGGCAGTGACCCCAAGCAACAGGCAGAAGCAAGTACAGATTCTCTCTGAAGGCATGAAAATTCAACCCAAGCCTCAAAGAACTCTTAGAGATAAGAGTCCAAAGAAAATAAGCTCATATTCAAAAATAAAGGAAACAAGGCACCAGAAGCAAGAGCTAGCAGATACAAACTTGCAAAATGTTTAGACATCAGCATTATCAGATATAAACTCTAAAATATGTATTTAATATGTGTTGGTAAATAAAAGAGAATAAAAATATGAAAGGAGGGGCTTCCCTGGTGGCGCAGTGGTTGAGAGTCCGCCTGCCGATGCAGGGGACACGGGTTCGTGCCCCAGTCCGGGAAGATCCCACATGCCGCGGAGCGGCTGGTCGCGTAAGCCATGGCCGATGAGCCTGTGCGTCCGGAGCCTGAGCATCTCCACAACGGGAGAGGCCACAACAGTGAGAGGCCCGCGTACCGCAAATAATAATAATAATAATAATAATAATAATAATAATAATAATAATATGAAAGAAACAGTAGGGTACTAGATACAACCAAGCAGACCAGAAAAAGAAGCAAACAGATTTCTAAAATGAACCATATAACAGTTAATGTTAGAAACAGTGGGTGGATTAAACCGAAGATTAACACCAGCTGGAGAGAAATTACTGTCCTGTAAGATAGATTGGAAGAAATTATCCAAAAGTACAGTTAAGAGACATGGAAGATAGACAACATCTTGGACATATCTAATTTTCCAAAAGATGATAGAACAAAAGAGAAAACATGCCCAATGAGAAAACGGCCAGAAGTTTTCAGAATTGTGGAGAGACACCAAAGTTCAAATTCAGGAAATTAAATGAATCTTGGGGAGAATAAATAAAAACAAAGCCATACCTATATAGGTCATAGTGAAACTGCAGAACCTCAAAGATAAATATAAAAACATTCAGCAAGAAAAGCAAGATTACCTCTAAAGAACAGTAGTTAGACTGAAAACCAATATCTCAATAGCAAAAATGCAATTTGTGGAATGATACCATCATTGTGCTCAAAGAAAATAGGCAAACATAAAATACATCTTTCAAGAGTGAGAGTGAAATAAAGAGAACTTCTCAAAAACTGTTTACTACTGATAGATTCTTACTTAAGGAAATTCTGAAGGTAGATGCAAAATGATTCCAGCAGAGTTTGAAATAAAGAAGAAATGATACTGATAAATATAGCATAAATGAAAAAAATGTGTAAAACAGTGATAACACTAATTTATGGAGTTAAAAAGAAAGATTGTATGTAGTTTTGAAGGGTCTAGTTGATGTTAAAGTATTTAAGAAGTTGTATTATTTGGAAGAAGAGTTAAACAATGAAAAAAAAATATATATATATATATAGTCTCTGCCCGTGGTTCCCGGCACAGACCCTTGTAATTTTCTGGGTGATGAGAGTGCAAGGAGCATCCCTTGTTCTAACATTTAGTCTTTCTTTGACCCTGTCCCTGACACAGGGCTCCTAAGCTCTTGTGAATTCCTAAGTGATAAGGGTGCCAGGAGCATCTTTAGTTCTAATGAGGTGACTCCATGTGGGTTCCTGGATGGAGGCTGATCACCAGAAAGACCACACCATGATGAGAAGCTTGGAATTTGCAGCCTCACCCCCCTTTCTCCAGAGAGAGGAGAAGGGCTGGAGATGGAGTCAATAATTGATCATGCCTACATGAGGAAGCCTCCATGAAAATCCCAATAATTGGGGGTTTGCGGAGTCTTCTAGGTTTATGAGCTCATCCATGCTGGGAAGGTGACACACCCCAACTCCACAGAGACAGAAGGTCCTGTGCTCAGGACCTTGCTCAGGACCCTCCCAGACCTTGCCCTATGTATCTCTTCATTCAGCTATTTGTCTGTATCTTTTATGATCATCTTTAATAAACTGGTAATAGTAAGCATTTCCCTGAGTTCTGTGAGTCGCTCTAGCAAATTAAGCAAACCAATGGAGGGGGTCATTGGAGCCTCTGATCTCTAGGTGGTTGGTCAGAAGAGCAGGTGATAACCTGGGCTTTGGATTGAGTTCTAAAGTGTGTATGTATGTGTGTGTGTGTGTGTGTTTGGGAGGGTGGTAATTTGTGGGACTGAGCCCTCAACCTGTGGGATATGATGCTATCTCCAGGTAGATAGTATCAGAATCAAATTAAATTGGAGGACACCCAGCTGGTGTCTGAGACTTGCTTGTTGTTGTGGGAAAAACCCCACACATTTGGTGACCAGAAGTGTCAGAAGCGTCCTGTGTGAGTAGTAAATGAGAGTCACAGGAGGAAAACGCAAAAGTGAAAAATTGGGTTTTTCCCTGCATAGGAAGAAAAAAACTGAGTTTTTCAATTACAAAGAATAATTAATTAACTTTTAAAGATAAAGCTATCAAAATAGGGAAACTACTAAAAGAATAGAGTGTAACTTTCAAACAGATAGAGGAAAGAAATGAAGTGAGAAAAGTTGGGGGTGGGGTAGAACAGGATTAAAATGCAATTTTTAGGAATATATACACATATGGAAAACCCACAGAGAAAGCTTGTGGAGACTGGACACAAAGTGTGGCCGCTAGTCTGGGCTCAGTGGAGTTGCCAGCAGGATGGTCTTGGACTACCCAGGGCAGAGCTGGGGAGGAGGGCGCATGAGGACCAGTTTTCAGCAGCACCTTCATCCCAAAATGTTAGTGGTGATGACTCTTAGTGAAATTTCAGGTATTTGTCAGTTTCTTCATATTTGTATTTATAATATTTACATAAAAACTAAGATGTGTATGAAACTAAATTTATCTGACTGCAGGACACAACAAAGGGAATTTTCCGTGTTTTCAAAGGGCCAATGTTTGTAATTCCCTAGAAGTCACCCTGAAAGTATATTTTTTGGAGTTTCTAATGTTCTAACTGAATTTCCTAAGGTGGGCTGTGCTTTATAAACTCTCAAGCCCCATCTATGCTACTGTTATCACTACCTTTCCTACATGGGTTAGTATTTAGCGATCATTCTTCTCTCAAGAGATCATTTTAATAAAACCACATTCATGCTGCGACACGAATGTGTCATCTAACCACATCTTTTTTTTTTTTTTTTGCGGTACGCAGGCCTCTCACTGTTGTGGTCTCTCCCGTTGCGGAGCACAGGATCTGGACGTGCAGGCTCCGCAGCCATGGCTCACGGGCCCAGTGGCTCCGCGGCATGTGGGATCTTCCCGGACCAGGGCACGAACCCGCGTTCTCTGCATCGGCAGGCGGACTCTCAACCACTGCGCCACCAGGGAAGCCCTAACCACATCTTAAAACTATGTCATCTTACAACAGAGGACTCCCATATTGTGGGCCTTCTGTAATTATTAATACATGTAAATAATATTTTTTCGATCATTTTACCTGTTCTAACTACTATCCTGTTGTTTATTTTCTCCTCATTGCCAAAACGCCTCTACCCTCCATCCTTTTCAGCCCTCCCTCCCAACACTCACACATGCCCCGCCCCCCCCCACACACACGTGCACACTTCCCAGTTCTTTCATTTTCATCGATGGCACCATCATCGTTTCAATATCTTGGGCCAGGAGTCATGATTCTTCCCCTTCCTTTATACAAATAACTAGCTGTTCATATTAAATACAAATAAATTTCTCCAGGAAATAATATCCCTAAAGGCAGAAGGGAAGATCAGGGAAGCGGCTGTGGTGGAGATCATCCGTTTTCCCACTCTTCTCCCCTCCTTTGGGCGCACAGCGGCGGTACAGTTCTAAGCTTTCCCTGTAGTGAGGTGATTCGCTTCTCGTCACTGGGACGTGAACACAAATGGTGTCCGCTACTCCCAGGCCTGGCCAGGAAAACCTCCGGTGTCCCCTCCTTCATGGTCTTTTTCTCCTTAAGCTGCCTGCCCCCCACTCTCCCCACCTCCTCACCCGCAGCAACCCCAGAGCCAGATGCTGAAGTGGCAAAGCCACTGCCAGCCTGGGCTCTGAAAGACTTGTGGGGCATCCCGCCCCACCTGCAGGCCAGCCCTTAACCGCTCTGGGTTGTGAGGGGAGCAGGACGTGAGCTGCCAGCGTCTTGAGCCCGGAGTCTTCGGGTCTCTTTGTTTGCACTGTCTTCCTACCCTAACTCAACGAGTGGCACATTCTCAAGAGTTGCTCCTAATAGCCTGAGAATGAAACTTCGTTCTCTAATGATTTTCTCTAAAGTTCTTTTCAGATGAATTCTTAAACACTGTGTGGTGTTTCACCCATGAATGTCAGATTTACCTCATTAGTTAATTTGATCTCCTGGGTGCAGAACTGTTCGTCTTTTCACTCAGTGTGATACAGAGGCACACTCTGTGGGGTACATCTCAGATGCCAAAAGTTAAGCAGAGCGGTATTTTCCACTAGAACCATTTGGTTTGTTACAATTACGGATGGAAATGTGATCTGGAAGCTGAAGCCGCAGTTCTGAGAGTGCAAAAATAGCAGCAACAAGTCATATATTTACAGGAAACAAAAGGTTTAAAACTAGAATTATAACAGAAACTAAACGACATGGGCTGTTCTGGAACGGGATGCAGGAATTTCAGAAGAGTCGTCTCCTGTTTTGATGGCTCTTCTTGAGCCTGTCTCAGATGTTATCCAAGTATAGCTGAGCCGTTTATACACATCCCGCAAATCTGACACCGGATGCCTTGAGAAATCATATGGATATTTCTTAAAGGTCTTTAGGAAGGAGCGCTGCAGGGCTTCAAACATGGTACACACAGAAAAATGCCTTCTGACGCCTCTTCACCCTCCATCTTCACCAGATACCTACAGTGGCTGCAAAAGCACCTCGCACTGTGGAAATCTCTACATTTTCCTCCTCTATCCTCTGCTGCCTTTTGCTCATCCCTCTCTGTTCTCTTCAGTGTAAATCCTGCTACCCTATTCTACAGATTCCCCAAATATCCACCCCTCACTCAGCTCCCTGATCTCCGTGGAAATATCCAAGCAAAGGGATGCGGGTTGGTAGGAAAGAGGGTGTGAGTGAATTCTTCCACATTAATTTTTTTGTCCCTATCATACTGATATGTGAGCTTTGTGGGATGGTATTGATCAGATGATTCTTTTCTATGCTCTTTCCACTTTTTAGGAAGAAGCTCTTAGTTCTCCAACAGACCCACAGCCCTTAACTAAATGAATTGGGAAGGTTTTAGGGAAGTGCAAGGCCCAGAAATTGAGGGTGAGGCTTTGATCTCTACCAATGTCTGTTGTAATTCTTAGTTACCAGTTTCGGAGGCTAATGCTCCAGGCCACTGACAGAAGGGGCTGGGAATTGTTCAGTTTATTTCCATTTTCCCCAGAACTCTCACTCTATGGAGGTCCTAAAAGCAAGGTTGTGTAAGGCTCATTTGTCCATCTTTATATGATCTTTGAGGACAGGTACCTCTTCAGGTTGTTTGCCTGAAGACTTAGAGAAATAAAAGAACAGGGTATTTCCTTGTCTGCAGACAAAAAGCAAACCGGTGGAAGCGCCTGTCTTAGCCCTCTGATGGCTGTGGTTCTGTCCAAATTCTTGCTCTGCAACAGGGAATGATGGAGATTAACTAGCACTACCATTTCTAGCTCTCAGTGACCCTCAGGTCTGTGTCAAGCTGATTTCCATGAGCCAGTGAGAGCAGGAGATCAGAAGATATCCGCCTTTTCTGTTTGGTCCCAGTCTGATGCTAGCAGTGTTCTCAGCTAGGAATGTCCACAGGACTTGTAGTGAGCCCCAGGGAACGCTCCCCTCTGCCACCAGGGCCAGTGTGGTGGCTGGACCAACCTCTGTGGTCCTTATGACTGCAGGATGCCCTCTAGTAACACATCGTCAGGGAACTTGAGGAATAAGATTTATTACTCACAAGTCCTGGTGGGTACACGGCACAGAGTGAGAGGGAAGGAATGTGGACCTGGGGCCTGCCTTCATTAGGGTCCAAAGGTAGGGTGTCTAGGGTGTCAGGGGTTCACTCTATTGGCAAATTTAAAACATAAGAGCACAGGAAGAGAGAAACAGGGTCCCCTAAGTGGTCAGTTATCTAGTTACGCAGGGCTTTCTCAAAGGAGAACTTCATGGGTGGGGCGGCCTGATTCCTTCCATACTTGTGTAGCTGGCAATATGTTAATTTGAGGTGCATGGTTGTGAAACGGATGCCCAGCAGTCAAAAGCTTACTGTCAGACACTTACAATACACTGACCACACTGAAGACCTAGGAGCTGAGAATCCTAGTGTCAGACAACTCGCTTCATTTCACTTATTGGGGAAGAGGGCCACGAACTAGAATTTGGGGTTCTAGGGGGCTCATGTTTCTGTTGCCCTTTTCAATTGTCTTCGAGCCCTCACTGGCTGGCAGCCCGCCTGGCAACTCACTCCTGGAGGCTCTGCCTCGCATTCTGAGTGCGGGGTCCCGGCCTCGCTGACAACTTCATGTTTCCTACAATCATTTCCTTTGTGACCTTTACAGCTGTCAAATGAGCTTATGGTCTTTTTTTCCCTCTAGTGCTTTACCCTGAAGTGAAATAAAGCTACACATTAATCAGCTTGGGTTCCCAGACACTTTGCTCTGAGCGTCCTCTATAGTTCTCTGCCGTCTAGTAGAACATGCGTGTAGGAGCAAGACTGGCCTGCCCTTTCAGAACACACTGTGCTCTCCAAGGCCGCGTGACAGAGCTTGTTTAGATAAAAGCGCCAGGCCTGTTTTGGTAGCTTCTGTTCGGTTTATTTGACTTTGGTGAGATCATATTAAAGTTTCATGCTTTCTGGGTGTGTAAAATTGATGGAGCATAAATTAGTTGGCTGATTTGTGCATTGTTGCTCTATTGTTCGTAAATGACTGTCTTTGGGAAGCTCCCTAGTGGATACAACCTTGTCTGCATGGATCTTAGATAAAACACCACTGTTAGCATTTGTCAGAAAAGTAAGCATCTGTGGAGAAAAAAAAAAATTTTTTTTCAGTTCTCTGAAAAATCAGACAAGATGCTTATTTCTACATATTCTTATTTTTCTCCCCATCATTTCTAAAGAATGTATGTCCCACAGTGATGTGGGTGATCTAATGGCATGTACCAGTAGTGTTAAAAATTAGAGTGACAGGGCTTCCCTGGTGGCACAGTGATTAAGAATCCGCCTGCCAATGCAGGGGACACAGGTTTGAGCCCTGGTCTGGGAAGATCCCACATGCCACGGAGCAACTATGCCCGGGCGCCACAACTACCGAGCCCGCGATCTAGAGCCCGTGCGCCACAACTACTGAAGCCTGTGTGCCTAGATCCTGTGCTCTGCAACAAGAGCAGCCACCGCAATGAGAAGCCCGTGCACTGCAACGAAGAGTAGCCCCCACTTGCCACAACTAGAGAAAGCCCGCGTGCAGCAACGAAGACCCAACACAGCCAAAAGTAATAAATGAATTAAATAAATAAGTTAAAAAAAATTAGAGTGACAGACAATCTCAAACGCTATGGTTATTTCCTAAAATAAACACAGGAAAGCATATACTGAAAATGTATCAGGTAGGAAGGTGATATGCTTGCCTTAAATACCAAGATAATTTAGTACAGGCTAATTTTTGCCATAATTAATATAGTAACAGATGTTCACCTTGGAATACCTCAAATATAAATCTTGATGCATGTAAAATTAATAAAAATTTGAAGCCTCCTAATTTAGTTAGATTTGCTTTTATGAAGATGAAATAAAACTTAGGATGTTTGATACCATGAGTAATTGTTAGTTATTTTCCTTTTGTAGGTGGCTTAACAAAATTTACACAACCTCCTGTCAAATTAAAAAAAAAATTCTAATGGTTCAAGAAAAATGTATGTCTGTGTGTTGTTATAGACAAAGTAGGATGCTGGCTTGGTTACCTGCCGCTCAACCTCAGACTTATTTTGTGTCCCCAAATGAAAATTTCATGCTGTTTCCATCTTCAGGGCCTCTGTCTATATTGTTCCCTCTACCTGGAGCTCTCTCTGCCTGCCTAGTTTACCATTCTCTCCACGTGAATTAAGTCACTACCCAGGAGAGCTTCCCTGACCCCCCATCAACACAGTTAGCCTCCCATTGTCCTAAAGCCTGTTTCCTAGACCATGCACACTTACTCTGTCTTCCTTGGTGACTTATACACCCCTCAATGGCAGAGGCTCTGTTTCTTGAGCCTTATAGCCCCAGTTTTTAGCAGAGTCCCTGGCATTACTGAATGAGTGGGTTTATAGTAAGAACTGATATCTGAACAGCTTATGATTGGCTCTTGCATCTAATTAATATTTTACATGCACAGCTGGACTTTAGCAAAACGGTCAGAGTTGTCCAAGAATAAACCAATATCATTCTCTAACAGATCCTTCAGTTTTCTTTCATTAAATGAATTGTTCATTAATTATTTGCAACACAGTTGAAGTAAATTTTATTAAGCTTTATGGTATCATGCAGGACACTGAAGATACGGTAATTAACCAAACATAGAGCTTGTTTTCTGTAAGCAAGTCAGATACTGGAGACGTATGCCACTAGATTTGTGTGTAAGGATAATGTCAGCAACTCTTAACTTTAAAGGATTAAATTTGGGAACAAAAAGGATGGACAGATAGAAACTTTATACTGGAATGTTTTAGTAATAACAGGCAAGTTTGCTTTTCATTTAAGTTGTCTTTTAAAAATTCAATTATTTATTTGCTAGTATTGCTGACTATAGAATGGAAAAAGCATACATATGGGAGGCCAATACCCAGTTCAGTTCATGTACAATAAATCTCTTATCTTCAGTATGATTGGAACATAAATTGCTGCTCATCCAAATAATGGAATTCAGAAACCTCTCAAAAAATGCTAATCCAAAATGCACAGCTTACTACTAATCGAAGGTATGAGAAATACCTTGATGAGTGAACTGAAAACTTTAAAAACTTCACACATTCTGAATTTATTTTTTCAAAAACCCCAAGCTCGAATGTACTCAATTTTCTAGATATTATTAAAAGGCCTATTTTAAACAAAGTGATTGTTTTGGCAAAAAATAAGTCTTATCAAAGTTACAGCTTATGTATTGTACTTCCATTTCTCCCTAAATTCAGAAAGAAAAAAGGAAGCCAAGGGAAAAACAAAAATGATGTACATTTTTATTTTGCTGAGAGGCTAACGGTTTGGGAAGAACTCATCTTTTGTACATACCATGCTAACAGAAATCTCACGAGTCTTCAAAACACGGAGGGCTTGACAAGCTGTTCATCTGTGCAGGAAGAGCATTCCTAGTGGGAGGAGTGTCTGCAAAGTCAACTAACCTCAGAGGACCCAACATTTCTGTCTTTGACCAACAATGGCAGCAAATGTTCATGTTTAAACTTAGTCGCCTTATGTGTGATTATTTGACAATACTGTACTCAAAGAGAAGCACTGATGACAGGAATTCAAATGAGAAAATATTTTATAAAATTATCTATTTTCATCTTTGACATATAGGTATAGGAGATTCTGGGAAATCATAGCATTTTGAAACAAAATAATGAAGCTGAGTGGTGAGTCATCTCTAAGGGCAACTACAAAACTGTCTGCAAAACATGGAGCAGGCAGGGTGTTTGAGTCTTACATCTCCACTGTTTTTCTAGAAGGCATTTTAGAATCGCAAAAGGAGCCAGTATAGCTTAAGATCACAGGGTCTGGAGTTTTTGAATGCTTAGATTTTAATTATGAGTTCAATCCTTACTGGCTGATGACCATGGATAAATTATTTAACTTCTCTACTCATTCACTGGTAAAATGGGCTCCAAAAGCAACTCTTCTTCATGAGGGTGTTACACACATAAAGTGAGATAAGACACATAACATGCTTGGAACTGTGCTTAGCCCACATTAATGTTTTCCACATGCTGGGAATGAGTTGCTCTATTGCTCAGACCGAGGCAGCACACCAGCCCAGATCTTTAGCAGCTATGCTTTCCCACTAGGCTTTTTGCCTTTCCAGACCCCTTCTTTCTAGGATAGGGCTGATTTATTTCAGTTGCAAGACCTGGTGCAGGTACATGAATAAACCAGGACAGTTATTATGACCCTCAGATAAGCAAAGCGGAGTGTGTGATGCAGCGAAGGTGATAAGCCCAAGGCTAGGGTGCCCACTTATGATTTCATGAAGTCACAGAACACAGATTCTGAGAGTGATAAAATCCTCCAGGGCTCACATAGGCTAACCTTCTACCTGAGTAATAGATTCCTTCATTACATCCCAATCAAACAGAGACTGGCCCTTGCTTGCTGAAGTAAGTTGGTGAAGGAGGCTGTGTAATAAGGGCGGGGAGTACAAAGAGCAAGGAGACAGGGGCTCCGATGGGGGAGCAAGTCCGTTCATCCCTCAGATGAAGAACAAGGGGTTTGAATTAGGTGACCTCCAATGTCCCTCATAAGGACTTGTTTGAATTTTAAGTCTCGATGACTTCATAACCTTGAAGGACAGCCTCTCACTGGGCGGCTCTATGGTTAAAATACTTTCCCATATAGGCTGTTGGCCCCTGCTCTATCCTCTGGAGACACACAGGATACATTCATTATCTTTTCCATACTAATCTGAAGGATTTGAAGGCAGCTGTCCTGTCCTCTGAGTCCTCCCGTGCTCTGAACACAGACACACTGTGCGTCAGTATTGCTTCCAGCCCTCACCGTGGAGACCTCCCTTCCAGCACCGCTCAGCAAATCTCTTCTGATCTCGGTGGCCTATTCTGCCCTCCTCCTAACTCCCCACATGTGTGCATGGCCTCTGTTCCCACCCACACCCTCCAGTCAGTGCACCATCCCAAACCCAAATCAACAAAGATGTCAGTCAACCCAGAGTCTGTATATATAGTTCAGGCAAGGCATGGTGTCTTGTTTCTGAGCTTTAGGGAAGGCTAAAATGCCGACAATCCCAATGGGTATGTGAGCCATAATTCTGGGAATGAATCTGGTTGCCATTCTGTAGGATATCCAAAGCTGTAAGAGGGCTGGGTTGTTCCTAAGAAATGGGCCACTAGACCCCTCCCTCATGTGCTGTCCTACCAGAGGACTGTGCCCACCAGCCAGCTTCTCCTCAAAATGGCACAGGGTGGGGTATGTGTTTGCTGTGGAGGATAACTATTGCTTATTCACTTGGATGCCTTTCTGTTTCTTCCTGCCTCAATCTATCCCTCTGCTTTTCTACTCAGAGCTCTGTGAAGTGTTTTCAAAATCCTATCTTGTCTCAACTCTTCAGGAGGATGGAGGAAAGGGACTCTTGTCCATGTTTTGACCACAGCCTTAAAGGGGAATTGGCTCCCCTTGAAGACAAGATGGTGGCGACAATGCTATTCAGACTGAAACAAGGGGAAGTTGGGATGCAGCGTTCCATTCAATGTGTGGGCGTAGATTCCCTCATTTTGTTGCTTCTCAGTTCTCCATCAGTAGGCCTTCAACCCTTACAGGTCAGATGTAAAATGCATATGCCCTCAACAAAGGGTAACACTGCTGTTACTATACACTTTAAAGAACTCAAAGGAGGTTCAAGTATAGAGGAGGAGAAGCCATAAGGATGGCAGAAGCCCAGCTTCTCAGGAACACTGGGGCTTATCAAAATCAAACTTACCTTCCTCATGCTGTACCTGGGGCATGCCCAGAGAACCGTCATCCTGACCGAGGTCACCCTCCTGAACAGGGCATCTGGTCTCCACAGGCATGGCTGCCGTTCCCATGAGCCACTAATATCTTTATGCTTAACAGTGTCCTTGAAGTGTGCCTGTTCTTACGTAAGTGTGTTCTCCTCCGGCTCATCAGACAGAAGCTGTTAAGATTCTCTGTAGAGTATGAGGAGAGCTATTACAACATATCAAAAAACTCCCGAAGTGGAATCATGAGAAAGTGCCTGAGAGGCAACACTTCCAAGTGACAGGATAAAGGAACTAACCGTTGAAAAAGTGGGTGGTACATTGGTGAACTTGGTGAATACATGTTTCCTATAACATCCTGAGACCCCAGAAGTTACTAAGGCATGAAGCTGCTGGACACTTCTCGGTGGACACTCTGGACACTTCTTTAATCTCTAAGAGACCTTCAGTATTCATTTCATAATGTGAGACATACATTTAATCGAATGGGGGCAGTAAATGTTCTGCAGAAAACATATGGAGTGAGTTCCAGGACATTTTAACTGACTTTCTTATAAAGTGAAAAAAAAAAAAAATCAGATGTTTTCTTCGGGTCAGCACTCCTTTATTTGGGGGAGAGGCTGTGGAAGGAGGGGAGGGTAACGGATACAAGCTATAATTCAGGAGGGTGATACAAGGAAGGTCAGGCAGGACAGAATGATGTGTGAGATCATGTTAGAAATATCACCAGATTCCTTGGGGAGTTATAAAAGTGCCTTAATTCT